>NC_060121.1:204663834-205277213 GCF_021461395.2 Schistocerca americana | reverse complement strand
TCTTCCTGCTGGTAATGTAACTGAGATTTGGCAACAAGGCAAGGTATGTTTGGCAACTCTGTGATCGACGAGTTACTTCATGATGTGCACGGAATTAAGCCTCACATTTCACTTGAGTTTTCCTGTCATTTCCATTGAATAATCTGAATTATTAACGCTTGAGCTGTAACAAAAGATAGTAAATTTACGGTTTTCAGCCCAGGAAAGTCTTTGCACGTGAAAATCGCATCTAATCTCGTCCTTTAAATAGCGGTTTACGAGTTCTAGCCGCTATTGGTCTCGTAAGAGGAAACCTAGACGTATACCTCTTCCCTGGCTCTGTGGAAACGTGCTAACTTCTGAAAAAGCGTTTGTTATGGTTTGCGGTTCCAGTGTTGCTGACTGTATCGTTTTTATCCCTTCTGTGAAAGAGCTACAAGCAGTCGGATCATACATCGATAAGGAAATTGCAAGAAAATACTTTCGGCTCATAGTGAAATGGTGAAAAACTTACAATGCTGCACAACAGGTAACGTCTCTTTCCGCTGCTGACAAACAAATTTTGGGTTTCTAGGAATACATAACTTTATTTATGAAATGCCACATTTGCACACCACTTGAGTATGACATAGCATACCAATCAAACACAGACTCAAACGAAATCTAAATGATTAGTATTTTACTATTTCATGCCGATAGAGGCACGCTTGTGTACAGATACTCAGTTTTATTGAAACAGGCTTTCGTCGTAAGGTTATCGTGGGTAGTTTTATTTCATTTCTTATAATGCAGTGCACAATTTTCGTAAGGTTCTTTTAGTGTTGTTAAAACATTAGTTAACATGGGAGAGAAATTAATCATCAACGATATTTGCAAATTCTCTGATGTCATCTATAACAGTCTGACAATGCACATGCAATTTATTGATTACAAGCATGTAGAGAATTTGTTCTGAGGTAAATCTGTCAAACAAGGTTTGATGAAGAATAAAATGCAACTGCCACACCACAGCTAATGTAGAAAATACTTTTATGACGTATTTTGGCATGATGCGCTTTCCCCATACATAATACAAAAGTTGAGAGATGCATCTGCAGCCTGGCCATCTATTAAACCTGAAAAGAACAAAATGTCGCAGAAGTTAGCCATTTTTCCACATGCAACTATTTTGGGTTCGGAAGTGAAGGGAATTATGTTCAAAGTTCCATTAGCTCGATAACTTCAGCAGACAGCAGTATTGCGTTTTAAAAAATGTAGCAGTGAATGTAGCCGAACTCGCGATGTCTTACCAACAGTGCACAACGCTTACCATTACGCTGCTAGCTGACACATAGGTGCGACACCTCCAGAAGTCAACAACAAATCCTCCAGAACTTCCGCACTGCACAGTGCTGTGAGATAATGCATATGGTCAGATCTAGACTTCTGAGAGACAGACAGTTATAGCCTTTCTTTCGCACAGCACGATGTTTTCAATAAGCAGATAGCGCAATAGAGTAGCTTAAGTCAAAAGAAACACTTCCTATTTAAATTTCTGCATCCTACACTGTTGGCAGTTCTGTGTAGGTGTCAGTTACGTGATTTTATTTTGGTGATTACAAAACAGAGTCGAATGTATGCACTGGGTAGCTGAGGCAGATAGTTAATGGCGATTCGGTCAACCTAGTAACTGAATGTACTGAACATGCTGCAAATCACTACAGGGAACCTGTGTGTCAGAAATCTAATCCAGTGTGGCGCAACGTTATTATGAATGAGTGATAGAGAAGAGAATTTGGTGGTCTCTTGGATTGATGCTAGGTTCATATAATTATGGTGTGGGTTCGATTTCAACTTCTGCTGATGATTTTTGATAAGGAGAGACAGATTCTGTTCTCTTCTGGCTACGCCAAGTGAAGAAGGTATAATAGCATTGTGGTTTGACATCATTCTTTAAACATGATATTCCTTCTCTACCAAGTAGACGTTAGGTTGAACCACAATGAAGTCAGGAGTCGCGACACGTAGAAACTCTATCAGCAGTATACTAGTTATTTATTTCTAGTCACGAAACAATCGCTATGTAGCGTCACAGGACACTTATTCCATCTTTTCTTTGAGCTTCTGTATGTCTATAAAATTGGTTCTGAACTGGGAATGCAGCTCAGACCGCCCTTAACGCGGAATTTGATCCCTTCGTGACAATACAGCTCGACTGCAATTTGTTGTTTGTTCACAACTGCAGATTCCTCAATATCTCCATATATTGCACGTGAATGGGTTGGAATCCTGGCCCGGCACTAAAGCTTTCATTATGTATTATCAAGCTTTAGCATGAGCACACCTATCTGCTGGTGGATAATAATTTTGATTTTTAATGTATTTTCATTCGTTGTCAACGCTAACGATATCTGACGTTTTTGAGTCTCAGTGAGACACAGAACTGTTTGCGAGATCACTGTAAGTTCAAGGATGTTATTCCGAGTTGCTGGTGGAGAAAAATTCGGTATCTGACGTCTCTTTGTATGCAGTCAACAACGATATGTGTGGGATTGGATTCCCAGTCAGCACTGAACTCTTCCTCATATTATTTCTAGTTCAAACATGCTCACATGTCGCTGCTGGTGTAACAAACCCATTTTTATCGTTCGTTTTCTCTAGAATATAACAACGATAGGTGCCAGGTTGGAGTCCTGGGAAAGAAAAAATTAATGTTTCGTCTCGTCATTTCAGTTAAAGCATCTAGCTACTGCAGAGAAAATCCGAAATGTCACAGTTGATTGTGCTTCGATGACAATCCAATTAGGTTCTGGGTTCGAATCGCTGTCCAACACAAAGCTTTACCTCATGGCATTCCAAGTATGTTACTTGTGAAGAAGCAATATTCAACATCTCTCGTAGTTTGTTAACAAGGACAATAGATGCTGGGTAGGAATTCGCGTCCGTTAGAGATGATTAAGTTATGTAATTTAAAGTTGATATTTGATAACTGATAGTGTCTAAAATCGAGGTATATCACTCTCTGTATGCCTAGTCAGGAATGACTGTTAGTTTCCGTCCGTCACGAAGTCTTTGCTTAGTCTGCTTGACCTGGGTGTGAATCCATATGCAGAACGAGAGTGTTCGTCTTGTCATTTGAAGTTCATACATATTCTCAACTAGCTGCTCGTGAATAACTTAAATTTTTAATGTCATTTTGTGTTAAATAATAAGTACGGTGTGTTACTTTGAAGAGGAAATCATGAATACGACGAACTTGGTACGTGAATTACCTATCTGGCGTAATAGTGAGAATGGTAACATTTCAGGTATGTTATTTATTGTAATAAATGTGAGCTTACAAACCTTAAGGACCGTCTTATCTGTGATAAGATGTTCCCTGATACTTGTAGTAGCTTGGTATTGCTTTACATCTTGAGTTATTGCTATACAGAGCAGTGTTTTCTAGTGGTGATTTGTTGGAACCATTTTCAATAGTCAAACGACTGTACCGAGGAGCGATTAGAGGACGTGCTAGACAGCTGCGCTATGTGGGTTGCATTCTAATCAGGCGAAATGCAATTCAGATCGTTCGGATACTTTTGAGCACGACAATACGTCTCCTGTCCGTTTCAATTTGCCTTGAAAATGGCGGAGTGTTCTCCCTCCGAAATATCAGCTGTCGCTGTGTTACCTGGCTGAATTCCCGGAAGTTATTTGCATTGGTCTGTTGACATCGGAATTCAGGTTAGGCACAGTAAAACTGGCCTTGAATTTAATTACACTAAGACAGACGTGGGAATAATCCATGTTAATGAATGTCACAGAAGTTGCTGGAGACTGCCACCGTTGACGTCAACGTGGCGCTGTACTCAATTTATCAAACCATCAGACACGCATAACAGCTTCGTCTGAGGGACAACAGCAACAGCGTTTTCAAGTTCTGCTCTAACTCTGTTAGACTTTGATGACTTTTTGAGTACAATTGACGCTTCAATTTGCTCCACAGGTAAAATAACATGAATTTATGGAATCTTGACAGATTTGCTTCTATGTATCCTTTTGTTCGTCTGATTACTGCAAACGATAATTGGGTAGTGGTGTTTAATATAGAAACTTTTCCGAGTAAAATCCGTATATTTTTCCTTTCAAATTCTCAATTCCTCCAATATTCTTGCTATATCTACGGTGCTTACTTCATGTTGACTTTATACTTGCTGTTAGTTTACCCGACTATAACACATCATCTATAATTTTCTTTCCGCTTTCAAAACGTTTGACTCAGTGTAAGTATATTTTATGTTCACAGTATTCATTTCAAATGTTTTGTACGCTTATATGCCGTATTTTGCTTTGTTTTGAATAGTCTTACACAACAAATAATTTTACTTCACTGCACTGCCTGTTGACAACGCGAGGGATGGCAGGTAGCCGCGATAACTGCCATTTGCGATTAATTCGTTGTGCTTGTCTGTCCATGCCCAACACATGCACGCTGGTTTAGGATTTAGACAAATAAGTATCGTTCTGGTTATTGGCTCTTGTAATATCTCACGATTAATCAACGATATCTACAAAAACTGTATGAATGTAATAAACTTGAAAACTGACGAAGACAAATTGATGTTAAGCGTTGTGTAAGGCAAGGTGGCAGACGATTTCCTCTCCTAATCCACATGTACGTTGAAGGAGTAATGGAGGAAGTAAAATAAAATCTCGGAACAAGAATAATGCAAGGGGTACAGATAGTATTGCTACAGCTAGTAGAGCATGTAGTCCTTCTGCTTCATGTGAGAAAAGCTAGGAAGAGATGCTAAAAGGAATCTGCGTCATACTTAGAGTAGAACATAGCTTAAAGTTAGATTTATATATAAAAAGACGAAAACTTGTAATATTAGTAGAGAGAAGAATGGCAACTAAATTGGGAACAGCATAGTACTGTAAGAAGTGAAAGGGTCACCCTACCTATGAAGGAAGATTACTCTGGAAGACGATGCAGAGATGGTATTAGAAATTGATTGGCGAATAGAAAAAAGCTTTCTTCAATAAAAAAAGTCTACCAGTAAGAAAATATTTCTTAAAAAAAAAATCAAGTCTGCCTCGCAGTATTGTAGTATTGTATGGGAACAAATGATAGATCTTCCGAAACCGTGATAAGATGAAATCGAAACCGTCGATGAATCATGCCAATCTTGTGCACAGATGAAACAGGAAGACGTACTAAAAAGAATACTTGAGGGAAGAAGTATGTGGAAGGCACTTACCATAAATAATTAACATTTCTCTAGAAGCAACTGTCGACGGAGGATGCACTAACTGCAGAAGTCGTTTAGAATCTACAAAAGAGATCACTGTGGGAGCTGGATATAGTAACTAGGGTTACTACAAGATAGGAAAAGAGCGAATCCAGAAACAAAGTAACGATTATTGTATTTCTGACGGTGTAAACAAGCTTCAGCTGTAGTTTGTTGCATACAAATTGTATGTGAATGTCAAGAGTATCAGCGAAGTACACTTACGTCACATACACTTGCAGTTGTTAGTAAAATACCGTAGTCCAAACGCTTTGATGTTGGAAATGAAACCAAGCGCATCACAGGTTCAGTATTAAAAAAGAATAAACAATCAGTACTGTTTATCATTCCGCTTAGAAACATTCTTTTTACGACTCTGTAGAAGTAGATATCAAGTATGTTACTTCCTTCCCCTTTATTTGTGTACCTACAGCAGCTATATGGACGATTTCGAGTCTACACTCATTAGATAACAATTTCATTACAATATTTGTTCAGGCACACATGTATAACATTATAATGTTTTTCCATGTACAAAACTACTGGATGGAAACATTCCGAAATCTGTGAGAAGGTGCTAGCCTAGAAAACAGCGAACACAAAAGTAAGAAAAAGAAAATGCACACCCGAACATGTCTGGAAACAACGGATGTGGTGAAATGGTTAGCGGCCTGATGCCGCTCTAGCAAGGAGAGGAGTACATAGTTCATTTGGTCAGCCAGATATGTCTTTCGCGTGTACCTCAAATGTGTTACTTGGACTGAGATCCTTCCTTTGTGTTTAATCTTTAATTACTTCGTCGCCGAAGGGCGGCAAACTGATGCAGTATTTCTCCACCTTTTTGATTTAGATATCCTATGCTTCAGTACTAGCAGAACACTGTTTTTGCTTTAACTTAATTAATTTATTTAATTTATTAGCTTATTGGCTGGAGTAAACAGAATAGGAAAGTGTGCAGCAGACTTACGTTTCGATGACACGCTTTTTTCGAAGCGAGACTTCTGAATCATTGTGGACGAAGTCAGCACTTACATCTATTAGCCTACACAAACTTTAACTTGAGGCGGTATTGCAGAATGGAAGTTAGGAAGGACAGTAACTCTTTTTATTTCATTGGTATTTAGAATAGATGAATAGAGACCAGATGAACTGGAAATTATTTCTTGAAGCAAGAATCAGCATGGCAGCGACAAACTGAAATTTAGAGGTAATTTATGAATATAATACAAAATATCACGTTTATTAATAAACATTATACATCGTAGATCATATTTCAAGACCCAATTATTGAAATGAACACTTTTTAGCCACCGTACTGCCTTCAGCTGAATAACGTGCACTCTTCTTCATGAATTAACATAGCAACCATGTAGCAGATCTACCAAAGGATTTGACGTTTTCCTTCCACTGCAGTAAACACCGTTCATTCCCCAGAATGCTGTAGCCAAGCAGACCATTCCCTACTTTCTTCACTGATGACTTATGATCCCAGTGACAGCAGCACGTTTCAGATTTGGAATCGAATCTGAACGACAGATGCACTGTGTACTCTGGTCCAGTAGCAGCCACCTTCCCTGCAACCCACGCCTATAAACAACTGAGCGCCGTCCACAGTATCCCATGACACAATCGAGGCCTGCAGCAGTAGTTGCGTGGCGCGGTATATTTATCGAGAACGCCACCTTCTTCGGCCGTGACTGGAGCGGCCGGTCCTTAGCTGCAGATGCCCAGGACCAAAGCCAGCAGTAGCAGCAGACCACCACCAGTGGAGACTCGCTGGCTGTGACCCAGGTGAAGCTCCGCTGGCCGCTCTCCTGTGGAGAAGGAGATCAGATAAAGCCAACGGTAGCAGCTGTGGAAGCCAGGGCTGTGACATTGGAGGACAGTACGGCGGCAAGATGTAACTTCAGTGCTTTTGCTCAGTAAATTTTCAGACAGGATTTCGGTGGCTGACGACGTCTTCTGGAAAGAAACAGTCTACAACTACAGTGTTCAAATAACGTAAGGGAATGCAACCGGGTCACGTCGTCGACGACCGTCAATATTTCGACAGGTGACCAACAGCGCATTGAGTGAGTGGTGATAATACCGAACTGGCACTAAGATCTTCGATCTTTCTGCTTTACGCAGGGAGCATTACAACAACACTGGTCGTATTTTGCGCAAATATGATTTGAAATGTGTTTTCCGATCTCCATCTAAGATTAGGAACGTTTTAGGTTCTTGATTTGGCTAAGGAGGATGTCTAGTACCTACCGCATTCCTTGCAGTTGTGGCAAATCACATATCGGTAGGACTATCAGAACCATGGAAGACTGTTGTACTGAGCATAAGCGTCATATTTACTTACAATAGCCGAGCAAATCGGCTGCTGGGGGACATTGTCTCGGCACCGGTCATTCTATGGAATATAACAACAAGAAATTCCGACTCGCATTCCAGCTATTGCGATAGTGCTGTTAAGGAAGCAGCTACAATTATAGCATCAAGTAACCTTGGAAAGAAAGGAGAATGTATTTCCTCACATTTTGCGTGGAATTCTGCTCTGTCCCTTGTTAATAAACAAAGGAACAGAGTTAAAGCTACATCACCAGTTGTTCAGTAATTTTTGCGATCGGTAACTTGCGGCGCGGTTGTTTTTTGCTTGTGATGACCCTAGCGTCTACAGTGTGTGTGTGTGTGTGTGTGTGTGTGTGTGTGTGTGTGTGTGTGTGTGTGTGTGTGCGTTTTATCTTACCGAAATTGCTGTACAGCCCTTACATGCTGCAGGTTTGCCTTGAAAATGATAGGGTGGTCACTTATCGATATATCACCGATTGTCGACGACGTTACTCGGCTGCCTTCCCGTAAGATACTTAAATATCGTATACACTTGGAGAAACGCAGGTCTCACAACTACAACGTTTCTATTTTCTTTAATTATTTCGTTCTCGCTAGTATTATTTACTGTGACGTTGCCCCAGTACGTAGCTATCAATCGTGCCATAAGACAAAACGTCACGCTTGGACCCAACATCACCATTGGTCATAGCCACATTTCAAATCTAGCGTGTAAACACCACATGATTCTTTTGAAGTATGTGGAGTTTGTACAGGTGTCATTTTGTAAAATCGTGGCACTCCGCATAATCCCTTATGGAGCACAGTGTTTCTACCTTGCCAGAAAAAGAAACAATGAAGAACTCAGGAAGCAGAAATGAAGTATCTACGCTAGAACTGAGGCTAGATAATATTTTAAACAAAAAAGAATTTAAAGCAGCCGGTTGACAGAGGAAAAACAGGTACCAGATGTTTTTTAGACCCGTTTGTTCTATCCCTTACTGCGCATTTCGGGCTCTGCCCATCTTCAGATGAGCTGACTAGCTCTTCACACAGGCGAAGTGCTGAGTGCTATTAACAAGGGATCTCAAACTGATTCAGTATTTCTGGAATTCCGGATGCTTTTGAAACTGTACCACACAAGCGGATTGTAGTGAAATTGCGTGTTTAAAGAATATCGTCTCAGTTACGTGACTGTATTCCTGATTTACTGTCAGAGAGGTGATACTTCGCAGTAACTGACGGAAAGTCATCGAGTAAAACAGAAATGATTTCTGGCGTTCCCAAAGGTAGCGTTAGAGGCCCTGTTCCTTATCTGTATAAAGGATATGGGAGACAATCTGAGCAGGTGTCTTAAGTTGCTTGCAGATGACGCTGTCGTTTATCGACTAATAAAGTCATCAGAAGATCAAAACAAATTGTGAAACGATTTAGAAAAGATATCTGTATGGTGCGAAAGTTGTCAATTGATCCTAAATAATGAAAAGTGTGAAGTCATCCACGTGAGTGCTAAAAGGAATCCACTAAACTTCTGTTGCACGATAAATCAGTCAAATCTAAAGGCTGTAAATTCAACTAAATACCTAGAAATCACAATTATGAACAACTTCAATTGGAAGGAACACATAGGAAATGTTGTGGGGAAGGCTAACCAAAGACTGCGTTTTATTGGCAGGACTCTTAGAAAATGTGACAGATCTGCTAAGGAGACAGCCTACACTACGCTTGTCCGTCCTCTTTTAAAATACTGCTACGCGGTGTGGTATCCTTCCCAGATAGGTCTGACGGAGTACATCGAAAATGTTCAAAGAAAGGCAGCACGTTTTGTATTATCGCGAAACAAAGGGGAGTCACTGAACTGATACAGGATTTTTGGTGGATATCATTAAAACAAAGGCGTTTTTGGCTGCGGCGGAATTCTCACGAAATTGAAATCACCAACTTTCTCCTCCGAATACGATAATATTTTGTTGACACCGACCTACATAGGAAGAAACGATCACCATGATAAAATAAGGGAAATCAAAGCTCGTACGGAAAGATACAGGTGTTCGTTCCTTCCGCGTGATATACGAGATTGGAATAATAGAGAATTGTGTTGTTTCGACGAACCCTCTGCCTGCCACTTAAATGTGATTTGCAGAATATCCGTTTAGATGTAGGTGTAGATGTAGACAAAAATGCAGTAGCAAATATAAAGTTACACGACGTACATAAAAGACAGCTATCTAAAATGAGCATTGTAGTTGCAACATATCTGCACAATAAACATTTTTGAGAGACCAATAGACACCATTTTAAATAAGTGTTAAATATAACTTTGACAAGTAAGTCTAAAATCGTCAGGAGAACTATGGCGCTAAACAAAATTGCAAAAGACAAAAAAGCAAATGATAAATAAATTAATACAATTATTCATAGAGTTTGGTGAAACTGCAATCAGGAACTTGGGGAAAAATATTTACAAAAGTGGAAAGAGACGCAACTGAAAATAAAGTAGCGGTGAAACATATTTTACTGTCATTCACTGGACATATTTCAGAAAAAATAACCGATGCCTTTAAAAGATTTAGGATTCAGGATGCTTTCGAAAAAATAACTAACTACGGGAGTTATTACTTTAAAGTACAGATATGCCACATGATAAATCTTGTAACGTCTGTAAAACTAAATTTGGATTTTTCGATAGATTCTGCATTGGCCAAACTGGAAGAGCAAGATAAGATTTGGAGAACACAGCTATGCGATTAGCAAGAGTGCGTTGTGTTGTTGTTTGAAAGACCAAAGCCACCAGCTCACCACAACAGAGAATTGCGTTTCCTTACTACACTCTGAAACATGTCAGTATTTTACATATTCTCTAGGAACTTGAAATCTATACCATCAGTCGGCTAGCTCAAAATCCTATAATTAATGAGCACACCTCTAGATGTCGGAAGTGTTTTTTTTTTGGTGTGTTTGACGAACTGCTTATGAATAAAAGAGAAGCAGGTAAATAATCTTCGATATTGAACTTCCACTGTTCCAAGTCTCCGTGTATTCCTCCCCGCTTACATATTTCACTATCTTGTTCTTGTGGGTTTGTTAGAAATTATAATTACAAAGAAATACTCGTCCTATCATTTTCTATCAATAAAATTTTGTGTAGTTTTTCCTGTTACCCACTGCATAAGAACAAATTAAGCTGTGTGTGTAAAAATTAGGAAAGTCCTTCTAGATATAATTTTTTTCCTAACAGGTTGGAAAAAGAAACTCTTAAAATTCATAAATAAATGTATTTTCATATACCATTTTAACACGAAATTTGTTAAGTACAAATATTTAACTGGCGAAATCGCCAGACGGCCGGGGTGGCCGAGCGGTTCTAGGCGCTACAGTCTGGAACTGCGCGACCACTACGTTAGCAGGATCGGATCCTGCCTCGGGCATGGATGTGTGTGATGTCCTTACGTTGGTTAGGTTTAAGTAGTTCTAAGTTCTAGGGGACTGATGATCTCAGACGTTAAGTCCCATAGTGCTCAGAGCCATTTGAACCATCTAGTAAAGCAGCCTCACTATAGTCACGCCATCTTTTGATACATTGTTTTCATAGCTGGAAGAAGCCGTTTCTATAACTCCACTGTAAGTTTTGTCCGTTTTAGATCTTCGTATGTAGTTACTGCCTCAATTTTGTTTTAACTACATAGTTTTCCAGACGATTTTTGACTCACTTGTCAAAGTTATATTTAATGCTTATTTAAAATGGTATGGGTTCAGAATGAATGGTATGTGTTCGTCTACCAAAAATGATTCTTCTGCAGATATGTTGCAACTTCATTGGTTATTTAGGTCACCAGTGTTATATGTACATCATATAACTTTGTACTTGTCTCTGTGTTTTTATCAGGTCATTTGAAAATGGGCAGAGCTCGAAAAGCGTAATGAGGTATGAAATGAACTGATCTAGAAACATCTAGTACCCATTTCGCCGCAGTCATCTAGCTTTCATAAATTCCTTATAGATTTATGATCATGAAGGTCGCATACCTCTTACAAGATTTCCAGTCACATTTGTGATGAATGAGAGCTAATCGCATCGCAAGTGGCTTACATTCTAAAGAGTGTAATACGAAGAGCTGAAACACATTAGATAAAATGGTTTAATAACATTAAAGAATGGTCTACAAAAGATACCTAAAAATAATGTTCAGCTACAAAGGAAATGGGAAAAGTAGCAGGAAAGATACATCACCAGTAAGAGGTGTAACAAGCTGCGCGTAAGTAGGAGGGGAGACCAATTATTGAATCATTACACGATTGCAGAGCAATCATGGAAGTAGTCCATTGAATATCTAGGATTATGATCAGACAGTGATTTTAACCGCAGATAAGGCTGACACGAAACTGAGGAACATTGGACGTATCCTCAGGAAGTGTAGTCGACCAACCAATGTGCTGTTTTACTAACCTCTTGTTCGACCTATCCCTCAATACTGCTCAACAGTACTGTGAGTTTGATGGGGGAAACAGAGAAGATACGAAGAAGACCGAATCTCGATCTGTGCATTGTAGGTTTTATGGAGGAAATAGAGAAGATAAGAAAAAGAACGAGTCTCGTTATAGGTTTATTCAGTAAACACAAATTTGTCACGAATATGCTCAGCCAGTGTTTGTGGCAGGCGCAATAAGAAACGCATTCAGCTTCACTATGTGCTTTACTGTTAAAATTTCGGTAGTTTAGGCCTATGCTCTTAGAAGAAATAATGAGTAAATTGCTTCCCCTTACGTGTAGCTCGTGAAAAAACAGTGAAGGTAAAATTAGAGAGTGATCACACAGACGCTTATCAGCAATCGTTCTTAATGTGGACAATTCTCATCTGAAACAGGAAAGGGCTGGTAACGAGAGGAAGGGGGGGGGGGGGGGGGAAAGGAGGAAATGGCAGTGATCCACAAAGTACCCATCGTCAAACACTGTAAAAAAGAACTCTTGGAGATTGGTCCCTCTTTGCAGGTAAATCAAGAGCTATTTGGTTTTGGAAATACCTATTTCGCTTCTTTTTACTTGGGAAAGGTATATAAAAGTATAAAAATGAGAACTATAACGTGAATTGATAGATTTGAATGTTAATCTCCATGAAAAAGTTGTTTCGAAGGTCTCGTAGGCGGGAATCATGAAAAAACCAGTTCCAAATGATAATGTCAATGAAAGTTGTCAAAACACAAAAGAAAACTGTAGTACCGAAATAAGAAATTAGTAGCCCATTGTAAGAGGACGAAGACAGCTGGTGTACATCTGCCATTACAAATGGAGGCTACAGGTCTTCCTTGGAAGCCTACAGATGCCTTTGGGACTGACTAGATTTTGTTCCAAGTCGTACCATTTCCAGTGAACGAATTTCAGAATTGGAGATCAATGCGTTTAAAAAATGCTCTGAAGTTAAAGATAACCGTCGGTATTCTGTTCTTTATTCTCAAGTTGTTCCATACATCAAAGTTCTGCGCACCTGAGACATTCGACTACTGAAAGGCTGCACATAAAATATAACACAAGGCAGGCTCTACTTCATAGACAAATGTTCTGATGCGAAGAATAAACTAAGCCGCATCTCTTCAACAGCTTGAAAAGTGAAGTGTATTACTCCATGATGTTGTGTGCACGTCAGATGATATATTTGCCTTTAGTTTGCACAGTCTTTCGCGAGCAATATTCATCAGTATTTTATATGATTTGAAGTTTCAGTTACTCTAGTTACTCTTTTTATGCCTTTATGCTTAGCAATTCCAGTATATTGAATGAAATGTTTTACAAATTACAGTTTGTCCATACAATAAACTAATAGTGTGGTCACATCGAACACTATATCCGCCACTGCTATTTACGTTTTTGCGACTTAGCATCAGCCAAAGATCTCGTAAACAGTAGTGAACCTGTCAAATTCGTTTGATACATATGAGCCTGTGTAACAAGTATGAACAAGGGGAAAATTCAAGCACTGTCGACATAATTTGCAAATAAATAGAGCACTCGTCTTTTTGTTTCCCCAAGTACTTTTAATTTGTAAATTGTATGAACATTAAAAGTTACTATTTTACAATAATTAATCAATCAATTACGTTTGCTCAACCGTGTCTACTCATTTTTTATTATGAAGAGTATTTAAAAAAAATTATTAGAAAACTTCGCTTTTTCATGAGGGTTTTGGGTAGATAATTTGTGGCTTTTGAAATGCATTTGTTTTATGACATCCATGAATTATATACAGTCTGTAACTTGATTCATATCTGACGTTCCAAAGATAGACTTTACATTTCTATACATGAGACAAAATTGTTATTATGAAAATCATGAAGGACTGCATACATACATACATACGAGTACATACTAAGGTGATAACTTGTAGCCTTGCAGGTTGATTTTTATAGTAGCATGATAAAGAGATTCATTTAGCACCTACCAGTGCCTGTTCGAAAAAGACTATTGTAATTTACGTATGATGTTCAGAATTATCAATGTATAATGATGGTTCAGTAATGAATTTAATTTACTTCACACTGATTGTGTATTTTACTTGCAATCAGAAGGAACAAAGGTGATTGTTAATGAAGTTTTTATATGTACCATAGACACTAAAAAATGCTGATGAGAACAGAAAGCAGTTACATTAAAATTTGACTAACTAAAACCTAGATGGAATGTCTTTATTAAAGTAATGAAGAAACATACATGCTAAGTTTTTGTTTTCAGGGCCACATTTGAGATCTTTGGGATACTAAGCAGAAAGTGTTGTACAGACCACATCAAGGGAGATTTGGTGATAAATAACACCCAAAATAAGATTTTAGAAGAATTTGCGAATGATTTATGCAGCATCTAAGGTTTATTATCAACTAATACAGTAGCAACGCATTTTCTACAACGCATATTACCAAGGGTGGGGGAGGGCCTTTTCATCAACCAAAAAAGTAAAGAAAACCTTTTTCGTTAATCGTTGTTAAATATTGTTAAGGGTATTGATATGTAGGTTGGCTCGACAACCTGAAAATATCATTTAGCATATTCTTAAACACATTGTTCATAACTTGTACTACCAAGGATGGGATACTTTATGACGACCACAAAAAATTAAACAACATACAAGTTTCTTCAACTGTCGTTAACTTTTATTCACAATATACTTTTTAAAGACATACTGATGCTTAAGGCGGTTTCTGAGCCTGATGAATATGACATCTGAATATGACATATGAATATGACACTGCGAGTTAGTTATAGAATTTCAAACTGAAGTACTTTGCATCTTATGTGTTGATGACAGTCATGAGCATGGAAGATCTACACTGAAGAGCAGGGCCACTGTGAGCAAGCAGAAGTGCCACAACACGATGTGGCATGCACTCGACTAATGTCTGAAGTAGTGTTGGAGGAAACTGATACCATGAATCCTGCAAGGCTGTCCATAAATCTGTAAGAGTACGAGGGGACAGAGATCTCTTCTGAACAGCACGTTGCAAGGCATCCCAGATATGCTCAATAATGTTCATTCTGGGATGTTTGGTGGCCCGTGGAAGCGTTTAAACTCGGAGGACTGTTCCTTGAGCCACTGTATAGCAGTTCTGGGCATAAAGAGTGTCGCATTGTCCTGCTTTGAATTGCCCAAGTCCATCAGAATGCACAATTGACACGAATGGTTGCAGGTGATCAGGCAGGGTGATTACGCGTCATCTGTCAGGCATATCTAGACTTATCAAGGGCCCCATATCCCTCCAGCTGCACGCTTACCACATTATTACAGTCTCCTGCTGACATGCAGGGTCCATGGAGTCATGAGGTTGTCTCCATACCATTATACGTCCATCTGCTCGATACAATTTGGAACGAGACTCGACCAACTGGGCAACATGTTTCCAATCATCAACAGTCCAATGTCAGTGTTGATGGGCCCAGGCCAAGCATAAATCTTTGTATCCTGCTGTCATCCAGGGTACATGAGTGGGCCTTCGCATCTGAAAGCTCATATTGATGATGTTTCATTGAATGTTTCACACGCAGACACTTCTTGATAGCCCACCATTGAAATCTGCAGCAATTTGTGGAAGGGTAAGTTTGGGTTAAGTTTTACTGAAAAAACTAAAATAGTTACGGGATGTGGTAGAAGAAATCATTAAAAGGACAAACATATTTCCAGAATTTTAAAATGCGAAGTACCTGCCTAAATTACTCTATTTTCAAATTGTGGGCACAAAGCATTTCGATTGTTAAATTTTATTAAACACCGTTATACAGTTTATATTGTAAGGAATTTGTGAGATAAAAAATAAAAATAATTTAAATCATTGAGGTATTCACCACTATTTATTGATATCACTGTAAACAACAAGATTCTTTTAAATAAAAAAGGAGAAGCTGAGGTTGTTGCCCATGCAACAATCATTATTTGATATACGAAAATGAGATATTGTAACTGTTAGCATACATACTCATTAGTCCATGAAAGTTAAAAACATGAATGTATCAATCAAGCAAATTTTACCTATATTAAGTTCAAATACGTACATGAACAATGATAGTCTTCTTGGTCCCAACTGTCGGCAAATTAAATTTGTTCCCTGTCATCCTTACTTTCCAACACGACGTCTCTAAAAAGTGCTAGAGTTATAAAGCTTCAACTACCGAAAATTTTTCTGATACAGAAGTCACTGTGGACGTACTCACCGTCGAGCACATGCACGGTGACAGTGGCGAACTCTGAAGGCGAGACGGCACACGTGTAGTTCCCGGCGTCTCCGCTGCTGACTCGCGCCACCAGCAGGGAGCTGTGGGCGCCCGCTGGCGTCAGGTCTGTCCGCACGCTGCACGTAAACACAAACAACTAATGCACCACCTACACATGAGATCCAGGGCAGTGCCATCAACAAAAAAGAATGTTAAGTGAAAGATATGCAATTAAACATCTCGCTTATGAAAGTTAAAAAGATGCGTCACATACACTACTGGCCATTAAAATTGCTACACCAAGAAGAAATGCAGATGATAAACGGGTATTCATTGGACAAATATGTTATACTACAACTGACATGCGATTACATTTTCACGCAATTTGGGTGTATAGATCCCGAGAAATCAGTACCCAGAACAACCAGCTCTGGCCGTAATAACGGCCTTCATACGCCTGGGCATTGAGTCAAACAGAGCTTGGGTGGCGTGTACAGGTACAGCTGCCTTTGCAGCTTCAGCACGATACCACAGATCATCAAGAGTAGTGACTTGCGTATTGTGACGAGCCCGTTGCTCGGCCACCACTGACCAGACGTTTTCAATTGGTGAGAGATCTGGAGAATGTGCTGGCCAGAGAAGCAGTCGAACATTTTCTGTATCCAGAAAGGCCCGTACAGGACCTGCAACATGCGGTCGTGCATTATTCGGCTGAAATGTAGGGTTTCGCAGGGATTGAATGAAGGGTAGAGCCACGTGTCGTAACACATCTGAAATGTCACGTCCACTGTTCAACGTGCCGTCAATGCGAACAAGAGGTGGCCGAGACGTGTAACCAATGGCACTCCCTACTATCACGCCGGGTGGTGGTAGTGGTTGTTGGGATGGTTAAGGGGGACTAAACAGCTAAGGTCATCAGTCCCCCACACGCCGGGTGATACGCCAGTATGGTGATGACGAATACACACTTCAAATGTGCGTCACCGCAATGTCGCCAAACACGGATGCGACCATCCTGATGCTGTAAACAGAACCTGGATTCATCCGAAAATATGACGTTTTGCCAGGCGCTCCTGTCTGTGATGCAGCGTCAAGGGTAACCGCAGCCATAGTTTCGGAGCTGATAGTCCACGCTCCTGCAAACGTCGTCGAACTGTTCGTGCAGTTGGTTGTCTTGCAAACGACCCATCTGTTGGCTCAGACATCAAGGCGTGGCTGCACGATCCGGTTCAGCCATGCGGATAAGATGACTGTCATCTCGACTGCTGGTGATACGAGGCCGTTGGAATCCAGCACGGCGTTCCGTATTACCCTCCTGAACCCACCGATTCCATATTCTGCTAACAGTTTGGATCTCGAAAACACGAGCAGCAATATCGCTATACGATAAACTGCAATCGCGATAGGCTACAATCCGACCTCGGAAACGTAATGGTACGCATTTCTCCTCCTTACACGAGGCATCACAACAACGTTTCACCAGGCAACGCCGGTTAACTGCTGCTTGTGTATGAGAAATCGGCTGGAAACATTCCTCATGTCAACGCTTTGTAGGTGTCGCCACCGGCGCCAACCTTGTGTGAATGATCTTAAAAGCTAATCAGTTGCAAATCACAGCACCTTCTTGCTGTCGGTTAAATTTCGCGTCTGTAGCACGTCATATTCGTGGTGTAGCAATTTTTATGGCCAGTAGTGTAATTCGTTTTATGAACCTGTAGAGTCAGGTTTGTGGCTTCTGTGATCAAAACACACTGAGGTGACATAAGACATGCCATTGTGATATGCACGTTCACAAAGGGCAGTAGCATCGCAGACACAAGTTACAAAAGGATAGTCCATTGGCGGAGCTGTCATTTGCACTCAGGTGGTTCATTTGAAAAGGTTCCCGGTATTATTATGGTCACAGGAATTAACAGACATTGAACGCGGGATGATAGTTGGAGCTAGACGCATGGGATAATCCATACAGAAATTGTTATGGACATTATTTCGCCATCGACAGAGGCAACCGTTTGTTGAATGTCCCACATTTCAGGCATTCCCTGTCTTCACAGACCACACAGTACCCCCACGGCCTTCACTTAACGATCGAGAGCAGCGAGGTTTGCGCAGAGCCGTTAGTGTTAATAGACAAGCAACACTGAGTGAAATAACCGCAGAAATCAATGTGGGCGTACGGCGGCCGTATCTGTCAGGACAATGCTGTGAAATTTGGCGTTATTGGGCTGTGGCGATACACGTCTGACGCTGGTGTCTTTGCTAACAGGACGACATTGCCTGCAGCGCCTGTCCTGGGCTCTTGACTATGGACCATAAATAATTGGAAAACTGTTGCCTACTCAGATGAGTCCCGATTTCAGAGGTGATGGGAGCGTTGAGCGTAGCGCAGACCCGACGAAGTCACGGACCCAAGTTGTCAACAAGGTACTGAACAAGGTGATGGTGGCTCCATGATGGTGTGGGCTGTGTTTATGTGGTGTGGATTGGGTCCTCTGGTCCATCTGAACCGATCATTGGCCAGGAATGGTTATGTTCATCTACTTGAAGACCATTTGCAGCCCTTCATGGACTTCATGTTTCCAAACACCGATGGGATTTTTGTGGATGACAATGCGTCATCTCAGAACGTTTTGGACATTTCGAGTGAATGATTTGGCCACCCCGACGGCCGCACATAAATCTCATCGAACGTTTATGGGACATAATCGAGAGGTTAGTTCGTGCACGAAATCCTGCACCGACAATACATTCGCAATCATGGACGGCTGTATAGGCAGCAGGGCTGAGTATTTCTGCAGGGTACTTCCAACCACTTGTTGGGTCCATGCCACGAAGAGTTACTGCATTACGCCAGACAAAAGGAGTTCCGACACATTATATGAGGTATTCCATGACTTTTGTCTCTTCAGTGTACACGTGTAAAGAGAGAGAAATTTGGCACTAAGAGTGTCAATGGTCACTTGTTTGGTTATTCAACCAGTCATATTGCCTGTAACTTTTTGAAAACATGTTCCATAATGTATGAAGCAGGGGTGAAATTATGAATCATGAGTGCTTACAAGATGGCAGTACCAACAGTAGCAGTTTAGGGACCTAGGATGTACTTGACATGTGGAGTAGTAAGTTTAGTTACTTTCACTATGCAACAGAGCCAAAAAATTTATACTAGCTTTTTAAAGTGATGACATTATGTGCACAATTTATCAACGAAAGCAATACTTACTCTCCATACGTGAGCTACGGCTTGTGAAAACGGGATAGCATGCTGAGAGCCCATTATCAATCACTAAGCAGCAAAAATTGTAGCCAGTGCGCACCAGGACAGTGTGGTAACGTCGTGTTGGATGCAGTGAATGAGTTTACATTTTGCTACCTTTATTTTTCTGCTGTGTACCAAGAATGGTGCATGGTGACGCATGGTGCAGGGAATGGCAATTGAATCTCAATGTAGACAAGTGTAATGTGCTGCGAATACATAGAAAGATAGATCCCTTATCATTTAGCTACAAAATAGCAGGTCAGCAACTGGAAACAGTTAATTCCATAAATTATCTGGGAGTACTCATTAGGAGTGATTTAAAATGGAAAGATCATATAAAGTTGATCGTCGGTAAAGCAGATGCCAGACTGAGATTCATTGGAAGAATCCTAAGGAAATGCAATCCGAAAACAAAGGAAGTAGGTTACAGTACGCTTGTTCGCCCACTGCTTGAATACTGCTCAGCAGTGTGGGATCCGTACCAGATAGGGTTGATAGAAGAGATTGAGAAGATCCAACGGAGAGCAGCGCGCTTCGTTACAGGATCATTTAGTAATCGCGAAAGCGTTACGGAGATAATAGATAAACTCCAGTGGAAGACTTTGCAGGAGACACGCTCAGTAGCTCGGTATGGGCTTTTGTTAAAGTTTCGAGAACATACCTTCACCGAAGATCAAGCAGTATATTGCTCCCTTCTACGTATATCTCGCGAAGAGACCATGAGTATAAAATCAGAGAGATTAGAGCCCACACAGAAGCATACCGACAATTCTTCTTTCCACGAACAATACGAGACTGGAATAGAAGGGAGAACCGATAGAGGTACTCAAGGTACCCTCCGCCACACACCGTCAGGTGGCTTGCGGAGTATGGATGTAGATGTAGATGTAGAATTCAGTTTTTCTATGTAGACGACGAAATTTTTAATTTACAGACGAGATACAGTATCAGAAAACAATCCGACATAAACATGCTCTGCGTAATTTGTGATTCTTTAAGTGTTATTTCATTCTAAAAATCTAATAGGGCATAAAATATAGAGGATTCTTGTAAAGTGACAACTAGGTAGAGATTCTTCATAACGAAAGAAGCGACGAAACCACAACAGATATATTTCGGTAACACGGTGAGCATCTTTTGTGTCTCTAGATGGTCAGTGACGTTTATATCCACAGTAAGACTGACTACTCCGCAGGTTTTGCACATCCAGCAATTACCCACGATAGAAGAGATTTTTGGTTACTTTTGGTTGAATAGTAGCTAACTCTCATAGATTCTTGGGGAAATGGATCAAAATCTGACGTCTGAGTTCTCCATAAAATTCAAATTGTCATAGTGTGACTTCATTATAAAGCCGAAAATCAGCCAAACACATGTAACTATAAAGAGAAGTAATTTGTAACTCAATAAAACATTAGTTCGTATTGAAAATCTAACTGTAAACACTTCCTTCTTATACGGGAATTACGTATACGATGGGTTATATTTCCTTTCTCTCTTTTCCTTAAAATTTCTAATATACGTTTTCCTCAAATGAATTTTCTGTTGTACATCTCACTGAAGTGATTCACACGGGCCTCCCTTGATGTTGATGTTGGGTGGTTCTAATTAATGTGCAGTTACTCACAGAGGTCCAGTGTGGGCTGTAATTACCGTATGACAGTAAAACTTGGTAGATATTCGCGGAACGAACTGATTAACGACTGAAATAATATAGTCCCAACTTTGGCCACAAGTGCAAATCTGACGCTGCACAACATTTCGTCGACGTCTCCGGTCCTCATATTAAACAAAGTGTGCAAGCGGCGGTTAATATTAACATCGACACTATGCCTCTCTCTCTTGTTTGACCTTGCCTGCCAGTGACTCGTTCCTAGTCCATTACATATGGCAACATTTCTATTCGTCTTTCTTGTATTTGCAGCGCCAGATTTGCATGTGGTGGCCAAAATTGAAACTAATTTCTCCAGCGTAAATAGTTTCCGCATTGACGCGCACAGTATATACCTAGATTCGTTACCATACGTGTACGAGTAACTGCACTATAATTGTACTCACCCGATATTCCAGCGACCATGACACCTCCAGTATTGAGCAATGTATGAAATATTATATCAGTTCTGAGTAAAACATCACAAAATTTACTACAGAATGAAATATATATAATATTTAACATTCTTCTCAACGACATCGACGTTAAAGACGATATTTGACTTGTATTGTAGCAAAGCCCTAATCGGATTAACCTACATTTTCAATAAGTTCTAAATCCATTCGACAGTCGATGAGTTCGGTGAGCGAGTGTCAATCATCAAAGACGATTTGTTACTCTCGTCGCACTAGATGGCAGATTCTGCCGGTGGACACCAGTCGACTCTCCAATTGCAGCTCAGTCTGAACGTGTATCATAACTGCACTTTAATTAAACCCATCCAATATTCTAGCGTCCATGACACATCCTGTATTGAGCATCAACCTCGTACGGATCTTAACAGAGGTGTCTTAAATCTACGAACAGGGTGTTGTTCTCAACACTTGCATGATTTGTTTTCCACTTGATTATCGGTGACATTGTAATTCACTCGTGGTTGACTTGGATATCTCCTGTCATCGTTGGGCCACGCAGCCACCTAAATACAGGGAGGCAGAAGGATATTATGGAAAACATTGGTTTTGCTTATGTGGCCGCACATCAAAGTAACGTGGTAAAGGACAGCACTGTGCAGGCAACCAACAGACTCTGCTGTAATGCACCGAGATACAGCAATATCGCTTTTCCATCACTCTGATGCCTTGAATAAACATCTTCAATTTAGACTCCAGTGTGAATTCGAAGTTCGCTACAAGTGTCGCTAGTAATAATGGTGCTTTACAGATCCTAAACTACAGAATAAATACAAAATTTGATCCAACGAAGGCGAATATGGCCATACTGAGGAATGAAGGCTAATCAAGTTACTGTTAATAACACTGTACACGAAAAGATGGAACAGTATAAACAGATTCTTTGTTGGGATCTAAATATAGTAATGAATAATGTAAACAGCAGCCTAAATACTGACGCTGGTGCAGTGCATAAAGTCTGCCTAGAAAGTTGCGAGGTTTTAGAAAAGCAGGTGGAAAGAAAAGTAAGTCGGGTGTCCAAAATTTGTCTTGAGAAACATACCGGAGCGAAATACAAAATATGAGAGCTTCACGCTGTAAGTAGTGAATTTACTATTCGGTACATGCAGATTTATGGTCAAATAGCTCGGCAATTCGAGGCGAGAGAATTTGATCCTGATATTGATGTACAAGAGGGAGCTGTGGGGATTAATGTGATAACGCTAAACAGTAAAGTAAACAGAAAGCAGCAAGTGGCAGGGGCAATAATATTGACAATACTACAGTAGTACGCAAGGAATCCGCATTCATTAGATGCATACAGTTTCAGCCTATTAATTTTCATGTTCATGTACATCCTGAGCAATGATGAAATGATGATGAACATGTATTGCTTAGAGGGTGGGAAAAAAGGGGCAAAATTTTCTACCTGAAGACTGACTTGCCATGAGAGGCATAGCGATGATTAGCAGAAGTAATGATGAAATGTGAAACTGTGATTGCATTGATTGAAGGCCGCTTTTATTAAGAATCTGCGAGTCAAATAGAACAGTTTGAGGGATTCAGTGGTTGGAGAGGTGGAGAAGAGAACCCGGGCAAGAATTTATAAAGGATTTCTCGAGAAAATTGTTTCCTAAATGATCCTATTTGAGAAATAAATTGGAACCTCGAGCCCGAGGTTGTAGTGATGGGATTAGAGAGCAAGTTGCCCGTCTACCGACGTAAGAGGCTTACTTCAGCGCCTCGTGACAGTCTGACAAGTTCATTCAGCACTTGGAGAGGGTGTAAAGATTGTCTAGGGAAGAGGAAGTGCAGAACACTCGCGTGACAAAGTAAACGCGAGGCAGCTGCGTGTCCACGATGAGACAGAACCAAGCAGGCGAGGCCGTTATCCTCATTTTAGAAGACCGCCTATCGAAACGGATCGTGTGGTTAGGCAGAATGTGAATTGATCCCGCCATTCGCCAGCACGGAAAGTATAGCATTGATTGAAGTGCGTAGGGAGGTTGCACTACTTTCGTTAGTACATGGTGTGGCAGCCATTCGTAACCGATTTTGACGTACATTATGAAATGAACAATGTGTGTACTAGTTAATGCATACTTACAGCAAGAGACAAGAGGCTCGGCTTTTCCATATTACTGATATATTTATTTGTTGTTCTTTGCTACTTTGGTATGTATTTTGCATAGGTCAAGTTTACTGACCCACTCTACATCAAATGTCCAATTGTAATTGCAGTTACATGATTATTTTTGCTAATGTTTGTTACATGATGTCATGATTAATTATATCCGCTAGTGAGCCGATGTGATGATTTTATTGTTGGTGATGGCAAGGAGAAATACATTTGAGTTTTTTCTGATTTTGGAATACTTATTTTGGTTGATTGATTTATGTAGGAATCGCAAATCAACGGTTTCTTCGCTTTGCTGCACACCAAAGGCAAACATATAATAATGTCTCCTGTTATAGTAGGAGTGTTTTCTACAAGTGGTTGGAGGTACGTGTAGTGCTGTGGTATGTTTATTTTGGTCTGCTTGGAGTCATTAGTGTCGTGTAGTACAATACGCTGATTAACAGTGTGTACTTGTGATAGTGACAGCGGTTGGGAGAAAATAGCTTTTTATCCAGAGCGAATATGGAACCAAAAGCAGGTTGCCATTAAGGTAGCGTGCGCGCAGATCAGCCCGTACGGGCGAAGAGGCGCTACATATCACCTGTTTTGAATTTGAGAAAGGAGCTTCGAAGAGCGCACGATACTGCTTGTGAGGGATAACACAGGAAGCGATGCTTTTATAGCATTTGGACCATGGAGTATGTTGATGCGCCGCAACGTACAAAGAAATGTTGCGGTGCCATGGGCAGGTGCAGTTTCGAAAAGAGACACATCTTGAGAAACTGCTATAGGAACCTTTTTTATTGTGTGAAATGCAGTGGGGTTGAAAGAGCGAAAAGTGAAAAGGAGATGGTATTTAGAATTGGGGGTCACTGCGTAAGTAAAAGCCAGAAGAACACTGGGTATCTACGATAAGTATCTCGATTCTACTTCATGGTATTTTGACAATATTTGGAGGCTGGTGTAGTTGTTACGAACTCACGACGAATGAAACATATTTCAGGCTTTGGGTGTACCTATAATAATGTTAACTCAACAACTGCTATTATGCTGAAAGTATATGAACGTAACAGTTGTAAAGGAATTATACAAATTTTTTTATGAATATATAGACACTAGTTCAACTACCAGAGATTAATGCGTAAAGCATTTGCTGAACAAAAGAAGCTTTACGCTCTTCGTGTATTAGTTGTAGAATAAGTTTCCTTTCGCTGTTATCCTGTCCTAGTGTTGTGCATTTCTTACTGATAAAATGGGTTAAATAATGAAAGTGATTTTGAAGCAGAGCGATTTCGTCTTTTTTGATACCATGGGTCCCAGCTCCTGAAATTCTGGGAAATTATTACTATTATTTTAATTTTATGCAGAGAATTTAGATGGAGGCTACGATCTTCACGGCGACGCTGCTCAACAATAGAGGTACATGAATGTGTTCGTCTTCTTTCCTTTCGTGGCCACTACCGTCAATTTCAGTATATTTGCCGTGACATTCAGAACCTGCAGTCTTTCTTTTCATTTAATTTCGAAGTCCATGCATTTACGTTCTAAGATGAATAAATGCATTTAACTGTAAGTCTTTTTATCCAAGCCACGTGGGATGGTTGCACTCAAAATTTACGTGCCTCTATCCCGTTCGTATGTGCTCATAGATTTGAGTGTGTACAAGCATAACTACATTTAAGACTCTTTTTCGACACAGTATTAACGCCTTTTTTTTTTTTTTTTTGTCCACTCATTCGCGAATGTACGTGCCCTCTTATTTGATGTAGTCAGTCGGCCGTATTCTTTAATATCATTATATGTAATATTCAGTGGCTTAGATTCCACGATTGATCTTTGTCGCAACAGTAGCCCGCATCTCGTGGTCGTGCGGTAGCGTTCTCGCTTCCCACGCACGGGTTCTCGGGTTCGATTCCCAGCGGGGTCAGGGATTTTCTCTGCCTCGTGATGGCTGGGTGTTGTGTGCTGTCTTTAGGTTAGTTAGGTTTAAGTAGTTCTAAGTTCTAGGGGACTGATGACCATAGATGTTAAGTCCCATAGTGCTCAGAGCCATTTGAACCATTTTGTCGCAACAGCGCTTCACGCGAAATATTTATTACGCGACATCCACGATAACTTTTATTTCAAAATTTCGACGACCCTCTGAATAAAGATTTTTCTAACAATAACAATAGCAAAACATAATAATATAAGAGGACACGTTACACAGTGCACACTGAGATGACAAAAATCATGGGATGCTCACATACAGATGCCGATTGTATCGCGTATAAAGGTAAGCATAAAACGGCAGTGTTGTCATTTGTACCCAAGTAATAAACGTATAAAGATTCCGACGTGATTATGGCTGCTCAACAATAATTAACAAACTCTTAACTCGGAATGGTAGTTGGAGCTAGACGCATGGGGACATTTCATTTCGGAAATCGTTAGGGAACTCAGCATACCGAAATGCACAGTGTCAAGAATGAACCGAGAATACAAAATTTGAGGCATTACCTCTCAGTACGGACAACGCGGTGGCCGATAGAATTCACTTTAGGGAAACGCCACTGCTCTCGGTCGTTAAGTTCTCAATATTAACAGACAAACAACACTACACTACGTGAAAAAAGCGCGGAAATAAATGTGGGATGCACGTTCTTTGTACGTCCCACAGTGCAGTGAAATGCGGCGTTAATGAGTTACGGCAGCAGACGAGCTACGCGAGTGCCTTTGCTAACAGCACGACATGGCTTGCTGCGCCTCTCCTAGGCTCGTAACCATATCGGTCGACCCTAGTCGACTGGATATCGTGTCCTAGTCAGACGAGTCGCTATTTCAGTTGACAAGAGATGATTGTAGTGTTTGGGTGCGGTGCAGACTCCACGAAGCCACGGACCCAAGTTGTCAACAAGGCTGTGCAAGCTGGTGGTGGCTCCGTAATGATGTGGGCCATGTTTACTTGGTATGGACTGGGTCCTCTGGTCCAGCCGAACTGATCGTTGACTGGAAATGAGTATGTCTGGTTGCTTGGAGACCATTTGCAGCCATTCGTGCACTTCGTGTTCCCAAACTACGATGGCATGTAACCGGGCCACAGTTGTTCGCGATTGGTTTGAAGAACATTCTGGACAATTCGAGCAAACGCTTTGGCCACCGGGAGCAATCTGGACATTTGGGGCGAATGATTAGGCCATCCACATCGCCCGACATGAATCCTATCGAACATTTGTGGGACATAATCGAGATGTCAGTTTGTCCACATCATCCTACAGCGGTAATACTTTCGTAATTGTTGACGGCTATAGAGGCAGCAGGGCTCAATATTTCTGCAGGTGACTTCCAAAGACTTGTTGAGTCCATGCCACGTCGAGTTGCTGCACTACGCCGAGCAATACGAGGTCCGACACGATATTGGGAAGTATCCCGTGACTCATTATCTTAGATTATGGTGAGGAGTTTATCATTTCAATATGCATGAAGTTGTGCTATATAATTGTAATGAAATTACTTTGTGTACTTAAAGTCATATTTGCTGAAGTATCTAAGAGACATGAACCTGTTTCGTGGGCGTAATCTGTGCATAAAGTGTATTTTAGTGTAACTTCATTCGAAGGTTGATTCGCTCATTTCTAACAGTATATTTGTGAAAATTTCTAATTTCATGGTCTATTACTAGAGGAAGAGCTTGTTCTCTTTATTATTTCCGACATTGTCAGGCTGGAGATAAGCGACCCATCAACGTTAAAAGTTACAGATTCTTATAAATAATCCTTTATAAGTTAAGATCACAAAAATTATTTCCAATGACGATAACTAGTTTTGCTGAAATAGATAGCCCTCTCCAGACCTGAAACTTTATAAAAAAATTACACATGAAGGAGAGTAGTGTGATGCTGTCAGTACACATAAAATAAGATAAAAATTTTTGGGTATGATAACCAGCCCGGTAGGAGAGACATTGTCATCGATAGATTGCATTCTTGAGCTTAACATCGTTCATAGCCCAACCTTTTTGTTCAAGTACAACTCCGTGAACATTTATGTATCACCTACAAATATAACATCCGAATCGGAAATACGGCACAATGTGTCATTATGACATTGCAAGGTTGAAACCACATAAATCTTATTCAAATGTGTAAGACCGTCGTACTCATTGTGCAATGATATTATATCAGCTAGTGTTCACACGTGAAAAGTGTTTATCACAAATTAGCGAACTAATTTGCCTCTTTCACGTAACAAAAATGGTTCAAATGGCTCTGAGCATTATGGGACTTAACTGCTGAAGTCATCAGTCCCCTAGAATTTAGAACTACTTAAACCTAAGTACCCTAAGGACATCACACACATCCATGCCCGAGGCAGGATTCGAACCTGCGACCGTAGCGGTCGCGCGGTTCCAGACTGTTGCGCCTAGAACCGCTCGGCCATTCCAACCGGCTTCACGTAACACCATTAAATAACAGAGTAATATGCCCATGTCAGATCAGGCAGAACACTAATGATGTTACGTGGTGGGGCTTACAGGAAAACGACTAGCAAGCACGTGGAATTGTAGTTTGAGTATATTAATTGAAGTACAAAGATAACTGTACTAATTATTGTATGACGTATACAGGGTATAATAATAATAATAATAGTTGTAATTAACTAAGTAGACAAGTCGCAGACAAAAGCAAACCGGATAATGGTAACTGATATTCACATTTCAAAGTGAAAAAGCCACTAGATGGCAGAAAATTTTCTGGAAGTTAACCGGTATGAGAAATTATGGATCAGTAAAGGTATCCTACGTTAAACTTAATAGGTTTGACTTTTCGCACTGTTATGTAGACATCGAACTACTATTCATAGATTGTTTATGAGACAAATCCATATTTTCTTTATGCTTCTGGCATTAATTCTTAAATATATACAATTCAAATGTGATGGTGTCCTATAACTAAGTCTTTGTTGTACCTTGGTTGAGCTTGTTTCTTGGTCTTGTGGAGTATCTCTTCATTCATTTGCTTTTGAGAAGGATGCACGCCATGTTACTGCTATCTTCACTTGAATAGGGCGTTTTACTATCAGATATCTTCATATGTATGCTTGCTATATACGAATAAACGATGTGTTATGACTTCTCTAGATTATGCTAGGACGTGCCGTACTTGCATTGTAATATCTACTGGTTTCTGTGATATGTTGACTTATAACGATTAATCGATTGCTATTACGAATGCTAGGACAGAATCCATCCATATGCTTCCGAATCGCATATGTCATTATCTTACATACTGAGATAAAACACGTGGGTCTCCAGTACGTTCCTCACTAATGTAATAATTTTATATCCTTGGATAATCTAACGCTTAAGGTTGGTTACACCTGACTGCTTGATATCACCAATAAGCAAATTTTCTTATTAATACTCTGTATTACATTGCATAAAAAGTTAAGTGTCACCTAGCGGCACTTTATCACTTCGTAATATGATTGAAAGTTACCATTACGCTGTTTGTTTTAATCTGGAATTCGTCTACGTGTATAGTTACAATTATTATTATTATTATTATTATTATTATTACATTCGGTATACATGATATATTATTGCATACATTTATCTACCACTTCAATGTGATCAGCTGGCGTGTCGTTTTCCTGTAAGCCCCATCACGTAGCAATTAGTCACTGGTCTACCTGCTCTGATACTGGCATGTTACTCTGTTGTTTACTGGTTCTACGTGAAAGAGGCAGATTTGTTCACTGCTTTGTGATAAGCACTATTCACATGTAGTTATTAGTGATACAGTGTTACTATTCATGTGTTCAACGACCTCACACATTCATCCTCGCAGTGGTATAATGGCACACTACGTCACATTTCCTAGTCGGACTGTATATGTTTAAGGTGGTACTTACATGAGCAGATCGTGTAAAGGGAGATTTGGCTACGAATGCTGTTAAGTACAAGCACAGTCACCGGCCTGGTGATTAGACATAGCAATGTTGGTCGTCATTGGTACACACTGACTTTACATAACCTTTGTGATAATCACAGTTTGTGTTGCGCTGCTCTGCCTCATATGTAATGTTCTGTGAAATTTTACAGCTGAAGATGGTTAGCTGTTTTACTTGTAACTAGGTATCATAATTATACAGGGTGTTCGGAAATTCTCGTTACAAACTTCTAGAGCCGGCCGTAGTGGCCGAGAGTTTCTAGGCGCTTCAGTCTGGAACCGCGCTGCTGCTACGGTCGCAGGCTCGAATCCCTCATCGGGCATGGATGTATGTGATGTCCTTCGGTTGGATAGGTTTAACTAGTTTTTAAGTTCAGGGGATTGATGACCTCAGATGTTAAGTCCCATAGTGGTCGGAGCCATTTTAGAACAAACTTCTAGAACTTGTAGAGGGAAGTGAGTACATAATATTTTGAATGGGAACCCATATCCGGAAATGTGCCGATTCAGTGCTACCGCCGTTCGTATACATGTCTGCTATGTATGTTTGCAACAGGGGTGGTGCTTAAGTCGGAATGACTGATGTCATACCTCTCTCACCTGGGTCGAGCCTTATGCACGTGTCTGTCAGTGTTACATGTTGTATGGAGTATTGGAGGTGTTATGGGTGTAGTTGTTTGTCATCCACAATATACCAGACGGTGTTGGGATCAACATCCACTGCACCCACAGTTGCTCGTGTACTCGTTGAAGGGGTCTCTTCAAGGTGACGCAGTCCGGCCTCTTCCAGTTCAGATGTTCAGCGTCTCAGTGGAGCACGACAGTGGCTGAAGTAACTCTTTCTCGAAACCAATGCAAAACTGTGGCGGAAATGGAGACAGACATTGTGGAGAACGATCTTGATACAGACGGCGAGTAGCTCTTCCATTATCGTAAGCTTACCCATACAAAAGAATCATATTGGTGTTTTCTACAAAAGTATACTCAATCATGTTGCTTTAACACTCAGACACGTGAATGAGTTTCGAACCAGGTCAGCAAACATGTTATCAAACGGCTGTAGCACGGGAACGGTACATTTCTGGATATGGGTTCCTCTTAAAAATATTATGTACTCACTCCCCTCTACAAGCTCTAAAGTTTGTAACGGGAATTTCCGAACACCCTGTATGCTATGTTTGTAGTCATGACTTATAAATGATTATTTACAAGTACCTATAACTTTTATTATCTTTATTTATAAGACTATAGGGCCTCGTGGCGAAAATATTGAATAAAATTTTCTCCAGTATCCAGCCATACCAAATGGTTACAATGCCACGAACTCTAGACCAGGCATTCCTTAGTCATTGATAAGTAGAATGACTGCTAATGGACTGCTCGTACGCTCTTATATACTGTAGCTGTCGGCTCTGGCATGCCTGGTGCTCATGGTATATCCAGATAGCCGGCCGGAGTGGGCGAGCGGTTCTAGGCGCTACAGTCCGGAACCGCGCGACCGCTACGGTCGCAGGTTCGAATCCTGCCTCGGGCATGGATGCGTGTGATGTCCTTAGGTTATGGCTCGGAGCACTATGGGACTTAACTTCGGAGGTCATCAGTCCCCTAGAACTTAGAACTACTTAAACCTAACTAACCTAAGGACATCACACACATCCATGCCCAAGGCAGGATTCGAACCTGCGACCGTAGCAGTCGCGCGGTTCCAGACTGCAGCGCTTAGAACTGCTCGGCCACTTCGGCTAGCTGTCCTTAGGTTAGTTAGGTTTAAGTATTTCTAAGTTCTAGGGGACTGGTGACCTCAGAAGTTAAGTCCCATAGTGCTCAGAGCCATTTGAACCATATAGCCAGATACTGACATACATCGACTCCGTATTCGTTGCACCCGCTTCAACCGCACGATCGCCGGACCTCACGCCCTGCTGATCTGCAGGTCTCAGTCTCTTGTAAAAAGCGATATCGCTGAATTTTATTTTGATGGCTTCTTTGATTTCACAGACCAAAAGCCATTAGTGCAAGCGGCGACAGAGTTTACATCAAATTTGTTCCGGTGACCGTTTTCGGTGCATCCTCAGCTAAAGCCAAATATTCGGGGTAGCATAGGCGACGAAACTTCTCATCCTCCTTTCTTAGTTGTTGTACAGCGAGCACTACTTGTCCGCCTTAAGATATTGTTGTACAGCGTGCAACTGTCCACACTTGCAAGGTATCTTCTAGACTTCGGCGTTCTGAGACATGCTGCAACTTTAGCTGGCCTCACAAACTGCCGGATTTTTGTCGTAGGCATGAAGGTTGATTACATTCTGTGAAAATGTTTATCAATGGTTCTGTCAACAGTTGCAATATTTATTAGGTTGCAATATTTGTTAGGCAATCAGTTTCGAACCTTACAGGTTCATTTTCAAGCCTGGTCTATTTAGGCTGCACCGACAGTGCCTGATCTTAATAAAAAGCATTGAGTGGCAACATATGCTCTATTTTGACTTGGTAACAGGCATTTATAGATCACTTGTTGCCATTCAACGTTTTTCATTAAGATCAGGCACTGTCAGTGCAATATCAGTAGGCCAGGCTTGAAAATGAACGTGTAAGCTTAGAAGCTTAGAACTAATCGCCTAATAAATACTGCAACTGTTGACACAATCATTACTAGACGCTTCAATGAATTTAAAAAAAAAATTCCTGTTCCCTGTCAATGAAATGTTGAAACCGACGAATTGTGGCTTTTCGGCAGGGCTGATCTTCCTGAGACGGAGCAACAGAACTACAAAAATGCAAGTTTTTCTACTCCTCGTCGGTGGACTAATTGTGGTTTATAAGGTCGCCTCATTTATTTGGTGAACGCTGTTGCCGTTGTTCTTGAAGACCTAGCTTAGCTCAGGGGGCAGATTATCGACGTCTGATATCGTTCTCGCATCATGTACCACTGTTTGTATCAATGTTGATAATGGCTGATGGCTGCGAATACGGGTCGGTGTCCGTTGATTTCCTGTGGACGCTGTATCGAAGGTACCCACTTCTTTAGTGAACTGGATGTTACTGTTAATGGTGTTGAGATGTTCTATGAATTCGTTTAGTTTTTCACGCCCGTGGGGCCAAATGACAAACGGGTCGTCAGCACATCGAAAGAAACACTTACGGTTTAGTGAGACCATGTACATCATATCATTCCTATTTTAATTTGTTTTACTGATAAAGTTATCTTGCCCGGCACAGCAAAAATTTGAATGTTAGACGCAGTAGATTTGGCAATGTATTTTGATTTCAAGCGAGCACCTGAACAGTTTGCAGGGATAACAGAATTATAAAATGGTGGGTAACATGGAGTATTTCCTGTATATGAAGCTTCCATGTGGTAGCGGCAAACCCAGATAAGGACACACGGCAAGTGATTTCCATACACCATGATTTTGAGGTACTATGGCAATGGACATTGTTGAGACAAAAGAAATTGTACTCTACTTTATTTCTAATGCCGTCAGTGACGTGTGAAAGACGATCATCTCATCGGTTTATCACTTCCTCTGACAGATAATACGATGTAAATTGGTGATAGAGAAGTGTAGAAAATGACGTCGTTTGATCATTTTGTAATTTCTTATTTTCTTACGTTTGAAGTGGATGTACCACTTGAAAGTAAAAGGTAGCATGGATAGCACTAATTAATTCTTTTTATAATGCCTAATAATTTTTTTTAGGTTTTTTTTTACTACCTTATAGTCATTTGTAACGAGAAACGACTGCAATGATATTACGAACAATATGTTTCGCAAAGTTTCCATTCGTCTTTAAGTTTCGAATTTCAAGTCTCATACTTTTATTTTCGCTTATTATATAAAAAATGTAGTGAACTTCGGTTTTCATGTTTGATAGAAACTACTTTTGTTTTCTTTGAGATATCAGCAAATAGGCAGTGTCTTGTTGAAACACCTAGAACAAATTAGATTTTATAAATGTATATATTTTATCTTATGACAAATGGTTCAAATAGCTCTGAGCACAACGCGACTTAACTCTTGAGGTCATCAGTCGCCTAGAACTTAGAACTAATTAAACCTAACTAACCTAAGGACATCACACACATTCATGCCCGAGGCAGGATTCGAACCTGCGACTGTAGCGGTCGCTCGGCTCCAGATTGTAGCGCCTAGAACCGTATGACAAATGCTTATACTTCTAATTTTGATATCGTATATTTTATATAAGCGAGAAGAGACGACCCAGAACAATGTAAATTTATACATTCATCTCACGATTAAAAAAGATTTTCTTAACTCATGTTCCTCCTTGCAGGTGTAACTTAGTTTTTCTAGAGAGATTTTAGCTGTGAGCTGCTATTGCTCTGAGAACAAGCACTTCGAAACTAAGACTGAGATTTTGTATGTGCGTGCAAAGTTTGAAATAATCTCGGGTTTCTTTAGACTCAGTTTGAAGATTAGCTTTGCTTACGTTTGCATGCCTATATGGTGGCAAATTTAAAGAACGTTTCAGTTATTTGTTTTCCTTCTTTCAGCATATAAAGTGTTTGCTTAATGGGTGACATTCTGTTCAACCTGCAGTCAAGTGGACTGAGTACAATGGAAGGCAAGGTTGCGAGGTGTGGTGGCCGTATGTTCAGAGTGATCTGTCACCGTAGCTAAGCAGCGACCTAGTACACTGATGCTAAAATACTTTCTGGTTACTGAAACTGCATTCAGTTTGATCACGATGCTATACTGAGGGCGTATAAATAATCCCGGAGCCGCAATTTATTGTGAACAATAATCCGACAGATATTAATTTTTCATGGAAATTTGATTTAAATCTAGAACGGCTCTGGATTAAAGCTAGGAACACCGAATTTCGTATTAGTGTCCAGACAGACGTTATGTTCATGATGTTAGTGCGATTTTGTGATCGGAGTAGTAATGTTTGACTTATTAATCTGTTTGCGTTTTTGATCGAATCACTGTACATTATTAAGTGCTAATTTTATGCAGGGTCATATTTATTAATGCAGTATAAGCGGTGGAATTTGAGGACAGGAATCAGTTGACAGTAAAGCTACACCGAACCCAAATGTTACGTTTATCTGATCCGCATAAACTTATAAGGTTACAGTGCGGTGTGAACTGAGGCGGCGAAACTTAACTTTCACGTGGACTTTGATTCTTAACAGTTACATCGAGTCTGAGTTTTATATAATTTTGATTAGACGTATTCAAGTGTGGTACTCTGAACATTTTCGAATGGATTGCGTTCCGTATATAAAAACCGTGTGGCAACACAAATGGATTACTAGCATTTGTGAGCGTTTCTGTCGTAAGGCGAGCAGACATTTTACGAACTTTTACTATTTTTCGTTTTTCAGCTGATGGAATTTTTTCATTTCGATAAAGTATGATGGTTGCCTGTGCTGAATAAGAACATGAATTTTGCAAATGAATATGCCTTGTTGAACCACTGTATCGAAGACTGTGTTTACCATTGTAACCCTTGCTCATTATCTACATCCAAAATAATTTTGGTACAAGTGTGGATACTGTGGTGAGACACAGCGTTTTGCTGTTTCCTCCCACGCACTTAGGCAGTGAAATTCCGACGAGAAGTTGAAAATGAACTGAGAAGCTAATAACGAGTCCATATTCTCTCGTAATTCTGTATTCTATTCATATCACTGATACAGCGTTCCAATCACCCATGATTATTAGATTATCATCGTCATTCACGTACTGAATTACATATTCAGCGTTCTCATACATTTTATCTCCTCATTATTTGCTTGGGCGTCGGTATGTACATCTGAACCATTGTTATAGGCGTCGTTTTGTTTACAACATAAATGGCAGATCAGTACTGTCAAAGAGGGCATTATTCGCCAAAAGAAGCCCACTGATCTGAAAAATCAGCCTTAATTTGAAGATTTTTTTCTGATAACGTACGTTTGGAACACAGTATGAAATGAATCTCTCGTAAACCCTCGTCGCCAGTTTTGTAAAAGCTTCGTCGCTACTGCTGTTGAGGCCGAGTTGCCACTGTAGTTGCGGTAGGCCCAGCTTCTGGGTTCGGTTCAAAAAATGGCTCTAAGCACTATGAGACTTAACATCTGAAGTCATCAGTCTCCTAGACTTAGAACTACTTAAACCTAAATAACCTAAGGACATCACACACATCCAGGCCCGGGGCAGGATTCGAACCTGCGACCGTAGCAGCAGCGAGAGTCCGGATTGAAGCGCCTAGAACTGCTCGGCCACAGAGGCCGGCTCTGGGTTCGGGAAACGGCTTCTGGTGCAGTACACTGCTAAGTAATTTTTCCCTGCCACTACTACTAAGCTATGCCCTAGGGTCAGGTAACAGGATAGGAGAATGAAGATTCCACAACACTCCAACAAATTACACTCCTGGAAATTGAAATAAGAACACCGTGAATTCATTGTCCCAGGAAGGGGAAACTTTATTGACACATTCCTGGGGTCAGATACATCACATGATCACACGACAGAACCACAGGCACATAGACACAGGCAACAGAGCATGCACAATGTCGGCACTAGTACAGTGTATATCCACCTTTCGCAGCAATGCAGGCTGCTATTCTCCCATGGAGACGATCGTAGAGATGCTGCATGTAGTCCTGTGGAACGGCTTGCCATGCCATTTCCACCTGGCGCCTCAGTTGGACCAGCGTTCGTGCTGGACGTGCAGACCGCGTGAGACGACGCTTCATCCAGTCCCAAACATGCTCAATGGGGGACAGATCCGGAGATCTTGCTGGCCAGGGTAGTTGACTTACACCTTCTAGAGCACGTTGGGTGGCACGGGATACATGCGGACGTGCATTGTCCTGTTGGAACAGCAAGTTCCCTTGCCGGTCTAGGAATGGTAGAACGATGGGTTCGATGACGGTTTGGATGTACCGTGCACTATTCAGTGTCCCCTCGACGATCACCAGTGGTGTACGGCCAGCGTAGGAGATCGCTCCCCACACCATGATGCCGGGTGTTGGCCCTGTGTGCCTCGGTCGTATGCAGTCCTGATTGTGGCGCTCACCTGCACGGCGCCAAACACGCATACGACCATCATTGGCACCAAGGCAGAAGCGACTCTCATCGCTGAAGACGACACGTCTCCATTCGTCCCTCCATTCACGCCTGTCGCGACACCACTGGAGGCGGGCTGCACGATGTTGGGGCGTGAGCGGAAGACGGCCTAACGGTGTGCGGGACCGTAGCCCAGCTTCATGGAGACGGTTGCAAATGGTCCTCGCCGATACCCCAGGAGCAACAGTGTCCCTAATTTGCTGGGAAGTGGCGGTGCGGTCCCCTACGGCACTGCGTAGGATCCTACGGTCTTGGCGTGCATCCGTGCGTCGCTGCGGTCCGGTCCCAGGTCGACGGGCACGTGCACCTTCCGCCGACCACTGGCGACAACATCGATGTACTGTGGAGACCTCACGCCCCACGTGTTGAGCAATTCGGCGGTACGTCCACCCAGCCTCCCGCATGCCCACTATACGCCCTCGCTCAAAGTCCGTCAACTGCACATACGGTTCACGTCCACGCTGTCGCGGCATGCTACCAGTGTTAAAGACTGCGACGGAGCTCCGTATGCCACGGCAAACTGGCTGACACTGACGGCGGCGGTGCACAAATGCTGCGCAGCTAGCGCCATTCGACGGCCAACACCGCGGTTCCTGGTGTGTCCGCTGTGCCGTGCGTGTGATCATTGCTTGTACAGCCCTCTCGCAGTGTCCGGAGCAAGTATGGTGGGTCTGACACACCGGTGTCAATGTGTTCTTTTTTCCATTTCCAGGAGTGTAGTAAGAAAGCCACACAAATGAGTTGAAAAGGTTTACTTCTCTTCGTGATTTGTTGAATGATTGAGTCTGCAACACTGCATGTAACATAACAAAAAGGCCCTAAATGGATAAATGCAAATAATCATAGGTAGACTTCACAGTATATATCAAATGCAATTTACATCAAATGTCTGTTCCCTTCTAAGAGACGTTTTCGGTGTAAGTCAACATTGGACGATGATCTTTAACCAAATGCGTGAGAGCTGTTCTTGTATCTTCCGAGTAGGCTTCTGACCTTTGTCTTCCGGTCATTGGCGGATTGTACTCGGCCGACATTTGGCCGAGGCGAAGTCGATATCTTCATCCTCAGTGCCGCCCATGGTGCTGGTGGAACTCACGGAAGTGGCGAGTCTCGTATGGCATTGGCACCAGCTCACATCTTTGCGCCTGCGGTGCTTTTGCCCTGACTGTGTCTTGTCCGGACAACACGGCAGAATCAAAGTTAAAAAAGAGAAAAGGACAATCAGATGTTTCACATGTGATATTACAGGATATTAAAAATAAAATGGACTAATCAGATAAGAATGAGGAGGTTCTCTGTAGAAACGGCGAAGGAAGTAACACTTGGAAAACACTGACAAGAAGCGTACAACTTTGAACATGGCTGACGTTTGCTGCCTGTCAGTCTCCTCACACCACAACGGTGTTACTTACGTTTTAATGTTTGACTTTATGAAGAACATTATGTCTTAGATTTTAATGTATGACTTGAGCAACTTAGCTGTTAAATCACTGTACATCTTTGACGATATGTTCTTCATGTAATTACACCTTCTGATGAAATCACCCTCAGAGGTGACGAAACCTGTTCAACGTATATAGAAAACCTATAAAACCGGTTGGCAGACTTTTACATATTTTTAAAAACTGACAAGAAGAAAGGACAGTCTGATAGGATATGTATTAAGACATCAGGAGATAACGTTCTTGTTACAAGACGCAGCTAGAAAAGGTAAAAGCTTTAGGAGCAGCCATAGATTGGAGTACATCCAACAAATGATTGAGAACTTGTGTGTGAGCACTTCTCTAAGGTCAAGAGGTTGTCACGGGAAAGGAAATTGTGACGGGATGTACCTAACCTTTCAGAAGATTGATGACAGATCCCTCCCCCCTCCACCCTCTCTCCGCCTCACTCAACCCCCACCCCACCGACGACCTATAAAAAATGATATATCCCTTGGACGAGTTTTATTTCTAGTACACTACATTCCCAGTCTGCCTTTCCTGAAATTATTCACGTTCCTAGAAAAGAATCGCATCGTTTGTATATGTCGAGCTATTTTATACAGGATGTCCCACGAGGAATGTCCAATATTCAGGGCTATGACAGGAAGAATCATTCGAAGCAAAGAAGTCTAGTAAACATGGTAAACATGGATTCTTAAAGAGCTATGAACACTTTTACACCTTCGCTACTGTGAAACACATCTCTTTCCCTGAACACGTGCTACTAGCTCATAAGCTATGCATTTTAGAGCCGGTGTTCAAGAAATAACTTTTTTCCTGTTTTGATCCGTACTTTTTTTTTTGTCATCAGTCTACTGACTGGTTTGATGCGGCCCGCTACGAATTCCTTTCCTGTGCTAACCTCTTCATCTCAGAGTAGCACTTGCAACCTACGTCCTCAATTATTTGCTTGACGTATTCCAATCTCTGTCTTCCTCTACAGTTTTTGCCCTCTACAGCTCCCTGTAGTACCATGGAAGTCATTCCCTCATGCCTTAGCAGATGTCCTATCATCCTGTCCCTTCTCCTTATCAGTGTTTTCCACATATTCCTTTCCTCTCCGATTCTGCGTAGAATCTCCTCATTCCTTACCTTACCAGTCCACCTAATTTTCAACATTCGTCTATAGCACCACATCTCAAATGCTTCGAATCTCTTCTGTTCCGGTTTTCCCACAGTCCATGCTTCACTACCATACAATGCTGTACTCCAGACGTACATCCTCAGAAATTTCTTCCTCAAATTAAGGCCGGTATTTGATATTAGTAGACTTCTCTTGGCCAGAAATGCCTTTTTTGCCATAGCGAGTCTGCCTTTGATGTCCTCCTTGCTCCGTCCGTCATTGGTTATTTTACTGCCTAGGTAGCAGAATTCCTTAACTTCATTGACTTCGTGACCATCAATCCTGATGTTAAGTTTCTCGCTGTTCTCATTACAACTACTTCTCATTACCTTCGTCTTTCTCCGATTTACTCTCATACCGTACTGTGTACTCATTAGACTGTTCATTCCGTTCAGCAGATCATTTAATTCTTCTTCACATTCACTCAGGATAGCAATGTCATCAGCGAATCGTATCATTGATTTTTTTTTCACCTTGTATTTTAATTCCAGTCCTGAACCTTTCTTTTATTTCCATCATTGCTTCCTCGATGTACAGATTGAAGAGTAAGGGCAAAAGGCTACAGCCTTGTCTTACACCCTTCTTAATACGAGCACCTCGTTCTTGATCGTCCACTCTTATTATTCCCTCTTGGTTGTTGTACATATTGTATATGACCCGTCTCTCCCTGTAGCTTACCCCAACTTTTTTCAGAATCTCGAACAGCTTGCACCATTTTATATTGTCGAACGCTTTTTCCAGGTCAACTAATCCTATGAAAGTGTCTTGATTTTTCTTTAGCCTTGCTTCCATTATTAGACGTAACGTCAGAATTGCCTCTCTCGTCCCTTTACTTTTCCTAAAGCCAAACTGATCATCACCTAGCGCATTCTCAATTTTCTTTTCCATTCTTCTGTATATTATTCTTGTAAGCAGCTTCGATGCATGAGCTGTTAAGCTGATTGTGCGATAATTCTCGCACTTGTTAGCTCTTGCCGTCTTCGTAATTGTGTGGATGATGCTTTTCCGAAAGTCAGATGGTATATCGCCAGACTCATATATTCTACACACCAACGTGAATAGTTGTTTTGTTGCCACTTCCCCCAATGATTTTAGAAATTATGATGGAATGTTATCTATCCCTTCTGCCTTATTTGACCGTAAGTCCTCCAAAGCTCTTTTAAATTCCGATTCTAATACTGGATCCCCTATCTCTTCTAAATCGACTCCTGTTTCTTCTTCTACCACATCAGACAAATCTTCACCCTCATAGAGGCTTTCAATATATTCTTTCTACCTATCTGCTCTCTCCTCTGCATTTAACAGTGGAATTCCCTTTGCACTCTTAATGTTACCACCGTTGCTTTTAATGTCACCAAAGGTTGTTTTGACTTTCCTGCATGCTGAGTCTGTCCTTCCGACAATCATATCTTTTTCGATGTCTTCACATTTTTCCTGCAGCCATTTCGTCTTAGCTTCCCTGCACTTCCTATTTATTTCATTCCTCAGCGACTTGTATTTTTGTATTCCTGATTTTTTCGGAACGTGTTTGTACTTCCTCCTTTCATCAATTAACTGAAGTATTTCTTCTGTTACCCATGGTTTCTTCGCAGCTACCTTCTTTGTACCTTTGTTTTCCTTCCCAACTTGGCCATTTTTAGAGACGTCCATTCCTCTTCAACTGTACTGCCTGCTGCGCCATTCCTTATTGCTGTATCTTTAGCGTTAGAGAACTTCAAACGTATCTCGTCATTCCTTAGTACTTCCGTATCCCACTTCTTTGCGTATTGATTCTTCCTGACTAATGTCTTGAACTTCAGCCTACTCTTCATCACTACTATATTGTGATCTGTCTATATCTGCTCCTGGGTGCGCCTTACAATCCAGTATCTGATTTCGGAATCTCTGTCTGACCATGATGTAATCTAATTGAAATCTTCCCGTATCTCCCGGCCTTTTCCATGTATACCTCCTCCTTTTGTGATTCTTGAACAGGGTATTCGCTATTACTAGCTGAAACTTGTTACAGAACTCAATTAGTCTTCCTCTTCTTTCATTCCTTGTCCCAAGCCCATATTCTCCTGTAATCTTTTCTTCTACTTCTTCCCATACAACTGTATTCCAGTCGCCCATGACTATTAGATTTTCGTCCCCCTTTAGATACTGCATTACCCTTTCAATATCCTCATACACTTTCTCTATCTGTTCATCTTCAGCTTGGGACGTCGGCGTGTATACCTGAACTATCGTTGTCGGTGTTGGTCTGCTGTCGATTCTGATTAGAACAACCCGGTCACTGAACTGTTCACAGTAACACACCCTCTGCCCTACCTTCCTTTTCATAACGAATCCTACACCTGTTATACCATTTTCTGCTGCTGTTGATATTACCCGATACTCATCTGACCAGAAATCTTTGTCTTCGTTCCACTTCACTTCACTGACTCGCAGTGGAAGAGATCTGTTTCACAGTATCGAAGATGAAGTGCTCATAGCTCTTAGTGTAAGCATTTTAGAGTCCATTTTTACTAGAATTCTTTTGCTTCGAATGAACGTTCCTGTCATATCCGTATATGTTGACCATTCTTCCTGAGACTCCCTGTATTTTTCTGCCGAACAAAAGCTACATACGCTACGGTCGCAGGTTCGAATCCTGCCTCGGGCATGGATGTTTGTGATGTCCTTAGGTTAGTTAGGTTTAACTAGTTCTAAGTTCTAGGGGACTATTGACCTTAGCAGTTGAGTCCCATAGTGCTCAGAGCCATTTGAGCCAAAAGCTACATAATATTAGAACAAAAATTTCATACATGTTCCATTTCGTTTGATTCGACAGGTTATTAATTGAAATTGCTTGAATGTCTCGATAATGCCGGCAACTAACAACTTTACATTTAGCCTTAGGTAATTTTGAGGTACTTGGATGTATTTGCTAGTTTTTTGTTATAAAAGATCTTAGATGACAAATATTGCCAATTTAGTGGAATGTGTTGAAGAACTTTAGCCAAGAATTATTAATTCGCCACTAAAAATAAGAAAGTGAAGTTGGTTGAGCCAGTGAAATGTTTTGTACGAGTTTTTTATTGCAATAATATATACCGTTAAAGGAAACGTGCTCATTGCTCTCATCCGTCAGCAACGTGGAGAACATGAATAGTCTCCACGCTGTATCTTCTAGTGGACAGTCAAATGCTAATTTGGGGCAGGGAATGGTCACTCCGTCTAGTACGTTACGCTCTGTTTCACTGGGGACGTGACAAAACGGAAAGAAATGTTCCACGTAGTTGCAAAAAATGCGCAAATCGTCGACGTTTTCCGGGAAAGTTGTCGAACAGTTTGAAACCACTGTAGACCTGCATCGCTACCATCAATTCGCTGCAGAATATGTAACACGTCTTATGCTAGCGTATTAGGACTTTCATCAATACCCACAATGTGAGAATCAATATGATTTCCTCACACGCTGTTCGAATACGAGACTGAGAGGGTCGTAGAGAGCAGCGACCAAGTTTATCGCCGTATTTAGTAAGGCGTTTAATAAGGCGTTTGATGCTGTTGTTCACTGTCGCCTAAAGGAAGAAATGCGATCGTGCGGAATATTAGACTAGCGTTCTGATTGGATTTAATATTTCCTAGCAAACAGAAGACACCGCTTCGTTTTTAGCGGAGGGAAATCATCAGACGTAAAAATAACTTCGGACGTTATATCAAGGGAGCATTATTGGGCAGTTAATGTTGTCAAAAGATGTAAATAAACTAGTGGATGAGACTGCTCGGGGATAATGGTACCGTAAACGTCCTAAGTCCTTATGTAATGTAGCATATATATACAAGTTTAATTCTTTTCTAGTTCAGCCGCGCGGAAGGGCCGCGCGGTTAGAGGCGCCATGTCACGGATTGCGCGTTCCCTCCCGTCGGAGGTTCGAGTCCTCCCTCGGTCATGGATGTGTTTGTTGTTCTTAGCATACGTTAGTTTAAGTAATACGTAAATCTAGGGACCGATGACCTCAGCGGTTTGGTGCCTCAGGAATCCACACGCAGTTGAACATTTTTTCTAGTTCAGGGAATATACTACACATACTGTGCCATATACTTTACACCATGCATACTCCCAGTAGGTGACAGCATCTGCTTGAAGAAAGTTGTTTGTCATACTGTCAGCATTTCTTAGAGAAATGAAGTTAATTTCTGCTTGTTTTAAGTAATTCTAGACTTGACTGTTTTTAGGATATGGTGTAAAATGCTAATATACCCTACTGTATTGAACGATTATTTCATCACAACAATACAGTGATGTAATTCTTTCGATATAGCACTGGGTCAACTTTTGGCAACGACGTGCTTCTCGTATTCCGTTGGCAGATTTTAGTTCTCTGACGTTATGTTTTCTGAACATTGCTTTTACACTCATGCTCATAAATTAAGGATAAGTGCAGAATGTGGTGCCACACAACAAAGCACTACACAAATCTGGCGCTAATAGCATAGGCACATAGGGAACACACACGACACGTATCTGTAAGTCCACATGTGCTACAAAACGCCAATGTTTCGTGCGCATGTACCCCGACATCAATATGGGATATGATCACCATACACACGTACACAGGCCGCACAACGGGTTGGCATACTCTGGTTCAGGTGGTCGAGCAGCTGCTGGTGTATAGCCTCCCATTCTTGCACCAGTGCCTGTCGGAGCTCCTGAAGTGTCCTAGGGGTTTGCAGACGTGCAGCGATACGTCGACCGAGAGCATCCCAGACATGCTCTATTTAGGTCTGGAGAACAGGCAGGCCACTCCATTCGTCTGATATCTTCTGTTTCAAGGTACTCCTCCACGATGGCAGCCTGGTGGGGCAGCTCGTTATCATCCATCAGGAGGAAGGTGGGGCCCATTGTACCCCTGAAAATGGACTTACTGGTGCAACATGACGTCCAGATACACCTGACCCGTTACAGTTCCTCTGTCAAAGACATGCAGGGGTGTACGTGCACCAGTCATAATCCCACACCACATCAACAAACCACGACCTCCACAAAGGTCCCTTTCAAAGACATTAAGGTGTTGGTATCAGGTTCCTTGTTCACGCTAGATGAAAACCCGGCGAGAATCACTGCCCAGACTATAGCTGGACTCGTCTGTGAACATAAACTGGGACCACTGTTCGAGAGACCATGTACTGTGTTCTTGACACCAGGCTTTACGGGCTCTCCTGTGACCAGAGGTCAGTGGAATGCACCTTGCAGGTCTCCGGGCGAATAAACCGTGTCTGTTCAGTCGTCTGTAGACTGTGTATCTGGAGATAACTGTTCCAGTGGCTACTGTAACATCCCGAGCAAGGCTACCTGCAGTACTCCGTGGCCGTCTGCGGGCACTGATGCTGAGATATCGGCCTTCTTGTGGTGTTGTACACTGTGGACGTCCCGTACTGTAGCGGCTCGACACGTTTCCTGTCCGCTGTAATCGTTGCTATAATCACACTTTGTGCCACACGGAGGGCTCCTTGCTACGACCTGCTGTGTTAGACCAGCCTCCAGTCGCCCTAGTATTCTACCCCACATAATGTCATCAATATGTGTTCTTTGAGCCATTTTCAACACAGTCACCATTAGCACGTCTGAAAACGTCTGCATACGTACTCGCTGCACTGTACTCTCACATGCACCAACACACCTTTGCGTATGTGGACTGCTACCAGCGCCACCGTGCGACGACTGCAGGTCAAATGCACCGCATGGTCATACCCCGAGGTGATTTAAGCACGCAGACCGCCCACCAGAGCGTTGTTTCACCATGTATCAGCATTATTCTAAGTTGACGAGCATGAGTGTAGTTCATTAATTTTCTAACAAAACAAGTTTTCGCTTTGAACAAGTCCTAAAAAGCAGGTGAAGCACACCAAATTTGTAAATTGGTCTTATTTTGTCCAATGACAGTGCATTATTCACTAATATATACTTCCCATTCACAAACTCTAACATCAGGTCTGGTGAGGATATACAGAAGTAGAAGCACTGGGAAATTGTTGCGAACTTGTGGGAGACCTGCAGAGGATCAGGACTCGGTGCAGTGATTGGAGGTTTGCCCTCTACATAAACAAATGTAAAACATCAACATTCCGTCTCTCATAGCTGAAAGCTGGTGACCCATCGAACAATCCTCTTAACAGTCTGCTTTCGTTTTTCCCAGTCTTCTGCATCTCGGAGTAGCTGGCCCCAATTCTGATGTGTCTTCCCTTTTGTTCGGTCTATCCATGTCTCAGTAGTCTTTCCTGCAAAATATTCCCTTCGTATTTGCCTTGGATGATCATCTGTTCCTAGTTTTTCGGCGAATTATGTGATCAAAGAACTGCAGGGTTCGCTGGAAACAAACAATGGACAACCTCTTCTCCAACCTGAGTTCTTGAAGGATTGATTTAGTCGTCCGTTTGTTCATTCATGGTATCCTCAGCAACCTTTTATATGTCCACATCTCAAAGAATCAATTCTTTTGATGTCACCTTCAGCTACTGTCCATGTGTCAGCGGCATAAAGAAAAAGTATGTACACCATAGATTTCAGCACTCTCAATTGTTATGTGTGGCTAGGGCTTGGTCTTTACAAATCGCTGTTTCTTTTGATGCAGCATCCCTACCCAGAACAATCCTACGTCGTATTTCCTGTGAAGAGCCACCATCTTTCTGAACCACTGAGCCCAGCTAGACGAAGTGACCGACTTAATCATATTCTCACAGTACATCAGTAGCTGGTAATGATTGACCTTTGCCAATTATCATGATCTTGGTCTTTTTCTTTTCAATTGGCAATCGAAATTACTCACTTTCTCTCTGTTTCCAGAAGTTACTTCATTTCCACTTGTGATTCTGCGCACAGTGTCGCGTTATCAGTAAATCTCAAATTACTGATTCTTCGCTCGCTGATTCGGATTTTTCTCATAACATATTCACCATCGATGTTAAATAGAACCGGCGATAGAATTTATTCTTGTTAACTTCTGTCATGATTTAAAGGGGCTTCAAATAGTTCATCTACTCTGATTATCACCGTATTGTTAGAGCAGATATTTTTGATAGGGGTAAAAAAATCACCAGTAACGCCCATTTCTGTTAGTACGCTCCACAGTACTTTCCATCGAATATAATCGAAAGTCTTGCTATAGTCGAAGAAAATGGCTCAAATGGCTCTGAGCACTATGGGACTCAACTGCTGTGGTCAACATTCCCCTAGAACTTAGAACTAATTAAACCTAACTAACCTAAGGACATCACACACAACCTTGCCCGAGGCGGGATTCGAACCTGCGACCGTAGCAGCAGCGCGGCTCCGGACTGGAGCGCCTAGAACCGCACGACCACCGCGGCCGGCTATAGTCGTAGAAACAAAGAACTAATTGAGTATTGTATTTTTCAGTTAGCTGTCTGACATTGAGAATCCCCTCTAGTGTTCCTTTATTATGCACAATCCCAGCATGCCTTAGCGGCATTTCTTTATCTAAGTAGGTTCTTGGGCGTTCATGGATAACACTGAGAAGCATCTTTCTGGCATGAAATCAATTGAATGGTTGTGTAGTTCTCACAACGATACCCGTTTTATTTCTTATGAAGAGGAATAATATTCCAACATGGACCAGTTTCTATCCATGTTCCATTATTCCATGTGTTGTTATCTATTTCATGCATGATTTTCGAGCCGAAATCTCCAGATGCTTTGATCATCTGAGTAGTAATAAGGTCAGGTCCCAGTGATTCGTTATTTTTCAATTGAGATACAGCTTTTCGGGTTTCTTCTTTTAAAATATTAGGTTCCTTCTCTGCCGTAATGTTTGCACTACGAGGTTTTCCAGTTTTGTTTTTGTCAAACTTGTTTCAGTATGTTCTCTACCTATCAATAGCTAGTTCCATGTTGGTTAGAGGTGTGCCATCTTCGTCTTCTATCATTCATGTCCTTGGTTTGAACGATTTTGTTAGTTTCTTTATTTCATTGAACATGCATCTGGTCTCATTGTAATCCTGGAGTTTCCTAATTCTGTCATATGTTTCGTTGATGTAATTATTTTTGTCTCTTCGGCAGTGGTACTACTGAGTTCCCTGTAATCCTCTAATCTTCACTACCTATCTGTCCCCAATAATTCGTTTGGTTTCATATTTTTTATTTATGAGACATCCACAGCTGTTCTGCAACATGTTCATGGTAAAAAAATCCGTCACAGCTGTAAAGAATTTTATTGACCGGTGTCTTGCACGACAGCAGTCGCTATACCCACTACGGTTTCGGTGTCTTAGCCCCATTATCAGGTGTATTTGGAATCTAGCAGTAGTAGAACGTCATGTCCATCCCCTGACAACTAATATGCAAACATCTGCCTTAGGTGGACCGTCAAATAACAGTCACAATTTGGGACCTTATTTATCGATCCAACTACGGTGAACGTTTAGCTATTAGTTGTTAGGGTGTGGATATGACTTCTTACTACTGCTGGATTTCAGTTACACGTGATGATGGGGCTAAGACCGGGAAACCGTGGTAGTGTGTAGCCACTTGTGTCGTGCGAGACTTCTGTCAGTAAAGTATTTTACAACTGTGCCGGATTTCTTTACCATGAACAGGTTGTATATTTTAGTTAGTAAGCCAGTTATTTTTATTCTTCACTTTTTGCTATACTTAATTACTTACACTGCTGTTGTAACTATTGTCTCCCTCAACAAATTATATTTATCTGCAGATTATGTACTAACCGACTGATCGTTCGAAAGTGTTTCTTGGACTCGATTCCTAAAAATTTCAATTTCAGCTTTTGCTCTAATCTTCTTGCTTTTAGGGGTGTCTCTTCAGTTTAGTCAGTTTCATTCTCAGTTTAAGACATAAATGCTGAGGATCAGAACCGCAGTCGTCACCAGAAAGAATCTTAAAGCTTTTAACCGACGATCTCTATCTTATACCAAACAAAGAACAGTCTGTCTTATTACGATATGTTCTATCTCGTGAGACCCAGGTGCAAAGTCTTGGTGGATTACGTTGGAATCAGGAGCTGGTTATAACAAACAGGTTTTCCTGACAGAACTGAATCAGTCGATCTCAATGATCATTTCTTTCGCCTGAACCGTGATAGCTTCATTCCCTTCCTACCTTAGCATTAAAATCTCCTTGCACTAGTCACTTCCTTTACGGGTGTCGACTCTTGTCAGTTGGAATTTACTCATAAAATTCTTCTTTCATCGTTAGTTGTTGAATATTGTACATATGCCTTTATTACATTTAGCTTGCAAGGTCTAGTGCTGAACAACACTAATATTATTCGATTGCTGACACGCTAGTATTCAATCACTGCAGCATTCCATCCCTTGTGCACTAACAAGGTATCGCCATTGATCGAGTTATCTGATCTAGCAGACAATTATATTGTAATTCCATTAGCTGTTTTGAAGTACCCTGTGCCTTTCCAGCGAGTCTCTACTAATTCTAATATCCCGATTTTAGTTCGCAGGTATTCCCTTTCCACACTCCGTAATTTTTTCAATTTGGCATAATCCTTGTACATTCCAAGTCGAATTCTTGCATATATTCCTTTGGATGTTGGCAGTTTTGCTTGCGGCCGTTGTCTGCCCCCCCCCCCCCCCCCCCCACTCCCCCGGGACTGGATTGTGGGACTGTTCATATCTTAGCGCTGTTTGTGTCAGCAAATGCGTATGGCTTATCTTGGGACCAAAGATAGGTCATAGTTCATCCTGGACAAGGTGTCCGCCCCAGTAGCTGAGTGGTCAGCGTGACGGATTGCCGTCCTCTGGGCCCGGGTTCGATTCCCGGCTGGGTCGGAGATTTTCTCCGCTCAGGGACTGGGTGTTGTGTTGTGTTCATCATCATTTCATCCCCATCCGGCGTGCAGGTCGCCCAATGTGGCGCCGAATGTAATAAGACCTGCGATATGGCGGCCGGACCTGCCCCACGGGGGGCCTCCCGGCCAATGACGCCAAACGCTCATTTCCATCCTGGACAAGGAGGTAGGACGAACGACGAGCTCGCGTCGGCAGGATCACTAAATTTATGAAATAGTACTATCAGTTATTGGGACTGTGGAGGGGTTCCTACCCGCTACTCACACTGTGATTGTAAAAATTACTAAGCACTATGAAACTTAACATCTGAGGTCATCAGTCCCCTAGACGTAGAACTACTTAAACCTAACTAACCTAAGGACATCACACATATCCATACCCGAGACAGGAATCGAACCTGCGACCGTAGTAGCAGCGGTGTTCCGGACTGAAGCGCCTAGAACCGCTCGGTCACAGCGGCCGGAGAACTGAGTTTAAATAGGCTGAAATACCTCTGACTACTTGGTTGCATGTTTATCGAACATTCACTGGAAACTATCAAATCCATTAAATATTCAAGAGTGTATGCACCGACCTTAGTAAAATGAAAAGATCACATAAAATTAATCAAATGAAAGCCAGAGGCCAGACAAATTAACTGCACGAATCCTCAGGAAATGTCACGCCATTCACGAAGGTAGTAGATTACAATTGTTCCTCAATCCGGGGTCCTTACGAGGTGTGACTAACAGTCGAAATGGAGAAGATTCGAAGAAGATCTACGATTTTAGTAACGGGTTGCTGGGTCACAGAGATTCCTATCTAAGTGCAGTGGCATATGCAATAACAGAGACGTCGTGCATTTGAATGTGATTTAATGCTAAAATTCCGGGGACCTACGATGCCGGAAAACTCAGATTACCCATTGCTTCCTTCTATCTATATATTTTCAGAAATACTTCTTCTTCTTCGATTCAAGGAGTAGACTTATAGCCCGTTCCGTCTACACGAAAGCCATATTTTCCTTGGTCATCCTGTATCTCCTTTTCCTTTAGGTCTATAGTCCATTGAATGTGTGACTATTATTTCTGCCACCATTCTTTCAATATGCTTCTTCCGTTTAGTTGCCCCGGACTTTCAACCACGATAAGTATAATTCTTACCATATTTCAGAATTGTTTGATCTCTGAGTATATCCTTTTAATTCCCTGAAAAGTTTCATTTCAGCTGACTACATCCTCCTTTCGTCGTGATCAGAGGTGTTCCAGTTACTTTGTACAAGTTTGTATTTATGTCTTTGTATATCATTTGAAACTTAACTTACTGGAGATGTAATTGCCATATTCATAACTTATATGACAACGTACTAACACAAAGTGGGACATGTGTCCTATAAATTTCCATTTAGCATTATTTTAGAAGATATTGTGTACTCCTTTAAAAAACATAAATTGGGTTTTATTTATTTTCGGATATTCTTAAATTATAGAGTTTGCTTATCAAGTACAAGCGATGTAGAGCAAATTGTAAATAATTATCTGTCGTATATAAAAATTGGTTTTCCATATTTAACTTTTAATTTTACACCTGGTTAACTTCTTGTTTCCATTGTCCAACAGTGTCGCCAGTAAATATATTAAATAAAGTGGATGGGAGAATGCACCCTTGCCATACTCCTCTGTTAACTGCTGTTGATTCTGTCGTCTCTTTGCCTCTATTAATTAATGTTTCGTTATTTAAATACAGACGTTTTATCACTTGTATTAAATGTTAAGGACAACTTCGTTTGTACATTATACTCAACAGCACATACCCATTCACTCTGTGGCAGAAATACTGTGGAGGTGTTATTGGAGAAGTATGAGCGCTGGTTGATGGTTATTAACAGTCGTTTCATTTCCGCACTATTCACTACTGAAACAGGAAAGGGATGCAAGTTACAGAGGTGCACAAAGGCAGCTCACAGATATAGATGTGGGGCGCCTTGCAACCGCCACACCCCTTTTTCTTTTTGCCAGTATGGCCGCCCACCACCTGCCGCGCTCGAAGCCTGCCCCCCCGGGGGCAGAAGCGTTCAGGAGTTCGGACATAACAGCGCTGTCAGGGCAGGGAAGATGAATGGTCCTTCATTGTGCGGGATGTATGTAAGAAGGGCCGCCGCTGCCGCGTGCAAAATACCGCGTTCGTAGCAAGCACACAAGAGCGCCTGCCACTAAGTTTTACATGAATCATGACACTGATTTCCGTTTCCACGATAGAATACAGCTTTGTTAGATTTGACTATAGATAATGAGCGACAAATATGATCCAAGTCTCGGAAGTCTAAGCGAAGTAGTTATACATGTAGTTTTCGTGAGTTATTTTCTTCCCCTCCTGATTCGAATGTAAAGCGTAAAAAGAACCTGAATTGTTCTTAGATACAGCCTGAACGTAAGCCAGAGGCGAAAACCAGATAGTATAAAAACAAAGCAGGCTCGTTGTAGGCGTGATGTTGTAACGTAGTAAACACTTGATACACCACGGCACAATTGTAGATGTTTCTTTTTTTCCAACTGTTTTTCTTGCACAGCACCACCAGCTGGGCTGATCTAACTGAACTGGTTAAGGGTGATGTTTACTTATTCGCATTGAAGTTGCGTCTTGTGGGGCTTGGAGTAGCTTTCAGACCTCTGGCGTTGGTGTTAGCTTTCCTGGGGAGGAGGCCACTAAGTGGTTCCTTTGACTAAGGTCCTACTGACAATGTATGAGAGCTTAGTCGTATTCCGTATCTGAAATCTTCAAGCAGGGAAGCGGTACCGGGTATCGATCTCAGTTACGGTGTGTAGCCTGTGACTCTGAGGGGGTGTCCCTTCTGGTATATACTCCTCGCTGAATCTTTGAGGAAGTCCGTCAGGAACGATATTCCGGTTGCTTCATGAAGAGTAATAATCCATGTTAGCAGATGCACCCGTAAACTCCAACGAAGGACCTTGTTTTGAATCCTTTTGGAGCGTCTTCTTTCTTGTGACGCTGAACATTTCCCTTGTGGTGCACCTGTACATGCCTGACAGGCATGCAACTGAGCGATAAAGACCCAACTTAGTGTCAGAGCTGTGGCCCATGCTACTGAAGAACGGGTACAAGGCCATCGCTACATACTCAGCGTACCGACGGAACAAGAGTTTGTAGTCTAATTTAACCCCAAAATTTTTTGTGAACAGCGATCAAGGTATTCTGATGCTCTTGACGGTAACGTTATTGCGAATGATCGATTTCTTCTTTGTAAAATACATCGCCCTCTTTTTTGGCATTTAGTACAGTTTTGCTTAGCCTGGAACACTTGATCTTTTTATCGACTTGGCTGTGGAGACGGCTAATTAGCTCCTCTGTACTGCGCGCTTGAGTGAACAGAGCCGTATCACCTGCTTATTGAGCTAATGGGTATTGTGGCTCCAAGAGTAAATCGTTTAAGTAGGTGTTAAAATAATATGAGCGACAGAATTGAGTCTTGTGGCGTGCAAGACGAGGGGGGCTGTGTGCTGGAGCGCTAGTCGTGTTGTGCGGCCGCAGAAATCTTGTTTTGGAGAAAGTCAGCGATGCGATGAACGTAGATATCCGGAACTGTGGTTTGCGTTACCAGTTTGTAGACCAGGTTTTGCCGCCAAACCTTATTAAAGGACCGAGCGAGGTGGCGCAGTGGTTAGCACACTGGCCTCGCATTCGGGAGGACGACGGTTCAATCCCGTCTCCGGCCATCCTGATTTAGGTTTTCCGTGATTTCCCTAAATCGTTTCAGGCGAATGCCGAGATGGTTCCTTTGAAATGGCACGGCCGATTTCCTTCCCAATCCTTCCCTAACCCGCGCTTGCGCTCCGTCTCTAATGACCTCGTTGTCGACGGGACGTTAAACACTGACCACCACCGCCTCAATCACTCCAGGCAAATGCCGGAACGGTTCCTTTGAAAGGGCACGGCCGACTTCCTTCCCCGTCCTTCCCTAATCCTAAGAGGCCGATGACATCGCTGTTTGGTCTCTTCCCACAAACAACCCAATCGAAACCCTTATTAAAGGCATTCTGTAGACGGATAAGGACAGCCGATGTGGACATAACGCAATTGAATCCCTGGTGATTTGCTCGGCCAGGCAAACTACTTGCATTTCTGCAAACAGGTGTGAATTAAAGCTGAATTTTTGATGTCACATAGTGTTATTACTGGTGATATTCATTGCAGGAGAAGTATGTTCAGCACCGAGGACATTGTGTTAAGAAGGCTGATTCGACAGTTATTCCTTGGTATTGTCGAGTCGTTGCTGTGTTTTTGTATGGCAGCTAACATCGCCTCTTTCCATTGCGACGAAAAGTGCTGGCAAGAAGGCAACGGTTTAGGAACCGCATCAGCAAAACCAAGGGCAGGCGTGGAAGATATCAAAGGTGGATATTCGTGATGCCGTCCAAGCTAAGGGCAGACTTTTTTTACATCGAAGAACGTTCCGGACCGCCACTGGAGTGATAAGTCGTGGTTGAGGGAGAGGTGGTGTATTCTAGAAAGCATCGATCGCTTTGCGGATACACCGTCCCATCTGCAGTGCGTGGCGTGAGGGTTCAATGCGACGACTCGAGTTTCGGCCTCTCAAATTTATCGACCATTTGGTGCTGTAAGTGAGGTCCATTGCCGTTCTAAGAGGGTGGAGCGTCCTTGGCTTGTTGCATCTCAGAACGTTCACTAGAGCCCAGTCCGATTTGGTTTGAAGCCGAAAGTGGTCCATTCTGTCTTTCCACTTATCATTTTTCCACTCGACAAGGAGACGTTGTAGTTCCCGTTGGAGGTGGCGCATTCCGGTGCTATCTGTGGCTATGCCGGCCCTACCTTTTGTCGACAGCAATCAGCATCTCTACATCGCCTGTGCATTCGACGCCATAGATAGGCGAAGACCCTAAAGAGTGATTCGGGGCTCACAGTGAGGTCAGCAGCCACCATGAAAAGGAAAGTTCTCTGAATGTGATTGCATTGTAACATTAAATACAGTAATTTACTTCCTGAATACTTGCTTGCTTTTTCGATGGATACCGGCATCGGTTTTCTCTTAATAATTCCCCATCGAAGACATCTGAGGCAAAACGCTCATGGCGTGAGCGCTATTACGATATTATACTGTTCTAATTTCTTCAAACAGACAATTTTAAACAGATTTACTACACAAATTTTGGACACTTTTGTTCACTGTCATGTCTATTTTGGAATACAGATTACGGGAGTGGAAACATTTTGCCGCCCGGGATCGCCGAGCGGTTCTAGGCGCTACAGTCTGGAACCGCGGGACCGCTACGGTCGCAGGTTCGAATCCTACCTCGGGCATTGATGTGTGTGATATCCTTAGGTTAGTTAGGTTTAAGTAGTCCTAAGTTCTAGGGGACCTCAGAAGTTAAGTCCCATAGTGCTCAGAGCCATTTGAACCATTTTTTGGAAACATTGTATAAAATTTATGAAAGCATACCTCAGTGGTGATTTGCTGCTAACTGGACACGCCAACCGGATAAAATCCCAATGAAAACAAACAGAAAACACAAGTGTTTCAAATAAGTATATTTGTTACTGAAAGTGGAACAAAGCAAACAGGAAACAAGAAATTTGCATGTGTCCCTCGAGAGGAGCGAGTCATGACCGAAAATCTCGTCGCCTGGGAATGAAAGGGCCTTACAAGTGATTAAAATTGGGAGGGAAAAAAAAAGAATTGTGAATGGAAGTATGGTGGCTCGTGAAGTGATTCTACCTCCTCCATACTAGTAAATAAAGCAATTCGTGAGGGCTGTGCATCCAACATTTAGATAACTTGCACATCTAACTCACAAATTCTCTCTTCTTCAAGGTAAAAAGATAAAACAAGTTATGTTTCTGGACCCGAAAATCAAGGAAAAAAACTTCTGAAGCGCACTTAACTTGGAAACAAAAGATAACATAGGGAATTTCCTTGGAAGAAGAAAGAACTAACAGCTACAGAGCTATGGTGAATAAGTTGAGTGAATCCTATAAATGAGTGGAATGCAATTTGGAAAGGTACATCTGGAATACTGTACGGAGAATGATGTATTCTAAGCATATATTTTTAACTTGAAAAATTTGTCTATGGGGAGCTGACTCTTCTTGTATTATTATTATTATTATTCAAGTGCGCTTCGAACAATAAAGGCGCTAGGTACAAAAGAAAAAAAGTAACATTGATTATCTTTTGTTCGTTCATTTTTCTTCTATTGTCAATAAACGTATATTTATAAAGAGTGCTACAAAAGTGTATGCCACTTGGTTCACTCGATTCGTTAGTAACATCACAAACTCCTTTTAATACCAAGTTCATGCTCAAACTAAACAAGTTGCGTCGTTAAGGTATCTAGGTTGCTATGCAAATAAGTTACACAATGACAAAAGATGTTAATAAGTTAGTTGCTGTAGATCTCCATTAGATACGAATATTGGAATGAACAGATGTTATTTTTCTCGTCGCAGTCTGTTGTACACTCCTGGAAATTGAAATAAGAACACCGTGAATTCATTGTCCCAGGAAGGGGAAACTTTATTGACACATTCCTGGGGTCAGATACATCACATGATCACACTGACAGAACCACAGGCACATAGACACAGGCAACAGAACATGCACAATGTCGGCACTAGTACAGTGTATATCCACCTTTCGCAGCAATGCAGGCTGCTATTCTCCCATGGAGACGATCGTAGAGATGCTGGATGTAGTCCTGTGGAACGGCTTGCCATGCCATTTCCACCTGGCGCCTCAGTTGGACCAGCGTTCGTGCTGGACGTGCAGACCGCGTGAGACGACGCTTCATCCAGTCCCAAACATGCTCAATGGGGGACAGATCCGGAGATCTTAATGGCCAGGGTAGTTGACTTACACCTTCTAGAGCACGTTGGGTGGCACGGGATACATGCGGACGTGCATTGTCCTGTTGGAACAGCAAGTTCCCTAGCCGGTCTAAGAATGGTAGAACGATGGGTTCGATGACGGTTTGGATGTACCGTGCACTATTCAGTGTCCCCTCGACGATCACCAATGGTGTACGGCCAGCGTAGGAGATCGCTCCCCACACCATGATGCCGGGTGTTGGCCCTGTGTGCCTCGGTCGTATGCAGTCCTGATTGTGGCGCTCACCTGCACGGCGCCAAACACGCATACGACCATCATTGGCACCAAGGCAGAAGCGACTCTCATCGCTGAAGACGACACGTCTCCATTCGTCCCTCCACTCACGCCTGTCGCGACACCACTGGAGGCGGGCTGCACGATGTTGGGGCGTGAGCGGAAGACGGCCTAACGGTGTGCGGGACCGTAGCCCAGCTCCATGGAGACGGTTGCGAATGGTCCTCGCCGATACCCCAGGAGCAACAGTGTCCCTAATTTGCTTGGAAGTGGCGGTGCGGTCCCCTACGGCACTGCGTAGGATCCTACGGTCTTGGCGTGCATCCGTGCGTCGCTGCGGTCCGGTCCCAGGTCGACGGGCACGTGCACCTTCCGCCGACCACTGGCGACAACATCGATGTACTGTGGAGACCTCACGCCCCACGTGTTGAGCAATTCGGCGGTACGTCCACCTGGCCTCCCTCATGCCCACTATACGCCCTCGCTCAAAGTCCGTCAACTGCACATACGGTTCACGTCCACGCTGTCGCGGCATGCTACCAGTGTTAAAGACTGCGATGGAGCTCCGTATGCCACGGCAAACTGGCTGACACTGACGGCGGCGGTGCACAAATGCTGCGCAGCTAGCGCCATTCGACGGCCAACACCGCGGTTGCTGGTGTGTCCGCTGTGCCGTGCGTGTGATCATTGCTTGTACAGCCCTCTCGCAGTGTCCAGAGCAAGTATGGTGGGTCTGATACACCGGTGTCAATGTGTTCTTTTTTCCATTTCCAGGAATGTATAATCATGTGAAAACACTAATGTAATTGAAAACTCTCTACAAATTACTAATTCAAAATAATCCTTAAGGGTATTATTACTATTTCTTGGCTACTCATACTTTATCTGGGATAGTTACAATGTCAAAAATAAATGTAACCTACTGTCCATTTCCAAGGGAAGATAATGCTATGTTCGTCACTTATGTCCATCTGGTGAGTATGTGTACTAAAACTGCTTGTTTGGCCGTATATTAGGTGTAAAATTAGATATCACACACTAAAATCCACGTTATAAAACACATTATACAAACATGTGTATCACGATCGTTTCTACGTCTTATAGTGCTATTGTGCTAAGTACGCGTGTTCGTTTCTGCAGAAAAAAAATCTGTTTGGAATGCCAATGAAGATAATGTATGGTGCTATACGGTGATTATCTTCACTAAGAGACTCTCGTACAACACAAAAATGTGAGGAATGAGATGCATAGCTATGCGGTTAGGGAGTAAGGCTCCGCTCATTTAGCTGTCTACATTCTGTTCCTCATTATCACGCACTTAAAAAGCACAAAATCTGCATTAACGAAAACAACACAAAGCTTTGGGACATTAATTTATCGTCTACCTTTAACATTAGCAACACTAACTGTCTGTTTTGCCTTTTCATACTACCACTTGTTCACCGAGATGCTCTTTTTCTATATTAATGACACTAACGTCACACCAGCTGCCGTCCTGTAAACAGGCCTTCTCTGTAAGCAGGCATACTCCTCCAGATGACGGCACTGAACGACGAGCCGTTCACTGCATTGTAGAGAACAACATTGTTAAAAGTTATCTATGCAAACAGCTAACATATATCGCATTGCTGCTAAATTCATAAAAGTTCCATGAGCCCACTGGAGAAACCGTTATTGCTTTCTCCAGTTTGTGCGTTAAAGGCAACGGTCAATCGCTGGTTGCAGTGCAAGAAAAGTTAATACCCGAGCAAGGTATCACTAAAATGTCTGGCTGAATTTAAAGAGTAGTTAGAAGTGTCTAGATAAAAGACAGCACCCTTTGTTTTTTACCTATACGAATGTGTGTTATGAAATTTCCACTGTGTGGCAGCTTAAACCAGCTATCGCCAAGTGTACCTTAACTATTACTTTGGATCAGTAATGCCAATAAGAGAGCCACATGAATTTTGTACTGTTGTAGAAAAACATTATTCTGGATTCTTTAGAGTAATATTTTATTTGGATGCAGAGATCGACTTTTCGTCCGTGATCAGAGATCAATCTTTCCTCTATAAGAAACATTGCCCTACGTAGTGCAAGTAGTACACATAAGTGGATGTGAAATGTCTTTGACAGACAAAAAAATGGCTCTGAGCACTATGGGACTTAACTTCTGAGATCATCAGTCCCCTAGAACTTAGAACTACTTAAACCTAACTAACCTAGGGACATCACACACATCCCAGCCCGAGGCAGGATTCGAACCTGAGACCGTAGCGGTCGCGCAGCTCCAGACTGTAGCGCCTAGAACTGCTCGGCCACTCCAGCCGGCCTTTGACAAACAGAGCAGACCCTTTGTTCATCGAAGTGTTTATGAAGCTGACATACACTGTTTGATATTTTCTTATTCATACCTCTGTATTACGGAAGTACGCAGTTTAAGTGATATTCTGCATTGTAGATATTTCAAAAACACATGATTTTTAGTAAGCTTTCTTGTGATTACGTGTAGGCAAATGTGATGTCGGTGGATAATTGTGCTATAGATATTGGTATTAGCAACTGATCATGGGAAGCAAAGGAGATACAGAGTATTAACTTTCTAGTGACTTTTGATACCATAAATATTATCGGTAAAAATCGCAGCTTTCCTCGAAATTTCGTTTCTGTAGTACCAGTAGTAGCCTACATACGTCAAGTAGCCCCAAGGTGAAAAGTAGTGCTATGGAACAGATTATTTAGATGTGAAGGGAACGAGAATTCACAGTCGTATTTCTGGCGCCAAGTGTGCGTTAACCACAAACGTACACCAGTAATGCCAGCATCTTTACTTATTTTGATAAATAATACGAACGGTTTACAGATGGAAATAATATTCTGATACTTCAGGGAGCACAATTTGTGCATATTAAAATCTAAGTTACACCACCATTATCAATATCTTTACACATTTTCGTAAATAATACAGGCAATTTAGATGTGGAAATAACAAGAGTCCACAGTAATGTTTTAGGTATCAGGTACATCTTAACCAGTTAATTACACCGGTAGCGTCCATATCTATACGTATTGAGATAAATAATACAGACAGTTTAGACACGGAAATACATTCACATCTTTCATTTAAGGGGCCACTGTGATTTGTAGTAAATGAGGTATAAACATCACACTTTAATGGCTGATATATGGGGTACACGAAACATCATGGTTAGTTTGGGGTTACAGATTGGTTGGCTGTTTCGTTTTAATGGCTGGTAAAATGCTGAATTGTGATTGGGGGAGCAATATAAATGTGTACTTTGGTTTAGAAGCTTTCTGACTGGCTTACTTCCAAGAAATGGATTTGACTTAAGAGAGGGAGGGGTTGGAAAGAGGGATAACTTAGGAGAGGGAACGGGAAATTTACAGGGAAGGACCGGCAGGTGAAAAGGCGAAGGGTGTGATGCCGAACATTTGCCCCTGCCCCTACTTGTACGCAAGCCGACACTACAAGACCAGAAGTATCACTGCATTCCTTCTGCGGTGTACACGATAAGTGATATTTCTATTAGAACGCTGCTATATTGAACTTATTTTTGAGTCATCAATCTTCTGACGGGTTTGATGTGGCCGGCCACGAATACCTCTTCTGTGCGAATCACTTCATCTCAGAGAATATCTTATAACCGACGTCCTCAATTATTTGCCACATGTATCCCAAATTTTGTCTTCCTGAACACTTTTTACTCACCACAGCTCACTTTAATACTGAGGAAGTTATTCCCTGATGTCTTAAAAGATCGGCTATCATCGTGTACCCTTTTCTTGTCGCTGTTTTCCATAGATTCATTTCCTCTCCAATTCTCCAGAGAACCTACTCATTCCATACCTTCTCACTCCACCTAATTTTCAATTTTCTTCTGTGACACCACATCTGAGATACTTCTGTTCTCTTCTGTTACGGTTTTCCCAACAGTCCATGTCTCACTGCCATACAATGCTGTGTCCACGCGGACATTCTGAGAAAATTTCTACTGAAAATAAGGTCCGTGTTTTGATAGAAGTAGACTTCTCTTAGCCATTAATGACATTTTTGCCATTGTTAGACTGCTTTCTATGTACTTCTTGCTCCAACAGTCATGTGTTATTTGTACCTAAATAGCAAAATTCCTTAACTTAATCTGCTTCGTGATCGCCAGTTATGATGATAATGTTTTCGTTGTTTTCATTTCTACTACTTCTCATTACTTTCATCTTTCCAGGATTTACTCTCAGTATATGTTCTGTACCCAACAGACTGTTCTTTTCATTCATAAGGTCCCGTAATTATTCTTCAGTTAAACTGAGGATAGCAATGTCAACAGTGAATCTTGACACTGATATTCTTCCACCTTTAATTTTAATCCCACATCTGAAACTTTCTTTTATTTCCGTTATTGTTTCTTCTACGTACAGACTGAACTGCAGCGTGAAAGACTATGTTATTGATTTACACCCTTTTTAATCCGTGAACTTCGTCATTTGTCCTACATTCTTATTGTTTTCTCTTGGTTCTTGTACATATTATATATTACCCGCCATTGCCTATAGCTAATTCAAATATATCTCAGGATTTCAAACATTTTGCACCAATTTACATTGTCGAACGCTTTTACCTGGTCGACAAACCCTGTGAACGTATCTTGATTTTTCTTCAGGTTTGCTTGCATTATCAACCGCAACGTTGCAACTGCATCTCTGTTGCCTTTACTTTTCTAAAGCCAGACCAATCCCCATCTAACAGATCACCAATTTTCTTTTCCATTTTTCTGTATGTTATTCTTGTGAGCAACTTGGTACATGAGCTGTTAAGTTGACTGCGCGATACTTCTCGCCCTTGTCGTCTCTTGCAATGTTGGGAATAGTGTCGAAGACGTTTTCTCCGAAATCCTGGTGCTATATTGCCAGTCGCTTAAATTCTACACAAACGTGAATAATTGTTTCGTTGCCACTTCCCCCAGTGATTTTAGAAATTCCGATCGAGTGTTATCTATCTCTTCTGCTTTATGTGATTTGAAGTCTTTCAAAGCCCTTGTAATTCTGATTCTAATACTGCAATCCCTAACTCCTCCTATCGTCCTCTTTCTTCTTCTATCTATCTTCAGATATGTCGTCCCAGTCATACAGGCCCTCAATTTACTCAACCTATGCGCTCTCTCCTCTGCATGTGACACTGTAATTCCTATTGCATTCTTAATGTTACCGAATTTGCTTTAATTTCGCCGAAGATTTTTTGACTTATGTGTGTTCTGTGTCTGTCCTTTCGCACTTCTTCGATTTCTTCACATATTTCAAGTAACTATTTCGCCTTAGCTTTCCTGCACTTTCTATCTATTTAATTCCTAAGTGACTTGTATTTCTGCATTTTTGAATTTCCCTGAACACTTTTGTACTTTCTTTTTTGTCGGTTAGCTGAAGAAATTCTTCTGTTACCCATGGTTTATTCGCAATTACCTTCCTTACACCTGCGATTTTCTCTCCAGCTTCTGTGATTGCCCTTTTTAGAGATGCCGATTCCTTTTTAACTGAACTGCCTGGTACGCTATTCATTATCCCATTGTCTGTAGCCTCAGAGAACTTCAAGCGTATCTCTTTATTTCTTAGTGCTTCCATATCCGACTCCTTTGCGCACTGATTCTTCCTGACTAGTCTCTAACTTCGGCCTAGTCTTTATCATTGCCAAGTTGTGATCTGAGTCTATTAAACACTACGTATTTGTTTCTATGTCACTAAGAACAAAACTGGCAGTACCATTGTTCCATTACGTCCCAATAAATTTGCAGTTATGTTAGAACATAACTGCGTTAAACAATACAAATTACTGTTTATTCCATATATAGTTCGAAATGCAACTAAACTGGCAGCACCATTGGATCCACTACGTCCCATTACATTTGCAGTGAGTGATAATTTATTTCTTTTGTTTTACGAATTTGTTTATTGAAACTGATCCGACATATGGAATTTTTGCGTCAGTATTTAACTTATGTGCAAATATTAGTGAAGCCATGCACCCCTCTGCTCTAATATATCCCCACAACTAACCACTACCAGCCACCTACTGCCACGTGTGTGCATCTATGTTGGCATGTTTCTTTCACTAGGCTTCAGAGAGTTGCCTTGGAATGGATTTGGATGTTACGGAGTCTAAAACCGCTTGAAGTCATCTCACTTTCACTACTACGATATGCAATTAGTGACGATGTATTTTTCGAGCTGAATTTTTTGAAATTGATTGATTTCATTTGACATGTTCATGAATATTCTGGAAAATTCAGCGATGTTCTAGTGTGTTCCCGAATACTTCAGAAAGCTAAAAAAAAACTCATTAACTGAATTAAAAGTTTGATCATTGACGAGTCCCGCTTCGGATTGAGACGCGGTGATAAGCCAAGAAATATATGGAGGCTCCCTGGACAGCGGTCGGATACCAACCTGACTATCGCCTTATCATATTGTCGACTACCACGAGTGATGGTCTGGAGTGATATCTCTTTTCATTCGCAGTACACTTACAGCTCTGAGGTACGTTAATGGTGTTCTTCGTCCTGTTTGGTTGTCCTTGATGGCAAGCCATCCTGGGCTTACATATCAGGAAGAAAACGCCCGCCCGCACACTGCTAGTATTTCTACTGATTTTCTTCGTGTTTGTCAGACCCTATCCTGGCCAGCAAGGACACCGGATCTCTCTGTAATTGAGAACTTTTGGAAGATTCAGGGTAGGGCCGTCCAACCATCTCGGGAGTTTGACGTTCTAAGGCGCCAAATGAACACAATTTTTCTCGATATCTCGCAGAAGAACATCCAGCAACTTTATGAGTTAATGACAAGGCGAATAACTGCTTGAACAAGCGGAAGAGGTGGACCCACGCTTTGTTGACTTGCTCAATTTGTGAAGCTCGTTGTGTTAAGTATATCATTCGATTTTTCTGAAATTGTAATTATTTGCTTGTCCGTACATGTACATCACAACTACCGATTTCCGTCGCATTCGAATAATTCCTACACGTTGCGTCTTTCTTTTATCTTAGAACATATTTTAGAACGATCTTGAGTATTCTTGAATTATTTCCAATCTAATCATAGCATGTAAGCTTTCACGGCCGGCGTCTTCATTAATTAAAACTTACGGGCTAAATTGCCGTGGTCCATATATAAAACTTCTTATCCTTCCTGTCGTTTCGTTGCCGGCTGCGGTCAACATCTTCTGAGCTGAGTCGGCGACTGGCTGCTAGGCGCTGGTGGTCCCACTTATATAGAACGCTTGAACAGCGAACAGCTTTCAAGAGAAATGGGTACACTGACAAGGAAATAGATCGAGCACTCCACCCTAGAAGAAAAGTGGCCGAAAATACATGACAACAGCAACCGTCGGCTGGAAAAGTTTTTCTTCCATTTATTCATAACATCACGGACCGTGTTGGTAACGTTTTGGCCAAGTTTCAAGTGGAGACAATCTTTCGACCTACCAAGAAAATTAGTGAAACCTTAAGATCGGTGAAAGACACACGACACCCATTAGCTACCCCAGGTGTGTATAAAATTCCGTGTAGCTGTGGCATGGTTTACGTTGGAACAACTAAAAGGAGTGTTAATTCTAGCCTAACGGAACACAAAAGGAACTGTAGATTGGGACAGGTTGAGAAATCAGCTGTAGCGGAACACGTTTTCAAAGACGGCGATCACGAAATAAAATTTAGTGAGACAAACGTGATAGCTAGGACCTCACATTATTACACTCGCATGTATAGAGAAGCTATAGAGATCTACAAGCACGGAAATAATTTTAATAGAAAAGAGGAAGGATTATAACTAGACAAGTAATGGCGTTCGACTTTGTACCAACGAAGTGACAATCGATTACCTATAATCGAGAGAGATGGGACTAGCCAGAGATAGTTTTAATGTCGAAAGCACGTGACGAGTGGTGGCGCCATCTAAGCTCTCGATATAAGAGGGACCACCAGCGCCTAGCAACCAGTCGCCGACTCACCTCAGAAGATGTTGCCTGCAGCCGGCAACGAAACGTCAGGAAGGAGAAGAAGTTTTATATATGGACCACGGCAATTTAGCCCGGAAGTTTTAATTAATGGTATTTCCAATGTCCCAAAACTAGGATTACTCAATGCTGTGTTCCATAAGTTCCGGCCTCTGAGACTTATACGGGTGTCTGACAAAATTATGTTAGTTACAGCTGCAGTCCGGAACCGCTGGACTGCTACGGTCGCAGGTTCGAATCCTGCCTCGGGCATGGGTGTGTGTGATGTCCTTAGGTTATTTAGGTTTAAGTAGTTCTAAGTTCTAGGGGACTTATGACCTAAGATGTTGAGTCCCATGGTGCTCAGAGCCATTTGAACCATTTTTTTTGTTAGTTACAAGCGGAAAAAGTGAATGCCCCTGGATGTACAAGGCATCACGAAGAAGCAAAATCAAATGTTTCGATCAATAAAACTAGATAAAGAAAACGTATGCTCGATTACGTTAATAAAAAAAAAAAAGCTCATAGGGAGTATATAAGGGAGAATCTTGAAACTGATATTTAAGATGTAAGAGATATTCACTGTTCGATGCCTAAACCCAAAGGAAAGCATGAACAGGCAAGGCAGCAAGAATATACGTGAAACAACTTGGTTAGAACGAAAATATTATCGACCAAGGTAAGCGTTTCTGAAGAAGAGAAATTTGTTAACATCGAGTATAGATTTGTCAGGAAGTCTTTTGTAAAAGTATTTGTATGGAGTGTAGCCATGTATGGGTGTGAAACATGGACGATTAATAGTTTAGACAAGAAGAGAATAAAAGATTTCGAAATGTGGTGCTACAGAAGAATGCTGAAGATTAGATGGGTAGATCACGTAACTAATGAGAAGGTATTGAATAGAATCGGGAGAAGGGAAAGTTGTGACACAACTTGACTAGAAGAAGGGATCGGTTAGTCGGACACGTTCTGCGGCATCAAGGGGTCATCAGTTTAGTGATGGACGGAAGAGTGGAGGGTGAAAATCGTAGAGGGAGACGAAGAGATGAATACACTAAGCAGATTCAGAAGGCTGTAGGTTGCAGTAGTTATTCGGAGATGAAGAAGCCTGCACAGGATAGAGTAGCATGGAGAACTGCATCAAACCAGTTTCTGAACTGAAGACCAGAACAACAACAACAACAACAACAACAAAGAAATTCATATTAAAAAGGAAAATTTCGTATAGTTACGTCTCTTTATTAGAGGCAGATGTGCGACAAAAGTTTTATATCCGTGCACACACATAAAAGTGTGATTTAGCAAATATCTTTCCATGCATTGCTGAAGTGGAATGAATTAAAAAAATTTACACATACAAATTAAAGAGAAAGAATTCATGTAAAATCGTGACTAATAATGATATGGAAGGCTTACAAGGAAACGTTATGGCATAGGACGTTCCAAGGAACAGTGCTGCTAGTATACATGATAACCATATACTGATTTGATATCAGTGAAAGGCTGATGATGAAGGAAAATAATCATTTGTAATAGGGTAGGGAGTGTGTTCTATATCAAAATTGGAAAAGCAGTGGCTGCTTTAATGGGACACCGTTAGCTGTCTTTGGAAGCCGAAAATGTGAATCATTTCTTTAAGATCATTACGGGAACTATTTCAAGGTCGGGTTCCTGCTGTTTAACGAAGGCGGTCTGCGTGAGTGAGTAGGTAGAGCTGCCACTAACACAGTGGATTCACATTCGGGAGAACTCCAATACGAATCCTTGGTTTCCTTAAACCGCTTTAAGCAATGTGAGGAAGGTTCCTCAGGAAAAAGCGCAGCCGATACCCTTTCCCGCTCTTTCCAAAATACAAAATTATGTCGCGTTTTTAATCACATAATCGTTGAACATACATTGAAACCTAATCGTCCTCCATATCATCCTCATCAGAAAAGAACGGAAAAGTACAAGTACACTACTGGCCATTAAAATTGCTGGACCAAGAAGAAATGCAGATGATAAATGGGTATTCATTGGACAATTATATTATGCTAGAACCGACATTTTCACGCAGTTTGTGTGCATAGATCCTAAGAAATCGGTACCCAGAACAACCACCTCTGGCCGTAATAACGGCCTTCATACGCCTGGACATTGAGTAAAACAGAGCTTGGATGGCGTGTACAAGTACAGCTGCCCATGGAGTTTCAACACAATACCACAGTTCATCAAGAGTAGTGACTGGCGTATTGTGACGAGCCTGTTGCTCGGCCACCATTGGCCAGACGTTTTCAATAGGTGAGACATCTGGAGAATGTGCTGCCCAGGGCAGCAATCGAACATTTTCTGTATCCAGAAAGGCCCGTACAGGACCTGCAACATGCGGTCGTGCATTATCCTCATGAAATGTAGGGTTTCGCTGGGATCGAATGAAGGGTAGAGCCACGGGTCGTAACACATCTGAAATGTAACATCCACTGTTTAAAGTGCCGTCAATGCGAACAAGAGGTGACCGAGACGTGTAACCAATGGCACCCCATACACAAGTAAGGCGATGACGAATACACGCTTCGAATGTGCGTTCACCGCTATGTCACCAAACACGGATGCGACCATCATGATGCTGTAAACAGAACCTGGATTCATCCGAGAAAATGACGTTTTGCCATTCATGCACCCAGGTTCGTCGTTGAGTACACCATCGCAGGCGCTCCTGTCTGCGATGCAGCGTCAAGGGTAATCGCAGCCATGGTCTCCAAGCTGATAGTCCGTGCTGCTGCAAACGTCGTCGAGCTGTTCGTGCAGATGGTTGTTGTCTTGCGAACGTCCCCATCTGTTGACTCAGGTATCGAGACGTGGCTGCACGATCCGTTACAGCCATTCGGATAAGATGCCTGTCATCTCGAATGCTAGTGATACGAGGCCGTTGGGATGGAGCACGGCGTTCCGTATTACCCTCCGGAACCCACCGATTCCATATTCTGCTAACAGTCATTGGATCTCGACCAACGCAAGCAGCAATGTCGCGATACGATAAACCACAATCGCGAAAGGCTGCAATCCGATGTAAGTCGGAAATGTGATGGTACGCATTTGGCCTCCTTACACGAGGCATCACAACAACGTTTCACCAGGAAACGCCGGTCAAGTGCTGTTTGTGTATGAGAAATCGTTTGGAAACTTTGCTCATGTCAGCACGTTGTAGTTGTCGCCACCGGCGCCAACCTTGTGTGAATGCTCTGAAATGCTGATCATTTGCATATCACAGCATCTTCTTCCTGTCGGTTAAATTTCGCGTCTGTAGCACGTCATCTTCGTGGTGTAGCGGTTTTAATAGCCAGTAGTGTACAATCAAACCTAATCGTCCTCCACATCATCAAAAAAGAATGGAAAAGTACATTGTAGTAACAGTAAGCGGTGATGGCTCAGGATATAGAGTACTACTGCCGCATTGGGAGTGTTCGGAAGCTGTCTCCAGGATCCAGCTTCAGACTCGTAAGAGCCTGCGCGTGTCCTCACCAGACGCAGGCTGTGATTCCGCCTGCCGATGGCCTACTTTCGCTCCACCGTGCGCAGCTCTCTGTCTGCTCCACTGTGGGAGCTGCCGCCGTATTGTCGGTTAATGCCGTTAGCAGCGCCTACCGCTGCTCGCTCCGAAACAAATTGCTCGGCCCTTTTGTTGCCAGAGAACGACAATCTTCCCCGCCATTAGCGCTGAATACAACCAGGACGCACTCGCATTTCCCGTCGGTAAATTGCGTTTTGTCGCTTCGCTACAACCCCTCTGCGGGTATGAAACTCTCTAAGTGAGCTTCTCACAGCCGCTCTTAAATCGCGTGGGTTGATATACAAGTTTTTCGTGAGAACTGTGAGCCGTGACGTATTGCTGGCGCGCCAGCATATTTGCAAGTACCTCACCTTCGCGCTCTTATCTTTGCTTGTGGCGCGTACTGACAAGGCCACGACGTTTGGAACGCGGATTGTCTTCAAACTTTGTACACTCGTAGTACTCCATTAGGACAACAAAATGTGTAAGCAGTAGCGAGGACTTCTCAAGCATTATTGAGAAAATCGCAAGATAATTTCGGTCGTCATATACAGGCTGTTACAAAAAGGTACGGCCAAACTTTCAGGAAACATTCCTCACACACAAATAAAGGAAAGATGTTATATGGACATGTGTCCGGGAACGCTTAACATCCGTGTTAGAGCTCATTTTAGTTTCGTCGGTATGTACTGTACCTCCTCGATTCACCGCCAGTTGGCAAAACTGAAGGAACGTAATGTTGACTTCGGTGCTTGTGTTGACATGCGACTCATTGCCCTACAGTACTAGCGTCAAGCACATCAGTACGTAGAATCGACAGGTTAGTGTTCATCACAAACGTGGTTTTGCAGTCAGTGCAATGTCTACAAATGCGGAGTTGCCAGATGCCCATTTGATGTATGGATTAGCACGGGGCAATAGCCGTGGCGAGGTACGTTTGTATCGAGACAGATTTTCAGAACGAAGGTGTCCCGACAAGAAGACGTTCGAAGCAATTGATCGGCGTCTTAGCGAGCACGGAACATTCCAGCCTATGACTCGCGACTGGGGAAGACCTAGAACGTCGAGGACATCTGCAATGGACGAGGCAATTCTTCGTGCAGTTGACGATAACCCTAATGTCAGCGTCAGAGAAGTTGCTGCTGTACAAGATAACGTTGACCACGTCACTGTATGGAGAGTGCTACGGGAGAACCAGTTGTTTCCGTATCATATACAGCGTGTGCAGGCACTATCAGCGGCTGATTGGCCTCTACGGGTACACTTCTGCGAATGGTTCATCCAACAATGTGTCAATCCTCATTTCAGTGGAAATGTTCTCTTTACGGATGAGGCTTCATTCCAACGTGATCGAATTGTAAATTTTCACAATCAACATGTGTGGGCTGACGAGAATCTGCACGAAATTGTGCAATCACGTCATCAAGACAGATTTTCTGTGAACGTTTGGGCAGGCGTTGTTGGTGATGTCTTGATTGGGCCCCATGTTCTTCCACCTACGCTCAATGGAGCACGTTATCATGATTTCATACGCGATACTCTACCTGTGCTGCTAGAACATGTGCCTTAACAAGTACGACACAACTTGTGGTTCATGCGCGATGGAGCTCCTGCCCATTTCAGTCGAAGTGTTCGTACGCTTCTTAACAACAGCTTCGGTGACCGATAGATTGGTAGAGGCGGACCAATTCCATGGCATCCACGCTCTCCTGACCTCAACCCTCTTGACTTTCATTTATGGGGCATTTGAAAGCTCTTGTCTACGCAACCCCGGTACCAAATGTAGAGACTCTTCGTGCTCGTATTGTGGAAGGCTGTGATACAATGCGCCCTTCTCCAGGGCTGCATCAGCGCATCAGGGATTCCATGCGTTGGAGGGTGGATGCATGTATTCTCGCTAACGGAGGACATATTTTCTTTCTTTGTGTGTGAGGAATGTTTCCTGAAAGTTTGGCCGTATCTTTTTGTAACACCCTGTAAATACTTGTGCGTGGCCGTTTTTACCAGGAAGCGGCGGCAACCGAGTGGGTAGCGTTCAAGCCCCGTAATCGCTCGATTGCTGGATCGGGTTCCGTTCGTCATTTTTTTTTAATTTTTAACATAGTCATTTTATTTGCTATTTATATTACAATTAATATAATGGGAAAAATACGTGTAATGGAATGAACTTTTATTAAATTCACAATGTTATTTGGCAGTTTACAAATTATTATTATCACAAGTAATATAATATTCATAACTATCGACTAGTAACCGACCAAACGCATAAAGTGATACTGAAAATGTATGCTTGTCCGTGATTTGAGAAATACCTTATACCTGGAAGGAGCCCGAAACTACTTGTTACGTCCAAGTTTTGACCGGCACATACGGCTTTCAAAAGATGTACAAATAATCGTCGCTTTCGACATTACGAGTACAATGGGAAGATGGTATTTTTCGTAAAAACATGGAAAACATAATTTTAAACGGCACCAGCTGCATTGAATAAATGCTGTTTCCGCATACGCAAGGTCTTTTGAGGTTTTCCGTGGAAAAACAAACCTCGTTAACATTTTCAAAAACCTCTCTTTTAGCCGATAATTTGGAATCAAACCATTTATAACGCAGCATTTCCTCAAATATCGGTGCTGATAATTGATCGTATAGTATCGAGTGTATTTTAATAGCGTCTTCACGAGAAGCAATTTCTCGTTCTTTTTCGATTAAATAAGAACAATTTTGAAGACACGGACAAGCATACATTTTCGGTATCACTCTATGCGTTTGGGCCTTTACTAGTCGACAGATATAAATATTATATTATTTGTGATAATAAAAATTTGTAGACTGTCAAATACCATTGTAAATTTAATAAATGTTCATCCGATTACACGTATTTTTCCCATTATATCAATTGGAATATAAATAGTAAAGAAAATGACTGTGTTACAACAAAAAAAAAAAAAAAAACATTGGCGAACGGGATTCGATACAACGATCCAGCGATTACGAGGCTTGAACGCTACCCACTTTTTTTCAATTCTTTGTTAATCTCATTTTGTTCTATTTAATTCGTTGTATATTTCCGGGGCGGACGTCTCATGACACCCGTTCACGTTGTTCGTTGAACCGTTCACTCAGTTTTTTTATTTATTTTTATTACAGAGGGTAGCCAACCCTCTGACAGAACACGCCGAGCTACCGTGCCGGCGTCCACTCTGCTGCCACCGCTTCATGGCAAAAACAGCCACACACAGGAATATATTTGACGACCGAAATTATCTTGCGATTTTTCTCAATAACTCTTGAGAAGAACGCGCTACTGCTTACACATTTTGTTGTCCACATGGAGTAATGCGAGAGTACGAAGTTTGAAGTAAATCCGCGTTCCAAACGTCGTGGCCTCACCTTGTGGGTCTTGGCTGCCTGAAGTTGCCGGAGGAATTAACTGGAGGCTCTCGCCAAGGACGTGGGGAGTTGGCGTTCGATGTTACCTGGGGTCGGAGTGCGCTTGTAGTGGAGCGGGAACCGACCACGTGTGTGGGGCAGCTTGGTGGAGAGCCTGTGAGGCGGCTTGTTGCTGCCTTGGGTCGCGTGCTGATAGTTCCGGACACGGCTGTCTACGGTCGTTCGCTGCCTTATTGCCGCCTGCTGTACCCGACGCAAGCCATATCGTACGTCCAACGAAAAGTTAAGTGAGATTGTACTTTGGGCATGTGTGTGTGAAGGTGTTGAGGGCTGCTACCTCACTTCTGGTAACTGTAAGCGCATGGGTGTTGCCATGGAAGTAAAGGTGTGCCTATGAAGAGTATGTTTAAGATAGGTGTTAAGTATTATATAATGCAGGAGCGTGCCTCTTCCAGCTCGTGGGAAATGTTTGTTTGATGTAATACGTAATCAGCTGCAAGGTCGTAGTTTGTTTATCAAGTATACTGCACCCGAGTGTTTGGTAGCCTTCGCGCTGTGAGCCCCAGTAAAGCTTATAGCGAAATTTTCACACTTGTGCTCGTTACGGTTATCACTGAACAGTGGGGTAGAAGAGTTCACGTAACTTGATTGTGACTAAGTTTGGAGTGCCCGCTGGCCTTGCTAGTAATTGTAATTTTTTTTTAAATATCTTAATAGCTGGCAATTTCCTTAAGGTTATTAATAAGATTTGCGCTGTTGGTTGTACCTTGCCTGTATAGTTCATTCGTAGTGGGCAGAGGCAGTGTGCCGTTTTATTTGTGAATAATTTAACCTGTTATTTAATATCTTTTGTGGTTGTTTACATTTGCCCTGTGGACCTGTTCTGTGCGCTTGTTAAATGTTACAGCTGGCTGGCTGGTGTTTTGGAGTAAGCACTACCTTTCCACCTATGGGTGCCAGAGCTGTGAAATCCTGGGTAGCGGGAGGTGGCTCAGGGTCGAAGCTCGAGAAGTGGGTCTTGTACGAACTGCCGCCTTCCGCCTTTCGCCTTGGCTTCTCCAAGTTCTGCCTTCAAGCGACCTGGCGTCACTCCTCGCTTGTTAATTATGGCGCTAATTATATTTACTTGGGTATTTATTAAACCTTGTCTCAAGAGCAACATACTATTGTGAAAGCCTGCTGTGCTACTCTTACTAAGTCTTTGCGCTGACTAATTGTTTTACTGGGCCTTGGAGCCGAAGTTTGAAACCTTAGTTAGATTGATTGACTCTTAAGTGTGCAGCAAGTGCCTTTGTTAGATTAGATTAGATTAGATTAGTTTTTCGATCCATAGATCCGTGCTGAGGAGATCCTCGTGGATGTCGAACATGTCAATTTTTTTTAAAGCTGAAATAACAATACTAATAGTATGAATATATACATCATTTGTTTCTATTAAAAAATTCCAATGTAGTAGAAGTAGTTGCCTACTAGTAAGTCTTTCAGGCTCCTTTTAAACTGATCTTTATTTGTAACTAAATTTTTTATGTTTACTGGCAAATTATTGAAGATGAGTGTTCCTGAGTAGTGGACCCGTTTTTGAACTAAAGTAAGCGCTTTTAAGTCCTTGTGCAGATCATTTTTGTTCCTGGTATTGTATGTATGAACTGAGCTGTTTGTTGGAAAAAGAGATATATTATGTAGGACAAATTTCATTAATGAGTAAATATACTGAGAGGCAGTAGTTAGTATACCCAGTTCTTTGAAGAGGTTTCTACAGGACGTCCGTGAATTTACTCCACAAATAATACGTATTACACGCTTTTGGACTCTGAAAACTTTTGTTTCACTTGAAGAGTTACCCCAAAATATTGTACCATATGACATTATGGAATGAAAGTAGGCAAAGTATGCAAGCTTTTTCATTTTTATGTCGCCTATATCTGCTAACACTCGAATTGCAAATACAGGTTTCTGCAGGACGTCCGTGAATTTACTCCACAAATAATACGTATTACACGCTTTTGGACTCTGAAAACTTTTATTTCACTTGAAGAGTTACCCCAAAATATTGTACCATATCACATTATGGAATGAAAGTAGGCAAAGTATGCAAGCTTTTTCATTTTTATGCCGCCTATGTCTGCTAACACTCGAATTGCAAATACAGATTTGTTAAGGCGTTTCTGCAGTTCTGTGGTGTGCTCTTCCCAACTGAATTTATTATCAAGTTGTAATTCCAGCAATTTAAGACTGTCAACCTCTTCTATCTGCTCTTCTTCGTATTTTATGCATATGCTGGGTGGAAACCTCTTACAGGTTCTGAATTGCATATAGTGAGTCATTTCGAAGTTTAATGTCAGTGAGTTGGCTTTAAACCATTTATTAATATCCATGAAAATATCATTAGCAGATCTTTCTAGAACTACACTTGACATACTATTTATTGAAATACTTGTGTCATTTGCAAACAAAACGAACTCTACTTCTGGCAGTGTAACTGATGAGAGATCATTAATGTACACAAGAAAAAGCGATGGCCCTAAGATGGATCCTTGTGGGACACCACATGTAATTTCTTCCCATTCTGATGATGACTGATGACTTAATTCACTAGTCCGTTGCACTGACACCCTTTGTTTCCTGTTAGTAAGATATGACTTGAACCATTTTGCAGCACTGCCCATGACACCATAGAATTCTAATTTACTTAAAAGGATGTTGTGGTTCACACAATCAAATGCCTTTGACAAATCACAGAAAATACCTGCTGCTTGTAATTTGTTATTTAATGAATTAAGTACATTTTCACTGTAGGTGTAAATAGCCTTCTCGATATCAGAACCCTTCAGAAATCCAAACTGTGTTCTTGATAATATGTTATTTATGGTCAGATGGTTGAGCAGCTGCCTGTACATTACTTTTTCTAAAATTTTTGAGAATGCTGGCAAAAGTGAAATCGGTCTTTAGTTTGATGGTATCTCTTTATCCCCTTTCTTGAATAGAGGCTTAACATCTGCATATTGTAGCCAGTCAGGAAATGTCCCAGTTACAATTGACTGGTTACACAAGTAACTTAGAATTGTACTAAACTCACAAGAACATGCCTTAATTAACTTTGTTGATATTTCATCGTACCCACTAGAATGCTTTGTTTTTAAAGATTTTATTATGGAAGTTATTTCTTTTGGTGAAGTGAGTGATATATTCATGTACTTGAAGCTATTTGTGAAGGCTAGTTTCAGATATTCAAGGGCATTATTTACTGATCCTGAAAGTCCCATTCTATCAGTAACAGATATACTTGTTAAATAGATTTGCCACACTATGCCCATCAGTTACTAATGTGTCATCTATCCTTAGTGCTATTTGCTCCTGTTCCTTTCTGGTTCTACCAGTCTGCTCTTTCACTATATCTCATATTGTTTTGATTTTGTTCCCTGACATTGCTATCTTCTTCTCGTAGTGCATTTGTTTAGACGTCTGAATTACTTTTTTTAATGTTTTACAGTATTCCTTGTATTTAGCTAAATCATCAGCATTGGAGCTATTCTTGGTCGACAGATACATTTTCCTTTTTGTCTTACAGGAAATCTTTATTCCTTGTGTAATCCATGGTTTTATTATAGACTTCTGTTTAATTTGAGTAACTTTTAGAGGAAAACAGTTTTCAAACATGGTACTGTCATTGTTCATGAATGTGTTATATTTTTCATTCATGTCATGAGCACTATAAACATCTTTCCAGTTCATATCTTTGAGCAGTTTTCTAAAACACTCAATTTTTGGTTGATTGACTACTCTCCTGTACTCAGATTTAGGAGTCTTGATAATCTGCTAAGAATTTACATCTAAAACAAGGAGCTGCATGTCGTGATCTGATAGTCCATTTATAACAGGTTTTATGATATGATATTGTTCCTTTGATTTGTCTATAAAAATGTTATTAGTGGCTGTCCTTGAGGATTTAGTGATCCTAGTTGGAAAGTTTACAGTGTGAGTTAGATTGAAAGACAACATTACTAACTACACTGAATGTTTACTGGAAGATTACATTAGAAAATCTGTATTAAAGTCACCAGCAATCAAAATTTCTTTGTTTCTTCCTGTTAAATAACCCAAGAGAGCTTCTAGATGATCTAAGAATAGATTATAATTTCCTGCAGGTGCTTGGTAAATAGTTATAATTATGTAGGATCTGTTATGGAACTCTACTTCTGTTGCACATGTTGTATTAACTTCATCATGCTATTTATTGGGTGCATCTCTCACAGGTTGTTATTTAGGTAAATGTTTTTGAGAACATCAGTTCTCAGTGTCCGAAGACTAGTAAGAAATATTGTTTGCCTTAATTTAAGCCATCAGGCGCATAATTGTCAGTGGTTTTAAAATTTTCTTATATGTGAAATAGACTTTGTTTCATAAAGACATTAGTAACAGATTCACTAAATTTTTGTGAGTTAATGTTCTTATTACCTAAAGTAATCAGGATTAAGATATTATTGTTCTAAAGGCATTTGTTGATACAATTGTTAAATAAAACGAGTGATAACAAAAGGGGTCCAGTCCTTGCTATTGTTTCCCAATTCCATAGTAGAAGAACGTTTCAAACTGATCTATACATAAATTTTGGGGTAGTGAATGTGCATATACATAGAGATAAATGCCAACGGTCTTCATCATTTACAGATGAGTACATTTAGGTGATGCAGATTTGTCTGTCAGGCTGAAGCAAATAATGAATATCTAACCGTCCTCCAATATTTATCGAAGAGGGGGAAAGATTCTAAAATTCCTTTCTTGCTATAGCTGATACTTTGACTTTGAGAATAAGTTATGACCGATAGGAAGTACACAAATCTCATTGTATCTCAAAGATTTGACTGTTACCAACTCAATATATTTTTGAAAACAATCTTCATACCTAAAAGTAATCATATTTTTATTAGCATCGGAAAAGCACGTGTTTTGAATATAATTAAATCAAAAGATTTAAAATAAGCTCGAAAATATTCACAAAACGAACTTGCATTCATGTATCAATAGGTTGGTACTGAAAATTTAAAATTTAAAATAGAATAAAAAGCTGTTCCATTGAAGAAGTCCCATTCGATTTCTGCAGAAACAACGAACAAAAAATTAGCTCTTTTGATACTCCCCTATGTGGAGAAACAGAAAGTAAACTTATCAAAGAAACGCGTGTCCTACTATGTACCTTCCTTTCTTGCTTACAAAATTTGTATCTGCTAGCGTCAAAGGATTTACTTCACTATTTTCATGACTGCTTTATTTCTATTTTTATTAAATAAAGCTATATTTATTAGGGTTGTTTGGGTGTAGTGTAACCCTGGTCCAACACTCGACAAGATGAAATGAGAAACTACCTAAAACAACCCTTCCATCGTCCGGTAGGAGAACCTAGGACTCAACCAATAGAATCTTCGTCTCCTCAATCTCATACGTAGTTCTGCAGTCATACCGAAAGGACTGCACTTTTGCTAACACGTTGCTTGTATGTAACACTGTATTAGAAATATTGCTGACTGTATTTCTGCGATGTTCTCAATAGGTGCGATTCCGTCAAGACAAATAACCTACCCGGAAATCACAGCCGCGACGAGGATACATTACAATAAATCGTGAATATCCTAATAACCAAACGAACCAAACTAAGTAGTGCTTGCTCATGCCATTTTTTGCTCGTTTCACTTGGCACTGCTAAATATGGGGTTTAGAACTATCACGGACAGCCACAATCAGGATAATAATTCTGTAAAGAATGAGGTGTCTTACATTCCAGTTGGGGCAAGTGACCCCCCCCCCCCCCTCCCTGTTACCTCCCGGCCCCTTCTGCTCCCCACTCTACCACCACCCATCCTCCCTTGAGGAAGACTATGCATGAGCCCTACGTTTTGTTACAAATAACGGAAGTATCTGCAAAAGTGGCCACGAGCGAAAAACGTATTTTATCACGATTGATACCATGAGCTTCTGTAGTGGTGGGCAAACCTTAAGGAGGAAATTAACTTTCTCATGTGTCGCTTCCAAATAACGTAACTCTACGAAACTTGGACCATACATAGAAAGAACTGCTAGTATAGTGCGGAAGATAACTGAAAGGAATGCTCAATGAGACAAACAGAAATGACACCTTTATTCAAAGAAAAATATTTAAATCACCGCAGTTCGTGATGGTCTCCTGGACATTACACAACGTTGAAGACGATTCTTAACAGGGTGCGTGTTCACCATCAACGGGAGTTTATTTAGTTTAGTTGTGTCATCTTCCGTAGATCATTTTCCCGATTATTCTATCGATATGATGTGGAACAAGTCACATTACAAGATGTATATACACACCTGGTAATATTAATATTACCGAAATTTTTACTTCTACACATGCAGTTCTGAAATAGAAACTCATCCATAGAATGGAATGAGTCGACCAAAAGAAATGATTTTAAGCTAGATTTAAAACTTGAGCTGCTACATGCCAGACATTTTATGTTGTTGGGCAAATGATCAAACATTTTTGTTGCTGAATGGTGTACTCCTTTTTGAGCAACTGACAGCTTCCATAACGGATAGGAAAGGTCATTTTTCTCTCTAGTGTTGTACTAATGAACATCATGTTCTTCTCAAATTGAGATGGATTATTTGCAACAAATTTCATTAGCGAATATATGTATTCTGATGGTGGCGTTAAAATACCTAACTTCTTGAAAAGGTGCCTTCATGACGTCCTTGGATGAACACCACAAATTATTCTCACTGCTCTCTTTTGTGCAAACAATACTTTCTGTCTAAGTGCAGAGTTACCCCAGAAAACTATTCCATACGACAGTATTGAGTGAAAATATGCAAAGTACGTCACGAGGCTGATGTGTTTATTACAAAGACTAGCGATTATTCGAAGAGCGAAAGCAGCTGAATTTAATTGTTTGAGAAGCACAGTAATAGGCTTCTTCCAGTTCAAGTTGACACCAATGTGAACACCCTAAAATATGGAGAAATCTACCCTGTTAACTGAGCCCCGTTCATGTGCTACATCAATTCTCGGTATGAATCTATTCGGTGTACAGAACTGGATATAGTGATTTTTTTCAAAATTAAGGAAGCGTCCGTTTTCTGAAAGTCACTTAATGATTCTTTGAAAGACATCCTTAACAATGTCTTCAGCTGCTTTTTCTGGAATGGTATTTATTATAACACTCGTGTCATCTGCAAAATGTACTAGTTCCGCTTGCTGAATGTTAAGTGAGGGGTCATTCACATGAATATGAAACAGCAGAGGACCTAAAATTGATCACTGTGGGACTCCCTTTGTGATAACTCTCAATTCACTAGAATTTATCACCCTCCCAGCATCATTTGTGCTATTCGGCACAACATTTTGCTTTCTGTTCATTAAGTATGATTCAACCCAGCCTTCAATTCCATAAAACCTGAGTGATTACTTTGCAAGGTGCTCCGACGCTAGCCACTTAAGTTGGTTGTGGGAGAGAGTCCTACTCTTCCACCACCGTGGTTGACAGCTGCTGGATGATGGCTGGTGCACGCGGAGGTGCTGAAGTACGTTTCCTCGACGCATCCCACACCCTTGCGATTCGACTACAATCGGGGGAAGGGAAGGTCAGTATGTTCGACAAATATTCTCTCAGTGCAAGCGCTCTTCCGTCAGTGCAGATCTATGCGGTCGCGTATTGTTATCCATAGAAAATGGTTCATACTGTTTTACCCCATTTCTGTGTCATTGCCAACGAATGCATCGATTTTGTATCATTTTAGAGTTCTGAACTTTTAAGGACGTAGTGGCATTTGGGCTCGTCAACTGTGAGCTATATTACGAATCATCTATGTATTTTAAAGTTTTAGGGTTGGTAACATTCTGCACTTACCATTGCAGGCTACGACCAGTGTTGATTCAAGGAAAGTGATCTGCTCTCACAAAAGACAATTTATCAGTTTGTCAGCGCCGAATGCACCATTGAAAAGATTCACATAGGGAAGGAATTCAGTGTTACAATAATACTGACCAGTGAGTGTACTGTGTTCAGTGCTACGCCTGCCAGCACCGTAACGCCTGGACAACCAAGCGATCATGTTCGACGTACTCCCACATGGCGAGAGGTAGGAATACGTAAGGCACCCACGATCATTGTCGGACAGAGTCGTTTCGTTGGTCCAGGTCTTGCGATATGGAAAAGCATGATGTTACGTGGGCGTACTGACTTCCAAGTCTTTGAACACAATAGGCCTACACTCACGGGCACTGTACTCCAACCAATCGCATCTTTTCAGTGTTGCATTCGGCGCTGACTTCATTTTGGGGGATGACAATGTGCCCTTAGAACGAGAGGACATTTAGTGAATGAACTGGCCTGCCCGTTCTCCTTCTTAAATCCCAACGAGCACGTACCAGATGAGTTTGGGTAGATGTATTGTAGCAGCACGTCCTCATGCACCAGACTATTTAGCAACTGTCAACGGAGGAATGGTCACAAGAACTATTTTTAAATCTTTAACAAAATGATTCAACAGCTTAAAATATGCCGAAACGTCTTATTTATCCATGGCATAGGCAGCAAACAAATGCATTAGCTTTCCAGTTTTAGTTAAATTTTTTGGTTTATATGAGTTTCTATGATTTACATCTCTCGCTATGTGTGCTTGAACTGTCTGTAGCCAGTCCCGTATCCTGCTTAAGTACTGTCGACTTGGCCTGAAAGCAAACGGATATATGTCTCAGGCGTCAAAGACATCAACTACGTTCAACCATTCATCTCCTATGCTTTTATAGCAATTCATTGCAAGAAATATTTTGCGAAGTTATTCTCCCTATCGTCTCCCACACTAGGAGGATTCCTCCATTAACGTCCTGAGAAAAAATATTTATGCTGTGATCCTCCTGTCTGGTTGGTCGAATTATATATCAGCAACTTTCATATCTGTTCCCCAACACCCTCATTACCCTGGCTTAAAGAACCCTCCCCCCCCCCCCCCCCACACACACACACACAAACAAGCTTCAACAACATTCCTCACTGAATGTATGGAAGCATTATTTGTAAATATACTTAGTTTCTCTGTGTTTTGGTTTTGTGTAATTGGCAGCTCTCTTCGAGTGCTGCGTTTACTTTGCAAATATCTGCAGCTGTGCACCGAGCCAACAACATACATTGTGTGCACATTTGGCCCATATGGTAAAAAAAAGTATATTGTAACATTTCCTCCTACCTATCCTTCATGATCCATCTCAGTAAATCGAAATGTCGTGTGACTAGGGCCTCCCGTCAGGTTGACCGTTCGCCGGGTGCAAGTCTTTTGATTTGACGCCACTTCGGCGACTTGCTCGTCGATGGGGATAAAATGATGATGATTAGGACAACACCCAGCCCCTGAGCGGAGAAAATCTCCGACCCAGCCCATTCTGTCGCACTGACCACACAGCTAATGGGGGCGGACACCCATCTCAGTACAAATGCACTAATCCTCAAATCCTGCCACAACTCGTCAGAAGTCACGAGAATTTGGGAAGGGCTACATTCGAGGAGTCCGGCTCCACACTTGAACGATTGCTATGTCTGACTGCAGTGTGGAGGATCTGTTTTCAGTTCCTGGGATGATCAACGTTTTGACCTATGTGGAGTGACTACCATTCATCTCTTTATACTTTGGTTGGTGAAGGCGGATCAAAGCTGCACTGTTATAATTGCTGGAGTCTCATCCGAAATGTTCTTCTGCAGTTGTTGAAGACGGTGCCACTGACAGATCAGGTGACCTGGGTGGCCGGCTAGGGCGACAGCTGGACTGCAGGTCATGTCGAGCATTCGTCCACGTGATCGACGTTATTTGCATGTCTCTTGCCTCAGGCGTCGGGTTTATTTGGTAGGACTCTGAAGAATTCTCTGATGAACTGCAACCACGTTTCAGATTGTTTTTGACTTATTCGAAACAGATCCTGTCTGACGCTATTTCCGGACTAAGTGTTGCACGGCCCTCTTTGCTGGCACTTTGACGCTATTAAACTTTTCAGGGAACGGCTGACCTTATCGTTTCCGTGACTTTGGTGTCACGTACCTTTTCACAACGAACACCTGCTGCTCCACTGTGTGTACCATCATCCCCTTTGCAATGCTCCACTCACACTGACACAGGTCGCTTTACGCCCTGAACCGGTGCGAATCACGTTGCTGGCGCACACGTGGTGTGCGCGTCATGGGTTGTGGTTCTATGCATGCATTCACGTTCAATAGCATCTGCTCATTCAGGCCACTTTCATTTGCCCCTCCCTATATAAAAAATGGTATAACAGCCTATAAATTCGCCGCTGAGGAAAGTTATCGAGTGGAACTGGAGTAACAATTTCACTTTCAGTTACTAACATTACGTTCCACATTGTCTCCAACTGAGCAGATGGTTCACTTCCAGTTATTTCATTTCTCACGAGATTTTCATCTAATGTCTTCCTCATTCCATCAATAGCACTGTCTCAATGAAACTGAAATCTACAGGTCAACACTATGTACGAACATTAGTGATTAAATGTGTTATAAATAAGATCTCACTGAAAAAAAAAACAACGTAAGGACAATTCAGATGCTGTTACTGTGGCGAACATTTTTCGTCTCATGAAATTAACATGTATTTATTCAAGGGTACTATAGACTGATAATTATATGTGCTTTCAATACAGTGTTCACTCACGATTTATTTTATTCCTTCTAAATGTTAATACTAAAATTAGACATTAATATTTAAATGTATCTGGTAACTTGTCAATGTATTTTGTTCAATATTAACTTTAATTATCTTATGTAAATGAAGTTATATGCCCTACAGGCAGTATGTTAAAGAAAGATCTAGTGTATGTAAAGAGGATAGGAGAAGTATTCTGAAACTATAACATAAGGAGGAGAGGGAGAAAAAGATGCAGTAATGAGAATAAATTAAAGTGAAGCTGTTTTGGATAAACTGCATACATAGTAAAGAATGTTATCAGACATAGAGTAATGGCATCTTGACGGAACACGCTCGCGATCCTGTAATCGAACATCATGTACGTAAGTATTCAGAGATCGTGAGACCGGTTCAAGAAAACTAGCATGCCTACTAACAGAAGAAGAAAAAGACGTAATTTTCGGGTAAAGAGTTGAAGAGGAGAAGAGAAGGGAAGAAATCAATAGCTGTTGTATGTCAGATAAGAAGCACAGAGTGTTAACTGGATTGAAATTTGTCTGTCAGGAGAAATGTACGGGTATGAACTGTGTTTACGAAGCGTTAAGTTACGAGAAGCGCTGTTGAATGAGGTGGAAGATGAATTTGGACTATATAGCCCAGAAGCAATGTTACATTAAAAGTAACTGTGTGTGAGAATCTGTAAATGACATATGCATTTTCATCTGTAACAAACTGTTCAGCTCTATGTAGATTTAACTGTGAAAGGATAACACATGTGTTAGTGGAAGTTTAAATAAAAGTAAACTTTACCCGTCAAACATTTCTGTTGGCCAGTGTATTTTTGTCATAAACAGTTTGTGTTTAATCCGTATGCAGCATCTGAATTCCATCTAGAAGTTGTTCCCTCGAGAAATTACAACATTTCTGTTCGCTAAATTGGTTTATGGAACTGTGCGTTACACAATAGACTTTTCAGTTAATCTATTAAATACCTTATTTTTCGGTTTGTAAGATGGTAAGGACTATGAAACGCGCCTTAATCTTTAAGCATTTTTAAATTAATATTTCTACGTTTTTCACTATTAGAGTTCAAAGCAACACTAAAAATCTTCTTAGTTTCTAAAAACGAACTGACCTTTAAAATCCCTGAAAGTCGTACTTAGCTGGCCGGTGTGGCCGTGCGGCTCTAGGCGCTTCAGTCTGGAACCGCGCGACCGCTACGGTCGCAGGTTCGAATCCTGCCTCGGGCATGGATATGTGTGATGCCCTTAGGTTAGTTAGATTTAAGTAGTACTAAGTTCTAGGGGACTAATGACCGCAGATGTTAAGTCCCATAGAGCTCAGAGCCAAAGTCGTACTTTCTTCTTCTTCTTCTTCCTCTTCGTCGTCGCAGTCATTGTTGTCCGCTTCGTATAAAAGATGTTTTCGCTGCCACAGAGAGCGTTACTTACGCCACACTTCTTGAAAGATTTAGCAATAATAACCTTGACCATGATTGTTTCATCCATTTACACACTTGTTTGAGTGTGTCCCGTTAAAGCTCCCTTCAGCGTTAATTCATGATGGCTTTCATCCATCATCCATTTGTTCCATTCCTCTCTTACACATACTTTAAATGGTTTATTTATAGAGACATCAAGAGACTGCAATTGCAAAGTAACTTCTTCTGAAATAACAACAAGCTCAGTGTTTCCCTTTCTCAGTTTCCGTTTCACAGAATTTTGTAAATGACTACTAAACTAATATAGCACAAGAAGAGAACTAGTCTTCAATAAAGCACCTTTAATTCTCTTCCACACTCTCTTCATCCATAATTTCATACAGGACTCGTCCATCCACGCCTTGTCATGTACGTGAACAAGAACACCTGGCGGTATTTCAGAAGGTTTTGACATTGTTTCGCACTTGAAAATGATCACTGGATTAAGTTCAGCACCGTCAGCACAGCATGAAAGGACAACAATGTAGTGCATAATGAGATTTTCACTCTGCAGTGGAGTGTGCGCTGATATGAAACTTCCTGGCAGATTAAAACTGTGTGCCCGACCGAGACTCGAACTCGGGACCTATGCCTTTCGCGTGCAAGTGCTCTACCATCTGAGCTACCGAAGCACGACTCACGCCGGGTACTGACAGCTTTACTTCTACCAGTACCTCGTCTCCAACCTTCCAAACTTTACAGAAGCTCTCCTGCGAAACTTGCAGAACTAGCACTCCTGAAAGAAAGGATATTGCGGAGACATGGCTTAGCCACAGTCTGGGGGATACTTCGGTAGCTCAGATGGTAGAGCACTTGCCCGCGAAAGGCATAGGTCCCGATTTCGAGTCTCGGTCGGGCACACAGTTTTAATCTGCCAGGAAGTTTCATATCAGCGCACACTCCGCTGCAGAGTGAAAATCTCATTCTGGAAACGTCCCCCAGGCTGTGGCTAAGCCATGTCTCCGCAATATCCTTTATTTCAGGAATGCTAGTTCTGCAAGTTTCGCAGAAGAGCTTCTGTGAAGTTTGGAAGGTTGGAGACGAGGTACTGGCAGAAGTAAAGCTGTGAGTACCGGGCGTGAGTCGTTCTTCGGTAGCTCAGATGGTAGAGCACTTACCCGCGAAAGGCATAGGTCCCGAGTTCGAGTCTCGGTCGAGCACACAGTTTTAATCTGCCAGGAAGTTTCATATCAGCGCACACTCCGCTGCAGAGTGAAAATCTCATTATGGAATAAAATTTTAACTAGTAGCCTGCTACGGAAACCTTGGAAAGTAAATTCAAGTCATCTACAAACAACACAACTAACACTGTCTATTCAAATGGCTCTGAGCACTACGGGACTCAACTGCTGTGGTCATAAGTCCCCTAGAACTTAGAACTACTTAAACCTAACTAACCTAAGGACAGCACACAACACCCAGCCATCACGAGGCAGAGAAAATCCCTGACCCCGCCGGGAATCGAACCCGGGAACCCGGGCGTGGGAAGCGAGAACGCTACCGCACGACCGCGAGATGCGGGCTAACACTGTCTATACAGCAGCAGTAATCTTTCTCGTAGGTATTTGAGATATGGCTTCTGTATATGTACACTTAGGTACACGTTCGTCGCATGTGAAGTTTTAGGCGATCTATCACTGTTTTCACATTGTGCCTAGAGGTACAGGGATTAACGTAATGATGCGAATGTTTCATAGTTCTAATGAAAAATGAAAGAGATACACTGCCAAGTAATTGAGAACAATTTCATCAATTGCATAGCTAACTATTATGAGCACATGGTAACCGATTCCGTCATATACGAGGGGCGTTTGAAAAGTCCGTGCAAAAATAAAAACTACTTTCGTGTTTGGGGTAAACCTTTTTTATTTTTCGACATAGACTGCTTTTAGACTTTTACACTTCGTCCAACGCTGTTCTAGTTTGTTGATCCATTCCGAATAATAGAAATTGTCCAAGTCTGCAAAATAGCTGTTAGTTGCTGCAATCACATCCTCGTTTGAATAAAATATTTGTCCCGCCAGCAATTTCTTCAAATTGGGGAACAAATAGTAGTCCGAGGGAGCCAGGTGTGGACAATAGGGGGGATGCGAAACGAGATGGGATCCTATTTCCATTAATTTTGCGACCACAACTGCTGAGGTGTGTGCTCGTGCATTGTCTTGATGGAAAAGGACTATTTTGCGGTCCTATCGCCGGCTTTTTTCTTGCACCTCGGTTTTCAAACGGTCCAGTAACGACGAATGATATGTACCTGTAATAGTTTTACACTTTTCTAGATAGTCGATGAGGATTATCCCTTGCGAATCCCAAAAGACAGTCGCCATAACCTTTCCGACAAAAGGAATGGTCTTCGCCTTTTTGGTGCAGATTCTCCCTTGGTAACCCATTGTTTGATTGTCCTTTGCTCTCAGGAGTATAGTAATGTATCCATGTTTCATCTACAGTGACGAAACGTCGCCTAAAGTCCTGCGGATTCTTCCTGAACGGCTGCAAACCATCCTTGCAACACTTCACACGATTTCGTTTTTGGTCAAGCGTGAGCAATCGTGGAACCCACCCTGCGGATAGCTTTCTCATGTCCAAATGTTTATGCAAAATATTATGCACCCGTTCATTCGAGATGCCCACAGCACTAGCAATCTCAGGTACCCTAACTCTTCTGTCATCCATCACCATATCATGGATTTTATCTAAGGTTTCTGGAGTCGTAACCTCTACAGGGCGTCCAGAACGTTCAGCAGCCCTTGTGCCCATATGGCCACTCCGAAAATTTTGAAACCACCTATAAACGGTTCTAATCGAAGGTGCAGAGTCACCGTAATGTTTATCAAGCTTCTCTTTAGGCTCCTGAGGCGTTTTGCCTTTCATAAAGTAATGTTTGATCACCTCACGAAATTCCTTTTCGTCCATTTTTTGACAACCACTCGACTTCCTTGATTCACACGAATGCCAAACACAAAGAAATTGACCAATATGGCTGAAACTTTGTGTGCGTTCTTTCCATAGATGCTACTAACTAAACATGTGCTCGACATGAGCCGTTGGTGCCACCTCTCAGAAATTGCACGGACTTTTCCAACGCCCCTCGTACTGCGAAGAGATAGTGAGGACTTGAGAGTAGTTTCTGTTTATTTGATAAAAAGGTAGAAGGTGCAAGAACGTTCAGTCAAGTCATTAGAGAATAATTAGCGGCGTTTTAGCAAATCCATTGATTATACTCTGCATACCGTGTGTCCAGCACAGTTACGATACACCTTGTCCCGAGGCCCACGAGAAAAACAGTCTGCGGCGCGAACGTCACAACACGTGACACTGCAGGTCTTACTAGTGCAGGCAGCCGTCTCCGGCGGGGATCGAGTAACTATTTTAGACGAGTTTAATAATTCCCAACTGCTTGTTTAAACGCATGCAAGTTCTCAATAGCACACGACAAAATTAAAACCTTTAGTGGGTACATTTTCAGCTAAATATTGATTTTCCAAGGGCCTTGCACGGAGCCGAGCGTTCGCCTAGGAGCCGACTAGTGTGACGTCACATGTTCGTTGCAGGACCCGTATTTCTCGTTGGCACCGCCTTCTCCAAATATTCGCGAAATTAACAAAAAGAACTGCCAACACGAATCTTTACGTTGTTGGCACAGTTTAGACACAGACGTAGGACAAGAATATCACTATGACGCCGTGCACAACACTCACCTGATGCCTCCCCTCGAGGTTCCGTAGTTTAGAGTGACGTCACCGTGCCTCCAGGTAACAGCCTGTCTGCGGCGCGCTACGCACGACAGCTGGATGGTGCTGTTGGGCTCGTAGTACTTGTCGCTCAGCGGTCGGCCGCGCTCGTCCACGATCTCCACCTCGGGTGCTGCCAACAGCAGTACAGAAACACGTTTAGCACGCTTCAGATTCTTCCGAGTTCACTTTGTTGTAAATGTTTACCTCCACCTTCCAGGTTCACCTTGCAAGACAACGTTTAGCTCCGTTATACGTCATATCGAATCTAGCAACTAAAATGTACAATCACGAAATAATAAATTCCGATTACACTCAAATGATTATTGCCAAATCACTCGGAATTTGGCATTTTCGCCCGCATCTCGTGGTCGTGCGGTAGCGTTCTCGCTTCCCACGCCAGGGTTCCCGGGCTCGATTCCCGGCGGGGTCAGGGATTTTCTCTGCCTCGTGATGGCTGGGTGTTGTGTGATGTCCTTAGGTTAGTTAGGTTTAAGTAGTTCTTAGTTCTAGGGGACTGATGACCTAAGATGTTAAGTCCCATAGTGCTCAGAGCCATTTGAACCATTTTTTTTTGGCATTTTCACATCCGTATAACTGAATATATAGTTCTCCTTTTTATAAAAGTCTTAATACCTTTACAACGGAATAAAGGGAGTGTTGGCAGTAGCTGTAATGATGCCCTTCAGGCTAACATTATTTGATATATGGAAATTAATTCTCAGAGTTTTAAGGGACAAGGAAATGTGAAAGAAATGGAATGAAATGAGCGAATGACATCGTTGGCCGGGAGGCCCCTAGTCGGGGAAGTTCGGCCGCCATTGCAAGTCTTATTTTATTCAACGCCACATTGGGCGACTTGCATGCCGGTGATGAGGATGAAACGATGATGAGGACAACAACCAGTCCCCGAGCGGAAAAAATCTCCAACCCGACCGCGAATCGAACCCGGGCCCGCTTGCATGTGAGGCGAACACGTTACCACATTTTTTTTTTTTTTTTAGTAATCTCATTTTGCTAGTTTTTATTCGTTGTATCTGCTCGGGGCGGACGTCGCTAGCCACCCGTTTCAGTTCGTCGTTGATCCATTAATTCAGTTTTTTTATTACAGAGGGCAGCTAACCCTCTGACCGAACACGCTGAGTTACCGTGCCGGCACCACCCAGCTAAGCAGGCAGACTGAGAATTGGAAGAACAATGAAATGAGAAACTGCCTCCTAAGACATTGTTGATTGTGTTGTGAAGTGAAAATGCCTCTTCCGCTTATGACAGAGGGTGTAACGCGTAATCTGTGATGCGAGGGTAACTAACATACAAAACCTACGTAAGAGGTATGGGAAAAATGTAATGGTGGGACGGTTGCGTGATTCGACAATGAGCTGAGGTGCTTCCCTGGAGCCCTTGTGCATCGACTTCGAAGGAAGTAGGACTGGTAGATGTCACAACAGAGCTTTGGATTAGCGCCGCTAACCTGTTGCAGTAGTCTTCCTATAAAATACACAGTATATGAAAATGAATGTGGGTGGGTAAAGCTTTTTATAAGCAAGACAGCGGCTCAGGTGTGGGGAAGTAATGAAGGTACACCGTGGTTTGGCTTCTTGTGTCTTGAGAAGATTTATATTTTTGAGGGACATCAAAAGCATTAGATTGTAACGGCCTTGCCGCAGTGGATACGCCGGTTCCCGTCAGATCACCGAAGTTAAGAGCAGTCGGACGTGGCCGGCATGCACTGTTGCCAGTTTTCGGGGTACACTCAGCCTCGTGATGCCAATTGAGGAGCTACCTCGACTAAATAGTAGCGGCTCCAGTCAAAGAAAAGCATCGTAACGACCGGGAGAGCGATGTGCTGACCACACGCCTCTCCTGTCTGCATCCTTATCTTAGGATGACACGGCTGTCGGATGGTCCCCATGGGCCACTTGTGGTCTGAAGACGGAGTGCTGAGTGCAAGCATTTTGATATGACCGTAGTATGAGGCAGTTAAAGTCTGCTATATGTTTTTTAGGAGATGTAAATATTGAAATATTAGGCAGTGGATGCTATGGCTACTGTCTGAACTGTGACAGGATTTATGTTTTGCTACTGGTACCAAAATTAAAGTCCTAAGTTAGTGGTAACCACAGGACGGTATGAAAGAGCGAGCGAAGATTGAGGAAGAATACAGGAGAAGATGAATGGAAGAACATTGCGTGCAGTATGGTGATACCATTTTTAACTAACGAAAAATTTTCGAGTGATAAATCTAGTTGAAAATTGATAGATTTTGTCTGGGATCAGGTACGCCATTCGCTTAAAAAACGAACATCAAGACAGCTGAGCGAATGATTTGTGATGATCGTTGTGCTGGAGCTGATGTTATTGGGTATGAGCTGAACGTTAACCACGGTTCAGAATCTGAAATCTTACATGAATATTTAAACTATCGCAAAGTTTAAGCTCGTTAAGCAGCAAATCAAGCAACACACATACACCAAGTGGAACGTTTAGAAATACCGAAATTGCATTTGAAGTTTTTGAAACGGAAGGAGAGGACTGTCTCAGTTACGTAACCACCGATAAGACGTGGGTCCATCACTAAGGGTCTGTCACTAGGAAATGACAAGAGTATGCTGTGAAACAATACATCTTCGCTCACAGTAAAAAATTCCAAACAACGCTTTTACAAGAAAGTTATTATTAATAGTGTTTTGGGTTGAGAAATGTCCACATCTGTTTCATCATGCTTCCAATGATCAAACATTGCACAATGACATCTACAGTGGAGTGCTAAGAGATGCCAGGAGTAATACCTTTATTTGCATCAACACAAATGTTTCCCTTTTTAAGCAATATTAAGGCAACTATATTTAATACATAGTAAAGTATTACAACGATGGTCCCTGTACAACTAAACTAGTAGTATGTGTTAGGAGAGTTTATGCTGCAGTTGATGGTATATGTAAACTTTTTCTCGATTAAGCTTTCCATGTTTATCGTTTGTCTATTAATAATCGATATACTTGCCCTAAAAACTAATGTCGTAGGTCTGATGAGGGATACATTACAGCAAATTGTTTCCAAACGGGCTTGTGCGTCTGTACGCACAGTAGATTAGGGTTGAAACTGGTTTGGTGTTCATCAATTTTCTGTTCATGTTGTGGCCGTGATCTTTGGAGGAGATAAACTGAGAAACAATGAATGCACTGGGTGAAGATACACTGCCAAACTGAAAAAGTTCTGCACTCAGAACGGAAGGAAGAAACGAAGTGACATGGTATTGACGTTATTTCAGTAATTAAAAAATCTAGATAATGTACAAAGAACTTGGCTGTGTGAGGCCACACATCAGTATGACGTTGCAACCCCTTTGGTGTGGCTGCATGCGCTAATTCGGTTGGGCAGGGTGTCATTAGGCAAATGGAACCTGAGACAAGCTGGCCTACAACTTTGAATAACTAGTTTTTGACATTCCAGATTGACGTCTGAACTGGTTCAATACATGTTCTATAGCGGGACTCATACATGTTCTATGGATCTTGATACCATAGGGAGTACCTCAACATCATGAATACATCATACGTTTGTTTGCATGATCATCTTCCGCAGCAGCTGTTAAAATCAGTTACTATTCCTTATCCATCTTGAGCTTACTGCAGTTTAATTAAAGAGAATTACACCAGATGCGTTTCGCTTTTATTTGTAAAGCATCTTCCGTGGTTATTCTTCTAATTGGATACATGCATTTGTTCATTTTGGTTGTTTTAGGCTGAAACCAGCGTTTTGTTTATATAGCTGGTGTGCAAGTTATTTACGGTATTTCTTGACATATTCTACTTATACCATATTTGCTAGCAGTGGTCTGCGTCGAAAGACTTCGCTTCATATACGCACTTGGAAGTTTTTGCCATTCTGCACTATTTATTGCGCTGGATTCACTTCAGTTTTACAAACTGTTTTTCGCTCTTTACATCAACAGTTTTTATGTCTGTTCGTTTGTTTCGTTCACGTTGTTTTTGTGAGTGTTGCCAACCTTTGAAACTACTTCTGTGTGTGTGTGTGTGTGTGTGTGTGTGTGTGTGTGTGTGTGTATAAATGGGTGACATTGTCTTGTACGTTAGGTAGAGATGTGATGAGAGGAGATTGGAGGGGGTTGAGGTTGTTTGCAATTTTTTTTTAGGGGGGGGGGGGTTATTGCTTGGATGGTGATTTCTGTGGTGATGTTAACGGCAGCCTACGCCTGAGACGGGGATTCTTTAATCTGGCTGCCGATTGTCGTAGAATGTTGCAGGAAGTCCATTACGTCAGCTTGGATGGCAGGAGCAGATGTGAAGGTGTCACGATGTGCTTGCTACACAATACAGCTGCCATCACTTGTTTTGATAAGGCATAGTCGACCGAAACCTTGAGGACGAGTACGCCTGCCCTCTTTAATCACATGGGGCGAATGCATCATAAATTTGCATATTGTACGATTCGACCAACCGATTAAATGGAGAGACACAATGAGGCCCCTTTGAAACTTTACATACTGACAACGCTGTTTCTCACGAGTACGTGACCACTCCGTGTTCTTGATAGTTGTCAGTAGACATCTGATTCTGCTCGCGTCCCTTATGTTAATATAGCCTACCAAGAGTGATAATAACACTCAATATGAACAACACTAACGAACTCTGGTGGCCAATCTGTCACAGAGAACAGATCTCTAATCACTTACATATTCTCCCTGTACTACTTTACATTGACTTCCGATCATGCATTTCGGGTGCGTCACTTTTTCTCTCAGACGGTATAATTTTTTAAGATTAAACTTTGCAATAAAAAGAGACTAGTTTACAAGAAAGATATGATAGCGATGTTAAGTTTGCCGAAGTTCGTAATGTGAATGGCACGACAAACTAAGCAATCTAACATACGATATAATTTGATGACTCTTATGTTACCAGATCCGAGTTCTCTTCCGGTAGAACATTATTGACTGATTTCACGTTATTATTTTTAGTTCATCTGCAAATCCTTTTAAACTTCTCAGTTACAATATCATCTCATATTTGTCTCGTATTCTAGTATTTACTAACTGAGTCTGCCGTTTTACGATCAGCTGATAGGAAGGAACGAGAAGCCTTGTTTCAATTTTTTAAAATTTAGTGCAGATCACTGTTTTCTCAACATGCTCTACCACTCTTGGCAGGCGTAGGATGTTTTACCTTATGAACAGCTGTTACTTCAGGTACCTTTCGCGCTGCCACACAGGGCAGTCACCTCTCCTTGAAACAGTAGTGTGGTGCCTGTGCTACGTGTCACGCCCAGCTATCGATCGGAGGGCCGCTATAGCCGCCGTGGAATGCAGCACAAAAGCTACGCATTCTTCCCTACGGATTACCAAAGCCTCCAAGTCCTGCAAGAATCCTTTGTCTCACGCTCTGCCAAGGGCTTCTGGAACTGCAGGCTGGCTCTTGGGTGTCCGCTGTAGTATAAAAACGTATTCGCGAATGTAGAAAATTCATTGTACCATTGGTCTCTCATAAACGTCGTTTGGCTAGCGTACTTTTTTTATCAATATACCTCATGCATAAGGAGTTACTACTGCTAATACTACATCAAGTTATAGTTTCACTGATGGATTACTATTTCTGCTAATGTAGAGCACATACACTTTCTGGACATTAATATGCGAAGTGTTCATCCTTGGCGGCTAGATGTCTGTTGTTCGACTATTGCATGTATTAAACCGGAGGCCTAGAAACGACAGAGAGGCTTCGTCCCGCCATAGACCTCAGTGCTTCTCAGCCCCAAAACAGGCCACCCAGTACCCCCCGCCCCGGGAAACGTCTCATACCAGACGAGTTTAACCCTAAATGTGGTAGATTAATGTTGGTGTACACGTAAGTGGAAATGGTGTTCGTGCAGCAGTCGCTGACACAGTGTAACTGAGGCGGAATAAGGGGAACCAGCCCGCATTCGCCGAGGTAGATGGAAAACCGTCTTAAAAACCATACACAGGCTGCCTGGTATACCGGACCTCGACAGTAATCCGCCAGGAGGATTCGTGCAAGGAACCGGCACGCCTTCCCACTCGGGAAGCAGCTCGTTAGACCGCGCGGCTAGCCGGGTGGGCCTGCTCGACTTTTTTTTTTTCATCTACTGATGCATAGTAGTTGTGCTAACTGGACTGCTAGTACAATTTCGGAACTCAGGAGTGATGTCTTCTGCTGATTTCGTGCGATTTATTGCGTGTTTCTGCTTCACAGCCATATTACCAACAATCGACTTGGGCACCTTTAGAAGGGTTGAAATGTCCCTGGTGGACAGTGACTAGTGACCGAAATGTTATGAAGTTACTGCTTCTCTCCTGACATCACCACACACCCTATTTTCTTTTATACTAAGGGGTTCGCGTCCTGTGACATTTGCAGATGAATTCCGCATTACATAAGGGTGTCTGCATACTTTTGAACACGTGGTATAAGATTGCTTTCAATTAGGCTTCAACATAGTGCACAAGAGCTAGCAGATATCATCATTCGATGTACTAATTCATCAGGAAACAAAGGACGACATTGCCTTACCGTGGTCCCGAAATGAACCCCTTACAGGTCTCACTGAATTACTACAGCTCGCCATTTGCAGAATGTTCGTTCACTGACAGAAACGAAAGTGCTACTCGATGAATCAGCAGTATGATGTTTATTAAACTTTGTGGACATGCTCATCATACAACGGTTTTTAGGTGATTAAATTTTCATTCTAGTCACAATTGATGTCCATTAGCAACAGAAGTATGATTTGTGATTTCGACATGACATTAAAAAGCTCTTCCAGTTGTTGTGGCATGGTTGGAAACAGACTGCCAATGCCATCTTTGCGATTTTCTTCTCGTACTTGAAACACATATTGTGTTCGTTCACGAATATTGCCAGCTGCTATCAAAGCAATTAGGGGAAAGGCCAGGCCAGTCACTATAGTGTTAGGTCTTGTGTTATCCTTCCAGAAAATGCCATTTGGTACCCTGATCATGACTTTGACAACAAGGTTAACGATTCTTCTCATATGCTGCCGAGCGTTCAGCCACCAAATGAGTCCTGTTGTCATGTCCAATGTTCCCATAAGTAATAGAACAAAGTTCATTTCATTGCAGTCTTCGCTTTTGCCAAATTCATTCAAGATGGCAGCTATTCTTAGGTGGTCCCCCGCCCCACCTCCTTTCTATGGAGGGGGGAGGTAGATGTGGCGACATCACATTGTTGACATCACTACCTGAACCCCTCCCTCCTCCCTCAATTCCCCTCCCCTCGAAAACTTCCCCCTCCCCACCCCCACTTAGGAATTGGGGGGAAAAATAAACAATCTGCGCTGAGCAGTTGGAGAGGAAGGCCGTAAAGTATTATCTCTATTTATTTTATTTATTTATTTTTTGTGAGAAATGTGTTCAATTGATGGAATTTTTGTGTTGGACAGAGAGAAGTTTAATAAGTGTATTACCTGGAACCATACGGTTGAGGACTGCGCCCATATCCTCCTATATTGGGAATGGAAGGATGTGATAACTGACGAGTGGAGGGGAAATAGTTTCAGCAAGTAATGATGGTGCAATTGGATCGAGTGAAAATGCATTTTACACCCCAGAGAGACTACTGCCTGTGCTGGGATTGTTCGTGTTTTTTGAAATGGCCAGTCAGTACACAGTGCAGGAAGCAACTGTGTCGTATTCCACTACCCAGTACCGCTGACTGAATGAGCCAGATGTGCTTGCTTTGGTGTACGGGGCTTGACTGAACTAGTTCACAGAGGACACATGAAACAGATTTTGTTCCACCTGGAGCCAATAGTAAGGTGACATTCCCCCCTTCCCCTTCCCCACTTGTGAACTGCTGGGAGAAGCTCAGTACGCATTGAGGCGTTGGTGAGGAAGGTGTATGTGTGTGTGTGTGTGTGTGTGTGTGTGCGCGTGCACAATGTGTGCAATTGATGAGATACGGGCATCAAGCAGAGAGGAGTTTAATAACCATATTACATGTAAACTTCAAGTCAAATTTGTCACCATAAATTCACACTTAATAATAGAGGAGTGTAAAAAGAATATTTTTCGCCAAATACCTTCTCTGAAATGGCTAGTCAACTTGCCTCTTCCACTGCACAGGAGGCGATTGCCACCAATCCAGCGGGTATGTAATAACATTCAGATTTGCTACATTTTTGCAGTGGGCAGGACACCAACATTTGTAATATACTGGACTAATAATGAGTCTCAAAGCAGCCAAATGGTCAGGTCTGCAGCGGTCTGTCCTCTTCCACAGCCCCAGACCGATTGGCCTAGTTGACAATGCCGCTATCAGAGCGTGCTCGAGATTGTGACATGAATGGTGAAAAGCTGGTGGGAACAAATGGCAATGCCGCATACGTTCACTTGATCATGACGTCAGGGGAATATGACATATACCGTCTCAGTCGAAGCACTATGAGGTGTCAACAGCAACCGAGGTCATCAGACTGATCGAACCATGTAGCACTGAAGTACAGTGCAACTTCGCTAATCCGTCCGCTACGGGACCGGAAGCATAATCGGAACCCAAAAGATGTCTGATTGTCAGAGAAACACTTTGATTGACCGATAAAATCGGAATATAGTGCAATACAACTTTAATTTTGAACTGTGAATACTATCTCAAATATTGTTCCGTGTAACAAAAGTAATAAAACGAAATGAAAACGTTCATATCTTAAAAACCTTACATCAAAATGTGATGTACAGTAGTGCCTGTACTGTAAAGTACCTATGTATCGTGCGGTAATATATTGTTACTATGGGTGAAAATTTAGCATATGTATATACTTTACCACAGGATTGCATTGAAACGAAACTGGTTTACATTTAACTCTTTAAAACTCGACAAATAATGACGTAGGAAATGTTCTGTTCTTAAGTAAGACGAAAAAAGTCTGTAAAGTTATTTTGCTTAGCTGACGACAACCTTGATATCGACCCGAGGCTTCGCCATTTCCTAATCCGCAAGATGTCTTTTGGGGTAAATGGAGAGCTTTGATCGATGTATTGAAGGGAAATATCAAATGCATTTGTAGCATCTGTATGCGATACTCGAGCCGCTGAGTCATTGTCTTCGTTGTGGGCATCATTTTTATCGTCCTAATCGGTTGTTCGAGTTGCAGCGTCAGTGAGTTGGTCGTCGGTTAGTTCTGCTTCCGTTATGAACTCAATACTAGCTGTACTGATCCTGTTACATACGTCACTTGTTTCAACGTCCGGTTGTAAAGACAGAGTCACATGTTTACGTTTCGTTGGTACAATAATTTAGTTTTTTACACGCTTTAGAATGTGAGAGAAACACTGTCACTAATTTATGAAACAAGTTCGTTCACAATAACACCCATTGATTCAGTCAGAAACAAACAATTTCGTACTAAAACTAATCAAACTCTCGCACATGGCAACGATCAACTGCCTACCGATCCACATCGCTGACGATGAGTCATAGACAAGTCCAGATCTAACTGTAGCAAAGGCCCATGTGCGTAAACAAAAACACCGAAAGTAGGCTGGTGAAACTTAGCGGAACGTCGGACCATCCGATATCGGAATAGCGAGGTTCTACTGTACACCAGTGTCGCGGGGAACTATGAGTGAGAGGTCAGACTGGATCAAACTACGCAGTTATGAATGACTGCGACCTACTAACATTTAGGCAAACTAAGATATTTTATTTATGAAATATTAATTACTAATCTACTTTCGCCGTAAAAAAATGCTAGGGGGAGACTAGGTATTTGAATCTTTGCTGCTACTGTGCCACTGTGGACTGAACTGTTTATGTACGGAAACAATCGACAATTATTACTCTGCTGACAACATATGAGTAGCTCTGAAGTTACACGAAGTATATTAAATGTTTCTGTTGCACGACGACCAAGTCAGTAGGCGTTAGGATGCAACCGAGACCTGTTCTCTGTGTTGCCATTACTTTCTTGTTTCAGTATCTTTTTATGAAGCCATATTTATCAAATTGTGTCACTGTGAATTATTTTACAGTCTTTGTCAATAAATGCAGCGTAATGATATTCGGGAATTTATTTAAAGTAGATTGTTGTTGTTGTTGTGGTCTTCAGTCCTGAGACTGGTTTGATGCAGCTCTCCATGCTACTCTATCCTGTGCAAGCTCCTTCATCTCCCAGTACCTACTGCAACCTACATCCTCCTGAATGTGTTTAGCGTATTCATCTCTTGGTCTCCCTCTACGATTTTTACCCTCCACGCTGCCCTCCAATACTAAAATGGTGATCCCTTGATGCCTCAGAATATGTCCTACCAACCGATCCTTTCTTCTAGTCAAGTTGTGCCACAAACTTCTCTTCTCCCCAATCCTATTCAATACCTCCTCATTAGTTATGTGATCTACTCATCTAATCTTCAGCATTCTTCTGTAGCACCACATTTCGAAATCTTCTATTCTCTTCTTGTCCAAACTATTTATAGTCCATGTTTCACTTCCATAAATGGCTACACTCCATTCAAATACTTTCAGAAACGATTTCCTGACACTTAAATCAATACTCGATGTTAAAAAATTTCTCTTCCTTAGAAATGCTTTCCTTGCCATTGCCAGTCTACATTTTATATCCTCTCTACCTCGATCATCATCATTTATTTTGCTCCCCAAATAGCACCACATTTCGAAAGCTTCTATTCTCTTCTTCTCCAAACTATTTATCGTCTACATTTCGCTTCCGTACATGGCTACACTCCACACAAATACTTTCAGAAACGACTTCCTGACACTTAAATCTATACTCAATGTTAACAAATTTCTCTTCTTCAGAATCGCTTTCCTTGCCATTACCAGTCTACATTTTACATCCTCTCTACTTCGACCATCATCAGTTATTTTGCTCCCAAATAGCAAAACTCCCTTACTACTTTAAGTGTCTCATTTCCTAATCTAATTCCCTCAGCATCACCCGACTTAATTCGACTACATTCCATTATCCTCGTTTTGTTTTTGTTGATGTTCATCTTATATCCTCCATTCAAGACACTGTCTATTCCGTTCAACTGCTCTTCCAGGTCCTTTGCTGTCTCTGACAGAACTACAATGTCATCGGCAAACCTCAAGTTTTTATTTCTTTTCCATCGATTTTAATACCTACTTCGAATTTTTCTTTTGTTTCATTCACTGCTTGCTCAATATAGAGATTGAATAACATCGGGGACAGGCTACAACCGTGTCTCACTCACTTCCCAACCACTGCTTCCCTTTGATGCCCCTACTCTTATAACTGCCATCTGGTTTCTGTACAAACTGTAAATAGCTTTCCCCTCCCTGTATTTTACCCCTGCCACCTTCAGAAATTGAAAGATAGTATTCCGGTCAACATTGTCAAAACTCTCTCTACGTCTACAAATGCTAGAAACGTAGGTTTGTCTTTCCTTAATCTAGTTTCTAAGATAAGTCGTAGAGTCAGTATTGCCTCACGTGTTCCGATATTTCTACGGAATTAAAACTGATCTTCCCCAAGGTCGGCTTCTACTAGTTTATCCATTCGTCTGTAAAGAATTCGCGTTAGTATTTTGCAGCCGTGACTTATTCAACTGATAGTTCGGTAATTTTCACATCTGTCAACATCTGCTTTCTTTGGAATTGGAATTATTATATTCTTCTTGAAATCTGAGGGTATTTCGCCTGTCTCATACATCTTGTTCACCAGATGGTAGACTTTTGTCAGGACTTGCTCTCCCAAGGCTGTCCATTATAATTATCCGGGCTGTTATGCCGTGGTCGGTTGATGATTTCTGTGGTGATTCCCAACGTTTCGTCTCCGACTGCCAGAGACATCTTCAAGGGGGTCCGTAGCTTGATGGAAGGTCCAACACACACACTGGCTCGCTACTGACTGCCGCTAAATTCCGTGTCCGCGCGCCGCCGCGCCGCGGCGTGACGTCACGTGTTTTGAAAACGTCAGTGCAATTGGCCGCTGTCCGTCGCCGTCGATCGCCGTTGCCATCACCCAGTAGTGGACGAGTGGTACACATCTTCTTTAGTACCGGCATCCATATACCGTTTAATTTGACGCCCTCCTCCTTTCGGTTGAAATTATTTGGGTGTTTAGCGATTTCGATTGCCTCCCTGTAGAGCCTTTCGTAGTATCCGCTCGTGGCCGCTAGTACTTGCGTCTCCTCGAAACGAATATTGTGGTTCCCTGCCTGGAAAGCATGCTCCGCAACAGCTGATCGTTCCGTTTCTCCTCTTCTACAATTTCCCTTGTGCTCTTCCAAACGTTTAGAAACAGTTCTTTTGGTGGTACCCAAATAAACATCACCACAGCTGCATGGGATCCTATACACTCCAGATTTTTCCAATGGTTTGCGAGCGTCCTTGGCAGGCCTAAGGTATTCCTGTATCTTCCTGGTGGGCTTGTAAATTACGGTAATATTCCGCTTCGTCAAGATCCTCCCTATTCTCTCCGTTACGTTTTTAAAAAACGGCAGGAAAACCTTAGATTTTGCAGTAGCCTGTACGTCAGTATGATTTCTGCGTGGCTGCCTCAACGCACGTTTTATTTCGGCGGACGAATATCCGTTCTTCGTTAGTGCATTGTGGAGATGTTCCATCTCAGCGTCGAGCAACTCAGGTTCACAAATATTTGTAGCTCTGTCCGCTAACGTCTTGATAACACCCCGCTTCTGTTGTGGGTGGTGGTTCGAATCCCGGTGCAAATAACGGTGCGTGTGCGTGGGTTTGCGGTACACTGAGTGGCCCAAACTACCATTTTCGTTTCTAAACACAAGCACATCGAGGAAATGTAGTTTGCCGTCTACCTCCTCCTCCATTGTAAACTGAATTCTTGAGTTTATACTGTTCAGATGTTCGTGTAACCGGCTTAGTTCCTCCCTACCATGTCTCCACAACACAAACGTGTCATCCACGTATCGGAACCATACATTTGGTTTCTTGCTGGCAGTAACTAAGGCCTGTTCTTCCAATTTCTCCATAAATAAGTTTGCAATTACGGGACTTAGGGGGCTTCCCATAGCCACGCCATCCGTTTGCTCATAAAACTGTTCATTCCACTTGAAGTATGTGGTCGTCAAACAACACTTAAACAGCTCTAAAACATCGGCAGGAAAAATTCGATCCAGCTGTTCCAATACATCATTAAGTGCAACCATGGTAAACAGCGATACCACATCGAAGCAGACCAATATGTCCTCCGGCTGGACCACTATGCCATTCAATCTGCTGATGAAATGTGTCGAATTCTTTATATACGAGTCCGAACGGACCACATGTGGTTTTAACAGCGTAGTCAAAAACTTGGCTAGCGAGTAGGTGGGCGAACCAATGGCACTTAGTATCGGTCTTAACGGAACATTTTCTTTATGAATTTTGGGCAATCCATAAAGCCTCGGTGGTAGCGCAACCGAACTGCAGAGACCTTTCTGTACACTCTCTTCAATTGAGGACTTTTTTATTAACCGCGACACAGTTCTGAGAACGTTGTTAGTGGGGTCCTTATTCAGCTTCCTATATGCTTGCGGATCCAGTAGATCCGTAATTTTTTCTCTGATAGTCGGCCACATCCATAACCACCGTTGCGCTTCCTTTGTCAGCTGGGAGAACCAAAATACTATCGTCGTCATTCAGGAGTTTTAAAGCTCTTCTCTCACCCACAGTTATGGAGAAATTGGAAGAACAGGCCTTAGGTACTGCCAGCAAGAAACCAAATGTATGGTTCCGATACGTGGATGACACGTTTGTGTTGTGGAGACATGGTAGGGAGGAACTAAGCCGGTTACACGAACATCTGAACAGTATAAACTCAAGAATTCCGTTTACAATGGAGGAGGAGGTAGACGGCAAACTACATTTCCTCGATTTGCTTGTGTTTAGAAACGAAAATGGTAGTTTGGGCCACTCAGTGTACCGCAAACCCACGCACACGCACCGTTATTTGCACCGGGATTCGAACCACCACCCACAACAGAAGCGGGGTGTTATCAAGACGTTAGCGGACAGAGCTACAAATATTTGTGAACCTGAGTTGCTCGACGCTGAGATGGAACATCTCCACAATGCACTAACGAAGAACGGATATTCGTCCGCCGAAATAAAACGTGCGTTGAGGCAGCCACGCAGAAATCATACTGACGTACAGGCTACTGCAAAATCTAAGGTTTTCCTGCCGTTTTTTAAAAACGTAACGGAGAGAATAGGGAGGATCTTGACGAAGCGGAATATTACCGTAATTTACAAGCCCACCAGGAAGATACAGGAATACCTTAGGCCTGCCAAGGACGCTCGCAAACCATTGGAAAAATCTGGAGTGTATAGGATCCCATGCAGCTGTGGTGATGTTTATTTGGGTACCACCAAAAGAACTGTTTCTAAACGTTTGGAAGAGCACAAGGGAAATTGTAGAAGAGGAGAAACGGAACGATCAGCTGTTGCGGAGCATGCTTTCCAGGCAGGGAACCACAATATTCGTTTCGAGGAGACGCAAGTACTAGCGGCCACGAGCGGATACTACGAAAGGCTCTACAGGGAGGCAATCGAAATCGCTAAACACCCAAATAATTTCAACCGAAAGGAGGAGGGCGTCAAATTAAACGGTATATGGATGCCGGTACTAAAGAAGATGTGTACCACTCGTCCACTACTGGGTGATGGCAACGGCGATCGACGGCGACGGACAGCGGCCAATTGCACTGACGTTTTCAAAACACGTGAAGTCACGCCGCGGCACGGCGGCGCGCGGACACGGAATTTAGCGGCAGTCAGTAGCGAGCCAGTGTGTGTGTTGGACCTTCCATCAAGCTACGGACCACCTTGAAGATGTCTCCCGCAGTCGGAGACGAAACGTTGGGAATCACCACAGAAATCATCAACCGACCACGGCATAACAGCCCGGATAATTATAATGGACATGATATTTCCGGCCGTGAATGTTTACATTTTAGTATCTCCCAAGGCTGTCAGTAATTTTAATGGAATTTTGTCTACTCCCGGGGCTTTGTTTCGACTCAGGTCTTTCAGTGCTCTGTCAAACTCTTCACGCAGTATCATATCTCCCACTTCATCTTCATCTACATCCTCTTCCATTTCCAAAATATTGTCCTCAAGTACATCGCCCTTGTATAGACCCTCTACATACTCCTTCCACCTTTCTGCTTTCCCTTCTTTGCTTAGAACTGGGTTTCCATCTGAGCTCTTGATATTCTTACAAGTGGTTCTCTTTTCTCCAAAGGTCTCTTTAATTTTCCTGTAGGCAGTATCTACCTTACCCCTAGTGAGATAAGCCTCTACATCCTTACATTTGTCCTCTAGCCATCCCTGCTTAGCCATTTTGCACTTCATGTCGATCTCATTTTTGAGACGTTTGTATTCCTTTTTGCCTGCTTCATTTACTGCATTTTTATATTTTCTCCTTTCATCAATTAAATTCAATATTTCTTCTGTTACCCAAGTATTTCGATTAGCCCTCGTCTTTTTACCTACTTGATCCTATGCTGCCTTCAATACTTCATCCGTCAAAGCTACCCATTCTTCTTCTACTGTTTTTCTTTCCCCCATTCCTGTCAATTGTTCCCTTATGCTCTCCCTGAAACTCTCTACAACCTCTGGTTCTTTTCTTTCAGTTTATGCAGGTCCCATCTCCTTAAATTCCTACCTTGTTTTTAGATTAAGTACCTGAAATTTAATCCACAGCCACATTCTTCTCTGCATCTCTGAATGAATCCAATACGTTACCATGAGGGGTGTTGCACTTTGCGCCACATTTCGAAAATTGTATGTTGGAGTATGTAGCAGTTCATACTTAAGTAAGGCATTGGTTCTTTACAGATACTATTCTTTAATCAACCTCTATAGCTCTTCATATCTGCTATGCTCAAACTGGTAGTTTATGCCTGTTAGACTTCCGTAAAGTGGTTCCCCTGCAATTTTTCCACTGTAGCGGAAATGGGTGCATCAATTTTTCACTGCCATCTGACAAATGAGACTGTCAACTCACTTCCAGAGAGCATTCGGTTAGAGTCTGACAGCTAGCGGTAGACTTTGCATTGCATTACAATATCTTCGCTCTGCTTCTTTTTTTAAAATTTTTGTGAATAATTTTGTAATTTTTCATAAAATTACAGTCACGGAAGCACCAGGTTCTGTGATTTAAATTTTTGGTAAGTAAACGTATTTATTCTTTAGCTTATTTCAAAACATTTGTCACCAATACGAAATTTTTGCGTCTACGTCCTGATGGATGGCAGCCATTTGGTTTTGAAAACCCCTGTTGTGGTAATATTGGTTTGAAATTAGTAGGCCAAAACCGTTTAGTACCCGATTTTACCTCACATCATATTTTCGGTACAAAAAGAGCTGCTTTGCTTATTAGTGTCACAGGATTGCCGTGGATTGCGAAACTTTATTTCTGTCTTGCAGAATATGGTGGTTACTCGACGGAAACAGAAAAGGAGACTGTGCTTCAACTTTTTTTCATTTATTGAAAATGAAAAATCATTGTTTCATTTTTTCCATTCGCATCTGCAGCAAATAACTTCCATACTTCGAGGTAAACTGTTTTGTAGAAGAATCTACGAGCTGCGATTACGGCTGACAACTCTCACAAGCCATGCGCTTCGTAGCTGGGAGCCAGTATTCGAATGGCGCGAATGTACCGCGTATATTTTACATTGTTTTGAATACTGGCGCGCTGGTAATTATGTGTAACAGATGAAAACGTGTTTTCCCCAAGACATGAGCTGTTGGATGCTCATGTAGTCCATACGAATTGTTTTTCTCACTACGTAACTTAGGATTAAAACTTTTAAATTATTATTATTATTGTTATTATTATTATTACTTTCTTATGACATTCACTGTAATTTCAGCTTTAAAATGCCCTGCATTTAAAAGCGAAAGAGTACAAAACAAATATGGCGAACACAAGACATGGTTCTGGCGATCAGCGATGTATTAGATGGGTCTAAGGGTTACTTCACAAAAAAAAAAAAAGTATTTTACAATCGAGCAGAAAAATGACCTGAAAGAATACGTGCTGATAATGTTTGGTCTCACTTTGAGTTATTTATAGGAACTGGCCTTTGAGAGAGCAGAGGAAAACGGGATTAATCACCCATTCAATATAGAAAAGTAAAGGACAGAGAAGGACTGGCTATATGATTGGTAAATAGGCGTAAGTAAATCTCCATCTGCAGACCTCAGCCAACTTCACTGGCTCATGCAAAGGGATTCAACTGAACACCCGTTCAAACTTTTTATAGTCTAAAGATTACCACAAATTACTGTTACCAGTCGCATTTTTTATGATCTGCTTCAAACTCTAACGAGAAACAGAAAGTTCCTCCAAAAGCCATTTATGATGTTAATGAAATGGGAACTTCGACTGTCCCCCATGCGCTCTCAAGAGTACTGATCTTGTAGAGGAGCAACAAGTCGGTTCACTTTTATTAACAGAAAGAGACACATTGATCACTGTTGAAATCTACATGAAAGCTGTAGGTAATTTTTATGCCACCTATGTTTATTTCTCCTCACAAAATGTCGAACATGGTGGATAAACAAGGAAAGCTTGATTCACTGATTCGATAAATTTGCTGAATCCTCTAATCCAACGTCATAAAAAGCAGTTCTATGGTTCTCGATGTCCATGATTCTCATACCAAAAGCCTTGAGCTGATTCGTCGAGAAAGAGACAAAAACGTCATTCTCTTGTGTTTCCCTCCATACTCTATGCCCAGATTGCAACCACTGGACGCTACTGTCATGTCTCCTCTCTCTCTTACTAAGAGCATGGGCTAGAAAATGAATGATCGGCCACCCTGGGACAAAGGTAACTATTTATCAAGTGACAAAACTCTTAGGGAGCTCATTTGGTAGGGCAGGTGGGATGGAAACGGCCATCAAAGATTTTAAAAGAACCGAAATTTTTTCATTCTACCAATATGCTATCGCAGACCATTTACACGCGACTGCCTAAATAACAAAACGCCTAGGTCTAAACATCCACAAGTGCCTGCAGCAACGGTATCATACCAGATCCCACCCTGAACGACAGAGACAGACGGGTCTGGTGATTAACTTTCAACATTCTGAGAACTCTCAACACCACCAACAGGCCCATGTATTCCTTCAGCAGAAGGCGGCCTCAGAATTAACTTCGTCACTGTTTTTAGAATATTTCCAATGGTACTGCAACCATACCCATGCGAAGAGGAAAGTAAAAAGAAAGAGAGGTGAAACAGTGATTCTTACAGCAACAACTTAAAAAGAAGAAGTTGAATAAGAAGAAACTCTCGAGATGTAGGAAATAGCATGAAAAATCCTTGAGCCATCAACTGTTTCTAAAATTAAAAGAGAGGAAAATAACCAGAAGAAAAAGAAACAGGAGGCGAGTTCTCCGTCTGAATGAAGGAGATTTCACTATATATCTTGAACGTATTGCCTGAGAAAGTCGGATACAGTGCAGCGAGTGCATCCAAAGGGTACACGAAGATTGCGATGTGTCTGAGTGTAAAGGACAGTTTGAACGCGAATTTTGAGTAATATCACTGCAAACATAAAAATGATAGACTGGAGGAAATTAGATTGTAAAGCAGAGTGTTGGCTCTGAGCACTATGGAACTCAACTGCTGAGGTCATTAGTCCCCTAGAACTTAGAACTAGTTAAACCTAACTAACCTAAGGACATCACAAACATCCATGCCCGAGGCAGGATTCGAACCTGCGACCGTAGCGGTCTTGCGGTTCCAGACTGCAGCGCCTTTAACCGCACGGCCACTTCGGCCGGCAAAGCAGTGTGTCTCACTTTTGATAATTTGTTTTATATACTAGCGTAGCACCCGTTGCTTCGCTATTGTTTAATTGAATTTTTACGTTGTTAACAACTTTTAACGCTGGTTAAGTTAAAAGAAGCATGGTCGTTTCCGAATGTACTTCTGAACAAAATGCGATTCTAGTAGCAGGAGTCCACTGTTTTTGTTCATCAATTCTTTTCTTTCTTGTGGAGGCACTTCCATAGAAACTTGCGTCTCGTAACTTACATTTCTTCATATCTAACCGAGAAGTGAAATATAAAATATATAAATAAATATTTTCTTAAAAATTTTAATTCTCTATTTCACCCCCTTAAGGGGTCCATTTCCGAAAGCAGCGAAACTTTTTTTGTTTCTAACAGAGAAGCCAAATACAATTTTTTTATATATTTATCTCCGAAACTGCTTTTTTTTTTTTTTTTTTTTTTTTTTTTGGCATCTCACCGAGAAGCCAAATACCAGTCTTCATAGGTATAGCTTCAAATATACTTTGGAGTTCTTTAACAATGGTTTAGTCAAGGAAAAAATCTTTCACTCGCTGTTTCACCCTCAGAGGGCTTAAATTTCCAACCATTCTGAAACATGTATTTCTTTACTTCTGACAGAGAAACCAAATACCAGTCTTCGTAGACCTACCTTCAAAAGTGCCTTAATAGCGACACATTTTCAAAAACTATTTCACCTCACATTTCACCCCGTTAAATGAATTCCTTCTTGTATATGAAGTCTTCACCGGTTGTCAGCCGAGTAGCATCGTCGTCTCGTAGCAACGTTTCGATGGAATGCGTCTCCATCATCTTCGCCTGAAGATGATGGAGACGCATTTCATCGAAACGTTGCTACTCGGATGACAACCCGTGAAGACTTCATATATGAAATTCGCCAGGAGAAAACCTGCACTCGCATATTCTTTCTTTTGTCTCAATTCCAAAAATTTCCTCCTGGAATGACGCCTACAGTATAAGATCAACACCCTCTCACCCTCTGCACATTTCAAGTTTCTATTCTTAGTGGTTTGGGCTGGACGATGATGATTCAGTGAGTGAGTGAGTCAGTCGGTCGGGACATTGTCCTTTACATACGGATACAGCACTTTAATTTAATATACTCATTCAAGAAATAATTAATAAACTGACAAGAGAAACTGAAAATTGTTGATTTTTTTTTCAAGTATCCGATTTTGCCCAACCACTTTTCAGAATGAAAATTTTGCCGTACTCTACAGTTTGTTCTTTCGAGCGTGTACGTTAATTTACGGAAATGGATTATATTTTGGTTGCCAACATATGTCTAAAGAGAATAGTTGCTAAACTGATAGTTTTTTAATGCCCAGACTTTCGAAAATTTTAAAAAAGCTACTTTAGCCAGTTTTGCCTGACCTCCCCTCACTGTTTCCATGTACGTCAAGTTTATTACATTTGCTTATGTTAATGCATCTTGCATCAACATGTCTCGTGTAATATTAAAGACTTCTTGTGGAATAATGGAGAACTGATTACGCTCAAATCCTGCTTCACTTTCTTTAAGTTGATTTCATATTCAAGGCAAGTTAACGTCAGTGTTGTTTCCCGGGTTGAAAAGTACCTTAACAGTTAACGATGTAGCGATACAGAAGTTGTGCGTTATCATAGAGACCTCTACCGCTGCACGATGTGTGATATTGTATATAGCAAACCTAATGAATTGCATACTGTTTCGTTTGTTTTTACTTGTTACATATACGTCGCTGATGTCTGGCGAGTGCTGACACCTATAATTTGTGCAGCACGGGTTTAGCATGTCGCCCGATACAGTACGCAGTTCATTGTGGGTAGTCTGCCGCAACAAGACGTCACAAGCTGTACCACACATGCTGTGGCGATTATGACCTTACAACGAAATAACTGAACGAAACGTCCCCCTAGAAAAAATATGAATTACTGTGCTGGTAAACTTCTACGTTATTTGATACAAAGACAGCTGAGTAAAACTGAACGTTCTCACACAGTTCTCTCTTTGCTTATTCTGATCGTCACTAAACTGGCACACAATATTGTTTTTAGCGCAACGAAATCTGACTTTCAATAGTTCCTACAAAAGGATGGCCCTAGTCAGGGCCTATACCTTCCATGAATCACTTACCTCACAAAAATCTGCGTTACTCAAACTACTCCAATACAGTGAGTGTCAATACTGCCAGCTAAATAAAAGATTCTAACTACTGAAGGCATTAACTACTGATGGGCATAGCAAATCAAACATTTTGGTAGAGAACAAACAATGTATTTACCTTAATAATGTCCAAATGTCATATATATACACTCCTGGAAATTGAAATAAGAACACCGTGAATTCATTGTCCCAGGAAGGGGAAACTTTATTGACACATTCCTGAGGTCAGATACATCACATGATCACACTGACAGAACCACAGGCACATAGACACAGGCAACAGAGCATGCACAATGTCGGCACTAGTACAGTGTATATCCACCTTTCGCAGCAATGCAGGCTGTTATTCTCCCATGGAGACGATCGTAGAGATGCTGGATGTAGTCCTGTGGAACGGCTTGCCATGCCATTTCCACCTGGCGCCTCAGTTGGACCAGCGTTCGTGCTGGACGTGCACACCGCGTGAGACGACGCTTCATCCAGTCCCAAACATGCTCAATGGGGGACAGATCCGGAGATCTTGCTGGCCAGGGTAGTTGACTTACACCTTCTAGAGCACGTTGGGTGGCACGGGATACATGCGGACGTGCATTGTACTGTTGGAACAGCAAGTTCCCTTGCCGGTCTAGGGATGGTAGAACGATGGGTTCGATGACGGTTTGGATGTACTGTGCACTATTCAGTGTCCCCTCGACGATCACCAGTGGTGTACGGCCAGTGTAGGAGATCGCTCCCCACACCATGATGCCGGGTGTTGGCCCTGTGTGCCTCGGTCGTATGCAGTCCTGATTGTGGCGCTCACCTGCACGGCGCCAAACACGCATACGACCATCATTGGCACCAAGGCAGAAGCGACTCTCATCGCTGAAGACGACACGTCTCCATTCGTCCCTCCATTCACGCCTGTCGCGACACCACTGGAGGCGGGCTGCACGATGTTGGGGCGTGAGCGGAAGACGGCCTAACGGTGTGCGGGACCGTAGCGCAGCTTCATGGAGACGGTTGCGAACGGTCCTCGCCGATACCCCAAGAGCAACAGTGTCCCTAATTTGCTGGGAAGTGGCGGTGCGGTCCCCTACGGCACTGCGTAGGATCCTACGGTCTTGGCGTGCATCCGTGCGTCGCTGCGGTCCGGTCCCTGGTCGACGGGCACGTGCACCTTCCGCCGACCACTGGCGACAACATCGATGCACTGTGGAGACCTCACGCCCCACGTGTTGAGCAATTCGGCGGTACGTCCACCCGGCCTCCCGCATGCCCACTATACGCCCTCGCTCAAAGTCCGTCAACTGCACATACGGTTCACGTCCACGCTGTCGCGGCATGCTACCAGTGTTAAAGACTGCGATGGAGCTCCGTATGCCACGGCGAACTGGCTGACACTGACGGCGGCGGTGCACAAATGCTGCGCAGCTAGCGCCATTCGACGGCCAACACCGCGGTTCCTGGTGTGTCCGCTGTGCCGTGCGTGTGATCATTGCTTGTACAGCCCTGTCGCAGTGTCCGGAGCAAGTATGGTGGGTCTGCCACACCGGTGTCAATGTGTTCTTTTTTCCATTTCCAGGAGTGTATATTACAAGCTATTCCACATATCCTGTTGCGATTATGACCTTATAACGAAATAACTGAACGAATAATGTACGATATGAATGTAGTTGTGTTATGTCAATCTTTATTCATTGACAAATCAAGTTCATTTTCACGGAATGAGCTAAGATCTTTAATCGCGGGTCCTACCACTGTACATCGTAGGTTGAACCCAGGGTCAACGTTTTATGAGGAAACAACTAACACTTACTGAATGATACAGAGTAGCTTACACGCCCAAGAAGAATGTTGTTTTATGCCTATTATTGAAATTTAATAGGCTGGTTAGATTCATCAGAAAAAGTTATTTAATTCTGAAAAGTGCTAGTAGTCAGAATTATAGTTTGGTTTTTCTAATGCGTCTCCTACATGTATTTATAAAAGAATATGTTGAAGTTTCACGGACCGTTTACCTAATACGAAGGTATATTAATGTTACAAAACATCATTTCCAATTGTAAATGCTAACTCAGAAACCAACTGTTCCCGAGTTCCGTTGAGTGTGTGGTTAAGGAACATTGATGGTTGTCTAGGCAATAGAAAACAATCACTAACTGAATTTTATGACAATTTCTAGATAATTTTCCATTCTTTACCTGACTCTTCCTCGAGTGAGACGAATCTGCAGATACTCAGAAAACCAACGACTTACAGCTAAATTGTGTCAAGTATCAGATAAAGTTGTGGTCATAAAGGGACAGTACACGGTCGCAACATGATAAGCTATATTCCCTATCGTTGTTTCATATTCGTAAAACGGCCCGTGTCACTTTTATTTAATTTAATTTATTGGAAATTTAAAGAACTGTTGCCTAATATTTTTTCAAGTCTTCGAATTACACATTCCCCCCCCCCCCCCCCCCAAAAAAAAAGTAAAATAAAAAGTCATGGACTCCAGTTACTAATTGATCCGGTTATGTATGCATCATTGTATTTGGTTCCCTATGCTTGGAGTGCATAAGGGCATTAATGACACCTCGAGACTGTTCGAATAAATAAAACAACGTGTGAAAACAGTTTTAGAAACAGGTCGTACATTTTACAGATAACTACAGTGATCACGAGACAATGACGCTTGTTGGTACTTTTTGTCTTCCACTGCCTCAACGCCGCTCATTAAAGAGTAGCTAACGAGCGGCCACTAATGAGTGAGATAAAGAAAGTCTTCACAAAGTATCGAGACTCAAGTTAACAATTAGATATCGTTTCCCGAGTAACTTTTTTTAAAGATTTCGTTTGACTGCGTCACTGTAACAGCCTCCAGTTAATTTTGTCCTCCTTTCCAGCAGAGTAATTTTCCTTGTCTTTAAGCTGCCAGAATTTCATTTCCTTCTTCTTTAAGTAAAAACGTCTCTCTCTTTTTCGCAAAGGGAAAAAGTCCATCAGCTCTTTAACTAAGAATTGGTCTCCTCTAATACACTGGAATACACAGATTTCATCTATCTTCATCAAAATGTTATTATATCTTTTCTTTGTAGAGCAGTATATTTTAAACCTTACATTGTATTACAACATGTGACAACTTTCTGTTCTAAGTTTAATAACAGAGGTTAAATCCTTCATATCTGGAATTATCTTCAGCGGACACTATCTACAATATGTTTAGGAAAGCTGTAGTCGTGTAATTCATTAACTGATGTATTGTTTTCACATTGCGTGTTTAGCTTTACGCAAAAGAGTATTAGAAATTATATTTAGTTGCAAAATTTACATGACTAATTTCATAGTTTATCTTATGATCGTAACAGAAACGGGTTTCGCTACTGAATGTGTTACACGAAGCCCTTTCAGGAAGCCTGATACGTATTTTATTCATATTAGAATCCTAACACTGACGACTGAACAGGTAGTTCGTCATTATCAAGAGGGGTTTCTACAGGATAATCAACTATACATCAAACTCCTATTTTTAGGCAAAAATAAGGCAAGCATATGTTCACCAGATGCACTCTGGTAACAATTAAAGATTACTTCAAAGGGTATGACACTGTTCAAAGGCTGGACCTGCATAATGCGCTAAGAGAATGTGTTGCTCAAACCAAGTTAGGGCGGGTGGTACGAACGAAACAGTAGAGATATCAGTGTAGGTGAAATACCACGGACCTCCATGAAGTTAGTAATCACTTACGTTCACAAAGGGGACTGCTGTCTCTCTAATACTCATATACATGGCAAAACTTTCCTAAATTTTTGTATGTTTTTGTCTTCATAGGTTCTATTACGTCCACACAGATTTGGTACAAGGTTAGGTTATCGCTCTCATACTGCTGAACTGTCCGAGATAAACATTTCACTAAAGGACACCAACAAGAAATGTGCAGAAATGTGCCACTCTGAATGGATGAACTCATTTTTAGGTATACGTGATGACACTGCAGTCCTGGCAGAGACTAAAGCTGAGATGGGGAAGACGGAGAAGGAATTCGGAGAAGATGGTGTGATGGTTCAAAAGGAGAAGTGCAGTGTGTGCCATTACGAGCTGGAGACTTGAGTTAATCTACGGCCGAAAACTTTTAATAAATATAACGAGGTGTGAAATGTCGGAAAATTGAACGTAGTAAGAAATTTAGAAAATCTGGAAGGGAATAAGTTAATGCTCACTCTGAGTATAGTAGGGTCAGTGCAGTGAACTGGATTTCTAATCAACGAATATGGGGTAATATTAATAGCAGCATAAAACGGTTGAACGAGAGTATGGTTCGTTATGCATAGGAAGTTACGACAGAGAGTGAGTTACTATGAATAGCACAGTGATAAGGTTGTTCTCATCAGAATCGACAGCAAACCAACAACGATAAGATCAGCTATACATCCCAAAGTCAGAAGCACAAGATGAAAAAACACAGAAAGTATATCAGGATGTGGAAGGAGTAATTCAGTACATCAAGGGAGATCAATGTCTAATAGTCATGGGGAATTGGAATGTGGTTGTATCCGAAGAAGCAGAAGGAAGGGTTACGAGACAATATGGACATGAGAGAGGAGAAGGTGTGATTAAGAAATAAATTTCAGCTGGTAATAGTGAATGTTCATGAATCACAAGACGTGGAGTTACACTTGGAAAAGGCTGAGAGATACGGGAAGATTACAGTTACACTACATCATGCTCAGGCAGAGATTCCGAAATCGGGTAATGGATTGTAAGGCGGACCCAGGACCAACTACAGAGTCAGATCGCAATTTGGTAATGTTGAAAAGTAGGCTGAAGCTTAAGATAACAGTCATGAAGGACCAATGTGCAAAGAAGTGGGATACGGAAATAATAACGAATGGAAAGAGATGAAGGAATTTCTCTGTTGGCAGATACTACGAAAATGAATAGCTCAGTTTACGATTCTGCTGTGGAACGGATATCTCTAAAAGTCATGGAAGTTGAAAAGGGAAACAAAGATACAAGGAAGGTTGCTGCGAGGAAACCTTAGGTAACAGAAGAAATGTCTCAGCTGATCAACGAAAGAGGGAGGTACAAAAATTGTTCAGGGAAATTCTGAAATACAGAGGTACAAGTCACTTAGGAATGCAGGGAGACTAAGGTGAAATGGCTGTATATGAATAGGAAGAAATCGATAAAGAAATCATTGTCGGAAAGGGGGAGTCAGTGTATAGTGAACTCAAGACAGCCTTCGATGAAATTAATAGCATGGGTGGTAACATTAAGAGTGTAATGGGAATTCCACTGTTAGATACAGAGCAGATAGCGGATAGGCGGAAAAGGTACATTGAAGGTGTCTATGAGGGGACTTGTCTGATAAGGTGACAGAAGAAGAAGAGAAGAGACAAAAATCGATAGGGAAGAGGTATGGTATCCAGTAATAGTCACAATGTAATAGAGCTTTGGACGACTTAAGATCAAATAAGGCAGGAGGGATTCATAACGATTCATCAGAATTTCAAAAATCATTGGGGGAAGTGGCAACAAAACGATTGTTAATGTTGGAATGTAGAATGTATGAGACTGGCGATATACCAACAGATTACGGGAAAGACATCTTCCACATAAATCCAAGGATAGCAAGAGTCGGCTAGTGCGAGAATTATCGCACAATCAGCTTAACATTTCATGCATTCGTGTTGCTAACAAGAATAATATACATAAGAATAAAAAAGGAAATTGACGACATGTTACATGACGATCAGTTTGGTATTGGGAATGTCAAGGCACCAGAGCAGCAGTTGTGACTTTTCAGTTGATAATGGGAGCAAGACCATATAAAAATCGAGACAGTATCATAGGATTTGTTGGCCTGGAAAAAGCTTTAGACAATGTCAAATGGCGCTATCTGTTCGACACCCTGAAAAAATATGGGTAAGGCACAGGCAGAGAAGTGCAACTGATGGTATACACAAGGACCAAGAGGAAATAATAAGAAAGGAAGACAAAGAACAAAGTTAAAAAGAACTTAAGACGAGGATGTAATCTTTGGTCCCCGCTGTAGAATCTGGAAGAAGGAATGACGAAAACAAAAGAAAGGTCCAAGAGTGGGAATAAAATACAACGTCGGAATGATATCACTGATAAGATTCACTGATGACATTGCTATCTGGATTTAAAGTGAAGAAGAATTTCATCATCTGTTGAATCGAATGGACTGTCTAACAAATTCAGAATATGGATTGACAGTAAACAGAAGAAAGACTAAAGTAATGAGAATCGGCGAGGAACTCAACACGAGAGTTGGTCATCACGAAGTGGGAGAAATTAACTAATTATGCCACATAGGCAGCAAAAAACCCATAATGGACGGAACAAGAATCTAAAATACAGACTAGCACCGACAAAAAGGGCTTTTCTGGCCAAGACACTGTGAGAAAACCAAAACAGAAGAGAATCGAAGCATTTGAAATGTGGTGCTACAGACGAATTTTGAAAATTACGTGCACTGATAAGGCAAGAGATGAAGAGGTTTTACGGTTTTCCGCAGATCGGCGAGGAGAGGAATGTATGGAAAACACTAGAAGTGACAGAATGGTAAGACATCTGTCAAGATATCACAGAATAATGTCCATGGTGCTAGTCGCTAAAAACTGCAGAGAAAGACAAAGGTTGAAATAGATCCAGCAATAGTTCATGTTAGGCCGCATTAAACCAGTCAGAAGACTGATGAAAAGTAACCATACCGCTCGTGCGACGATGTCTGGAGCACCATGGATCTTGATCATGGCGATCACAGGTGAGGTCTCCGTAGCCGTGGCAGCAGGGAAACGCTTGCGAACAGTTATGGACCAAAAACACTACACTGGACAAAGGCGTGCACGTTGCCACTTGAGTTAAGCACTGGTTCTGTGTAAGCAAGTATCTGTGTGTGTGTTTTCGACGTTCCAATGCAAGAGTAATAACAGATTGCATTCACCATTGCCGTATAGTTCCAACACCTTGAGCTAAGTACGAGATGCCGTAGGGTACACAGCAGCCGCTCTGCTCTGCGCCCGCCTACTTGTTGTGATGGCACCCTGGGCCACGGGGTATACAAGAAGAAAACGCACACCGACCTGTATTTGCATGCGGATAGCTGCCACCACCCTGTGCAGAGGAATGGGGTGCTAAAAACAGGGGTGCTAAAAACAGGGCGCGCACCATCTTTGACACAGAGAGTCTGTTCCAAGAGCTGGAACACCTCAAGACTGTATTCCGGAAAAATGGGTTCTCGGAATGGCAGATCAGAAGCGTTCTCCGCCCCACCTCTACACTACAGCGTGTGAACACGGCAGAGGTCACGGCGAATGAGTTCGCCACTGCCTATATATCGTACACTGGCGCACCATCGGGGAAAATAGGACGAATACTGAGGAAACACCGGGTAGGAAATGTCTTTTGCCCACTATATAGGTCCGCACCTCGTGGTCGTGCGGTAGCGTTCTCGCTTCCCACGCCCGGGTTCCCGGGTTCGATTCCCGGCGGGGTCAGGGATTTTCTCTGCCTCGTGATGACTGGGTGTTGTGTGATGTCCTTAGGTTAGTTAGGTTTCAGTAGTTCTAAGTTCTAGGGGACTGATGACCGCAGATGTTAAGTCCCATAGTGCTCAGAGCCATTTGAACCAACCCACCATATAAAACATAAGCAATATTGGGAGGTATCAAAGACGATCTCGGTTTGTGGAAGGCCGGCATATACCAGATTCCGTGTCAATGGGAAGACTTACATTGGATAGACAGTGCGCACCCTCGAAGATCGTTGCCGACAACATCAGAGGCACAATCGACTTGGGTACCCCAACAAGTCGGCGATCGCTGAGCACTGTTTGTCCGAAAATCATTACATGGACTACCAACATACCAGAGTCTTGGCACAGACATCTAAATACTGGGACAGCATCGAAATTCGTACCAGGGACGGACTCATCAAGCAAGGTGCGGCTACACCCTCAGCAGGGCACGGGAACCAGCATTGAGTCTAATTAAAAGGACGCTCAGCAAAGGAAACGAACGGGCGACTAGGGCGGACGGAGCAATTACACCGACACCACCACAGACGCCGACGCCAGCGTCTCAGCGACCGCTGGCGCGTGGGCGCGGACCGCAGAGAGAACGCCTCGCGAGGAGAGGGGATTTCAGACGGCCGCCCGCCATCAGGAGCTCAGTTCGTCAGCGCACCTGACGATGGCGACGTGTCTGATAGCCGAAAGAATCAAAGAATAACAAGTGACAGACGTAGCAATACGGATTTAACACGGAGAATAGCACAGGCAAAGGGTACATTTCTGGCCAAATATCAGCCTCAGTTTGACGAAGGAATTCATGAGATTATACTTTTAGAGCACTGAATTGTATGGGAGCGAGTTATAGGCTATGGGAAAACTGAAAAAAAGGGAGATGGGTTCTATAGGAGGATAATGAAAGTTAGATGGCCTGATCAGAATGAGAGAGATTCTGCCCAGTATTTTCTAGCAGAGGAAAATCTGGAAAACATTCGGAAGAGGGGTCAGGATGCTGGAACTTGTATTACGTTAATTACATAATTTCCAAGTTGCTTGAAGGGGCCATAGAAGGTAAAACAGCAGAGGAAGGGTGACACTGAAATACGTGCAACAAATAATTGAGGAATATACCGACTTAATAATTGAGGACCTTGCTTGCAATTGATACTTGCGATGAGGAGGTTCTCACAGGACTACAATTCGCTTCTGGTCATGTCAAACCAGTCACAAGACAACGACACCTACTCAGAAAAGGTCTATATAAATGAAAATATAGTTTTTCAGCCCAGAGCAACTGTGGACAGTTGAGGAAAGAATGTCTGGCTTTTAAAAGATTTAATGCGTCAACCAAACATTGTCCAAATAATGAAGCCGAGAATACTTCGGTGGGGCATAACATGTGTCTCACGTTCCTGGAAGCAGTTGAGTCACAACAGTGGAGTGTGAGTGGGCTAAAACCGTGTGGTCTTCGCTAGGACGTGGTGCGAGAGAGAGAGAGAGAGAGAGAGAGAGAGAGAGAGAGAGAGAGAGAGACCGTCAGAAGACGAGTTAAGTCCGTATAGATCGTGCTAAAAACTTATGAAGGTTTCAACAACAACAATAACAGTTGCAGAATCACGTCGAAATACGTGTCCCAAAACAAAAAGAACTTTTATGTGTTAGAGATTCTGTTTACGTGAAATTCTGTAGAAAGAGGGACGTGAATACGTGTTAGTCGTATTTTAGTTCTGTTCTGTAGATGTGCTGATGATTAGTTTGCTAGCGGTAATGTGAATGTCAGAGATCTAGTTTGGTAGAGGTGTAATACTCTGGTGAATAAGTACATGTAATTTTTTGGTTTTTTACTGTTGTGGTTACGTGGACGATTTGCTATTGAGTCAACCGTGTTTGGCCGCTGTTTATTCTGGGGATGACCACATAGGTTTTTGAGTGTGAATTTATTGTTGTAGGCAGTATGTCCAGAGTAGTAAAGGGAAGAGATCAAAGTATTTAAATATGATATTCTTACAGGTTTTACTAATTTCACGAAGAGTATGAATAAGCATTAATGACTTGCAACTTCTCACTAGTATCAGAAAGACTTACATAACTTGCTGAGTGAAATGAACGGGATACTGAGCAGAGAGTACTGGTTAAGAGTAAACCAAAGAAAGACGAGAGGTTTGGGTAGCATCATAAGTAAGATTAGTGAAAAACTTAATGAAAATTGAGGACCACCTGTTAGATGAAGTGAAGGAATTCTGCTGCCGTGGATGCTAAATAACACATTCACGGTAGAAGCAAAGAGGGCATAAGAGGAGGATTAGCACAGCCAGAGAAAGTTTAGCGTTGGAATCACTCATATACCTTAATTTAAGAAATAATTTTATGAGAAAGTACGTCTGTAGTACACAGTTGTATAGAGGTTAATTAAGGAATATCGGGAAACAAAAAAATGAGTCGTCTGAGAGCCAGTGATATAGTGATTGGAAATGAGGACGTGTTGTCCTTAATCAGGGAGGAAAAGGTGCTATGGAAAAAAAAGCTACCTAGAAGAAGGGACGGCGTGACAGGACATCGTGGAATAATTTCAACGTTTCTAGAGTGAGCTACTGAGAATAATTGCGGGGGAAAATGGAGCCTTGAATATTTATAACAACTAATTGAGGATGTTGGGCACAAGCGCTAGTGTGAGCTGAAGGGATTCGAACAGGAGAGGGAAGCTTGGCAGTCCACATCAAATCAGTTGCAAGAGTGGGAGAAAAACTTTCTTGGTTGACGCAGTTGTTTGGCTGCATTACAAATTCCGGCATAATAGTTTTCTACACATAGCTTAATGCCACATTAGTATGAAATAGAAAACAGGAGTGTTGAAACACGCAGGTGTGTGTGGAAACTAGTTTAATTTTAAGATAAAATAACGACCAAGTGATCGACTTTACTTTGTTAGATATATTTATGAATGAACAAAGAGAAGACCTATGGGGAACTGCATATCACGAACGCTCGAAAATATATTTTTAGACGATACTGAAAACAAGTTTTTCGAAAGGAGCGATGACTTGTCTCAGAACGACATATACTGTCACCATTATGTAGATGGTACACTATTCTTGTTCGTTGATGCACTCAACGAAGCTAATAGATGTTACTGACGATGTAATAAGTGCGCGGCCCCTCCCGCCGGAGGTTAGAGTCCTTCCTCGGGCATGGGTGTATGTCTTGTTCTTAGTATAAGTTAATTTAAGTAGTGTGCAAGACTAGGGACCGATGACCTCAGCAGTTTGGTCCCTTAGGAATTCACACACATTTGAACATTTAATTAGCTACACTATGGAACATGAAGATAACTGGCATATTAATTTTTTGGTGCTACAGGTTTGAGGGGAAGAAGATACCCTACTTTGCAACATATTCCAGCTCAGTACACCTGTCTGCATAATTAACAGCAGCTCTTGCACTATACGATCCCACGATGACACAAATTTCGGCTCAGAGATTGACAGTCTAATCAAATACCCTTTTAACAAAACGAATATTAATGCTCAATTACGTACACTGTAAAAGACAGCAACTAACAATGGCTATGGCCCAAAACTAGTTATGAAGTTATAAACAAGAAAACGGGAATAACAATTTGAGAATAAAAATCTGATCACATTAGAAAAGAGCGAACAAGTACAAAAGGATAAGTTGATAAGCTTACCATAGTGGGGCTGCATTTCAGATAAAGTAAGTCATTTGTTTGGAAAAATGTAGAATGGAAATTGGCTTCAGAACAGAGAGTAATGTAAGATCACGTATTATACACAACATAGATGGGAGCCAAGCATATAAAATGTTCGGAGTATATAAAATAACATATATCAAATGTGATAAATTGTATGTTGCGTGAAGTTGGAGAAACAAGATTTAGAGAACATATTAATGCTAGGCCGGCCGAAGTGGCCGTGCGGTTAAAGGCGCTGCAGTCTGGAGCCGCAAGACCGCTACGGTCGCAGGTTCGAATCCTGCCTCGGGCATGGATGTTTGTGATGTCCTTAGGTTAGTTAGGTTTAACTAGTTCTAAGTTCTAGGGGACTAATGCCCTCAGCAGTTGAGTCCCATAGTGCTCAGAGCCATTTGAACCATTTTATTAATGCTAGTGCAGCCGAACTCCTCAGTACTCGTTTAAGAGAGTACAAGCGTTCTGCTGATATTAATTCACTCTACTGATATTAATTCGCTATTATTCACAATGCAGAAAAGGTACAAAACATTCTAATTCAAATTGCTATATACACTCATATGATGGAACATCCCAACAACATGCTTAATAAATAAACAGAATAACGGAATAATATGTATACGCAAAACTCTAACGGTGTTTTAACCTATTATGTTTGTTTTGAGGTCTCTCCGTTTCCTGGATGAAAAAACATCTAATTTGACATGAAATGTTGGATTATCTTTGGATCTAAGTCCAAATTAACAAAGTCGTGATATTTCCTGAGTTAAGGCCAACTTCGTCGTAATTAACACCACGTTTTATCTAATTTGTGCGTATTTTTACAGTTGTATACTTTTTGTATATTATTGTCTTATGTGCTAAGTATCGAAACATGATATTTTATATTTTTAAATGGATGTAGTAGATAAATATAGACATGACTCAAAAATAAGAAATATCATGTAATACTCTCTCCTTGGTCTATCTTTCAGTTCCAAATTTATATTATATGACATTTATGTCAAATTTGATCAAGAAATGTGACTGCCTAAGAACTGAGGGATGTAACGCACACGGCAGTCTCTGTACTGTGAGGAAGAACAGATTTCGTAATGTAACATATTAACATAGAGACGGCTGTAATTGCATCTATGTGTCCTTACAACTATTTGATTTCTAGATGAGCTTCAAGTTGACCATCATAAAGAATTTATAACTGACACAAATGTTAGTGCTATAGAGATACATAATGTAAGTATGCATACGTGTCTCAGTTATGAATTCAACTGTTATTTTACAGAAATCAATAAACATAGAATTGTTTGTTATCGTCTTTATCAGATGCCACGGACGATGGGCTATACAACCGAATACCAGTTTGAAGAATAAACGTTTCGAGTGCAGCTCTTGGTGTTTAGAAGATGCCCTTTAACAAATATATACAAACTGCAGAACAAGTATTTAAGATTTTTGCTCAAAAAGACACTAAACCCTCATAGTTTCGTTTTGAATTTATTTTCCAATGAAGAAGAAAAGGTAAAAAAGGTCCAGTCCGTCGATTACCACTTTCGATAAAGTTTTCCGTTATCTTTGGTTCGCCTTTGGTGTAGGGCAAATGGATTAGTCACCCACTCAAAAAAAAAAAAAAAAAAAAAAAAATGTTGCACAAGAAAAGCACCAAGCTCTACAATAGGAGAATTCTCGACGAAATGTGAAATGTAATGAATGGTATTAAAGAAAATACAGTCACTGAGACGTGTAACTCAGGGAAGGGCAGATTTGGGTGTGGACAGGGCCTTACTCAGTTATCGTTGGTTGCTCAGTTTTTTTTTTTTTTTTTTAAAGTCACGTACACATAATTTGGAACCAACTGCTTATAAGTTTGACAATAAGGAACAATTATCAAATTTGTTTGTTAAGATACTATCTAATTAAAGACCTGGGAAAGTCACTTAACTTCATAAACGTCAAGAGTTGTATTGACTTAACCGGATGGCAACTCAAACTAGTGACAGTTTAAACACTGGCCAACATTCTTGCAACATCTACCGAACATCTGATAACCAACACAACGATGGAATAAACCAGGCAAGGCGGAACCAGCGGACAGCACTGCGTCTTCTCAATCTGGTGTCTAGAACATCCAGAAGCAGAAGGACCCACTACGACCAAAGTAGTCCAAATGAAACAAACCTCCAAACCACAATCAAGGAGGCTGTCGAGCTACGCGCCTTACCGGACAGCAGCGGAAAGGCGAGGAAAGGTACACTGCCGCGAAAGTACGCTAACCTCCAGGGCAGGTGACTGGGGCGTTAGCGGACACTAGGCCGAAAAATACCTCTGGTTGACCTTCATCAATATACACAAGGAATTCAATGATTAGTAATAAAAGGTGGAGGATGACTAATTAATTTTGACAACTCCAAACACTCCACTCGCTACTCTTCATCTCAGCAACCCTGTGAACAGTAATGCGCGAACAAACGGTGTGATCTCAAAATAGTGAAGGTTTCACTACAGAGTTAATGTTCATTCATCTCAAAAGTCCTGGGTCCGCTGGAGAACGAGGCTGTGGCCATCGCAACCACAGCCCCTCGATCTGGCAGTGCCTGTGTGCCGCCAGTGGTCCCGGCATGTCCTCGCGCTGCCGGACCACACTGCTGCTCTGTCCCAACCGAACTGGCCGACCCGCTCGGACCCGGAAAACACTTGACGTCCCTCGAAAGATAGTACCACCGTACTAGATATCGATAACCGCTGCTGCTGCCACTCGCAGACAGACAGTGCTAGCAACTGTAGTGGCGCCAATAAACACAAGAAAAAGGAGGCGCCACTATCCTTATTACACGACGCCAACATATCAACGCGAGTCGCAAAACGGCTCAGACACATGAAAAACAACAAGCTTTGCACAGTTCATTAATACCTGCACGACAAGAGGTAACTCTAAAACTGTCTGGCTATTATGCAGTTATCCTAAACTCGACACTTTTTATCGAGCAGTGATTTTTGCGCAGTTTTACACTGCGACGACATGACAGCACCATCCTCCTCTTATGTGAGGCTACAGTTTTGAAGCTCATTTTTCACGCGGCCTGTCAGCGAGTGTGCCGGAGCGGAAACGAATGTTGTCGGCAAGTGGCCGCTCGGAGGCGCCCTGGAGCCGCTCCCTCTGTTGCTCTGTGCGGCTGCCTCCGCCTAGACCTCTGCGAGGCGGGCGTTGATTGATCACTCGCGCCGCTGACTGGTCTCTTTCTCGCGCACGCACAGCGCTTTGTGAGATGAAAACAACTGATTGATTTACTGCGAACTCAGCTTTCGTCTGAAGATCTGATCTTCTGTTGATCACATTGTGTCCGTGGATGCGTAAATAAACGTATAAATCCCTAGCATATTTTCCGATATATTCTCGAAGAATCAGAACCCTCAAGATACAAAATACTACAGTTCAAGGCTTTATATTTGCCTGCAATTTTTATTATGGAAATTGCAGTCTTGTTTAACAACTAAAAATGCACAAGAGGACGACGATTCTCTTTGAAATGTTTTCAATGTAATTTAGATATTTCGAAATGTTCCTGTTTATGTTTATCTGTCAGCTGACGTGGTACCGAACGAAAGCAAACTTTGCGACAGCTCAGAAATTCATAAATATTCAGCTGAGATAGTCACAGGCTGAAAGTACCTGGCAGATTAAAACTGTGTGCTGGATCGAGACTCGAACTCGGGACCTTTGCCTTTTGCGGGCAAGTTTTCTACCATCTGAGCTACCCAAGCACGACTCACGCCCCGTCCTCACAGCTTTACTTCAGCCAATATCTCGTCTCCTACCTTACAAACTTTACAGAAGCTCTCCTGCGAACCTTACAGAACCAGCACTCCTGAAAGAAAGGATATTGTGGAGACGTGGCTTAGCGACAGCCTTGGGAATGTTTCCAGAATAAGATTTTTCACTCTCCAGCGGAGTATGCGCTGATATGAGACTTCGTGGCAGATTAAAACTGTGTGTCGGACCGAGATTCGAACTCAGGACCTTTGCCTTTCGCCGGCAAGTGCTCTACCAGGAGACGAGATACTGGCAGAAGTAAAGCTGTGAAAAGGGGGCGTGAGTTGTGCTTGGGTAGCTCAGATGGTAAAGCTCTAGCCCACGAAAGACAAAGGTCCCGAGTTCGAGTCTCCGTCCGGCACACAGTTTTAATCTGCCAGGAAGTTTCAAATCAGCGCACACTCCGCTGCAGAGTGAAAATCTCATTCTATCACAGGCTCTTTCGAAAAGAATATACATGTTACAACGTATTCTGTTGTCAAAACTATCGATCGCTGCGACACGCCTCGATTATTGAAGAAACGTATACATTGTGTAATTTATATTCATTATCGCTAGATGTCGTTTATCTTCTGTTTGCTTGGTTACTGTCACATGTTGCTAAATGGCCAGTACCGAGTTACAACAGCCTACAAAAACAAACTGGTGTATTTTGAGACGTCGACTGGTTACGAAGGCATGCAAGTTAAAGCTGTTACAAGCTCTACATCATGACAAACGCAAATGTGTGACATTTTATGATGAGCTTCAGCAAGCTGTTGACAGTGATAACACTTTCGCACAAAGCATCATGTTCAGTGACGAAGCGTCATTCCATTTTAATGGGAAAGAAAACATAGGCAATATTCGAATTTGGGGCTTACAGAACACACTGCCCATTGATCTTTGATGGAGGCGCTGGTAACGGACAGCAGTGTCTTGCCATGTTACATGCCTCGTTCCTTCCGAGACCGGAAGAGGACAACATTTTTCAATAAGACCGAACACCCCCACACTGAAGTCGCCAAGCGCGTGAATATCTGAATGAAACTCTACTCAGCCCCTAGATTAGTCGTCAAACAGGCGACGACAGCACGTCTCAGTTGTTCTCCACGGTCGCCAAGTTTGACACCTTCTGTTTTCTTCCTGTGGGGTTTCATTAAAGACAACGTTTATGCACCATAGAACCTAGATGGGTTGAAGAACCCAAACCGTATTGCCACAACATCAGTGACGATGGACATGCTCACCTGAATTTGGGAGGAATTCGAGTATCGCTGCTGGAGGACACACTGGACGTCTGTAATCTAAACTTGAGATATTCGTATGTATGTGCCCCATGTTTCATAGTTCGTGTCTTACAGTTTAATAAATACATGTGTTCGAAATACATGAAATGCCTGGGCTAGCAGGACAGAGCGGATTAAGTTGTGGAGAGTGGCCAAAATAAGTTGCTGTCGGTTGCACTCAACATACAAACTTTATTCTTCAACACATAGTATTACAACAAGGATGCAAAACACTCAGAACTTTAATCGACCTCCTTGAGTAACTTTAGATCGGCTGAAGGCCACACTCAAAATCCAAGACACAAAGCCTAAGCAAGAAATTGAAATACAAGTTTCTTCTGGAGGTTTCACCCAAGAATATTTTCTAAATCTTCAATCTAAACGGTCTGAAGGCCTTAGCAATTTAATTTTAATGGAACTTGGCTGGAGGCCGCATATTAAGCAATAAGAAGAGTTTCAATCAAAAAGCGAAGGCCGTGTTTTAAAACATTTCATATAAAATTCGGCTGACGGCCTTCGTACAAAAGAAAAACAATCTCATGCCTTAAGGGCAAGACAAGAACACTAATTTAAGAAATACTGATACTTGGCTAAAGGCCACACGTCAACCTAATAACTAAAACCCAAACAGGGAAATTACTATGCAACACACAAGGGACGGCGCTCAGAAGTTTCCAATGGTCTGCCTGGGATTGTAACACAAACGCCCGTTTAGGTGAGACAGGCAGCCTGTCCAACGACTTCTTAATCTGAAAGCAACCCAACCGACAGACAGTCGACCGACCAATCAACAAAGTCAGTTCCGCTCCACGCAACCAGCAAAACGACCACAAGATTTCAATACAACGACACACAAAATATTGGCCCCATCGCTGGGCAACTTCAGTAACAGGGAATAAATTAAATTAAGTTAAACTCCACAAGAAGACGACTGGAATATGGCCAACTTGAACACACACACACGTTGTTGCTCGCGTGAATATCCCAAAAGCGACAACCATCATCAAACGAAGAAATGTAAACAGTTGAGGCTCGATAGTAGGTTAAGTGAGGACTCAACTTTCATGTCCAAGATCGGTGGGTGACGAACTTTGTAGCACTTGCAAGCAGCACCTCACACTCCAACCGCATGTGCACACCGCCAACGGCCCTGGCCAGAGTACGCGCGAAGGAGACTTCCTTGCTGCTCCACGCCAACCGACCGACTGCCCAGGGCCTGAAACGGTGAAAGGACCAAATATACGTCGGCCGATGAGACGACCAACCGGACGAGCAAGCAATCTCCCTCCGTCGGACAGCCTATGTGTGTCGCCAGCGGTCGGCGAGCACTGGCTGTCCTCGCCTCACCGGCGCTCCGTCCCCGACTTCACTGCTGCTGCGTCCCGACTGCACTGCTGGTCCATCTCTAACTGACTGCCAGACACACGGCGACCCGGAAATACTATCGGTCGCTCCAGAGATGGTACAACAGTGCACTTATCGATACGCGCTGCTGCTGCCGCTCACGGGCAAGTAAGGCAGGAAGTTAGTGACGCCAGTAAAGGGAATAAGAAATGGCTCTGAGCACTATGCGACTTCTGAGGTCATCTGTCACCTAGAATGTAGACCTAATTAAACCTAACTAGCCTAAGGACATCACACACATCCATGCCCGAGGCAGGATTCGAACCTGCGACCGTAGCGGTCGCTCGGTTCCAGACTGTATCGCCTAGAACCGCACGGCCACTCCGGCCGGCGGGAATAAGAAAACGAGGCCGCAGAGCAATAATAGAAGGTGACAAACAATAAATGGCATGAACACGAGCCGTGAACGGCTCACTACGTACATTCCTTTTGAAACACCCGTTATATGGTAAACTCGAGTTCTTGTTCTTCTCAGGTGAAAATGTCGTGTTTTGGCGCAACGGTTATCACGAGCAATCACAAATCCTTCGCTCGACTGCCTCAATATACCTAACATTTTTGAAGTTGATAGGCTACCCGCTCTTTGTTGCGACGGTATTTCCATTCGCTTTACTTGAACACAAACAATAGTTACAAGTTCTGTAGAAGTGAAGAGTTGAGTGCGCTACGAAATTTTCTTACTCGGTGTGACTACACAATGGATGAACGCTATGGAAAGCTGCGAGACCTTGCGTGAAGCCCAACACCGACGTAATGCTACGAGGAATACATCCACAGACAAACACCAAACGCCGTCTTATTCCGACATAGCAGTATAAGTCGTCCGTTAACAGAATGTTATACGCATATCTGCATGATAAGCATGCAGGGACGAATACTGAACCGACCTGAGGACGTCGCCTACTCGCCATCACCAATTTACTTCTGATTTATGGTATATGCAGGGCTTGATCAGAAATAAAAATGACGGAGGCGTAAGCCTCAGGCAGCCAAGCGTTCAAGGACAAATAAATAATTTACATCATTAATACTGCAGAGAAATTGAAAAAGTGCTAACTACATTTCATTTATTAACATTTTAATAAAAGGTATGAAAAGAAAATGGCAAAGGAAAATTCGGGATTGTAAATAAATTTCCGAGAAAAGATTGTACTCACATCGTCCACAAGAACTCTGCAAGTAACTTTCTAAGAAGTAATTGGAACTAGAGCTAAAAGGACTTCGTATTCCATCAGTTTGATTTTGATTTTCAAGGAGCCCTTGGCAACTAATGCAACCGTACGATTCCTATCTTTATCGTCAGGAAAAGAATGTGTTCAAGAAGCTTTAAACGTGCTTTAGCTTGTAGAGAGAGAAAAAGAAATCACACCTTGAGAAGACTATACCAAAATACATTCCATAGCACATCGCCAACTATCCTCACCAATATTTTTTCATGTGCTGCGTTTCACTTGGTTTGCTCAAACTGTGGGTTGTGAGAGAAGCTTTAATGAATGTAAGCAAAGTTTGTTTTATAAAAGACATCATATTTACGCCAGTGACTCTAACACTTCCTTTATTTCACGATTGCAATTTCGGTCTTATGCCATTATCAAGTGAAGATGTTATGGCTATTAGGCCGTGTCAAACTAAAACGAGCTAACACATTTATATGTCAGCTCATTTATGAGTCAGCTCATTTTAGGTTGACGTGGCCTAATAGCTATAACATCTTCACTTGATGATGGCCTAAGGCCGTAATTGCAATTGTGAAATAAAGAAATCGTTATAGTAACTGGCGTAAATATGATGTGCTTTATAAAGTTCTGCATGACTGTGAATCCCAAATTTAAAAAGTTAAAGTTTGTTTTCCTACAGAAACGTTAAAACAACTATTTAATTGTAGAAATGTGGCGTTTATAACTTCTGCAAGATAACGTGAAAATTACTGCTTCCCTTGTTTTTACGATGATTATAACCCCAAAGCATGTAAATCATCAACTGTAAAACAATAAAGTGTGTAATTTTAAATACAAGGTTTGAAGCACGCTTTGCAATATCTTCCCGGAAATTTACTTGAAATCCCACATGCTCCTTTGCCCTTTCTTTTCGTGCTTTTTTATAAAAATTCGGATTGTTTGCAGTGTAAGTAACGTAAAATCTGAATATTAATAAAGTTTCCACATACAGGCATTTTAACAATATATGTTTTATTTAGAATTTATAACAGAATTACGGTTCAAACGTTACGAAGTTACGAGGTCATAAAGTTGTAAATTACGCAGCATTTACCACCTCTTCTATATATATTTATTACTTACTTTTATTTTCATAGCCATTTTTGCTTATATTGTAAATCACTCAGAACGTGACAGGCAAGCAATAACTTTTAGTTTGCATTTGAACTGAAAATATTCATACATACTATATGAAATGAAAATGATTTTGTCTGCATTATACTACGAATTTGATAGATTTATTGCTTTCACTTTGAGCAATATGGTTAGCTATTTGATCAGTCTGTATTATGCAATTAGAGAACAAGGTAAACATAAAATTAGCAAAAATTCACGTAATTAGCAAAGAAAACAACCACGAAAATGGAAAACAAAACAGAGGAATAAAGAGATATGGTGCAATTTGACGTACATTTTTAAAAGTCAGCAGGGAACAATAATGATTTGCTGTTCCTTACACGGAAACAAGAAACTGCGTGATATGAAATTTGCAGACACAATGTAAATAAAACACAATAAGAAGAAAAAGTAATGAAGATTCAGTTCCACGACCCTCTGATTGTGATTTTGTACGCTTTCCATCGCACCAACCGCTACCTGGAACTGCGCTAACATATGTGGCTCATGCCTAGCCCAAAACGTGCCGCAGAAGGAGCCGCCGCTTGCGCTGAGAAGTCAGTTCCGGCGAGATCATGTACCAGCGCTCTCACCTGAAGATGGCGGCCAGTTGGACCGCGGAAATTTTGTGTCAAGATGACGTGATGATCCTGCTGCACACCCGAGAAGAATATTATCAATTATTACGCCGCAAAAGCCTTCGTAATGTAAATTCATTTCAATCCAATATGGCGGACGTGGGGAAAAGTGCAGCACAAAGTGTCTAACATATATGTCACGCCAGTACTCAGTTTTCCCTGACGTCATAAGGCAAGTGGGTTATAGCCCAGTTCTCCTAAGATTCAAAGATTGTACCCATCTTTATGACGTCACAGTTCACTGACGCATATTGCTTGTTTAAACTATTTTCCAAAGCCAGGCTCGCCAACGTTTAAATCTATGTACTGCAAATGTGTAGCAGTATGGGATTTGCATCGTTATCGAAACAAAAGCGGAATGCACGGCAGAGAGCCACTAGCGCTGCCACCCTGACATCACATGCTCTGTCTGTTGCTCACGCTAAGTCTGGAGCTGGAGGATCGCACACCTCATCTCGGAAAGCCATGTCAGTGTTGGCTCCTGAGAGTTCTTTATTCAGGGTTACTGAGTGACATCGAACACATGCTGCCAACTCGACTACATGACGAAGTGCCGACCGTGATCGGCAGTCTCGCACATCACCACCACAGAGGAGACATTGCTAAGCTTAAAACTGCAGGGAAACTTCAAATGCAAGTTGTTAGTTCTAATTTATACCACAAGTACGTCGTCTGTGGTGGCACTGCAGTTACAACACACACGAGATCAGTTAAAATGGAAAATTCAAAACCCAAGATGGAAGATCTAGCTGATCTGTCCTAAGTACGGAATCCAAAATGGCGGAGTTGATGACAGACTCTGTGACATCAGAGTTCAAGATGGTGACGCAAAATGCCAGACCTGAAGATAGTGGTGCACCTTCTCAGATGGTAGATTCCAAGAAGGCATTCCAAAATGGCGGACTTGTGTGTAAGTATAGAATCCTGTCCAATATGTAGAAGGATGGTAAATTCAAAACTTATTCGTTTTCACCACTAATATGGCGTTATGTGCTTATAGTAAGCAGCGTGGATGTGTCCAGATCTGTCTGCTAGTAGTGTTAAGTTGCCTCTGCCACCACAGAAACCATTTAAAATTGTAACACCTGCTGTGACAGAAGGTTGATTATATATACTCCATAAGTACCCAGTAACATATGAGATGGCAGTTGCTATAATGCGTCACTGTATTACATGTGTCGAACAGACTGGAATAAAAGTATGTACAAGTGAACAATGACTGTGGGATGGAAGCTGTGCTCTCCAGATTCCTTCCTAAGAATCTACCTGGGGAGGATAGTACGAGGACAGGACATTACCTCGATGGGACAGTCTGGCTTGATGGTACCTGAATGGGATATTATGGTGTGATGGCAACCAGATGGGTTAGTATAATAGAGATCCCAGATGGGACAGTGTAGTGTAGAACCCGGTTGGGTTGTACAGCATGATGCAATAGCCAGATTATGTGATATGGAGTGGGATGGGACTTGAGGAGGACAGCCATTCTCCTACAAACATCTTGTATGGTTCACTTGTACATACTTCAATTCCAATCTGTTGGATACTCGTAATTCCAGTTAAGTATGCATGTAATTTGCCTTATTATGTTGTATAAGTCACATATTGGATGTGTATACGTAGAATCTGCTATGTAACTTGATTTCTTATGCTGTTCTACTGTATCTGACAATGGATAATCTACTTGAGGAAGTTGTTGCACCGAGGGAGAAGTAGAAGAAAACTTGTGTGTGCCTACAAATCAAATTAACAACAATAATAAAAATTCAAACAGAAGAATGGCTTACTAGAGAAATTCATGCTGAAACCTTCAGCTGTCACTTATTTCGCACAATTCGCTACTAGTCACTGACCGAAACTAGCAGCAAATTGAGCAAAATAAATGACAGGTAAATGTTTCACCATGAATTTTAACAGAGATAATTTTTTTTCCTTTCATCATTTTGTGGATAGTTGTCAGCGAGAAAAATTTTCGTAAGGATTTGAAATTACGTATAAAGTTTGTTTCAAGTCAGTAAGTGCTTTGATTCGTTCTCACGTCGCGGAAAACAGTGTTTCTCATCCCCACCGCCACCTCCCATTTGATACGATAATGTTGCTTACCCCCACAGTGATGATTTCAGACAGTAAGTCGTATGTGTACCAGGTTTAGGTGAAATCGGTCCAGTGGTAATCCTAACAAAATGTCAGCTCCTGACTTCATCTGCATGCGCAATAACAAAAGAATGGTGCATACAGCAATTTTAATTAGAACAAATATCATGTAATTTGTAGACAGGTACCTGATGGTGACGGGATACTACTGTAACGCATCGTCTCATCCTAAATGACTAAATTAAAACGTCACTTAATCAGAAAAAGAAGTATTTATAAAATTCATTAGACAGTCCCAAATTAAGTTTCATACAACGCCGATGAATGTAAGTTAAGCGTGATGAATTTGTTGCATTCGTCTGCAGCATTACCATATACACCCTAATCAAGTGAAACTTGGATACACGCAGTGCGTCATTTCCTTTTCACTGAATGTGAACCTTCACTGCGACAAGGCGGTGGCCGCATTGCGTATCTGCTTGTTTGGTTGCCTGCCAAACATTTTGCGCGGAATTGCGCTCCGTTTCCTGGCATCCAACCAGTACACAATATAAAACGAGTCTCCCCTAACTACATTTTGTTGCTCCAGTCCCGAAAGAAAGCATCGATGCTTCATCAGTACCCTAGAATTCGTATAGACAAAAACGCATTTATTCTCTGCAGGAAATAACAGGTACCAAACATACACGAATGAGGAGCCTAAATGTTGCAGCCGCTTGCTTAATAAAGTGCTGGCTCACCTGTGTAACGCAATGAAATAGCGATTCTGTGTGGCATTGACTCGACAAGTCCTTGGTGGGTATTCGGCACCAGCTGTCTACATAGAGGTAATACAGTTTCAGTAAATCATAGGCCGATGATTTTGTGGGCACGCAGCGGTGTCCATTAGCGAGCCACAAGCGTTCCAGCGGGCTCAGGTCTGGAAAACTGCCTATTTGTGGGCAAGACATCAACGTGAGATCCCTATCTCTCATCTCAAACCACTGTAGAACTCTTGTGCCCTTGTGACAAGGCCAGTTATCTTACTGAGAAGACGTGAGGTATGAAGGGATGCTAGTGGTCCGCAATAATATTTACGTAGTCTACTGCTTTCGGAACCCTCTGATTACTATGACAGGTCCCATCGATGTCCAAACCAAGCAGGGTAGCGCAATGGTTACCACACTGAATTCACGACCGGAAGGACGATGGTTCAGACCCGTGTCCGACCATCCTGATTTAGGATTTCGGTGATGCTGGAGTGCTTCCTTCGACAGCGTACGGCCGCTTTCCTTCTCCGTCCCTCCCCAATCCGAGCTGGTGCTCTGTCTCTAATGATCTCGTTGTCGACGGGACGTTATACCCTAACCACCTCCTCCTCGAAATCCAGCCCCCTAGCATAACACTGCCTTCCATGGCCTGCATCAGTGGCGTGGTGCATAGTTCGAGCAGCCTTTAGCCTAGATGACGGTGTGTCCGAACGAGACCTTCGACCTGTTAACTAGAACCGTGATTCAACCGACCAGGTAACATATTTCCATCGATACACGATCCAATCACGATTATCACGTGCAACGTCCTTGAGACACCATGGAAACACGTTAGCGTCGTCTGCTGCAGAGCCGCATGTCAACAATGTGCGCTGAACTGTGTGCTCCGAAACACTTGCGCATGCACCACCATTGTGCTCTATCACCAGGTCTGCCAAGCATCGCCGTCTGTCGTGACTCACGTAGTGGGAAAGCCACCGGCCACCACGTTCTGTGGAGAGGCGAGGGTGCACAACAGCTCGTCGTTCAATCGTGATTTCATCCTACATCAACAGCTTTTCACAGAGGATCACGGCAGTGATGTCCAGACAGCCGACTTCCTTCTCCGTTTCTCATGTAGCGTTCTCCAGGCACCAAGGCTAAACAAAATGCCTTTTAGAATGAGATTTTCACTCTGCAGCGGATTGTGCGCTGATATGAAACTTCTGGGCAGGTTAAAACTGTGTGCCGCACAGAGACTCGAACTCGGGACCTCTTCCTTTCGCGGGCAAGTGCTCTACCATCTGAGCTACCCAAGCACGACTCATGCCCCGCCCTCACAGCTTTACTTCTGCCAGTACTTTGCCTCCTACCTTCCAAACTTTACAGAAGCTCTCCTGCGAACCTTGCAGAACTAGCACTCCTGAAAGAAAGGGTATTGCGGAGACATGGCTTTGCCACAGCCTGGGGGATGTTTCCAGAATGAGATTTTCACTCGGCCGCGGAGTGTGCGCTGATATGAAACTTCCTGGCAGATTTTAAACTTTGTGCCGGACCGAGATTCGAACTCGGGACCTTTGCCTTTCGCGGGCAAGTGCTATACCACTCGATAGAGCAATTGTCCGCGAAATGTAAAGGTCTCGAGTTCGAGTCTCGGTCCGGCACACAGTTTTAATCTGCCAGGAAGTTTTAACATGACTTTTGTCAAAGTAGCTGATTCAGTTGACTTGGCATTAACGGCCTGTATCGTCACTGATCACTGCTTAGCTTATGTAGGCTGCAGCCCTAGGCACGTCACATACCGAGAACGGTGCCTGGAGGCATTCAGTCGTGCCGTGGACACTGGTAATACTGTTTGGGCTTATCAGTGAATAAATTTGAGTTTGGGCCTATAGGTTAAAATTAGAAAATTGAAAAGGAAACTAAAACTCGGTAAATTAATTACCAACGAGAAAATACTTGAGTTGATTGTTAAGATGGGTACAAGAATGGGAATATGATTTTTAAAAAGAAAAATTCAGTCTCATCGTAGTCTTCTGGGGTATGCATCTAGTCCAAAGAGAGTGCTAGTCTTTTATAGCTATTATGAATGGGATTTCCTTCCAGTTTAAGTTAATGCTCCGGTGTAACAGAAATGTTTGTTTAATACTAAGGAAATACCTCCTGTTGAAACACTTTTCTTGAAATTAAAGAAATGTGTGTATGTTCGGAAGAATAGCATTCTGAGACTTCCAGTGGGTCGGGACTATATATCGGACCACAGTTCGAACGACAATACTTTCCTACTGACTGCATTATACAAATTTACTCGTACAATGAACCTGTGAAGCATGCTCGTATGTAGTGTTAGCTATTTTGGTCTGCGGAAGACAATGTTCCGAATTCGCATCTCAAAAAGGGACACAGCTTTAATCTTTTAGGAAGATTCACAACGGCATGAACGCTGCAGCGTAAAATATGCATTTTGGGAACTACTGGGTAGAGTGGGTCGTATAAATCCGTGTGGAGAGGAATTCATTCTTCCAGAGTTTCGGAGAGTGAGTGCGATGTTACTTCTCGTCTGGTGGTGTGGGAGGCATCAGTGTGATTTGAGGTAACGGCTGGTAGTGAGTAAGGGAACTTCGACGGCACGGCAGTACGTTTCAGACTTCCTGCGTCTTAGTGTGTAACCTCTTACGCAACAGTAGGGTGACGCCATTTTCCAAGAATAAAGTGCTCGTCCAAACAAGACACGTGCCTCTGTAAACAGTCTGCTTCATGCTGAGACACTCCCACTCCCGGCAAGATGCTCAGATCTGTCCACGACAGAATATGTGTGTCTAACTACCTCGTATGTCAACTCTAGCTTAGTGACAATATCCAGGATGTTAAAAGCCAGTCACAACAATGGTGGGTGAGAGTGTCTCAGGAGAAAATACAACGGCTTGGTGACACCCTTTACAACCGAAACAGAGCGACCATGCTCGTCAAAAGGAGTGCAACATCGTTTTTATAAATGGCCTCATACCGCCAAGTTATTTACAAATGTGTGAAATCACTGAAATAACAACACATATCTGCACAACCCATGAAGTTTCATTTCTTTCCTTCCTCCCCTTTTGGGGGTTTCACTTTTTTCTGTTAGGCAATGTACTTTACAAATACGAGGGGCATTCAATAATTGATGCAATACATTCCTTTTCTGCAAGCAAGTTGCTTTTATTCACCATTCCAATACAACATATTATTGCCTACTCCTTTGGCTACAAAACCCTATTTTTCAGCATAATCTACATTCAATGTGACGGTCTTATGCCATGTTACTGAGAGGGTCTGTTACAATGGAGCCAAGGTAGCCCCTGAGTGCCAGCAACCCATATAACACCACAGAGGACCAGGTTATCTATACCCAAAAGCACCATGGTAAACACCGGCTATTTACACACAAGATAATGGAATCAGACATTCGAGCACTACTTCCTGTAAGGGGAGCTCGAGCCACAGCCTGCAGGATGTATCACTACGCCGAAATCTGAATGGCTGGAGACAGCTATTTAGGTGCTAGAACCACTCCCGATGTGCAGCCCACGCCAGATGCCTACCTCGTGTACTGCAACCGTCTAAGATTACGTCTTCGTCTCGGAATTGGACTTTTACTTGTGTGCGAGTGTGTTACCACGGACCTTTGTGGAAAATAAGAAGTGAACTTTTGTTTGCCTCAATTAGGAGACTTTTTTCATTTCTGTTACCTTTCGTTTGTATGTTCAGTCATCAACCTTGTGGACGTACATCAATAAAAGTTGTGTTGTGAAAGATTTCGAATTGTCAGTCACAACAGGGTCTGTATGGTCATATGGTACCACTGCACTAGTCGACGACGAAGCTAACGTCTTCCTGCATCAACAATCTCCCTATCATCCACATACTGCTTCCCGTGAAGTGCACCCTTCATTGGGCCAAACAGATGGAAGTCGGAAGGTCGGAGGAGAGGTGGTGTGACGCCATTCCATTTGCTGCCGTTCTGTTCGAAGTGATGAAATCGTGTTTCAACGCCTGTGACGACATTGACAAAAACTTGTTTCGATCATCCTCGTAAGGTGCAAGCAAATCTGCGTATACGGCCCTTCGTTGCTCTTGACGGTCCTCTGTTAGGCGGCGAGGAACGCAGCGGCCACAAACCTCTGAGTACCCCATCTGGTGGACGAGTATGTAAGCACTAGCAACACAGACGTCCAACTGGAAAAGCGAATGAGAGCGTCTATGCGTTCCAATATTGCAGTGTGCGGCCGGCCGGTATGCAGGAATTCGGACAGGTTCCAGCGACCTCGTTGTAATGATGACAGACGCTTCGCCCACCGACTCACCGTGCTTTTGTTCATTGTATTCTTCGTCCGCCCCCGGTAACTGAGTGGTCAGCGCGACAGAATGTCAGTCCTAAGGGACCGGGATCGATCCCCAGCTGGGTCGGAGATTTTCTTCGCTCAGGGACTGGGTGTTGTGTTGTCCTAATCATCATCATTTGATCCCCAGTGACGCGCAAGTCGCCGAGATGGCGTGAAATCGAAAGACTTGCACCTGGCGAACGGTGTACCCGAAGGGAGGTCCTAGTCACACGACACTTTTCTTATTGCATTCTTACAGCTCTCTGCTTTGGACGCCTCCATTGCAGACGTCATTTTGAAGGCTACGTATAGCGCCTCACCAATAGGAACCTCATGAAACTATGGCGGCTGAAACGCGAATATCCCACGACAGAAAGTACCGCGTATTTTGAAGCAAAACTGGCCGTTAATAGTAAAGTGCTGCATGACTTATTGAATATAGTTGTAGAATTTTGGAACACGTATTATGTTCGAGTATAATGACTTTTCTGGAGACTAGAAATCTACTCTGTAGGGATCAGCATGGGCTTAGAGAAAGACGATCGTGTGAAACCTAGCTCGCGCTTTTCTTCCACGAGGGTCAGAGGGCCATAGACACGGGTTCCCATGTAGATGCCGTGTTTCTTGACTTCCGCAAGGAGTTTGATACAGTTCCCCACAATCGTTTAATGAACAAAGCAAAACCATATGGACTATAAGACCAATTGTGTGATGGTATTAAAGAGTTCCTAGATAGCAGAACGCAGCATGTCATTCTTAATGGAGAGAAGTCTTCCGAAGTAGGAGTGATTTCAGGTGCGCCGCAGGGGTGTGTCGTAGGACCGTTGCTATTCACAATATATACATAGATATGACTTTGTGGTTAACATCAGAAGTTCACTGAGGCTTTTTGCGGATAATGCTGTAGTATATCTAGAGGTTGTAACAATGGAAAATTGTACTGAAATGCAGGAGGATCTGAAACGAATTGACGCATGGTGCAGGGAATGTCAATTGAATCTCAGTGTAGACAAGTGTAATGTACTGCGAATACACAGGAAGAAAGATCCTTTATCATTTAGCTACACTATAGCGCGTCAGCTACTGGAAGCAGTTAATTCCATAAATTATCTGGTAGTAGACAACAGGAGTGATTTAAAATCGCTAGATGATCATTTAGTAATCGCGAAAGCGTTACGGAGTTGATAGATAAACTCCAGTGGAAGGCTCTGCAATGGAGACACTCAGTAGCTCGATGAGACTTTTGTTGAGGTTTCGAGACCATACCTTCACCGAGGAGTCTAGCAGTATATTGCTCCCTCCTGGGTATATCTGGCGAAGAGACCATGAGGATTAAATGAGAGAGATTAGAGCGCACACAGAGGCATACCGACAATCTTTCTTTCCACGAACAATACGATACTGGAATAGAAAGAAGAACCGATAGTTACTCAAGGTACTCTCCGCCACACACCGTCAGGTGGCTTGCGGAGTATGGATGTAGATGTAGAACGCCCCCCGTAAATCCTCTCTTTCATGTTATTCATTTTGATAACTGCTTATCATCAATATACTCGTAGTTAACAAAATAACTGAATATTTATCGTCAGAAAATGGTAAGAAATTTACAGTTTTCCACAGTCAATACGAAAATTAAAACCTTTTCACACACTATTATCAGGTGGCATTGGTTGTTAATTTTATGCCACACTGTCGCATATACTGTTATGTTTCAAAGTAAAATTGTGTGTTAACGGCTCGAACTTAAGTCATTACAAATTCAAATCTTTGTACTGCAGCATCATTCTGCGACACCAGCGCCGCTATGAAAAAACCACGGGTGGGGCGGGTGGTGGGAAGTTAATGAGGGTTCAGGGGCAGATTCAGTGTTACCACGGAGGCAGGCGGGGCCAATGTGAGAGAATGGGGCGATCCCGCATCGGAAAGTAATCCGGGTCACACGTAGGGCGGCCACGGGCTTCTCCTGCCTTATTGATTCCGGCGTGAGTACCGGCGATAGCGCACAGTGAGATGTGTCCATCCGCAGCGACGCCAGGAGTGAAGTGCGCGGCGCGGCGCGGCGCGCTGCAGGCTTAGATCTGCCAGGGGGGCTCAGAGCCTAATGGAATCCGCCCTGGCTGGCTGTCCGAGAGGTTCGCAATTTCATTTCCTCCAGCGAAGCGCAGCGAAGACATCACTAAATGCAGATTTATTTATTTTACTGCAGAACTGCCTCTAATCAGACTGTAATTCCGAATCAGCTCGGAGAGCAGTGAACGCAAAAACTATACTTGCGTCCTCGGCGTAATCGTATTTAACAAGCACTCGCCAAATATTACATCTTCTTAATTATACCACGTTACCGAGTGTTTGTCACTGAGTGTTTGTCACTGACGAAATTCGAGGATTAAGTCGTTCTAGCTTGGTTTCGTTGTTCCTGAGGCAAGCGTGAGAACATATGTATGCTTTTCCGCTAGTCCACAGGGATGTTATATTAGCGTATTTGTTAAAAAATTATTGACAAAATGACCTGGCCGAATGCGATTCGTATAGTTCCAACCAAACCTTTTCTAAACAATGAGTCAACTATTTAGCACATTAACTCATTTGCAATCAGACTTTTGAATCTGTTTTATACACGGCAGCCCTATTCTTCAAAGAATCAGGGGTGGCTGATTTACAAGGGTAATAGTAATTGACCAGTAACCGTGCCCCTCTTCCCCCCCCCCCCCTCCCGCCCCCCACTCCTCCCAAAGACTGTGTAAAGAATGTATATTTTGTGTATAAAGCATCTAACTTCTGGTTTTAACAAAAGGTAATTTTCCACATATCTCAATTTTTGTGACGTCGTATCTCCTGAATTCTGTACCATAAAAATGATATAATTTTGCAGCTACTTTCAATTGTATATGTGAATACTGTCTGGAAAATGTGTTGCATGCAGAGTTACTACTAAGGAAGTAATAATTTAGAACGTCAAGCCTGACACTCAACTGTTACTACATGGATAATGTAAAATTAGTAAGCAATAAACGTTTTTCCTTTCATTATTTTGAATGTGTGTGTGTGTGTGTGTGTGTGTGTGTGTGTGTGTGTGTGTGTGTGTGTGGGAGGAAGGGGAGGGTAATTTTATAAGCGAGAAAGTTTCTAAAAACTTCAAAATTTAAAGTTTGTTGGAAGTCGCTGGATACTGGGATAAATAAAGCTAGACTACGTTGTGACCCGGAAATTACGCTTCCTCAAGACTTAGACACAGCTTCTAACTTCAATTCTTAGCTTATTGTGTTCAGCCTCCAACATGAGATTACATTTTTTAATGATTACACTTTCAAAGCGTTTAAAATTTTTAAATTCGGTCAGTAATCACACGAAATACAGAAAATCGATTTTTTTAACCCTGGAAGCCGTTGTATACAACAACCTGAAACTTAGACTACATGACACGATAACCATTTTAGACATTCAGTATTATAAATTTTGAGTGCATACATAGCTTTAGGTAGGTATCGTCTGTTCACGAGGTCCACATTTTCTTCAATTTTTGATGGATGTTCCACCCTTTTGGGTTGGAATGAAGCAGATAATTCCAAGTAACGGTTTCCTTCTATTCAGTTGACATGATTTTCTATCATTGACTCTTATCTATATTTTCTTCTTTGGCATCAATTACATTGTAAATGGTAGTAAAACACTAAGTACGCACTTCGCCACAGTAGGTACACAGATCTGTCATGATTTATTGTCAGTCAAGGGAAAACTGTTTGCCTTGTATTATGTCACCGCTGTCTTCGATGCAAATACTGCTTTGACACGACTATTCTGTGCCACCACCAACATCCATTTACAACCCCTTGGAGAACTGTCGGAGAAAGTTTTCCACTGCTTGTATCTCTGCGAGTATTGTTGGCCCGAGATTCAAGACAAGCAAGAAATAGTAATAATAATAATAATAATAATAATAATAACAATAAAGCCTCTGGAAACTTTTAAAAAATTCTGTGGAATACGATATGAGAAACATGGAGATCCATGTGATACATTTTTGCAAAAAAAAGGTAGAACAAGTTCTCGTTAGAGTGAAGAAAAAGTCACCCAAATTAGAAAACACCCTTCAAGGTTCGTGCCAAGGATTTGACTACTGAGGACTCTTACGGAGCTAATTACTTACCGATTTATATTTCAGTAGTCCTATTTTCAAATGTAAATGAGTAAAGTTATACCTGGAGCTTTTCTTGTAAAATGCTAAGTGATGTTTCAGAACTGTCTATACACTCTGACCGGAGTAGGTCACTCAACTGTTGAAATCATAGCTTGGTTTCAGCTGTTAAAGAGAAAAATTACAGCTTCAGTTCTGTTTCACGTACAGCATGAGACTAAGCTTTATTCCACCCGACACGCAAAAAATACTTGCGGGCTGCAATGAATAGTACATCTTTTCTGAAAGCAGGTAGTTTTTATGCCGTATTATTCCCTACTCTTTTGGCTATAAAACGCTAGTTTTCAACAAAATCTTTATTCAGTACAACGGCCTTACACCACTTACTGGGAGAGCCGGTATGCTCGAATGGTACCACTTAACTGGTTTACGTCGTAGCCAAAGTCTTGCTGCATCACTAACCTCCCAATCAGCTTTGCAACGCCCATGCAACTCCGCACAGATGGACCTTCGTTGCTGTTTATGGCTTTTGTTAGGCTGCGAGGAATCCAGCTGGTGGACGATGTGTCAGCGCTACCAAAAGAGGTATCCAGTTGACCAGTGAGGTGTCTGATCCGTCGATCACCTCGAATGAGAAGTCATAGATGTGTGCGGCCAGCCTGCACGCAGGAGATCGGATAGGTCTGCACGATCTTGTTTCGATTATGACAGAAGCCTTGCCCACCAACTCTCCGTGCCTTTGTTCACTGTTAGGTCTCTGCAGTCACTCTGCAAGCGCCTGTGAATATCTGCGATGCTCTGGTTTTCCGCCAAAAGAAAATGACAGCTCTCTCATTAGAACGCACTTCTCTTGCAGAAGCCATTTTGAAGGCTACGTATAGCACCGCTACCCATGAAATTGTAAGCGCCGAAACGGGAATATTCCACAATGTCCCACAGCATATTCCTCACTCTCCAGATGAAACTGGCCGGGAAAAGAGAAGTGTTACATTACTAAGTTGTGTGTTGTTTTCGAATCATGCCATGCGCCATGACGTCACAGACTTGAAGCCGACGTCCGCTATTTTAACTGTCCCATACATTGGCGTCGGATGAAAGTGTTTTCTTCAAAAATAGCAGCTTTCTTTATGGGTCTACCGATCATTTTACTGTGATATGAAGTGTCTTTGAATCACATTCATATCAAGCTATATTTTCATTCATAAACACGAGTTTTCTTTGCGCTCTACATTTACTATAATGGTTTTATTTTTATCATTTGACGTTACAAATCCTACCATTCCTGCCTGAAATTCTCTCTGTATGGACGCTTTGAGAAGGAAAGATTGGAAACCAATCACACACTCACCGTTTGCGAGAAAACACAGACCGAATATCAGTTCTATTAGTCCGTATTGAGGAAAATGCCGAATTACGAAAGCAACTTTTTCGTATCATATATGTCTCTTCTCACTCATTCGAAACGTGTAACAAAAAGAAAGTTACATTAATGAATCGACTTTTTTCATATTACTGGATCAGATCTGTGTTTACTGCCTGAGAAACGTCTGAAAACCGCTTCCTGACTATGTGTTATTCACAACAGCACTGTAACATTTTCTGTTTAAAACAACTCTGTTGCGAGTACGTGAAATTATGAACAAGAAGCAATCGTAAACAGTAGTCTGCTAATATTCTGAAGTGTCCACCATGGCGGTACCTTTTTCTAAGTAATGTGCACTGTAGACCTATAGCGCCAAATCCCCTTATTATAAGCCCATGATAAACGATCTGTATGTATCTATGGTCTAAGAAGGGAGGGAGATGGTGCTATAGACTTAACGCTGGACGATATTTTGAAGTCAGAGTGGGCCTGGTCTGCTGCCATCTTAAATAGCCCAAAACATTATCGGACAGCTGTTTACGATTCCTTCTTTCTCATTATTTCCGTCTTGTGCACGCAACGACCGTTTTACATGACAAAAATTACACTGCTTCCATGAATATTATGCTGTTAGAAAGGTAATTTCTACCGTTTTTTCTGTTTTTCAATGCTTGTTTTCTCTATCAATGCGACACATTTGGCCTCGTTAATGTAACTTGTTTTTGTTGACACATTTCGAATAACCAAGAGGAGAAGGAAGTGATATGAAAAGCATACTTTCTTAATCCACTTCATTCCTCCTTTATTGTATTTGTATCTATAGCAAATGAAGCTGGAACCCCGAAACCAATGCTTGTTTTCATACTGGTAATACTTCTTGTTCGTTACATTTTCAGCTGTCACCTCTTATGCACAACATTCTTAATTTTCACGTTTCCAAAAAGCTGACATACGTGTATTTTACTATTCCATAATGTGTGCAATGAGGAAAGAAGCAAAGCAGGCTATCATATTTTGTGCATGTCAATAAAGTGAGCGATTACTGAAATGTGGAAATAACAGAACGGTGTAGAGAGATACATCCCCATCAAGAACGTAGCTAAAAGACTGAAGATCCAGACCTCGCCTGTCACCTAAATGAAAACGCACACGACTTATTTGCCGTGTAGAGAAATTGAAAGATATTTTGATTTCCAGTCATACGACTAAAATGGATAGGTGCTGTCGATAACCGAGAAGGCCATGGATAGATCTGGATTATCGATAGCACTATCAGCTATCCCCCAAACGTATTTTACCCAAAAAGTACCACGTCTCCTACCTCACAAACTTCACAGAAGCTGCGAGGAAGGAGTCGTGCTTGGGTACGTCTGTCGGTAGACTACTTTCCCGCGAAAGCCAAAGGTCCTGAATTCGAGTCTCGGTCCGGAACATAGTTTTAATCTGCCAGGAAGTTTCATATCAGTTCACAATCTGCTGCAGAGTTAAAATTTCATTCTGGATACTTCAGCCAATACCAACTGCTGCCCAGTATTGTTGGCTTGTTAATCAGTTCGTTTCTTATTTGCAGTTGAATGTAATGTAGGTTTTGCCGTTTACTGATATTGATCTGTGTGCTCCTGTGGTAGTTTATATTAACTGGTAAAATTATAACGAGAAAGAAGAGGGAAAGACAGCGTTTTATTGGCAGAATACTTCGAAAATGTAACAGATCTACTAAAGAGACTCCCTATACTACGCTGGTCATACTCTTTGGGAGTACTACAGCGCCGTATGGGATCCTTATCAGACATGATTAACGGAGTACATCGAGAAAGTTCAAAGAAGAGCAGCACGTTTTGTACTATCGCGGAATAGGGGAGACAGTGTCACGGGTATGATACAGGAATTGGGATAGTCACCATCAAAACAAAGGCGTTTTTCGTTGCAGCGGAATCTTCACACGAAATTTCAATCACTAACTCTGTCTAGACTGCAACGAGGAGACGAGGTACTCGCGGAATTAAAGCTGTGAGGACGGGGCGTGAGTCGTGCTTGGGTAGCTCCGTTGGTAGAGCACTTGCCTGCGAAAAGCAAAGGTCCCGAGATCCAATCTCGGTCCGGCACACAGTTTTAATCTGCCAGGAAGTTTCACTAACTCTGTCCTCCGGAAGCGAAAATATTTCGTTGAACGACCTACTTAGGGAGAAACGATCATCATAAAAAAATAAGGGAAATCAGAGCTCGCACGGAAAGATACAGGTGTTCGTTTCCTTCGCGTGCTGTTCGAGATTGGAATAACAGAGAATTATTGGGAAGGCGGTTCCATGAATCCTCTGCCAGGCATTTAAGTGTGATTTGCAAAGTATCCATGTTTCGTCCACTATTGTTATGATAAGGTATAAACAGGTACGCGCGATTGTAGTAGTCTCAGTACTTATCTATAGCAATTTAATGTTAGTACTGGAATCGTTAACTGGAGACTGGTAGAACTTGGGGCTTGCAATATTTCAGTGTTTCACAAGGCAACGGAGCGGTAAACATAACTACAAATAACATTAAATTAAAATCAGTGGTTAAAATTACACTTGAATTTGTCTGTGTTGCCCAAAAATCGAGTTGGTCAAGAAAAATACCGCCCAAACAGTGACCGTTGGATTTATTTAAAAACAAAAATTGCTCGTAGTTCTATCAATGGTGGGCCATAAGGGAAAATAACGCGCAATAAGGTCATCCAGGCGGTATTCAATTATGAAAACCAATTCCGATACTGGACGACTTGGAGGGATTTGTGGAGAGCATAATGGGTATGTGATGATATCACATTCTATAATTCGTTCTTTTCTGAAAGATTTTTTTCAGCGCCCTTCTTGAATTCTTCCAAGCCGACTCACCCTGCGTCGCCGCCCTCGCCGCCCTCTTTCAGCCATAATCTATTTACTCCCTTGTATCACTATAGTAACTGAAGCGGTCTCAGATGTTCTGTAATTATCTCCAAACTGTAATCTTTCAATTTGTAGAAACAATTATAAAAAAATAATTTTTTGGTTAATTTTCTAACAGTGCTTATCTTGGGTTGGGAATACTTCTTTCTTGGGTAGACTGTATTTAATTCTAATGTTGGTTTGCGTAAGATCACGAGAATATACGTAGTTCAACGATATTTACGTTGGAAGGGAGCTAGCGATCCCATTTTGTTCTGTCTGTCTGTGGATAAAGTCACTAGCGAAACCGCTATACACTATGTATTCAAGTCTTACTGCAAGAACAATGTTCTACTGTGAAATGTCTCACTCGTAATATCGTCGGAACAGTGAGTCCAAACGTCATATTTCTAACCTGTTTGTAAGTAAATGTCATATAGGACATAACGTATGTTGTACATCACAGAGGAATTCGCTAGGATATTATCATGGATAAACGCAAACTCATTTGTGACGTCGCATATCGTATGCAACAAAGTCTAGTTGAATTCAATCCGTGACTCAGTGTTAAGATCCCAAAACATTAGCTCACAGCTTCTGTGTAACTCGATTTGTTTTATAAATCAATTTGGCTGTTATACTTTTGAGTGTTAAGATAATAATTTCAAAAGATCTTCATCACTTAAGGAAATTGAAGAATTTTCATGCAGTGGAACACACTTAAAGTGAGACTGAATTGAAGAACTTTGAATGCTTTGATATGCTGAACGTATTGTGACGTGGTTTCAGAGAAGTTATTTAACCCACCTTTAAGATTCTTCTGCTCTGTGATACTTGAACTTGTTTTATTAGCAAAGAGGCAATGCATTAAACACTAAGGTGACAAAAGTCATAGGACAGCGATATGACATATCTAGATAGCGGTAGTATCACGTACACAAGGTACAGGAGGAAAGTTCGTCGGCGAATCTGTCATTTATACTTATATACTGCTGAGAATATATGCAATACATACTTAAGAAAAGTTTTTTGGCTTAATTATATGGCTTCCTGAACGCAAATTATGTACATAAAATTAAACAAGGCATAAATTTGTTTTCAGAATAAATTAAAATGTGAACCTATTAAATGTCCCTAACAAATCTAGACCTCCTCCCCCCCCCCCCCCCTCCTTTTGACGAAGTCCTGGCTACGTCATTGGCTCCCTGTGGAGTGGAGTTCTTGTTATATTATATTGTCACTGCATTAGTTCCGCTGTATTTTACACAGCTTCTTATTTTTAGATCTTACCTATCATGTTTCATTCAATGTAGGACCAATAACAGCAAATTACTGGTTAAAAGAACGATACAACTTTTTTAAACATGTTCCAAAATTGTGTTGTATTATAAATGTGATTAAGGGAATGGTCCAACCGCTTTGACTCAGGAAACGGATATTTTGCTCCAACATACCAATATATATGTAAGTCATTATTGTTAGTAATGTTGGCCTGACCTATGTACGAGGGTCACTCCAAAAGAAATGCACACTATTTTTTTAATCCATCTATTATTCTACATGTTTGAAAGTTTTACAGTGTGTAGATACATCCTTTAGGAACAATATTATCATTTCTCCACATAATTTCCATCCGTCTCAAGTGCCTTACGCCATCTTGGAACCAGCGCCTGTATACCCGCATGGTAAAATTCTGGACGAAACTGTTAGAGCCACTGCCTGTGAACAAGGGTGTCATTATCTTCAAACCTTGTTCCACGAAGAGTGTCACATTGAGCGATATCAGGACAGCAAGCCGGGTGTTTCAGTGTAGTCCATCCGGGTTTTGTGATCGCTTCCATGGTTTTTTGACTGACATGTGGCCGTGCATTTTCGTGCAACAGCAAAACATCCTGCTTTTGTCGATGTGGTCGAACACGACTCAGTCGAGCTTGAAGTTTCTTCAGTGTCATCGCATATGCATCGGAATTCATGGTGGTTCCACTTGGCATGATGTCACACAAGCAAGAGTCATTCGGAATCGAAAAGCATCGTAGCCACAAATTGTCCAGCAGAAGCTGTGCTTTTGGATATTTTTTCCTTGGGTGAATTTGCATGGTGCTACTCCATTGACTGACTCTTCGTCTCTGGTGAAAAATGATGGAGCCATGTTTCATCACCTGTCACAATTCTTCCAAGAAATTCATTTTCACCATTGTCGTACTGTTCCAAAAGTTCGCTGCATACCGTTTTCCTTGTTTCTTTCTGAGCTACTGTCAACAACCTGGGAATCCACCTGGCACAAACCTTTTTGACGCCAAAACTTCCAGTATTCTGCAAACACTTCATTCCCCTATCCCAACGTAGTGTGACAATTCGTTCACTGTGATGCGTCTTTCAGCAGTCACCAATTCGCTAACCATCTGCATATTGTCTGGAGTGTGTGCAGTACGAGGCTTGCCGCTGCGAGGACAACCCTCAATATTGCCATGCCCGCTTTCATCACGTAACCTGCTTGCCCACCGACTAACTGTACTGCGATCGACAGCAGCATCTCCATACACATTTTTCAACCTCTTGTGGATGTTTCCCGCTGTCTCGTTTTCACAGCACAGGAATTCTATGATAGCACGTTGATTCTGACGAACGTCAAGTGTAGCAGCCATCTCGAAGACATGCTGTGACGGCGCCACTCACGGGAACAGTTTGAACTGAGTTTTAACACAACCAGGAAGGATGTATCTACACGCTGTAAAACTTTCACACATGCAGAATGAAAACTGTATTTTTACAGAAATAGTGTGCTTTTCTTTTGGAGTGACCCTCGTAACATATAGGCCTACCTTTCCAACAGTAGCCTATTTGCTACATTTTTCGGAATATTTCTTGTCAGTAACTCTGTCAGTTTTTCTGGAATAGCCAGATACACCAAAAGTGGAATGTACGTCTAGTTTGATCATCTGCTTCATTTTGCTTTTGAATTTCATTTTGATGTTTTCAGTGTTTATAAGACTTTGTGATAGACTTGTAATTAGTTAATTTCATGTTCCATGTATAATCTGCACGACATATCATAATGATGCGGCAAGGCGTTTTATATTAACATCAATTTCTTGTAAATATGCCTCCATGCCGATAATTCATTGGTTTCTTCGTTTTTTAATTAAAGTTTTTAGTAATTTGTAACCATTATGATTTACACATAACAATAGTACATTACCTTTCGCGGAATAAGAGTTGCCAAAAAGAAAAGTTTTCAGTTTAGTTTCAAATTTTATTTAGCTGTCTGTCACGTGTTTTAAATCACTGGATAACTTATCAAAACTTTCGGCTCAGCATTGTGAACCCCTGTTCGTGCTACAGACAGCCTTAAAGTGGCGTAATGAATATTCTTTTTCTGCCGTTATTGTAATTTTGTACATTGTTTTTGTTGAAGTGCAGTGGATTATTTGCAACAAACTTCATGAGGGAATAGCTATACTGTGAAGCGGATAGGTTGCTATTCACACGTCGAACAGCAGGCAGCCATGACGGAAAGGTGTTCACATAAGTTTTCGGTGAAAGCCTTCTTCAGAAAGAAAGCAAAGCACACAAATTTCCATACAATCATATACACAAAACTAACTCTCTCTCTCTCTCTCTCTCTTTCACACACACACACGCACACACACACACACACACACGCACGCACGATTGCTGTCTCCTGCTGTTCTAGCCAGAACAGCTTGGAAGGCAATGTAAAACACAGGAAAGAAAGAAAGTAAACAGTGGAACAATAATTCATGTATAAAAAAGGATATATTGCTTAAACGGCTCCACTTACGAATGAAATGTGATTCCTTTAAACTTAGTTTAAGATCTGATTGATTAGTGCACCCTTAAACGATGCTGTCTGTCATTTTTGGTGAAACAACTCCATGTAATGCACCAAATACTATTTGGCATACGCTAACAGAAGTCGATAGATATCCCCAACGGTCGGAACTGGGCGCGGACACCTCTGAATGACATCACGGCGAAATATCACCACTGTGAACCATAGAGGCATAAATGCAGTGAACCTAATGTTTTGTGCTGTGTAAGGTGGCTGACGTCAGCTTCAAACTTGTGACGTAATGACAATTCCTTTATAATATCTCGGTAACAAGTGCCGTTACCACGCACTGCCGAGTGTGTAACACATACCTCTATTAAAGTTCTTGGCATTCAGTCACCCTGATGACTGTGTTTCACAATTTTTTAGCGTTGGCCACAGTCTATCTTTACTCAAATTCTTGTGCTTATGAATACGGCTGTGTACGGTAGCATTGTGCCGGCCGCGGTGGCCGAGCGGTTCTAGGCGCATCAGTCCGGAACCGCGCGACTGCTACGGTCGCAGTTTCGAATCCTGCCTCGGGCATGGATGTGAGTGATGTTCTTAGGTTAGTTAGGTTTAAGTAGTTCTAAGTTCTAGGGGACTGATGACCTCCGCTGTTAAGTCCCATAGTGCTCAGAGCCATTTGAACTATTTGTACGGTAGCATAAGATTTTTTTCTAGGTTATTGTACTGGATTTATCACTGATGTTCCGTTCAGAACTGGGAAAGAATTGAAACAGACTGTCCCGCACACCTCCTGCGACACAGTCTGCAATATCGCCAACACCTTTTACTGGTGACAATACGTCTTTGAGTAGCTCACAATATTTGACGAATTATTCTTTCTCAAGCCCCCTACTGGCTACACACATCTGATACACATAAGGCACTTCGAGGGAGAAACGACCTGGGTGGACGAAAAATCTACCTCACCAAAAGACAAAAAATAAATAAATACCGTTAGAAAAAATCGAAATTGCCATGACTAAATCTGGTTGGACGACCTGAATGTATGATCAGTTTCATCTCTATCATCCTATCTTCATTGTCGGTGGATGTTTCCGGAACTAAAGTTTTAGCAAGTTTTGTGCTCATACTCTTGACTTGATAAGCTAAGCGCATAGCGCTTCAGTAGACATTATCGATGAAACCCGTAGGTGAACAATATTTGTTGAGATTGATCATGATTAAGGCGTACAAACGTTTTTGTCTGATCAAAATACATAACAAATGGAAATTTGTATCGCTCGTTCAAGGTCACATATATTGTGAATACTCTCGTGAGAAATATCACACATCGGAAATTTAAATTGGCCTCAGTTTTACGAAGTATACCGGCCATGACAATATGGTATGGGCCTCCTCTCCTCCCTCCTTTTATCACGCCCTACAGGTCACTCCACTGGCCTCTTGAATCCGCTTACCCTGCCCCCACCCGCATTCTCTACAACTTACAAAATTCTGCTCCCTCCTCTTCCATCTTGAAGACCTCCGAATATTCTGCGTTATTCGTAAACCCGACACTACTCAGCTCCTGCTCACTGCTCCTGGTACTCTGCCGCGCCTCTAACACCACAGTCCTCAAACGCTACACCTCCACTCCACATTCTCTCCCAAAGTAACTTTAATAGCCTTCACTTAAAATCTGAAGGAGCCCACACCACCTTCTCCGATTAGGTCTCCTTTCCTCTCCTCTCCTCTCCATCAACATCCTAAGGCTCGGTCTGGAACAGCACCCCTCTTCTCTCTTCCGAATTCCTCCCCGAACATACGCCCACGCAGACACCCTCTTACGCACTACCCCAACTGATACGTTCCCATGATACCTCTCTTCCTGGCAGTCTAGGCCCACTCATCACTTCACTCACCTACATCTGTATCTAAAGCAGTCAGCCCACCGGCTTTTTTACTTTTTTAACTCATTCAGCTGTATGCCTGTGTCTTTTATCTTCGTGAAACATTAATTTGCCATTTCATTTGTGTCTGTCTTTTAATTACTCAAGAAATCCTCCTTTTTATATTTTAAATTATGCAACTGACTGTCTTTTTATTGTGTCGAACATTCATTCCTTTTGTGTACCGCAGTATCCAGTTTTATGTTTTCAAATTTTTACTTTCATAATGCAGAAGTGCGACGATCGGTCTCCACTGACAGCTGACCTCCCTCCCATATGGGGCGAGGGGAATCAAATAACAATAATGGGAAAAAAATCTATGTACGGGACTCAGCCAGCTGGAGTGAGAACCGGAAGATCGAAATAGCTGCAGAACACCCATCACTAAGTAATAATAAACCCTGAACGTCTTATCATTTCTCACCTGCCGTTATTGGCAAACCATTAAAATTCAGGTAATTTTCATGACTTCAGAATCTCTACAGGATCGGATGTTTCTTCAATATTCCAAAGGCTTGAGAATGATGTTGCTAAAACTGTCATCTACCTTATGATTATTCACGACGTCATCAAGAATTTAGAAGGAGTCAGTATCAATGGTAATGAAGTATTTTACACCGTACTCAAATATTAATGGGAGGATGTGGATATATCACGCACAAATGGCGGAACAGGAATACCTCTCCGCGACGTCTGAGAAGGACAGCAAAAGAAAGGATCCCGCGGAACTGTGAATCATTCAAAGACTGCCTTCGCTTCTTTTTCGAAAGTAACTGCAAACTACTCACCAAAAGTAGGAATTACAGTTTTGCTTGGCCAACGAACTTAATTTGAAAATCTTTAGGTAGCAGACCCGTTTTTAATAAAAGTGGGGTCCAAATCTCTAGAGTCAAAACTACACAGGAAAACGGTGATACATGAAACCCCAGCAGAAACCGAAAATGAACTGACTGTACAAGGTTAACACACGTAACGAGGGCACTGAGACTGCCAGTCAACACTTTGAACAGGTGTGTGGCGTAACTTTGTCCATAAAATTTGGTGTTACATAAGAATGTTGGACGGGCTCAGGTGGCACAGGTATCTGACGTTCTTAAGCGATAGTCATAATGCTCGTGATGAAGAGCGCAGAAGGTTACTAGCGCAGATGGCACAAGTAATGAATAGTCTATGAATCTAAACGAGGAAAGAAGGAAGCTGTGGCCAAACTTAAACAAGTGATAGGTTTTTCGGCCACATCCTGACCTTTCAAGTCTCCCGCAGTTCTGGATTAAATGTCAGTGAACTGTTTCTTACGGGGTGTTTACAAAAGTACTTAACAAAAACAAATGGCCCTGAGCAATATGGGACTTAACATCTGTAGTCATCAGTCCCCTAGAACTTATAACTACTTAAACCTAAGGGCATCACACACATCCATGCCCGAGGCAGGATTCGAACCTGCGACCGTAGCGGTCGCGCGGTTCCAGACTGTAGCGCCTAGAACCGCTCGGCCACTCCGGCCGGCCAAGCACTTAACAGATTTCCAACTTCATATGCTGGGTGTTCCCCAATTCATATTATAAACTTCTACATATTGTAGAAGGGGACTTAGTGCAATAAGTTTTACATAGGAAGCCGTAACCGGAAACGTGATCCAACGACGCCATAGAGTGTCAAATTTATAGGCGTCAGCACCTGTAGAAGTCTAGTAAGTGAATCACATCTCTATTGAACAAGTGGACATAGAGCTTAAGGTATGCATTTTAGACTCTTTTCTTGCTTTGGTCCATACTACCAGCTCTGAAAGTTGCCTACCATACAATATTAGCAACGACCATACCGGTACACGTATTCCACTGTCAGAGGTATCAGACTGGTTTTCGCTTATAACTTTCGACTCGTTCGTTTCCGGTGGGAGGATCCTTGCCTGAAACTGATAAACTTACTCGCCTCTATCATTGTTGATTGTTTGTAACATCATCACGCTATCATACATTTACACGCACTGGCGCCTCTAACCTTGACGGCCTGCTCGTCGTTGGAAGACGTTTCCGGACGTCAGTTCCTATGTAGAACTTGATTTACTACGTTGCCTCTGAAACCTCTATGAGTGCGTAATATGAATGTGGGACAAACTGTAGATGTATTCATATGAACAACAGATACAGATTTAGTGTCTTTTATTGCAAAGCGCCGCAAACGTTTCGCTTAAGGAGATTAAATGTGACATCCATTGGTTATGTGGGACACATCCCATCTAAAGTCCATTTCTTGCGAATGCTAGCGTACCTTTTTAAAGTGCGGCGTATATTCCTGCTCTGAGCTCTGCTAGAGTATCCGGTAACGGTACTGCAAACATTGTATCCTATATGAAACCGTACAAGGAAAATTCAACAGATGTCATGTTCCAGTGAACGCGGAGCAATGGAAGCGGCTTACCTCGACCAGTCCCTTTACATGGAAAGCTGCTATGGAGGTAATCACAGACATCGGTTAGTGCGGCGGAGCGTCAACTTGCATGAAGAGTACGCTGCGGTCTTGTCCAGCTTCCTCAATCAGTGAGATTAAAAAGTTTTCCATCACATCGAAGTACACTGTTCCGTTGATTGTTTTCTCGACGAAAAAGAAATGGCTGAAATTGTTACATGTGCTGAGTGCACAAGAGATGATAACTTTTAAGCTGCCATGAACATGTTCCAACTTCGCGGAATTTCACTGTTCCAGAACCTACAGTTCCATTAATTAACTTTACCACGTAAGTGAAAAGTCGACTTATCACTGGAGATATCACTGAAAATAATGTTTCCAATGAAATCTTCGTTCACATCCAGTCGATATAATATTGGACCACTAAACGCTACTGTTAATTTGTGCAGGGCCGGCCGAAGTGGCCGTGCGGTTAAAGGCGCTGCAGTCTGGAACCGCAAGACCGCTACGGTCGCAGGTTCGAATCCTGCCTCCGGCATGGATGTTTGTGATGTCCTTAGGTTTAACTAGTTCTAAGTTCTAGGGGACTAATGACCTCGGAAGTTGAGTCCCATAGTGCTCAGAGCCAATTGAACCATTTTTTTTTGTGCAGGACTGATTCAGCATACAGAAAACCGAAAACAAAATTGGATGAAATTAAAAGGAAGGGCTGCTACATTAAGAGCATAATCGACATATTACTGTTAAATGCAGAAGAGAGAGAGGATGGAGAGCTTATAGGACGCCCAGCTTACAAGAAGCACGTCGCGTCGATTTTACATGACCGTTCACAAAGCTTTGCTTCGCGAGATCGCCAGAAACACACAGTGGTCTCGGCGTTTTTTTATGGTATAAAGAGCATGGGGAATTGGAGTACAGTTGCAGGGGAAGAAGTAGAGGAAAGGGTTAGGGGAGAAAATGGACTTGCTACTAGGAACGAGAGAGGAGAAGGACTAATTGAGTTATGCAATACATTTCAGATGGTAATGGTGAATACCCTGTTAAAGAATCACAAGAGGAGCAGGTATACTCGGAAAATGCTCAGAGATAGATTTCAGGTGCACTACATCACATTCGGGCAGAGATCACGGAGTCAGATATTGGGTTGGCTAACTTTCAGAGACCAGTCAAGAAGAATCAGTGCGCAAATAAGAGGAATACGGAAGTACTATTGAATAAAGAGATACGCTTGAAGTTCTATGAGGCTATAAATAAATGATAATGAATAGCCCAGTAGGCAGTTCAGTTAAAGAGTAACGGACATCTCAAAAAGGCCAGTCACTGAAGTTGGAGAGAGAAACGTAGCTACAAGGAAGGTAACGATAAAGAGATAATGATAATAGAAGAAATAATTCAGTTTATCGATGAAAAATGGAAGTAAAAAAATGATGTTCAGGGACATTCCGGGATTTAGACTAGAAATGAGAATGAAAAAAACAAAACAGGAAGTATATGGAAGCTAAGACGAAATGGCAGCCGAAAGAATGTGAAAAAATCGAAAAAGTAATTATTGTCGGAAGGACTGATTCAGCATACAGAAAACCGAAAACAAACTTGGATGAAATTAAAAGGAAGGGCTGCTAAATTAAGAGCGTAATGGACATACTACTGTTAAATGCAGAAGAGAGAGCGGATGGATGGAAGGAGTACATTGAGGGTCTCTATGATAGCGAGGACTTATCTGATGACGTGATGGAAGGAGAAACTGGAGTCCATACGGAAGAAATAAGGGATCCAACAATAAAATAAGAATTCATAAGAGCTCTGGAAGACGTAAAATCAAATAAGCAGGAGGGATAGATAACATTCCATCAAAATTCCTAAAACCATTAGGGTGAAGTAGCAAAAAAACGATTATTCACGTTGATGCGTAGACTATATGAGACTGGCGATATACCATCTGACTTGCGGCAAAACATCGTCCACTCAATGCGAAGCATTGCAAGGGCCGACAAGTGCGAGAATTATTGCACAACCTTAACAGCTCATGTATCCACGTTGCTGACGAGAAAAATATACAGAAGAATGGGAACGAAAATTGAGGATCTGTTAGACCACGATCAGTTTGGATTTAGCAAACCAGAGAGACAGTTCTGACGTTGCGGTTAAAAATGAAAGCAAGACATAAGAAAAATAAAGACACGTTCACAGCATCTGTCGACTTGGAAGAACAGTTCGATAATGTAAATTGGAGCAAAATGTACGAAATAATAGGAAAATTAGGGGCAAGCTGGGGGGGGGGGGGGGGGGGAAGACGGGTGATATACAATATGTACAAGAACCAAGTGGGAAAAATAAGAGTGGAAGACCAACAACGAGTTGCTCGGATTAAAAAGAGTGTAAGACGGGACGTAGTCTTTCGCCAGTGCTGCTCAATGTATACGTCGTAGAAGCAAGACGGAAATAAAGGAAAGGTTTAAGATTGGGATTAAAATTCAAGGTAAAAGGAATTCAATGTTAAGATTCACTGATGAACTTGCTATCTTCAGTGAAAGTGAAGACGAATTCGAGAATCTGCTGAATGAAATGTATGGTCTATCGAGTACAATATGATTTGGGAGTAAATCGAAGAAAGACTAAAGTAATGATGAGTAGGAGAAATGAGTACAGCGAGAAACTTAGAATTGGTGATCACGAAGTAGATGAAGTTAAAGAATTCTTCTACGTAGCCATCGAAATAACCCATGACGGACGGAGCAAGGAACACATAAAAAGCAGATTAGCACTGGCAATTAGTGCATTTCTGGAAAAGACAGGTTTACTAGTATCAAACATAGCCTTTAATTTGTGAAAGGAATTTCTGAGAATGTACGTTTGGAGTTGTTGTGTACATAGTTCCCCGTAGTCAACGCGTACACAACTTTCCCTCTAGAGCGCGCCTCGCTAAGCACAACAGCGCAGGCGCAGCGCTCGTCCGTGTCCGCACTACGAGATGGTGCTGCCGTACAGACGGACCAAATTCTGCTTCCGCCGATCCGCTTATTAATATGTAACGCAGCCAATGAGATTGCTGCTGTAGAACCTTTTCTCCTCGCGGATCACACTCTCGCAGTGATACCCGACCGCGTGAGGTATTATAACGAGTGTACAGACCTCCGATGACTCAGTCTGCATTTGTCTGCAACAGTCTGTAGTCAAGTTTCAGTTTGCACTTAGTAAGATTACCATATTCCTGTACATAGCCATGAAGATCAATGAATTGACACTTTGTTAAGTATCAGAATTATGTGAGAATAAGATTAACGTACCAAGACCAAAGGAACTTCAGATTGCCAATTGGAAACAGCATCCAGAATCAAGTTACGTAATGTCTACGCTTTTTATTACTTTAATAAATGCGTGTGAAAATTAATCAAGTTCTGTTTAAAGTTGGTCACCGTCAATCTGCTACTCTAAGCGTGCAAGTGGCATTTCTATCGTCTGACCTAACGGCAGAAGATAAACACGCCACGATAAGACCACGAGACATATTGCTGACACTCGCCTACTTCGTTAGAGCGACAAGTCAAATAATCTGATCGTGTGTGTACCGAAGGTCTTACAGTATGCACACCACAGGAGTACAGCATTATGAGGCGGTGAGACATGGGGGAAAACTGGAACGGAAGAAAATCCAAGCATTTGAGATGTGCTGCTAAAAAAGAATGTTGAAAATTAAGCGGACTGATAAGGTGAGGAATAAGGTGGTTCTCCGGAGAATCAACGATGAAAGGATTATATGAAAAACACTAACAGGATGATAGGGCATCTGTTAAGACATTAGAGAATAACTTCCTTGGTTAAGACATCATGGAATAACTTCTGTGGTCCTAGAAGGAGCTGTAGAGGGTAAAAACTGTAGTGGAAGACGGAGACTGTAATACATCCAGTAAATAACTGATAATGTAGGTTTTGAAAGTGTTAAGCAGAAGATCGATGACTCAAAAAAAAAAAAAAAAAAAAAAAAAGAATAAGCCAGTCAACAAAACACTTATGCCACTGATAACTGCTAGACCTACTACTCTACGGGAATGTTTACAGCAATAGGTAGGAAGACTGTGTTGCACAGTTGTCGCAGACCGTGATTCTTCGAATCAAAACACATGACTAGCTTTGCTACCACCGTCGCTAGAACTTACAGTGGGTTCACTCACACTGGCGTACTGCGTGAGGCAAAGCTTAATCCATTTATCTACGTATTTGGGCCAGAGTAGATTTGCAAGTTTTGTGAATAAGTTTGCTTGAATATTCAGAGTTATAAGGTCCATACAAGAAAACACTCTATATCGACAAGGACCTCAGCCCAGACATTATAACTGAGCTAAACATTGGCCATTAAACGTTATATTGTGTTATTAAAAAGACTTCTTCCAGAATTAAATCAAATAGTGAAAATATGTGGCAATTAAACGACATATTTGTAATTTTCTCCTTTTTCTCTTGTTTTAATAAGACTACTTATTTTAGAGAAAATATAATAGTCTGAATATAAATCTGTTATTTGTGATGAATAAAAACCACTTGTATTTGCGACATGAAGTCATAAAACGTAAGGTCTGGAGTAGTGAATTTAGAAAATCTTATCGTTGTAAAACGACATTCGTCTTTTGTCTGACATACATCGTTTGTTACTTCTCTCTTCACCTTTCCTCCACCCAGCTGCGATCTGTTTAGATGTATGTAGAAATGTAAGTTTCTTTAACTGAGAGCAACTCTCATTTTTGCTTAACCCTTGTGTCATTTTATTTTATTTTGTACAGTTGAAGCCTTGGTATGTTACTGACAGGTTTAACAGCGAGTCTAGTTCTACGAAAGCAAATAACCGGTTTGCACGATATCTGTTTAACCACCATTACGGCTATCTAACTGAGATCGCTACGAGTCGTAGTAATTACTCAGAACTTGCCTGCTGCTTAATTTATGAAGACCGACTTGCTAGTGCGAACAATATTGGCGCACTTGAGAGGTTCTAAGCTGATATGGTAAGGTAAATAAGAAGCCAGTTGTTCCCCCAACATATAATATTTACTGCAAAATTAACGTTTCCGTTCATCGTCGGTTTAACTCTCTAGCTATAAGAGTTAAAAATCTGTCATCACAGTAATTTATTTGCTTGCTCTATCAACCGTAAAATTGTAGGACAGAAAACTATTGTTGGGGACCATGGGTAGATAAACAGAACGTTGAATGCGGCCGTATAACATCGAAGCAATTTCGCAGAAAATTACGTTGGCAGTGACAATATATAATCTGCAATAGTGTAATGTCAATCAACAGCTCCGCTATTACACCAGTGATTCAAGTGAAGCAGCAAGACGAAGAAATTGCTGTGATCTACAGAGGCAACCACAAGGAAGGAAACCAGCAGAAGACATCACTGATTTCGATTTCTAGCCATACACTGCCCCCCTTCTTCCACCCCAAATGCCACACCAGCATCTACAGTAAAAAACAATGAAGAATGAGTTCTAGATTAATCTAGTTTAAGACCGTTTATTTTTAAGTAACATTTCTCTGTATGTATGTATAAACGCCTGTTGATGAACAGAACATGTTCCAAACGCATTGCGCCGGCCGGGGTGGCCGAGAGGTGCTAGGCACTACAGTCTGGAACCGCGCGACCGCTACGATCGCAGGTTCGAATCCTGCTTCGGGCATGGATGTGTGTGATGTCCTTAGGTTAGTTAAGTGTAAGTAGTTCTAAGTTATAGAGGACTGATGACCTCTGCAGTTGAGTGCCATAGTGTTCAGAGCCATTTGAACCATTTGATTTGAAACGCATTGCATTATGATAGATTATGCATAAAATAAAAAGTGACTGGTAGCAGAAACTTGAAATAAATAATTATTTCACACAGTCACGGTGCGCAAACATAGCAATTATGACTCAAAAAAATACGCACACAAAGTTGTCACTCCGGGAAGGGTCAGCAGCTCGTTGTGTTGTGCTCTGCGCATCAAACTTTCGATCACCGTGCACCCGTTCGCTTCCTAGCTCGGTCTAGTATTTTCTCTTTTTGGGTCTGTGTTGTCCTCATCATCATCGACGCGAGTTGCCGAAGTGTTGTCTAATAAAAGGACTCGCACCAGGTGGCCAAACGGCCTCGATGGAGTTTCCCGGCCAAAAATGCCGTGCTATGGAAAGAAAAAAGTGGAAACTGCGAGCAATGAGGCAGGCTTACCTGTGACGAGTAGGCTGTAGCGCAGGGTGCGGGGCGGGTGCGTGGACACCTGGCACTCGTAGTCGCCCTGGTCGGCGGGCCGCGCGTCGCTCACGGTGAGCCTCCAGTTGTCCGGGTACTGGAAGCTGACGGCGTACCGCTCGTCCCCAGAGTACGTCTGCCGGCCCACCGTCAGCAGCTGCAACTCCTCAGAGCCGGGGCGCCGCCGCACCCACGACACCTGCGTCATTCAAAACAGAAGCACTTCACATAACCATTGCCAGCGCATAGGGGCAAGACTGATGAGCGGAGGTCTTATTTATCAGTAGTCCTCTGGTTTAACGTGGCCCGCCGCGAATTCCTCATCTGTGACAACCTCTTCCTCTCAGAATAGCGCTTGCAGCCGAAATCGTCAATTATACGATGGGCGTTCAGTTAGTGATGTAACACTTTTTTTTCTCGGGCAGTTTCGGTTTAAAAATGCAGAATCTGGGAAATATAGAAATATTCCTGCTTCGGCCCTGTAGTTCCATGAAGATCCTATAGGATGCGGCAGTATGCGTAGCCTTCAAAATGGCGTCTGTAACGGAGGTGCCTTCCAAGCAGAGAGCTGTCATTTAGTTTCTCTTGCTGAAAATCAGAGCATTGCAGATGTTCATAGGCGCTTGCAGAACGTCTACGGAGACCTGGAAGTGAACAAAAGGGCGGGGACTAATTGGGTGAGGCGTCTGTCATCATCGCACACAAAGTCAGACAAACCTGTCCAATCTCCCGCTTGCCACACACAGCTGCAATGTTGGAACGTGCGGACACTCTCAATCGATGGACGGATCGCAATCAAACGCATCGCTGCAGAAGTGGACATGTCTGTTGGTAGTGTTGATGCAGGCATCCATCTATTGGTGTGTCAAAGCTGTGTGTCCGGTGATTTCGTCACTAGTTAACAGAAATTATAAAGAGAAACGAAAGACCATGCGTGTGGAATTTCTTGCACGTTACGATGCTGACCGTGACAATTTTTGTCCGACAGCATTTCAGGCGATGAAATAAGGGTTCACCATTTCGAACAGGAAACCAAACGGCAATCCATAGAATGACTCCAAATCCCCTCTCCTCTTCAGCGCAGTAAATGTAAGACATTAAAAATACTTGTTTAGACTTATAGTCCCATCTGGGCAATTAATATTACAGATTGAGTTCACATTGAGGTTGCTGTTTACCGTAGCAACACAGCAGTCTTCAGTGTACGTTAGGGATATCATGTTATTGGCGACTAACATCGTCTCTAGTCTCTGAGGAGGAAAAGAGGCCGCAAGTTTCTTCAGGTGTGCCATTAATTAGACCCGTAGAGTCATGAAGTTGGCCTATTTCAATTGTTAGGTTGTTCCAGATAGTCCCAGAAGCATTCTGTGACGTTGAAAGCGGGTGATTTCGATGTACGGTATACAAGGGGCGCGCCTAGGGACGGAAGTCACCAGGTTTAGGCCAGTCTAGGAGGTTAAACAATGAATTGAAATGGGCAACAGGAGGAGAAGCGGTTCATGTTAACTTAGGCTGGTGGCCGGTCGTGGAAAGCAGAGGCAGAGGCTCTGCCTTCCGAAAAGACGTCTGTTCTGCTCGAGGTCTGGATTACAAGAGAGAGAGGCAACTGTGTTCCGCACCACAGATCACTCCAGCGTCCACACACGTGACCTGTATCCCACGCACGCTATTGGCTAAAGCAAATGGCGTGAATTCGCTAGCAGTTTCAGCAGAGGTCTCAGTGTGTCTCTTGTCAGCAGCGCAAACTGGACAGAACTGCCTCGGTTTTGCAAGACAGGCAACTTGTGTCAAATAGGTACAACGTAAGATACGCTGGGAGAAAACTTGTAAAGATTTCACTGGGCCTTTTTTAAACAAATTCCCTAAAATATTCCTTGACTGGCTGCCACCATGTACAGCCTACATTGGACTCGTGACCATATCGGTTGGACCCTAGACGACTGGAACAACGTGGCCTGATCAGATGGCACCTCATTTCAGGCAGTAAGAATGATGGCGGGGTTCGAGTGTGGCACAGACCTCAGGAAGCCATGGACTCAAGTTGTCAAAAAGGCACTGTGCAAGCTGTTGGTGACTGCATAATGGTGTGGTCTGTGTTTACATAGCGTGGACTGAACCGATCACTGCCTGGAGACTGTTACGTTTGGCTACTTAAACGTCATTTCCAGCCATTCATGGACTTCATGTTCCCGTGGTAATGCGCCTTGCCACTGGGCAAAGATTGATTCAAACAATATTCTGGACAATTTGAGTGACCGAGCGGTTCTAGGCGCTACAGTCTGGAACCGCGCGATCGTTATGGTCGCAGGTTGGAACGCTGCCTCGGGCATGGGTGTGTGTGATGTCCTTAGGTTAGTTAGGTTTAGGTAGTTCTAAGTTCTAGGGGACTGATGACCTCAGAAGTTAATTCCCATAGTGCCAAGAGCCATTTTTTTTGGAAAATTTGAGCAGCCGGCCGCTGTGGTGGGCTCGACATAATCGAGAAGTCAGTTCGTGCACAAAATCCTTTACCGGAAACACTTTCTCAACTATGGACGGCTGTAGAAGCAGCAAGGCTCAATATTTCTGCAGGGGACTTCCAACGACTTGTTGAATCCAGTACACGTCGAGTTTCTGCACTGCGCCAGGAAAACGAAGGGCCGATATGCTATTAAGAAGTATTCCTTGAGTTTTGTCACGTCGGTGGGTAATTTCAAATAGTTTTAGTGACCTTTTCCATCAGACTGCGTTACATAATTACATCACTTCATTGTTCAGGATGACAACACAAACAAACGCGAAACAAGTTCAGTTCAATTCACTTTAGTTCGCGTCAACAAAACCAGCAATATAAAAGATGAACCACTATGCATATTTGAGCCTTCTGGGTGGTGATTATGCCCTGGAAGCTGCCTTTTTTTCAAGATGACAACAGCCAGTTCATAGTGCTGCACGCATACGCCCCTCGTTTGACGAACACGCAGGCACAGTATCGCATCTCAAATTGCCTGCTAAATTATCCGCTTTCAACGTCGCAGAGTGTTTCTGGGACTATCTGGAACAACCTAACAATTGAAATAGGCCAACTTTATGACTCTACGGGTCTAATTAATGGCACACCAGAAGAAACTTGCGGCCTCTTTTCCTCGTCGGAGACTAGAGACGGTGTTACTCGCCAATAACATGATATCCCTAACGTACACTGAAGACAGCTGTGTTGTTACGGTAAACAGCAGCCTCAATGTGAACTCAATCTGTAATATTAATTGTCCAAATGGGACTATAAGTCTAAACAAGTATTTTTAATGTCTTACATTTACTGCGCTGAAGAGGAGAGGGGATTTGGAGTCATGCTATGGATTGCCGTTTGGTTTCCTGTTCGAAATGGTGAACCCTTATTTCATCGCCTGAAACGCTGTCGGACAAAAAATTGTCACGATCAGCATTGTAACGTGCAAGAAATTCCGCACACATGGTCTTTCGTTGCTCTTTATAATTTCTGTTAACTAGTGACGAAATCACCGGGCACACAGCTTTGGCACACCAATAGATGTATGCCTGCTTCAACACTACCAACGAAACTCATTGAAACGTTGCGACAAGACGACACCGCCACTCGGCTGATAACCCGACAAGAATTCATCAGTGGAATACGTCGAGAAAGACTCACTAGCTTACTTCTCACAGAATGATACTAGCAATGACAACGCTAATGACAACCAGAGATAACATTCCTTGCACTCAGAACCTCTGTGATGTAACACATTGACTGTTGAAAACTTCTGTTTCAAAAATATCCAGTGTAAAAATGTGAAGTATGAGACATCGAATAAAAGTACAGCTAATAACACTTATCACTCTTACTGAATACCAGAAATGAGCTAGGAACCTTAAAATCTTCAATGCGATAAAAATCAGTGAGTACACGTTCTGGTATGAAAAACACCCCCTAATAATTTCAGAACCACCTCACACCTGAACAACACTTTGCACACACAGCGTATCAGATGTCACAAGGGGCCGTCAGTGCTCTCGACGAATCGCATCATTTGGAAAGAGATAAATTCGCATCTCGTCTGACCAAGCTACACGCCAAAAATCCTAATTTCCAGTTCCCGCGTTGTTTGGTTTATTGAAGAGCAAGGAGGTTTGAACAAAAAGACGTGGCGTTATTTATGCCGAGCACTGACGTCAGTTAAGGCCTGTCCGCCACTTGGCGGGTCTTAGAAGTCAGTTGCTTCCTTAAAACCTTCTGTTAAACATACCCTATTGGCACTGATGCATTGAACTGACAGTCAGTTTTGAGTAAGTAATTTGAAACAATGTACTTTTGTGGATGAGTGCTCACATCAGACAGTTGAAAAAAAAAATTTAAGCCATTTCTCAGTCGTGGAGCGTGGTGTTCATCGTAACAAAACAGCTGATCGTTTCTTCCTGTTTTAAGTGAGATCGAAGAGCAGCTCTGCAACACGAACACTCCGCTAAGACGCAGCAGTATGGCGGCGACAGGATCTACTTTTTCGGCGTAAGAACGTCTTCCTTAATTTTAATCTCCCTGTTGAAGACATGCAATGCTACTGTGGGCAACGGGTTTTTGTGAAGTACCCGAATCCTCACGTCCACTTCATACTGTTTCTCTCGCTCTCTTCTCTTGGAAAACGATGGTGATGGTCTTGCATTCACAACGAGCAGAAACTGAAAAAGGCTGACATTGACGTGGCGGACACTCATCTCGAGCCCCTGTCGGATGCGATCTCTTTAGTACCACTGATAATACGTCGTGTTGCGTGTCTGCGAGTTGTTCACTATTCGTTATAGACATATTGGAAAACGTGCGTCGATATACAAACAAATGTGAGGAGTTTGAAAATAGTACGAGAGCTAGAAAATCTGTAGAGGGAAATGCAAAAGCTCATTCTAGATATAGAGGCGATCAGTGAAGTGATGTGGAAGTAAGATAAGGATTTCTGGTCACATCGATCAATATTAGGTAATAGCGACAGCAAATGAGATATCGGGATAATAATTCATTACGAATAACAAATTATGGTAGAGGCTGAGCCACTGTAAGCGATTCAGTGATAGGGTTGTTCTCATTAAATTCGACAGCAAACAGACGCCAACAAAGATCGGAAGAGGAAGAGAGAGAGAGAGAGAGGGAGAGAGAGAGAGAGAGAGAGAGAGAGAGAATACTGAACGTTATATGAGTTGGCTCTGAGCACTATGGGACTTAACATCTATGGTCATCAGTCCAGTTATATGAGTATCTGACAGGAGATGAAAATCTAATAATCGTGGCAGACTGAAACGTGGTTGCAGTGAACCGAAGAGAGGAAAGAGCTCTGGGAGAAAACGGGCTAGGCATTAGAATGAGAGAGTATAAAGACTTATTGAGTTCTGTATTAAGACGGTAACTACAAATTCTCTCTTCAAGAATCACAAGAGGAGGACGTATACTCGGAGTAGACCCGGAAACACGGGTAGATTCCAGTTTGATTATACCATGGTCTGACTAAGATTCAGGAATCAGATACTGGACTGTAAGCCGTACCCATGAACAGACTCGGATTATAATTTAGTAATGATGAATGGCAGACTGGCGTTTAAGAGGGTTGTATGAAATAATCAGTGTGGAAGGCAGTGGGATACTGAAGTGCTGAAGAATGATGAGGTTGTTGATACTGCTATAAGAACATCACGGTCGACATCTCTAAAAACGACGATCTGCAATGTTGGACTGTCAGAAAAGGTAACTCCAATCCTTGGATAACAGGTCGACGAGATAAGAGACTAAGAAAATGTTCAGTGAAAGACAGGAGTACAGCAATACAAGTCCTTCAGGAACGAAATAAATAAGAAGTGCAGGTCATCTAAGGCGAAATGGCTACAGCAAAATTGTGAAGAAATCGAAAAAGAAATTATTGTCAGAAGAAATGACTCAGAGTATAGAAAAGCCAAAACAACATTCCGTCGTATTAAAAGCAAGGGTAGTAATATTAAGAGTGTTATGGAAATTTTATTGTTAAACGCAGAGAAATGATCGAACGGGTGTAGCGAGTAGATTGAAGACCTGTATGAGGGGGAGGACGTGTCTGATGACTTGAGAGAAGAAGCAACTGTAGTCGATAAGTTGGGGATCCAGTATTGTTGCTACATCCTTCTGATTCTGCTTAGTGTATTCATCTCTTGGTCTCCCCTAGGATTTTTACCCTCCATGCTGCCCTCCAATGCTAAATTTGTGATCACTTGATGCCTCAGAACATGTCCTACCAACCGGTCTCTTCTTCTAGTCAAGTTGTGCCACAAATTTCTCTTTTCCACAATTCTATTCAATACCTCCTCATTAGTTATGTGATCTACACATCTAATCTTCAGCATTCTTCTGTAGCACCACATTTCGAAAGCTTCTATTCTCTTCTTGTCCTAACTATTTATCGTCCATATTTCACTTTCATACATGGCTACACTCCATACAAATACTTTCAGAAACGACTTCCTGACACTTAAATCTATTCTCGATGTTAACAAATTTCTCTTCTTCAGAAACGCCTTCCTTGCCATTGCCAGTCTATATTTTATATCCTCTCTACTTCGACTATCATCAATTATTTTGCTCTCCAAATAGCAAAACTCATCTATTACTTTAAGTGTCTCATTTCCTAAACTAATTCCCTCACCCGACTTAATGCGACTGCATTCCATTATCCTCGGTTTGCTTTTGTTGATCTTATACCCTCCTTTCAAGACACTGTCCATTCCGTTCAACTGCTCTTCCAGGTACTTTGCTGTCTCTGACAGAATTACAGTGTCATCGGCGAATGTCAATGATTTTATTACTTCTCCATGGATTTTAATTCCAATTCCGAATTTTTCTTTTGTTTCCCTTACTGCTTGCTGAATATACAGATTGAATAACATCAGTGATAGGCTACAACGACGGCTGTGCCACTCCCTTCTCACCCACTGCTTCCCTTACATGCCCGTCGACTCTTATAACTGCCATCTGGTTTCTGTACAAATTGTAAATAGCCTTTCGCTCCCTCTATTTTACCCCTGCCGCGTTCAGAATTTGAAAGAGAATATTCCAGTCAACATTGTCAAAAGCTTTCTCTGTCTACAAAAGCTAGAAACGTAGGTTTGCCTTGCCTTACTCTAAGATAAATCGTAGGGTCAGTATTGCCTCACGTGTTCTTTGTTCCAACATTTCTACGGAATCCAAACGGATCTTCCCCGAGGTCGCCTTCTACCAGTTTTTCCATTCGTCTATAAAGCATTGGCGTTAGTATTTTTCAGCCGTGACTTATTAAACTGATAGTTCGGTAATTTTCACATCTGTCAACACCTGATTTCTTTAAAATTGGTATTGTTATATTGTTCTTGAAGTATGAGGGTATTTCGCCTGTCTCATACATCTTGCGCACCAGAAGGTAGAGTTTTGTCAGGGCTGACTCTCCCAAAGCTTTCAGTAGTGCTAATGGAATGTTGTCTACTCCCGGGGCCTTGTTCCCAATCAGGTCTTTCAGTGTTCTGTCAAATTCTTCACGCAGTATCATATCTCCCATCTCATTTTCATCTACATCCTCTTCCATTTCCATAAAATTGTCCTCAAGTTCGTCGCCCTTGTATAGACCCTCAATGTACACCTTCCACCTTTCTGCTTTCCCTTCTTCCCTTCTTTGCTTAGAACTGGGTTTCCATCTCAGCTCTTGATATTCAAACAAGTGGTTCTCTTTTCTCCAAAGGTTAATTTTCCTGTATGCAGTATCTTACTCCTAGTGAGATATGCCTCTACATCCTTACATGCATTGGTCACAATTTAGAAGAGTACTTGATGACTAGAGATCAAACAAGTCAGAAAAGACTGATAAATTTCCATCGTAATTTCTATACTCGCTGGTGAAATGGCAACCAAACAAGTATTACAGTTGTTGTGTAGAATCTATTGGACTGTCGACGTACTTTCCGAAAAATATCATTCACCCAATATTCAAGAGAGTAGTGGCAGATAAGCGCATAAGCGCGAAAAGTTTTGTGTATTTTTTTTTTCATCAGTCTTCTGATGAGTTGGATGCTACCCTACACGAATTCCTCTCCTGTGCTAACCTCTTCATCTCAGAATAGCACTTGTAATCTTCTTCCTCAATTATTTGCTGGATGTATTCCAAACTCTGTTCCTCTACAATTTTTTCCCTTTACAGCTCCCTCTAGTACATGGAAAGTCATTCCCTCATGTCTTAACAAATGTCCTATCACCCTGTCCCTTCTCCTTTTCAATGCTTTCCACATATTCCTATCCTCCCTGATTCCGCGCAGAACCTCCTCATTGCTTACCTTATCAGTTCACCTAATTTTCAACATTCTTCTGTAGTACCACATCTCAAAATGCTTCGATTCTCTTCTATTCTGGTTTTCTCACAGTCCAAGTTTCACTACCAACAATGATGTACTCCAGACGTAAATTCTTAGAAATTTCTTCCTCAAATTAAGACCGATATTTCATATTAGTAGACTTCTCTTGGCCAGGAATGCCCTTTTTGCCATTGCTAGTCTGCTTTTGATGTCCTCCTTGCTCCGTCCGTCATTGGTTATGTTATTGCCTAGATAACAGAATTACTTAACATCATCTACTTCGTGACCATCAATCCTGATGTTAAGTTTCTCGCTGTTTTCATTTCTAACACTGTCATTAGCTTCGTCTTCTTTCTATTTAATCTCAATCGATACTGTATTCTCATTAGACTATTCATTCCGTTCAGCAGATAACGTAATTCTTCTACACTTTCACTCAAGAGGACAATGTCATCAGTGAATCGTATCATTGATATCCTTACACCTTGAATTTTAATTCCACTCCTGAACCTTTTTATTTTATTTCCATCATTGCTTTCTCGATGTATAGTTTGAAAAGTAGGGGCGATGGGCTATATCCTTGTCTTACACCCTTTTTAATACAAGTACTTCGTTCTTGGTCGTCCACTCTTGTTAATCCCTCTTGGCTGTTGTACATTTTGTGTATTACACGTCTCTCCCTATAACTTACCCCTACTTTTTCCAGAATTTCGAACATCTTGCACCATTCTACATTGTCGAACGCTTTTTTCAGGTAGACAAATCCTATGAACGTGATTTTTCATTAGTCTTGCTTCCATAACGAACCGCAACATCAGAATTGCCTCTCTCGTGCCTTTACCTTTCCTAAAGCCAAACTGATCGTCTTCTAGCGCATTATCAATTTTCTTTTCCATTCTTCTGTATATTATTCTTGTAAGCAACTTGGATGCATAAGCTGTTAAGCTGATTGTGTGATTATTCTCTCACTTGACATTTCTTGCCAGCTTCGGAATTTTGTGGATAATGCTTTGCCGACAATCAGATGGTACGTCCACAGACTTATACATTCTACACGCCAACGCGAATAATCCTTTTGTTGCCACTTCCCCCAACGATTTTAGAAATTCTGATGGAATGTTATCTATTCCTTCTGCCTTATTTGGTCTTAAGTCCTCCAAAACTCTTTTACATTCTAATACTGGATCCCCTATCTCTTCTAAATCGAGTCCTGTATCTTCTTTTATCACTTTAAACAAATTTTACCTTTCATATATGCTTTCCGTTTATTCTTTCCACCTATCTGCTCTCTTCTCTGCATTTAACAGTGGAATTTCCGTTGCACTCTTAATGTTATCATCCTTGCTTTTAAAGTCACCGAAGGTGATTTTGACTTTTTGGTACGCTGTGTCTGTCCTTCCGACAATCATTTCTTTTTCGATGTCTTCTCATTTTTCCTGCAGCCATTTCGTCTTAGCTTCCCTGTACTTCCTATTTATTTCATTCCTCTGCGACTTGTATTTCTGTATTCCTGTGTTTCCCGGAATGTTTTTGTACTTCCTCCTTTCATCGATCAATTGAAGTATTTCTTCTGTTACCCATGATTTCTTCGCAGTTACCTTCATTGTACCTATGTTTTCCTTCCCAACTTTTGTTGTGGCCCTTTTTAGAGATGTCCATTCCTCTTCAGCTATACTGTCTACTCACCTATTCCTTACTGCTATATCTATAGCGTTAGAAAACTTCATCCGTATCTCGTCATTCCTTATTACTTCGGTATCCCACTTATTTGCGTATTGATTGTTCCTGCCTAATGTCTTAAACTTCAGCCTACTCTTCATCACTACTATATTGTGATCTGAGTCTGTATGTGCTCCTGGGTAATGAGCTTAAAATCCATGGATCCCACCTGCTGAAAAGAATATTAAACAGAAGAATGGAAAAGAAAGGATCCCACCTGTTGAAAAGACTATTAAACAGAAGAATGGAAAAGAAAGGTGAGGAACTTATGTGACGTTTAGTTTGCCTTTGGGAAATATAAAGGAACCAGAGATGCGGTTCTGATTTCCGCTCGAGAATGAAAGGAAGGATAAATAAAAACCAAGATACGCTCATAGGATCTGTAGATTTAGAAAAACCATGGATAATATGAAATGAGGCAAGGTCAAATTCTCAGATAAATAGGATGAGCTACATGAAAAGACGCGTTGTTTTCAATTCGTACAAGCACCAAGAGAGAGCATGTAACACTATAGCTCTAATACTGTACTGATTTATTTTGCTTTTTATTTTATTTAATGTTACATCGTTGAGCTTCTGTAAATTTATTTGATTGAATAGATAACACAAAATTGTATACTCCTTTCTTTGTAAAAAACTTTGATGGCATGAATTTATTCTATGCAATGTAGTGTATCTGTCATTTAAATTCTTTGTCCCATTCGGAGGAAGAAAAAACTTACTGTATATATTTGGAATTTGTTTAAATAATGTTTATAGAAATGTCAATATGTGCAAAGGTTCTGTTTTATTTAAAATGTTTGGCTGTTGTTGTGTAATTGCTAACCGTCACTTCTTAGTTACGTTATATGTAAACGGTGTGGTAGTTCCCCTCGGGAACTGAACTGTGTAGCGCGCGCAAGTTGTGGTTGGCCTAGGTAGAAGAGGTGGAGCAAGAGTCAGTCGGGGACGAGCTACCAAACTGTGCACTGCCCATGTAAATGTTGTATATTATGCTGGTTCCTAGAGAGGCTTTTCCTGTCGCTTACCAATGCCTCGGATGGATGGATAAATAGCTGGAACTATTCTGGAAATGGTGTCTATCATCTCCACCAATAAGGGACAGAGTCGAGCAATTCTGCCTGCAAATCCACCTACCAACATGCAGTTGCCACCAAATTACGCAATCACTGTAACGCAATACTATAATAATGTACAGTGAAGGATCAGCTTATTGGATGTTTTAGTGTGCACAAATATAAGGTAATTTATAACTGAATTTATGTACCTACCTTGATTTTTTCCCTATCACAACACCTCTCAGGTTCCTCTCCATTCGAACTATGATTACCGAGTGTCCTAGTTTGTGGAAAAAATGAAAGCCTCAAGGCCAAATAGTTGTTTGCTAAGTGTTTGACTCTCTTGTGTATTGGAAGTGCATAGTAATAGCATAACAGGATCCACAGTTTGTCTATTGTGCTAATGCTAGGTAACAAGTAACGGGAAGACCACTATTTATGAAAACAATAATTTCTTTATTCAAAAGACAGTGAGAAGTAACCTGTTAGTGAATTCCAATTAACTTTCATTTTAAATAGTAAAGTATTTAACTGAGAGAGACTTAACCTGTGACCAGCTCATAATTTTTCAGTGAACTACATTTATAATTCTATGTCAACTAGGAAAGTGTTTGAAAGATAATACTTAACCTATGTCCAATTTACGATTCTGTTGTGAATATTAATAGTAATGTTATAAAACTTATTCGGTTTGAGTAAGCCCTGAAAGTAATAGTGTGTTTCGTCATCTGTTATATTTATGCAAATAGTTTGTTCTGCTCTGTCAGCTCAAATCTCACCGTGAACATATGCAGGTGTCAGAGTTCATTGCACTCGCGTTTAGCAAAATATAGGTTGTGTTTGTCCGTTGAAGTTACTCATACCTATTTTATTAAACAAGAATGTTAATCATTCTCTTGCCTAATTAGGCTGGCGACCGTTTTCTTTATTCTTTAAAGAGTGTAGAGAGGCAAAAATATTGTTTGTTACTGTTCGAATATTTACGTAATTCTGACTTTTATTTCTGATAAGTCACCTCCGTTAGGTACAACACGGTCAACATAACAAAATTCCTCTCAGAGGGTAACACTGCTCTGTTACTTTATACCATAATTACTCTAACGAAATCGTTCTATTTTACAAACTGCCTCCAACTTTGAGGTTATGGTATAGAAGTAGCGGACGGTAGTGCTATACTTGGCTTTTCCGTGACAGGACTACTTTTACTGTTGGGGTATAGTACGTAATAAACAAAATTTGGTTTACACAAGCTACGTAAATACAATTGCAGTGTTATAAACAATATGATTAAAGATCAATGGATAAGTGCTCTAATTAAGAATGGTGTAACACAAAAATGCAGTCGTTAGCACCTACCGCTAAATCTATACATTGAAGAAGCAATGGCGGAAATAAAACGAAGGTGGTGGTGGTTAGTGTTTAACGTCCCGTCGACAACGAGGTCATTAGAGACGGAGCGCAAGCTCGGGTTAGGGGAGGATGGGGAAGGAAATCGGCCGTGCCCTTTCAAAGGAACCATCCCGGCATTTGCCTGAAGCGATTTAGGGAAATCACGGAAAACCTAAATCAGGATGGCTGGAGACGGGATTGAACCGTCGTCCTCCCGAATGCAATAAAATGAAGGTTCAAGAGTGGGATTAAAATTCAGAATGAAAGGATATTAGTGATAAGATTCGTTGATGACATTGCTATTTTCGATGAAAATGAACAATAATTAAAGGATATGTTGGATGGGAGAAACAGCCCATTGAGTGCAGAATATTGATTGAGAGTAAATCAGAAAAAGACAAAAGCAATGAGAAACAGAAGAAATGAGGAAAGCCAGGAACTTAACATCCAAAAAGTAGGTCATAAGATAGATTAAGGTTAGGAATTCTGCTACCCTTGGAGTAAAATAGCGCATGATAGACTAAGCAAGAAGGACAGAGTAGCACTGGTAAAAGGGGCATTCCTAGTCAAGAGGAGCCAGTAACGTCTAACATATGATAAAGAAATTCTGAGACTGTGCGTCTGGAGCACAGTATTGTATGGTAGTGGATCATGGACAGTGGGAAAACCGGAACAAAATAGAATCAAAGCGTTTGAGTTGTAGTGCTAAAGGAGAATGTTGAAAATTAGGCGGTCTGATAAGGTAAGGAATGAGCTGATTTCCGCAGAATCATCGAGGAAAGGAACATATGGAAAACTCTGACAAGAAGAAGGAACAGGTCAAACTGACATGTGCTAAGGCATCAGGGATTAACTTCCATCGTGCCAGGAGAGATGTACAGGGTAGAAACTTAGAGAACGTTGGAGATCGGAGTACATCCAGCAAGTTACTGAGAACCTAGGGTGCAATTGATAACCTGAAATAAAGAGTTCTGCGTAGGAGAGAAATTCGTGGCGGGCCACTTGGAAGTAATCAGATAACTTCCCTTTCCGTTTGGCAAATTATTTTTCAATCGAATGCATGTCAGTCTTACTTATTTGCTACATGCCTTTTGCTATTTTGCTGCGTTACAGAGTTTTAGTTCCAAAAAGGCTACTTTTTGGACTCAGGCATAAAAACTATGCACGTCATATAAACTACACTCTATCAGTTAGTTACGTTGTAGGTAGGTACGTATTACAAAGTGATTATACTAACGTATTTTTATATTAAGAAACACAGTTTTGGAATAGTCTTCAATTTCATTTTACAAGACTGTGTTTTGTTTTGTTTCACCACTTCCACTTTCACGAAACTAGCATGATCTGTCCCTTCCTCCAGCTCAGTATTATCTTGAATTACCAACGAATTATTCACAGGATTACGTAACTATCTCTTGTAGGTGAAAACCAGGATCTGTTTATTTATGTTGAAGTCACTTTCATGTAATATCCTCACTGGCAATCAGTGAACAGAGAAAATGAAAAATTATTAATACGCGGTGTGCGCTGTTTCGGATGAATGGGGTATAATGACCCACTACAGCTGCTTTTGCAACGTACATTGTTTTTCTAAAACCACTACACGGTACTTTCTTTGCATTATTAAAATTTGGCGGAGGTGCTTACATTCGTATACGCCGTTTTAGCAAACTTCAAAGCAGACGCTATACAGCAAAGCACAGTAACCACGAAAAGCAGGCAACATGAGAGTGACGCCTCTCATGGAAGCACAAAGAAACGGGAAACAGAGGGTATTCCGTGAGCTGTTCCCATCTGTGGTGCTCATATCTCTACAGCACACTGCCGGTCGTAGACAGAGCAAACCGGCCTCTGGAACTGACGCTCAGGCAAGCACGAAACTGCTACTGCCAACAACAAAGAAAGATTAGGGCACTGCAGTCTGCTGGGATTCCTTACAGTTCCTGCAAACTCTGAGGCATCTTAAAAAAACGACGCCTGAGATTTCTATAGACTGCACTTTCCTTCGCCTTTGTGCTGTCATGAAATACGTTAAAAAAATTCGTAGTCTCTCATAGGCATGCCTCCAACTTCATAAGCACGCTTCATTAATAATTGCCGCATTACAAAAACTTCCCTAAGGTAATCTTTGTACGAAAAGATAAACCACTCACCACATGACTGAGGTAACCTTTTGGAAGCAGGTTTGCCAATTCATAGCAATGCGTAATGCTTCTTCCACCACATATTTATATATTTTTCGTCAGTCTCTTGTTTGCTAGGAGCAGCCACTCCTTGTGCCTATGGCACATACACTTGTCCTCCCTCATTATTAGTTGTACATGTTTTAGTCTCTGTCTTCTCCTACATTTTCTTTTCCTTTATGACTTCCTGTAGCACGACTAAAGTTGTTGCTTGATATCTCAACAAACGTCTTACCAACCTGTTTCTTCTTTAGTTAATGTTTTACACATAATCTTTCCTTTTTATCTTATCAGTCCATTTAATGTTCATCATCCTGTAACACCAAATCTCAAACTCATCGATCTTCTTGATTTTCGATTTTCCCACAATCATAATAGTCACTTCCATACAAGGATACTCTCTAGACGCACGTTCTAAGAAATTTCATTCATGTTTTTCTAAAGGAGAATTTTTACAAGGAATGCAATATTTGACTGCGTTACACTGGTTTTAGGATTCTGGTCCTCAGGGATAAAAGAGGAACCCTTATAGAATCTCGGGAGAGTGACGGTTCAATCCCGCGTCCGGCCATCCTGAGTTAGGTTTTCCGTGATTTCCCTAAATCGCTCCAGGCAAATGCCGGGATGGTTCCTTTGAAAGGGCATGGCCAACTTCCTTCCCCGTGCTTCCCTAATCCGATGAGACCGATGACCTCACTGTTTGGTCTCTTCCCCCAAAACAACCTAATCCCCCCCCCCCCCCCTTATAGGATCGCATTTTTGTCTGTCTGTCAGACTGTTAAGAACCATCTTTCTCGGGTACGGATAACGTAGCAAGTTCAAATTTGTGTCACGTTTTAAGTTCTATGATCCCATGGCATTGCAAAAATTTTAAACTTGTAAGTCAATTCAAGCAAAAGAAATCTATGTCACGTATCTTGATACTCGCAAATTCAATGAAACTTTATAGGGTACTTTATTTTGATCTAGACTCATGAAATATGGTAGCAGTAAGGTTTTACAAGTAAAGGAAAAAGATTCGAAAATTCTTAATTTTTAATTATATAACACGAAAAAATATTTTTCATTCGTCTGTTTGTTTGTTGGTCTTTTAAGACTTTTTCTCTTGGAAAATGTTAAGATCATATGTCAGTGCAATCAAAAGATGTGGCGATTTGTGTCACATATTTTGGTATTCGAAAGCAACCCACAAAGATCTAAAATCATGAAATTTGATAACACGCTAGATTTCACAATACAAGTAAATGAGAAATATCCGAAAATTGTTAATTTGTAATTACACTGGCCAAAAAAGTTAATACATCTTTTTAGAGGCTTCCATTCACGTAAGATTTATTGTTGCAACCGTGTACATGGAGTACATGAAATAATTACATCAAATGATCAATAGCACTAGTGGTTCTGATGTACCAGTTATCGACCGACGCTGAACGACCGACACTAGCACGTGGCATAGCCTCCTCTGGAAGCAATATAGGCGCTAATTATGGTACCATGCCGCAAACACTAGCCTGGGATACCTTATGCCACTCCTGCTCGACCTGTTCACGTAGTCCTGTAAGATCTGTTGGCTAGCGAGTCGCATGAATAATTTCTGGTCCCATAAAAATCCCAGACGTGCTTGATCCGAGACCGGAGATTGTGCTGACCACACAGTTGGTGTACGTCTCGCAAAACACGTTGAATTTCACGTGCAGTGTGTGGGCAAACGTTATCCTGTTGGAACAATACATTACCTTACTGCAGCACGAATGGCAAAAGAAGAGGTTGAACATCATTCTGCAGATACCGAGGGCTGGTTAGTGATTCTGCAGATACCGAGGGCTCGTTAGTGTCCCCTCCAGAAACACAAAAGATGAAATTGAGGTGTACCTTGTCGCATCCCAGACTATAAGGCATGGGGTGTGGTTTGGACGAATTGCAATTGCGTGAGGGCAGAATGCGCTTTCCTTGCCGAAAACCACAGCGAGCCATTCCATCATCCAAGAAATTCTCTCATGGCACAAATCGAACTGTGCACGTCGATGGTGGCGTGAGTGGAAGACAGGCTACAGGTGTGCGTGCCCGTAGTACCACTGGTAATAATCACTCCTCAACAGAGCGTGATGACACATCTGGGCTCGTAAGACCTCTTATCTATGGTAGCTGTACGATCTGCCACTGCTGCGCTTACAATACGACTATCCTGGCAGGCTTCGGTGTTGCGTGGATGTCCGGAATATCTACGGATTTGAGAATGTTCACATGACCTCTGTTCCCAGCATCGTTGCACAACTGACGCAGCACGTCCAAGTTATGCAGCAATTCACTGAAAGGACCATCCTGCCACCCCATAGGCCACAATTTGCTCATTTCAAATTCCCCCATTTGGCTGTAGAAAGAACTAGTACGTCACTGTGGCATGATTGCCTGATTGCTTCATATGTTTGCAACATACTGAGCCTTCTCGCTGCGAGTATTCCCTATTAAAGGGTAGACTCAGATTGTGCTCTGGTATCTATGCCACTACATTATCTGTTGGCGGGCGACGTTGAAACTATTATCAGTACATCTACTATCAGCCACGTGTCATTTGTCATCATTTCATCAAAATCGAAGTCATCTTTCCAGGTGTTCTACTTTTTTCCGGTTGCACGTATGACAGAAAACAAGTTTTATGTCATATTTATCCGCCTGTTTGTTTGTCTGTCTGTTAAGGCCCATTTTTCTCTTGAACAGACTGAAGCACCAAATTCAAATTAGCGTCACATACTAAGATCTGTAGTCCCTTGACGGTGTAAAAATTTTAAGCCTGTAGGTCAATGCAGTGTGAAGATACTGCCATTTGTATCACACGTTATGATACTCGAAAACTCGCTCATGAAATTCTGTAGGGTACATCTCGTTGTCCTAGAATCAGGAAACTTGCAAGGACGAGCAGTTTCACACTCAAAGTGAAGGAAAAATACCCGAAATAATTAATTTGTAATTATGTCGCATGAAAAGAGTATTTTCAATCATTTTTAGGGTTGCAGGTGTCAATCTGTAAATAATAGAACCCTTATGCGACCGCTTTATTTTCCGTGTCTCTGTTTGTCTATCCTTTTTTTCAGGAATAGATAGCTAGATGTGGTAAGTTTAAATTTATGTCCCATGTTACGGTCTGTGGTCCACTGGCTGTATAAAAATTTTAAGCTTCGAAAGTCACTTAGATCAAAAGATATGGACAGCTATGTTACACATTTTGATAATCACAAATTCACTCATCAGAACCTGTAATGTGCTTCCAGTTGACTTAGAATCATGAAATTTGGCGTGAAGCAAGGTTTCAAAGTACTGGGAAAGGAAAAAATCCTAAAATTGTTAATTTATAATTACATCAAACACACAAAAAATTTTGTCATATTTTATGCGTCCTTCTGACCGTCTTTCAAGACCGGTTTATCTCTGGAACTGGTTGGCGAATAAAGTTGGAATTTATGTCACATACTAAAATCTATGCTCACCGCAGTGTCAAAAATTTAAGATTCCAGGTTAATACAATCAAAAGATTCGTTCGTTAGTGTCACATATTTTGATACTCGCAAACTCACAAATAATCACATATAGGGAACTTCCCATTGACCTAGAATCATAAAATACCACATGAAGGAATACTTCACAGAACAAGTAACGTGAAAAATCTGAAAATTGTTAAATTGTAATTAAATCACATAAGAAATATCTTTTGCCATTTGAACATACATTTAATTCATTATCCATCAAAAGTAAATAGACGAAAATTACTGCACACAAAAATAAAATGTAAGTTGCAGTCGTGTTTTAGCAAGTGAATAAAAATGTTTTATCAAATCTACTCTCTCTGCATACAGAAAAAGAAGCCCCTGCTCGCTTCTTTTTGTATGCCCGTACAAGTCTGAGGAAATGTAGAGATTCTGGTATGATCTTAGAACTGCCAGGAACAATATCTCACCAGTGTCGAAATTGATAACAGGAAAAATCCACTGATATTCCCGATTCCCAGAATGGATGAGAAAAACATTGTTTGTACAATTTGTATGGAACCCTCAGTGAGCGAGTCACACTTACCCAATTTTCTTATTTATGTCCTCTTTGCTTCGTTCATCATGTATAATTTGCCTTTGATTTATCACGATTTCTGCACTCTCTCAGGAGTGGAATTAAATTCAAGGTGAAGGGATGTCAGTGATACTATTCGCTGATGACGCTGCTATCCTGACTGCAAGTGAAGAAGAAATATATGATCTGCTGAGTGTAATGAACAGTCTAATGAGTACAGAATATGGATTGAGAGTAAATCGAATAAAGACAAAAATAATGAAAAGTAGCAGAAATGAGATCAACGATAAACTTATCATGAGGATTGAAGGTCACGAAGTAGATGAAATTAACGGATTCAGCTACCTTGGCACCTAAACAACCAATGACGGACGGAACAAGGTGTACATCAACAGAGGACTAGCACTGGAAAAAAGAGCATTTCTGCCCAAGAGAAATCTGATACTATCAAATGTAGACATTAATTTGAGGAAGAAATTTCTGTGAATGTATATTTGGATCACAGCATTGTATGGTGGTAGAACATGGGCTGTGGGAAAACCGGAACAGAAGAGAATCGAAGAATTAGAGATGTGATGCTACAGGCGAATGTTGAAAATTACGTGGACTGATAAGGTAAGCAATGAGGGGGTTCTGCGCAGAATCGGAGAGGAATATGTGGAAAACACTGATAAGGAGAAGGGACAGAGTGATACGACATTTGTTAAGACATGAGAGAATGACTTTCACGGTACCAGAGGGAGCTGTAGAGGGCAAAAATTGTAGAGGAACACAGAGATTGGAAAACATGCAGCAAATAACTGCAATTGCTACCCTGAGATGAAGAGGTTGGCACAGAAAGGAATTCGTGGTGGGCCAGTCAGAAGACTGATCAGAATTGCGTTCATTCCATTCAGTACGTCTTGTTACCCTTCGTCTCTTTCACAGAGGTTAGCAGTATCATCAACGGATCCTGTTATTGATATCCTTTCAGATTAAAGATTAAATCCCATTTCTGAATCTTTCTCTCATTTTCTACGTTTCAACAGACTTGTTGAAAAGCAGAGAGGAAGAATTGAAAAACTGCCTTTCTATGTGTATCCTTTATAATCCGACTCATTTTCTCTTTATTTTCCTGTCTAATTGTTCCCTCTAGGTTTGTGTACATTGTTTATTTATGTTATTGCCTCGGGCATGGGTGTGTGTGATGTCCTTAGGTTAGTTAGGTTTAAGTAGTTCTAAGTTCTAGGGGACTGATGACCTCAGATGTTAAGTCTCATAGTTCTCAGAGCCATTTGAACCATTTATGTTATTCGTCTTTCCTGATACAACATATTTAAAAATTTAAAGGCATTTCATCAGTTTACTTCGTGAAAAATTTATTCCATGCTGAAAAATCCTGTAGTATGATTAACTTAAAAACTTGTACTGTCAACTTAAAATCCATTCATAGCCTTCGAGAAACACTGACTAATTCTCAAGACACTATAATGAAGCTGGAGCTGGTTTAGTGATTGTTTCTTTGCACTAAACAATTCCGAATATGTTGTCCACATTAGCAACCAAAACTTGTTGTAGTGAAACACTGTGAAATCTCCAGTTTCACTCAATGGTACGTAAAAAAAAAAAAAAAAAAAACTGAATAGCTGACGATTTCTTACCATATTAGTTTTGAATATTGTGTCGATACAAGTCTCCGTTGTGCTGTCAAATATAAGTTACAGACTCAATGGTCACATTTTGCTGTGCGTTCAGCTCTGTGTAGTTGACAATTGAAACCACTTCACTTATGACGTATAATGTGTACCAACAGGGCATGGGGCCTACAACTGAAAAAAAGGTCATCATGATCTCTCCAGTGTGAAAAAAATTGAGTAAATGAGCCATTAGGATCTCCAGGTGACTATGAAAGGGAAGGTTACCAGGAGACAAAGAGTGAATAACTAATGAATGTGTGTCATTCTGAGAATCGAAGTGCGAAATTTTGGAAGTCTGAGTTAGGCAAGAAAGCCAGAAGACCCGAAAGAAAATGCAAAATTTCAGTCAGAATGTAGTGTGGTTAAGTGAAGAGAAATGGAAATAACATAAGGGATAATGTCAGCAGCAGCATTCGTAACGAATACGAAGATAGGACAGAGCATGAGTTAGTGTATAAAGCTATCGGAGGGACATTCTATCAGTGATGTCCCTCCGATAGCTCAGTGGTCAACATGACGGATTGCCGTCCTACGGGCCCGAGTTCGATTTCCGGCTGGGTCGGGGATTTTCTCCGCCCAGGGACTGGGTGTTGTGTTCTCTTCATCATCATTTCATCCCCATTCGGCGTGCAGGTGGCCCAATGTCATAAGACCTGCACCAAGGCGGCCGGACCTACCCCGTAAGGGGCCCCTCAGCCAATGACGCGAAACGCTCGTTTCCATTTCAGTGATAAAATTATTCTCATCAGAATTGCAAGCAAGCCAGCACGTATGACAATAGTTCAAACAGATACGCCGCTGTCGTAGGCAGACTATGAAGAGATACAGAAAGTATTTCAATATGTTGCACGTGTAGTTCAGTACGTGAAAGGAGATGAAAATCTATAAATGTGACTGGAATGCTATACTACGAAAAGGAATAAGAGTTATGGTAGAATCCGATTATTGAAAGGAAAAATCAGTTGTTTCTTTCTATACATGACAAATCTATCGAGCAGCATTGCACAGAGCTGCGCCAGAAAAATTTCTTATAGGAGCAGATATATACGCGTTATCCAGCGACCTTATTGGGGTAAGAATTTTCAATTTATTCAGAATGATCTTTCAGGGCCATGACGCAGCGCTGCTGACGTCCAAAATTCACCAGTTTAAATTCACAGTCAATTATTGAAAGGTTATAAGTGAGTCGTAATTTTATTGAGAGATTAGTCGCATTTTATTATTGATATGTTACGCAATTTATCTGTTAGTACGTTACACTAAATGTCAATGCTATACATATTTTCACTGTTGGGTAGTTACGCTAAATGAGAATATTATTTATATTATTTTTTGCTGTTGGGAGGTTACGGAATAAATCTGTTGGAAGCTTACACTAAATGTGAATGATATAAATAATTATTGTTTTTACTGTTGGGAGGTTACGGAATTTATTTTGTGGGGAGGTTACACTTGTCGACAACCGGCCAGGATCGTATTTTCTTTGTGAATTTCTGAGGAGTAGTCAGTTATATATCTGCTCTTATTTACCTAATATTAAATGTAGTTTACATCTGGCGCAACGCATTTACTAACTTGTCACTCTTTCAGTACTTTAAACATAGCTGCGCTACAGCAATGGTTCCACGTAAATCAGACTAAGAACAGCCGACCAGTTGCAAAGGATAAAGTAATCTTTACCTAGGTTTCAATAGATATAAATCTATCTTCTTCAGAAGACGGCAGTATTATAACAACATGAAGTGATATGTCCTTATCGTTTAGGCAAACATCTGCATAGTTACATTAATCATATAAAATATAGCCCTGACAACAGGGTTTGTCAAACAAATAAAATAGGTACATAGAAGTTGCAGAGCGCCTAAGCGACTGAGTAAAATCGGCCAGCGTAGTAGCACAGCGGCCAGGGCAGGTGGCGCTCATGTCGCGAACTATGTGCCGATAGGCGTACTGAAGTAACATTTGAAACATCAATATTAAATGCGTTCTTAAATAGAGTGATAATAAATAAAATGGCAAGCATTTAACTCCCGTTATGACATTGTGGGAGGTATAGGAACAATAACGTAGATACATACATCAAAAAGACAGGTGGCGCTTCCGCCGTGAGTTACATGCAGTGGTCTATATAGCCAAAATATAAAAGTTATATTACCATATTAGTGAAGCCCATAGAACGTATATAAGTCAAAACATCCAGAACAATCAGTAATGGCTTTTAAGAAAATTACGAGACCTGGTCTACAATCCAGTTACTACGTAATATAGAATAAGAGAAAATTACATGAGGGCCGCTGTAGTGGCAGCCATACATCGTGAGAAGAACACATTATATAAACGGTAGTAAACTGAAAGATTTGAAAGTGCATTATAGCTTCCTGAGGAAATAGACTACTGAGGTTACTAGCATTAATGTTATATATTAAACAGTACGGGTTTAAAGCCTTCGAAAAATTGTTTACAGGCAAGGTTCAACTGCTCATTCAGTATATTGCCGTCTTTGAGCTCTAGATGTTTAAAAATAAATAGCTCTTCCCACAGATCTAGTCTCCGTCCTTTGACCTGTCTATGTAGGATAACCGTGTCTTCTAACTGTTTAGGCGTATGGCCGGTTATCGAGAGGTGTTCAGCAAAGGTAGAGTTGCGAATATTCGTTCCTTTTTTACCTAAAAGCTGTTCTTTACATCGTGTTTTCACAGCTCTGCCGGTTTGACCAATATAATAAGAGGGGCAGTTATTACAGGTTAGCTTGTAAATACCTGAATTAGAAAACCAATCGCTGGCAATCTCTACTGACTGTACAAGATTTCTTTTTAAACTGTTATCTGTAGAAAAGGAGACGTTACAGTTATATTTTTTATTTAGAAGACGTTTAATCCTATACGATAAGTTACCCAGGAAAGGGATGGAAATAAATTTATTAGTTTCTGTGGTATCTGTGGCGAGAATATTTCTCAAAGTCGAACATTTTTGGGAGATTTTCTTATTGAGCAGGTAATCGATCATATTCTGGTTATACCCATTATTAACCGCAATCGCTTTGATGACATTCAATTCCTTTTTTTGATCAGCAGATGATAAAGGAGTGGTTACCATTCGGTGAATGGCGGAATGAAAAAATGCCAATTTATGAGCTTTTGGATGGGTTGAGTAAGCAGGAATTTTGGCTATATAGACCACTGCATGTAACTCACGGCGGAAGCGCCACCTGTCTTTTTGATGTATGTATCTACGTTATTGTTCCTATACCTCCCACAATGTCATAACGGGAGTTAAATGCTTGCCAATTTATTTATTATCACTCTATTTAAGAACGCATTTAATATTGATGTTTCAAATGTTACTTCAGTACGCCTATCGGCACATAGTTCGCGACATGAGCGCCACCTGCCCTGGCCGCTGTGCTACTACGCTGGCCGATTTTACCCAGTCGCTTAGGCGCTCTGCAACTTCTATGTACCTATTTTATTTGTTTGACAAACCCTGTTGTCAGGGCTATATTTTATATGATTAATGTAACTATGAAGATGTTTGCCTAAACGATAAGGACATATCACTTCATGTTGTTATAATACTGCCGTCTTCTGAAGAAGATAGATTTATATCTATTGAAACCTAGGTAAAGATTGCTTTATCCTTTGCAACTGGTCGGCTGTTCTTAGTCTGATTTGTCACTCTTTCTTTCACAGATCATCGGCAATTTATTACTCTTTATTGTTATTGCATTTGTTCCATTTTTGCTTTGTCCTTGTTTTATTTTGTGCTTAACTTTGATTTGTGAAAATGCCGCGAAAAACTGCTAACAGTACATCGCGATGTGCAATGAATGGAAAAGCCGACTCGAATAATTTGACCGATAATACTAGCGACACTCAGTGTAATAGCGATAACCCTCTAATTACTGATAATCAGTGCGTGCCGATCACTAGTAATGATTTTGATTTTAATGATGAACAAACAAATTCAATTATGTCCACAGTAAATGTAACAATTGATGACGCGGCACGTTCCGTTACAATGAACGCTGTCCAGTTTGACACGCCTGATTTGCAAAATTTACGTAGCGAACAGATAATTGTTTCTAACGAAGGTGACCAATATACACAAAACACGTCAGATTTATTTGACTCCGATGTAGTGGCCAACAGTGCACATCCGATTAGCGAACCTTTTCGTGAATCAGGCAATGACCAAACGGTTATTCAAAACGCGTCACATGCAGATACACCATCACACATCATAGAAAACAGAGTCGCTACTTTTGGCTTGGATCAATTTATGGCAGTATTGCTACAACTTGATGAAAAACTCAGACAGTCGAATGAAAAACAAAACAACAATTACAAACAACTTAATGAAAAACTAGACAACAATTCCAAACAGTCGAATGATAAACAAGACAAAAATTTCAAACAACTTAGTGAACAGATTTCAGCCGTTGCCGTGCAATGTCATGATACTGAAGAACAATTATGTTAGGAAATTAAGGCTTGTGCTAGGAACAGTAGTGAAGAAATTAGATCTGTGGCACAAGAATTAAGTAATACACATGCAGCCACAACTAAATTACCTAGAGATGAAATTAGTGCAGTCGCTAAACAATGTTCTGAAAACGCAACACAGTTACGCGACGAGTTTAAATTAATGTCATCAGAACTTTCACGCACACTGGATGCGAAAGTAGATACGAAATTTGAACAACAAAACAGACAAATTGACGAACGTTTTAATCACCACCTACAAAACAGTGAAACACGTTACCGTAAATTCATACAGGAACAGACCAAAGTAAAGAAGCAAGTCATGGAGACAATTACAGCACCGAGACAGGAAGACAAGCGTAAGTTATTTACGAAACCAAAAACATACGTAGACACCAACATTGCATCAGTATCAGACGAAATTAATACTATCAAACATTTGAACACTGAATTTCATGATGAAATCTCCACTCTTAAAACAAAAGCAGACACTCACACAGTAGACTTTCAGACAATGACCAGCAGACTTGAACAGTTGGAATTAATACAGGATCCCGATGCTATTAAAGCAGACGTTAAGAAATTGAACAAAACCACCCGTAAAATCCAAAAACAAATTAATGTTTATGACACTAAAAATGACGATCTGGTAAAAGCACTGACTGAAAAATTTGATAAACTGGCCAGTCGTATTGACGTTATAGAAACTAACAATGATATCAAATCAGATGATACGTCACCAATTTCTTTCAATCAAACACCCGAATTCCAGAATTTACGGCAGACAACCAGTGAGATAAGTTCGTCCAATAATACATTGCGTAGAAAACCGTCATCTTTACAGCAAGAAATGACTGAAATTAGAAATGTTACAGCCTTTAACACGTCACAGCGTACACCACTTTCCGAATATTTCTCACACTCTCACGGCCAGCATAATTTAGATAATTTACAGAGAGTAAGTGACTTGGAATCCGGGCAGACACAGACAAACGGATTATCATACAATCCTGAACCACACATTCAGAGACGATAACGTTGATTATAAGCAATTTTTATCCGTGAAAAAATCTAAGGTATTTAAAAAGGACAGAACACAAATACATACTTTGCACTGCATTCGACAATTTGCTTTTGTATTTTCATCAGCTTGGCCTGTAATACCGAAACTAGAATTGGCCTGGATACAACAATTTGTTTTTGAATTTTCACCGGCATTGCCTGTAACGCAGAAACTAAAATTTATTTGCATCGCGTAAGTGACCTCAGGGGATTCATTACAGTTCGATGAATATGTGCCGTAGCGTGCACAGGGCCCCGAGCCGTAGTAGTGCTATTTCATCTTTAGTTTTCTGCACTGCTGCCTACTCTTTTACTATCCTTTATATCTATCAAAACAACTCTTCAACTATCGATCTATCTATGATTAGAAACGTGTAAAGAAAACCCGATATGACAAGTTTTACCGAAAGTGACAATTTTCATTAGACACTCTAGAATTACCAGCGTAATTTTAATGAAAGACAGAAGTGTAATCATCAGTATGTACAAAAGTTTCAGCTATCGCAGACGCATTTTGGCAACAATAGAGGGTTTCCCCTGCAACAACATCAAAGCCAGTCGGTTAGCATACTTAACCAACAATGTAGTCTGCAAGGTTAACCAAGTCTTAATGTTTCGACGTCTACACATACAGCGTCGGCTCCACCAAATAGTAATGCACAGCAACAAGGAAATCAGTACGTACAGAGGACACATCATTTCAATTCCTATCGCAACGCGCCGTATAGCAATGATTATCATGACAGACGTAAAAGTAATGAGCACAATTTTCAGCGTAACAGTCGATCTTACCAACAGCAGAATCATCAGCAACAATAGATTATCATGAATGAACCAGACAGTAGATATCATCCCGAACCTAATACGTCAGGAAGAAATAACAGAACAGTACAAATAGTCGAAATGCCACAGCATCCTCCCGCAAATAATAGCGCGTCGGATAGAATTTGACTAGATACATTACAGATTGAATCTTCCAGAAACGTAAGCAATACTTTTGATTCACAGACTCTTGTTCACGAAAATGTTATTACTTTTGACGACATCCGAGACACACTTTTGCATGAAAAACCATTTATTCAAAAAACCATTTCCCACCCTGTCATTGAAGTAAAGATTGGATCATCCAAATTTTCACCAGCAATCGATTCTGGTTGACTTTCAAAATTCCTATTTAATGTTAAAGGATGAAAATGTACAACTCGAATTAGAATTTCGGCACTCTTTATCTGCAGAAGAACAAACAATTAATCGGACAGAGGTCATTTCTGCATCACGTAACATAAACTGTCATTCCACATTGTTTACAGATACGTATGTTCACAACTACAATACACCAGACGAAGCCGACTATGACGTTGTGCAAATGATTTCTGATAAAGTTAAACAGAGCAGTGAAAATACAGACGACGAACGTACAGAGCTACGCAAAATTCTTTTACAGCAAGCTTCAGTTTTTGACAACTTCCCTGGTACTATGTCCGGTTTTATGTATGAATTTCAAGTTAAACAGCACGACGCGTTTAAAGCCAAACATTATCCCATTCCATATATTCACAGAGAACAAGTTAAGAAACAGTTGCAAGCTATGCTTGACCAAGGAATTATTGAACCGGCAGTTAGTCCGTACATAAACCCGCTCCATATTGTTACGAAAAAGGATGGCTCACTTCGGCTCGTACTTGATTCGGGTCACACCAATGACATTATTATTAATGAAACAGATCGCCCTCAAACACTAGAAGAACTTCTACAGAAATTTCATGGTAATGCTGTTTATTCCACATTAGATCTGAAATCGGGATTCTGGCAAATTCAGCTCCATCCGAACTGCAGAAAGTACACAGCATTTCTCTGTTTTGGTGACTGTTATCAATTTCGTAAATTATCGTTCTGTATAACAATTTCTTCAGCAGCGTTTATTCGCGGTTTGAATACAATACTTCCGACAGAACTTAAAGACAGAATCACAACGTATGTAGACGACATTCTTATTGCAGAAGCTAACTATTCTGAACACAATCTGATTCTTGAACAACTGTTGCAAACTTTTCGTGCACAAGGACTCACAGTTAATCTTAGCAAATCGCACTTTGGCAAAACTTCCATAAAATTTCTTGGACATGTAATTTCATCAGAAGGTATTGCGCCTGATTCGGAAAAACTTCAAGCTTTACGTGACATTACTGTTCCAACGACGAAGAAACAACTATGCAGCTTTTTGGGATTAATTAACTTTTTCCGTAAATTTATTCATTACTCTGCTTTAGATACCCCTAGATTATGCCAGTTGACGGGTAAAAACGCTATTTGGTCCTGGGATAGCCAAGCACAGTCTGAATTTGTCAATCTGAAACAAGCTTTGTTGAACGCACCACTTTTATCACACCCAGATCCGACCAGAAATTTTTCCATTGCCACCGACAGTTCTAACACAGCTTTCGGCGTACACATTTTTCAGAAAATTGAAGAAGACGGGACTACAGTAATTAAAAACATCGCCTTTGCAAGTCGCATTCTGCCACCTGCTGAACGCAATTATTCTGTCACAGAACTTGAAACATTATGTGTTGTATGGACATTTACGAGATTTAGGCATTTTATTTATGGAAGACATACTACCGTTTACACAGATCATAGAGCTATACAGTTTTTACTTTCAGCTAAATTTACACATGACAGGTTAAGCAGATGGAAACTTTATTTACAGGAATTTAATTTTACAATTGTTCACATTCCCGGTACACAAAATGTTGTAGCAGGTTCACAATCCCGTTCTCTCAGCAACAATCAGCAAGACATCGCAACCAACTTCTGCCAAGCAAATTTTAACGTCATGTATATTCAACAAGTTGCATTCGAAAATTTTATTTCGGCATCATTACGAGACATAGCACAAGAGCAGAGCAAAGACAACGTGTGGAAAGAAATTAAACACCTTTGGCAAGATAGGAATAATGTTACCATCAGAAACCATTACACTGTACGCAATAACATTCTGTTTCGCCGCTCTCACCCTGACAGCAACAATTTGTTACTATGCATTCCTGACGAACTTGTTAACAAATTAATTTGGTATACTCATTTACGTTGAGCACATTATGGAGCCAGAAAATGTTTTCTTATACTGAGACAGAACTTTTATTTTGCGTACATGGAGAAACGTATTCGACGAGTTTTAACGTCAAGTAAAATCTGCCAGAAAGCTAAATCAGACACAACTTCACATATTCCTCCGTTACATCCCATTGTACCCGTTAAATTGAGACACATGGCCGCTGTAGACATTTTTGGTCCGATTCCCAGATCTAATAGAGGTTTTTGTTACATCTTTGTCGCTGTTGAATTCACTTCGAAATTTGTTACCTTCACTCCGTTACGCAAAGCTACTGCTAAAGCTATTTCGAATGCATTTGTAAAAGATTTTTTATTTCATGTGGGGCATGTATTGAAAGTAATTTCCGACAATGGACCGCAATTTCGATCTGCTATATGGATACATATGTTACAAGCTAGAAACATTTCTCCGATCTATATATCCAGGTATCACGCTTCTTCGAACCCTTCTGAACGACTGATGAAAGAAATTGGTAAACTGTGTAGAATATACTGCCATATAAGACATATTGATTGGGATACACACATACTCTCATTCCAGGATGTAATTAACGCCATACCAAATGAATCTACTATGCTATCTCCGACTGTTATATTGAAAAATGTTGAACCACCTAACAAAATTAAAGAATTAGTATCCTTTCCTACATCTTGTCGACTACGCCACCATGAAATAATTGACATTGCACTCAACAACATCAAACGTGCCCGGATTCCAAGTCACGTACTCTCTGTAAATTATCTAAATTATACTGGCTGTGAGAGTGTGAGAAATATTCGGAAAGTGGTGTACGCTGTGACGTGTTAAAGGCTGTAACATTTCTAATTTCAGTCATTTCTTGCTGTAAAGATGACAGTTTTCTACGCAATGTATTATTGGACGAACTTATCTCACTGGTTGTCTGCCGTAAATTCTGGAATTCGGGTGTTTGATTGAAAGAAATTGGTGACGTATCGTTTGATTTGATATCATTGTTAGTTTCTATAACGTCAATACGACTGGCCAGTTTATCAAATTTTTCAGTCAGTGCTTTTACCAGATCGTCATTTTTAGTGTCACAAACATTAATTTGTTTTTGGATTTTACGGGTGGTTTTGTTCAATTTCTTAACGTCTGCTTTAATAGCATCGGGATTCTGTATTAATTCCAACTGTTCAAGTCTGCTGGTCATTGTCTGAAAGTCTACTGTGTGAGTGTCTGCTTTTGTTTTAAGAGTGGAGATTTCATCATGCAATTCAGTGTTCAACTGTTTGATAGTATTAATTTCGTCTGATACTGATGCAATGTTGGTGTCTACGTATGTTTTTGCTTTCGTAAATAACTTACGCTTGTCTTCCTGTCTCGGTGCTGTAACTGTTTCCATGAATTGCTTCTTTACTTTGTTCTGTTCCTGTATGAATTTACGGTAACGCGTTTCACTGTTTTGTAGGTGGCCATTAAAACGTTCGTCAATTTGGCTGTTTTGTTGTTCGTCAAACGTGCCGCAGAGCGCCGGAGAAGACAGCAAAAACAGGTTTGTACACCCCGTGACTTTCACATAGGGCAGAAGATATTAGTACGTACACATTATTTATCCAACAGAAGAAAGAATAGATGCAGTATATTTGAGCTTCTATACGCAAGTCCATAGAGAATTCGCAGCATTCCTCACCCCAATGTAGTACATGTTGAAACTTTGAGAACCAGAAAAAGCAAAGGCGATCACCATGTCTCCAATATTAAACCCTTTATTGAATGAACATAATTTCTGATTTATCACATTGTAATGCCTTTTCCAGTTATTGATATGAACACTTACTGATGATTGTCATATTTTTTCCTGGCAAGTTCCCGGCAAGGTAAGGTTAGCAGGTCGCTTTTCTTGTCGTTATATATCAGACCGTGCACATTTTCGATTTTTTGGGTATGTATGATTGTTTTCCTATCGAAAGTAGAATTTTTGTCTGTATGCACTATGAAATGTTTTAGATGTAACAAACACCAGTTGACATTGACATTTTGCCTTATGACATCTCAACATCTTGGCTATTCTACATTTTTTGCTACTACATTATGATACTGTGTGTACATTTTATGCACTTGAAAACTGTCTATGTTTTTGACCTAATACGTTTTCTGTCATACTATGCTGTATGCTTAATTATATCACTAGAAACAAGTTTTCTTTTAATGAGCATGTGATTTAAATGCAAAATACTAATCCTTATTTATCATTTTCAGAAAGCAATAACGTGTACCAGAAATAAATTAAACAAACCACAGTGGTTTACTCTGAAATGGAAATTTCACCATCGGATTGAACGAAAGAAAATGCAATACCGTGTCATGAAGAGTAAATGGATGAGAATTAACAAGCATTAACAGGAATATACTATGCAGATCGTATGATAGCAGTCTTGACTAATAATTTTTCTTTCAGAATACGAGGCGATTATTGCAGGCTGTCAGACAGAACTACACATGTTAATTTTAGTGATGAAATATGCTAGAGGTAAGGAACTCTATACTGTGAAGAGTTGTATGAAGTAAATGGTAATATGAATAATGAATAATGAAGTGTCTATTTCTTTGCAGATGATGATAATGATGAAGTTATGGTAATATGAATAATGAAGTTTTTCTTTGCAGACGATGATAATGATGAAGTTTATATATTTTCCATTAGTTAAGAGATGCTGTGTAGTTATTTAAGTATTTGTTGCAGTTCCTTTTGGCAGTATGTCTTATGTCGCATACTATAATTACTGAATGTTTTGGGAAAGGCAGCTAGAGTACATACATATTAAGTACACGTTCCATTAGCTGTTAATTTGAAGTTTGCTACTTTTCAGCATAATATATCTTTTTTCTTTAAGGTCAATAATCCATTTTGTATCTTTTCGAGGAGAAGCTTTTCATGATTTTAATATGCTATAAGCACTTAGTTATGAAACCTATTCTAATACTTGCATTTTTTTTTACCCAGTTACGTGTGTCATTCATGAATGTGATCACATATACTCTACTTGTTTGATAACCTTGGTACAGCTGACTCATGACGAATGACGTTATTAATCCTTATTTCCAGCAATAAATCAAAAGCAAATATTTTCATGCTCCAGCAATTAATTATCGATCGCAACGCAATGCATTGCTAGAAAAAAAAATATTTTATTACCAGTCCCAGCTATTACCAGTATACAACCAAATAATGCTACCAGTTTAAGATATATTTCTAGTCCTAAATGTAATGCAAATTTCTCTGATGTATTTTATCCATTATATCTATGTATTATTGGACTACAGACCTTGAGTAATAGATACAATGTACTACATTTTAAATATGTCTTATGCCACTTGCATGATATCATATATAAAGACTAACAGCTTGATGCTACACACAATAACTCTTGTTTTGAATGATGACTTCTGAGTAATACTGAATGATGTTTTGTAATAATGCATAAATGCTGTACCAATGACTACTGTTATAAGATGACTTACGCATAAATGCAATGTCAATGATTACTGTAGTGAGATGACATGATGCGAATAATTACCGTAATGATATGTCTTATGATGCCAATGATTACTGTAACGAGTGGAGGGCGATTGCTTCATCTCTTTAGAAAAATGTCAAAAGTCTGCAACAAGTTCTTTTATTTCCTTAAGTGCAAAATAAAACTTGCCACCAGCCCATATTTAATTAACGAATAATATCACTGTCCCCAGGTCACAGTTCAGACAACCCAAGACACACAAGGGCATCCAGGAATATACTTAAGTCCAACTCGAATTATTACGTGATTTACAGTCATTATTCTGATACAATATACGAGTTTCACTTTCTGAATTTCATATTACGATAAATGAAAAGTAGTTAACGTTTTTTAGTTATGAAAATCTAAATAAATTGTTCTGCCATTTTGTGAACTTCAGTAATGATTCCAAATGATAATAAAACACAAACTGTTATGAATCCAAACTGACTTTAATCTTACAAGTGTCGGTTTGGGGTGTTTTAGGTAATTTTCCCAACTCCGAAAGTATGACAGCTAGGAAGCTGAGATTTTTACACACTCTTCTTTTTAATAACAAAGGGCAGTATATTGACTTTTAACTAAATTGAATAATATTTAATATAGTTTATTTATATTCTTAGGGGCTTGAATGTTCTGTCGCTCGAATTGACACAAGCCCACGGCTAGGCTAGCGACAGGTGCGAATGAGTCTCGCTAAGGCTGTTTCTATCACCGCCAACGGCTCCAATGCTACGAACCGTACTGCAAAGTAGTCCAATAGATGCTATTGCGTATTGACTCGCGACATCACAGAATGTAGCCACTGTTCATGGTTGCCGAAATTGGTGGTCATGGGAAGGTACGGTCGAAAAAGAGCGGGCTCTGGACGGCAACGTGGCATCAACGAGAGAGAAGACCATCGCATTCGATGTATGGCTCCGGCACATCGTAATGCATCTGGAGCTGCAAATTGGAGAAGCAGTTGTCACCGCAATGGCACAACGAACTGTTTGAAATCGTTTACTTCAAGGCCAGCTCTAAGCCAGACGTCCTGTAGTGTGCATTCCACTGACTCCAACGCCATTTGCGACTTCAGTGGTGTCAAGCGAGAAAAAATATGGATCTAAGCACTATGGGACTTAACATATGAGGTCATCAGTCCCATAGACTTAGAACTACTTGAACCTAACTAACCTAAGGACATCACACACATCCATGCCCGAGACAGGAATCGAACCTGCGACTATAGCAGCAACGCAGTTCCGGATTGAAGTATCTAGAACCGCTTGAGGGTCTGCATGGTAGACACACTGGACCTACACCTGGAGTTATGGTAATGAATGCGATATCGTATAACAGCAGGAGCATTCTTGTAGCTATCCCATCCACCCTTGACTGCAAATCTCTGCGTCAGTCTGGTGATCCGATCAGTTACGCTTGCCATCCATCAACAGCACTCTAAGGGGTGTTTGTCAACAGGATAACGCTCGTCCAAATTCCGATGTTGTAACCCAACATGCTCCATAAAGTGTCGACATGTTGCCCTGACCTGCTCAGTCACCATGTCTGTCCGTCTGTACATATGGAACATCATTGAATGACAACTCCAGCGTCATCCGGAAACAGCATTAACCATCTCTGTACTAACCAATCAAGTACAACAGGCATGGAGCTCCATCCCACAGACTGACCTCCGGCATCTGTACAGAACAATGAATGCACGTTTGCATGCTTGCGTACAACTTTCTGGCGGTTACGTCGGTTCTTACTGTACCAGAACGTCACATTTGCAACTGCTTATATCGCGCTTATGTTGACCTGTGATAATGCAATTCTACTCACTTAAATACGTTACCATGACAAATGTATTCCCGAAATTTCATTAATCTACTGTAATTTTCCGTCAAAAAAATGTTCAAATGTGTGTGAATTCCTAAGAGACCAAACTGCTGAGGTCATCGGCCCCTACACTTACATACTACGTAAACTAACTTATACTAAGAACAACACACACACCCATGCCCGAGGGAGGACTCGATCCTCCGACGGGAGAGGCCGCGCAATCCGTGACATGGCGCCTTTAATCGCGCGGCCATTCCGCGCTACTTTTCCGTCAGTTTACATACAAAGCTGTTTGTTTATTTTGATTTTCGCCGGACTAATATCGGGCTACCAGCCCTTCTTCAATATCCTACAGATGATACACTATAAATCAATGCGTAATGCTATACGCCTTATCTCGTTGAGAAGTAATAAAAAAAAAAGAATCAGTGCTAAACGTCGATGAGATATTTAATTACTGACTAGCTGTAGAATATTAGACAAGCACAGAGGAAACAGGAACGGGTGAAGCCAAAGGCATAGTTTCAGCTAGTTTTGTATTTTTATCTCGTAGTTAACAATCTTAAATTATACCTCTGCCTAAATAACACACGTATTTGTTCCACGGTAATCGAGAGTCATAAACCACCCCGACGCGAAACACAGAGATAAAAAACAACATAGCGGGTAGGGCCGGGAGAATTTTGTGATGAAGCACCTGTCATTTATTTCAGTTTATCGTTGACACTGAGGAACGAGGCCACATTAGTGTTCCGTTAGGAGGAGGTAGTATCACGCTCGTCCATAATAACCAACTATGTAGAATGTACAGCGGTACAGATAGAGGACTAAAAGCAAATCTCCACAGACTGGTCCCCGATGGGTCATTCAGTAGCAACCAGCCAGATAGGCTAGTGGTGTTCTGCAGTAAACGGTACAATATAAGCCTAGATTATTACCATGTGCTGTTCAGAGCTAATTTTAGCGTCTGCTGTAAAAATGGAAATGATAGATCACATACATGGTTGGTATTAAGTCAAGAAACATGACAAACGTAATTGTATGGACTAGACGAGTATTTTAAAACAAAGAATTGTCTAAGAGAAAGAGGCAAATGCCATTAGGACTTGCCCTCTCCGGATTTCATACCATCTTAACTACGTATATATGTACCGTAATAATAACAATTTCGTGTGGCTTGTTGGCCTGGTGCAAGTATTTATATTGGAAGTTACAACGGCGACATGGGTGTCAGAAACCTTCCCCAGGTATACGGTCGAGAAAGGAGACTGTAATCTTACACTCCCACACATCACCAGTAAATTTTCAGTGTCTTCAATAGTTTAAAAAGCTTCAAGAGGCGTAAGATGTAGGCCTACAAGAATTTTTTTTTACTTATATTCATTTTCACGTTGTTGGCTGCAGTACTTCTAGGGGTAGATTCTTGAGGCTGCAATTTTGACTTTGTGGGTTATAGTTGACATAACAACTGATGAAGTACTTCGCGTTTCTATGACTTTTTTTATTTTATCCCACTGACTTCCCAACCTCCATTTTCATAAAACCAAAAATTACATTATTAGTGTCAAAATTAAAAACTCGTCCGTTTCCATCATAGGCATGTCCACTACACCTAACTCATTCTTTGGTACCAACACATACCAAAGAGTTTACAAATCAAAACAGTTTACAAACTATCATGGCAATAGAAGAATCGTTAACAAGTTATATCATTATTTTGTAAATGAATCCAGAAATAAATTTAATAATTAGCATTAGATTGTGCAGTTAATAACATGAATTTTAAGTAGGTCAGATATTTCGTAATTTCCAATATTTCGAACAGAAGAATTATTTCAGCTATACAAACAGAGCTAGTCAATATCGATTTTAACAAATTAATTTATTTTTATACAGTTTAGCCTGAAATACAACACATCTTATACAAAATCATTTGATATTCTTATAGTTAAACAGCTGAGATAACGTTCACCCATACAAGATTAGAAAATATTCCTGGTATAGGCTATTTCTATTAAAGAAAAGTATTGTTAGAGAAGGTTGTCCTATTACAAGACCTACAATTAGACGTGGTATCAAAATCGTGCGTTGTCTCTGGTGACTCCCCACGTCGTTGGGAGGTGGAGGCAAGAGAAAACTGAGGGTGAAACATCCCTTGTCTGACCGCCATTCGATCGGACAGCCTACCGATTTCCAGACATGCGCTTTACCGTTAAACCACAAGCTCCGCCATATACGATTCGTAGATAGTAAAACTACATGTTTTGACGAGTGAGTTTGCAAGTATCAAAATAGGTGACACATATGGTCGTATCATTTGAATGTACTGACTTAGAAGCTTTGAAAAATAAATAAATAAATAAAATAAGATAAAAAAATTGCAATGCAGTAACCAACTAACAGTTCTTGAATTCGTGATTCTAGGTCAAGGGGAAGTACCCTATAGGTTGCCTGCCCGGCTAGCCCCACGGTCTAACGCGCTGCTTCCCGAGCGGAAAGGTGTGCCGGTCCCCAGCACGTATCCGCCCGGCGGATCAGTGTCGAGGTCCGGTGTGCTGGCTAGCCTGTGGATGGTTTTAAAGGCGGTTTTCCGTCTGCCTCGGCGAATACGGGTTGGTTCCCCTATTCCGCCTCAGTTACACTATGTCGGCTATTGCTGCGCAAACGCTGTCTCCACATACGCGTACACCATAATTACTGTACCACACAGACATAGGGGCTACACTCATCTGATATGAGACGTTCCCGGAGCGGGGGTCCACCGGGGGACGAACCGCACAATAACCCAGGGTTCGGTGCGGGGTGGCGGTGGGGTGAGTGGACTGCTGTAGCTTGTTGTGGGGTTGCGAACTACTGAGGGCTACGACGGGGACGAAGCCTCTCCGTCGTTTCTAGGTTCCCGGTTTAATACGCAATACACACACCCTATTGATTATGATGAGTGAGCTTGGTAGCATCGAAATAGGTAAGTGACGTAAATGGACATATCTTTTGATTGCACTGACTTAACAGCTTAAATTACTTACACTGTAAAAGTGCAGTAGACCTTAGTACTTGACATAAATTTAAACTTGATAAATTTGTCTTAACAGACGGACGCAGAGACAGAATGACAACAAAAAGAAAAAAAGTGAGATATACTTACCATTTGGCGATTTTCGAATTTTTTCGTTACTTTTATTGTGAAACTTGGCTTCTTGTCAAGGAGAAGTTCTGATGAGTGAATTTGCTGATGTCTAAATAGTACGTGACATATAGGGTCATATCTTTTGATTGCATTGACTTATAATTTAAATATTTTGACATTGTAAGGGACTGTACAAGTCAGTAACAGAAAACTTGATATCAATACCTGTTCTTGAGAGATAGGGGTCTTGGCAGACGGACAGACAGACAGACGGACAAAAAAATGGCAAAAAATGTATTTTTAAGTGATATAATTAGAAATTAACTGTGATTCTAGGTCACCAGGAAATTGGCTATAGATTTCATGAGTGAGTAAAGCTTGTAGACAAGGGGTGTTGGGTTCCATGTTCCAAGGTACTTAACTCTTATGATGTTAGAACCTTTTTCACTAATTACTATGATTTTGAAAAGTTCTTTAAAATTTGTTCGTATTAAAGGGTGTTTTAGGACCTGTAACAGATATATGATTCACTGACACGCCAGGTTAGCCGAGAGCGCTAACGCGCTGCTTCGTGGACTCAGGTAGGCGCGCCGACCCCAGATTGAATCCGCCCAGCGGCTTAACGACGGAGGCTGGGGTGCAGGCCAGCCTGGATGTGGTTTTTAGGCGGTTTTCCACATCCCACTAGGTGAATACTGGGCTGGTCCCGCCTCAGTTACACAGCTCGCAGACATCTGAACACATTTGCACTATTCCATGGATTACACTAGACACAGACAGTTGGCGTTCACTAATTCCGTACCAGGGGGTACGGGGTGGCGGCAGGAAGGGCATCCAGCCACGCCTTAAATTAACCTTGCCACATCTGTTTAACCATGATGACCCTGGGTCATTGCGGGAACAAGGCACAAGCAAAAGAAAGAAACAAAGAACAGATATATGATTCACTGTTACGTGGATGTCCCCTTAGGAAGTGGTTCTTAGTGGCACAAAAACAATTGTGAGGCGTCAAATCGAAAGACTTGCACCAGGCGAGCGGTCTACCCGACGGGGGGCCCTCGTCACACACCATTGTTATTATTATCTGATAATAAAAAGATTAAATACAGCGAAAGCGGCCTCTTAATCCCCAAGTTAATTTGGTGAATGAGTTTGCGAGTATCGAAATAGGTGATTTAAATGGCCGTAGCTTTTGATTACATTGATTTAGAAGTTTACGTTTTTCACCTTGCCAAGAAGCTGTAGATATTAGTACGTGACATAAATTTAGGATTGATACCTACACCCGTTCTTGAGAAAAAAAGGGGCTTAACAGTCGGTCAGATGGACAGACGACAGGCAGACAATATAAAGATTCCGTTTTTACTGACTGAGTTATGGAAGCCGAAAATTGAAGAAATCTGGAAAGAAACCGAAAATGGATGGTGCCAATATGGATGGGAATGGTTAGGAGCAAATATTTTTAACCGTCTCAGATCTAAATCATGAGGTTATATTGATGAGAAATATGAGTAAAACACTGACATAACGATACAAGTACTTACAAATGAGGAACTGTATACGTATTTTTTTTTTCTTGAAATCTAAGAGACTTGCTTCCAAGAGACGGAATGAAGTTTACAATTTTGCGTTCAGTCGATATTGAGGTCACTAATAATATCATGCTACCTCCGCCTCACAGGAATGAGAAAGAGTGATCATGTTCAGTGTATAATTCTGTTACTTACCTGTTTGATGCAATGTGCTACCATTTCCTCTCCGGTACCAATCTCTTCACTTTAGAACACGACTTAAATCACTTAGATATTTGTCGATTTACTGTTAGTCTTAGATCTACTATATATATTTGCATAGTAGCTCGTGATTCAATCAACATATTGTTTTTCATTTGTTACCTATAATTGATGACATAGATGTGCTTCAGTATAGCAATAGTTATAATGTTAAATGATAATACACTACTGGCCATTAAAATTGCTACACCAAGAAGAAATGCAGATTATAAACGGGTTTCATTGGACAAATATATTATACTAGAACTGACATGTAATTACATTTTCACGCAATTTTGGGACATAGATCCTGTGAAATCAGTACCCAGCACAACCACCCTGGCCGTAATAAAGGCCTTGATATGCCTGGGCATTGAGTCAAACAGAGCTTGGATGGCGTGTACAGGTACAGCTGCCAATGCAGCTTCAACACGATACCACAGTTCATCAAGAGTAGTGACTGGTGTATTGTGACGAGCCAGTTGCTCGGCCACCATTGACCAGACGATTTCAATTGGTGAGAGATCTGGAGAATCTGCTAGCCAGGGCAGCACTCGAACATTTTCTGTATGCAGAAAGGCCCGTACAGGACCTGCAACATGCGATCGTGCATTATCCTGCTGAAATTTAGGGTTTCCCAGGGATCGAATGAAGGGTAGAGGCCGGCCGGAGTGGCCGAGCGTTTCTAGGCGCTACAGTCTGGAACCACTCGATCGCTACGGTTGCTGGTTCGAATCCTGAATCGGGCATGGATGTGTGTGATGTCCTTAAGTTAGTTAGGTTTAAGTAGTTTTAAGTTCTAGGGGACTGATGACCACAGCAGTTAAGTCCCACAGTGCTCAGAGCCATTTGAACCATTTGAAGGGCACAGCCGCGGGTCGTAATTCATCTGAAATGTAACGTCCACTGTTCAAAGTGCCGTCAATCCGAACAAGAGGTGACCGAGACGTGTAACCAGTGGCACCCCATACCATCACGCCGGGTGATACGCCTGTATGGCGATGACGAATACACGCTTCCAATGTGCGTTCACCGCGATGTTGCCAAACACAGATGCAACCATCATGATGCTGTAAACAGAACCTGGATTCATCCGAAAAAAAGACGTTTTGCCATTTGTGCACCAAGGTTCGTCATTGAGTACACCATCGCAGGCGCTCCTGTCTGTAATGCAGCGTCAACGGTAACCGCAGCCATGGTCTGCGAGCTGATAGTCCATGCTGCTGCGAACGTCGTCGAACTGTTCGTGCAGATGGTTGTTGTCTTGCAAACATCCCCATCTGTTGACTCAGGGATCGAGACGTGGCTGCACGATCCGTTGCAGCCATGCGGATAAGAATTCTGTCATCTCGACTGCTATTGATACGAGGCCATTGGGATCCAGCACGGCGTTCCTTATTACCCTCCTGAACCCACCGATTCCATATTCTGCTAACAGTCATTTGATCTCGACCAACGCGAGGAGCAATGTCGCGATACAATAAACCGCAGTCGCGATAGGCTACAATCCGAACTTTATCAAAGTCGGAAACGTGATGGACGCATTTCTCCTCCTTACACGAGGCATCACAACGTTTCACCAAGCAACGCCAGTCAACTGCTGTTTGTGTATGAGAAATCGGTTGAATACTTTCCTCATGTCAATACGTTGTCCGCCCCGGTAGCTGAGTGGTCAGCGTGACAGACTGTCAATCCTCAGAGCCCGGGTTCGATTCCCGGCTGGGTCGGAGATTTTCTCCGCTCAGGGACTGGGTGTTGTGTTGTCCTAATCATCATCATTTCATCCCCATCGACGCGCAGGTCGCCGAAGTGGCGTCAAATCGAAAGACCTGCACCAGGCGAACGGTCTACCCGACGGGAGGCCCTAGCCACACGACATTTCCATTTATGTCAATACGTTGTAGATGTCGCCACCGGTGCCAACCTTGTGTGAATGCTCTGAAAGGCTAATCATTTGCATATCACAACATCTTCTTCCTGTCGTTTAAATTTCGCGTCTGTAGCGCGTCATCTTCGTGGTGCGGCAATTTTAATGGCCAGTAGTGTAAGTTGTAATATAAAATAATGATATTAAATGATAATAACAATAATGATTAATTTTACTTAACAATAGGATTGGTGCCGGCCGTCGTGGCCGTGCGGTTCTAGGCGCTACAGTCTGGAACCGACCGACCGCTACGAATCCTGCCTCGGGCATGGATGTGTATGATGTCCTTAGGTTAGTTAGGTTTGATTAGTTCTAAGTTCTAGGCGACTGATGACATCAGAAGTTAAGTCGCATAGTGCTCAGAGCCATTTGAACCAATAGGATTGGCGCTCACGAAGTAGATGAAGTTAAGGAATTCTGATACGTAGACAGCAAAACAATCCACAACGGTTGGTGCAAGGAGGATATAAAAGCAAACTAGCACTGGCAAAAAGGGCATTCCTGGCCAAGACAGGTCTACTATTATCAATTACTATATGAGGAAGACATTGTTGAGAATGTACTTTTGGAAAAGAGCACTGTATGGTACTGAAACAATGATTGTGCCAAAACTGGTAAAGAAGAGAATTAAAGCATATGACATGTGATGCTACAGAAGAATGTTGGAAATGAAGCGGACTGACAAGCTAAGGAATGAGGAGGTTCTCCAGAGAATATATATGGATAACACAAACAGAAGAAGGGATAGGATAATAGGATATGTGTTAAGACATCACGGGATAAGAATTGTATTGTGTTAAAGGGAGCTGTGGAGAGTTAAAACTGTAGAGGAAAACAGAGATTGGAATACAGCCAGCAAATAATTGAGCACGTAGGCTGTAATTGCTGCTCTGAGATGGAGAGATTGGAACAGGAGAGGAATACGTGGCAGGCTGCATCAAGCCAGTCAGAAGACTGATGGAAAAAAATAAAGTAATAAAAAATCCATACGGACTGAGCGATGCCGTCAGGAGCACGGCGCACTCTCAGCGTGGCGATGACACTAGAGGTCTCCCTAGACATGACAGCAGAGAAAGGCGTGTCAACAAATGCGGACAAACAATACTAAAGTAGACGCACGCTGAATAGGCTAGCTCGTTAATTCGCCGCTTCCAAGATGGAGTGAGGCGCGGCGACCCGGATCTGATCTGCGTGGGGGCTAAGGACGACGACGGGTGTGCCGGCCTGCCAGGGTGTGGTTTCTACGTGATTTCTCACATTCGACTACGTGAATACCGGACCACCTCTCATCTCACACGGTTTGCAAACCACTAGGAACCGTTCACACAGTTTCATTTGGGGTACAGTATTACGTGCCGGGAGAGGGAATTGGGAAGGGGGAGGGGCTGGGACGGCAGCAGCAAGGGCATCCGACCACTCCCTGTCGCTAACATGGCCTAATCTAATAATTTACTTGTCAACCACAAAAAAATACCGCGTAAAGTTCAGGAGGAAGAAGAAAGAACAGCTAATAAGTAAAACATGTCCTGTACTAGACGGAAAATTGTCGGAGATGTACGCTAGGGTGACAAAACTCATCGTGTAGCGACACACACGTACACAGATGGCGCTGTTAACTCTTACACAAGACATAAAAGGGTAGTGCATTGGCGGAGATATTATTTTCACTGTGGTGATTTGTGTCGAAGGTATTTTGACGTGATTATGGCCGCACGACGTAAATTTTGACAGACTTTTGACGCCGAACGGTACATGCTAGACGCATGGGATAATCCATATGGAAAATCGTTAGGGAATTCGATAACCGGAGACCCACAGTGTCAAGATTGTGCCGATGATACAAAATTCCAGGCATTATCTCTCACCGTAGACAACGCAGAGGCGTTTGCTTATAGTTGGCCGCCTCGCGGAGTGGCTCTGCGGTTTAGGGCGCCATGTAACGGATTGCGAGGCCCCACCTTTCGGAGGTTCGAGTCCTCCGTCGGGAATGGGTGTGTGTGTTGTTCTTAGCATAAGCTAGTTTAAGTAGTGTGTAAGTCTAGGGACCGATGACCTCAGCAGTTTGCTCCCTTAGGAATTCACACACATTTGATCATTTTTTTTTTTTTTGTGGAGTTGTCAGGGCTAACAGGAAAGTAACAGTGTGGTACATACGACGAACATATCTGGCAGTGAGGCGAAATTTTGCGTTCATGGGAAATGGGAGCAGGCGGCCGGCGCGAGTGCCTTTGCTAACAACGCGACACGCAAGCATCCCTCTACTGGGCTCGTGACCGTATCTGTTGGACCCTAGACGACTGGAAAACCGTGGCCTGGTAAGATGAGTTCCGATTCCAGTTGATAAGAGTTGATGGTAGGATTCGAATGTGGCGCAGACCCCACGAGGACTCGGACCCACGTTGTCAACGAGCTACTGTCGAAGCTGGCGGTGCCTCCATAGTGGTGTGCGCTGTATGTACATGGAATGGACTGGGTCCTGGTTACGTTCGGCTACCTGGAGACCATTTTCAGCATTCATGGACTTCACGTTCCGAAACAACGATGCAATTTTAGTCGATGATAAGACAATATGTCACTGGGCGAGAAGTGTTCGCGATTGGTTTGAAGAACACTCTGGACATTCGAGCGATTGTTTTGGCCTCCCAGATCGAACGAGATGAATCACGTCGAACATTTATGGTACATAATCTGGAGGTCAGGTCGTGCATAATATCCTGCATCGCAATACTTTTGAAATTATGGACGGCTGTAGAGGCAGCATGGCTGATATTACTGCAAGAGATTTCCAGCGATTTGCTGAGTACATGCCAATTAGAACTGCTGCCCCACGCCGGACAAAAGGAGTTCCGTCACGATACTTGGTATTATCCTACGACCTTTTTATCTCATTGTATATGTGATGGCAAAAAGTGAGGTCTATGAAACAAAAATTGGGTACAGGACACGTCAACTTAAATACTAACAGCAATTTTAAACATGATTCAATGAGAGTGGTAGGGGCAGAGAGGCGAATCTAATTTTAGTATCAACACCTCGATGCCCAAACTGACAAATGTGACGGAGACATCAAATGTCTGAAATTAATACTGACTGAGAACGTAGGGTCGAGCATGTTGTCGGAAATGACTCTGTTTCAGTCCTTTGTTGCTCTGATCAGTGTTAAAATGCATGTTCAAGATGAGCGCCGTTAGCGTGAACGTAGTGCCTTTATCGACATACCATGGCGTCAAAGGTTTGAAGAAAAATGTGTGACGTTTTCTGTAGGCGTGTGGGTGCTATAACAATTCTTGAAACTAATTTTCAAGAATTGTTATAGCACCCACACGCCTACAGAAAACGTCACACATTTTTCTTCAAACCTTTGACGCCATGGTATGTCGATAAAGGCGGAATCCAAAGGGTTTTCAAGTAGCCCTCGCATTATTGCACATGCCTTCACAAGTAAATGGAGCCTCATAAGTAAGCAGAACACGAAATAGGTCTTCGTTAGTGATGGCTCTCATCTTCAAAATGGGGTAGCAAATATGAGGTAACCAAGGAGATGGAGACTTGGGCTCTACAATGCCGAGACTGCTTGGTAGCTACAACAGGAAAACACAATTAATTGACAGGAGTACAAAATAAGAAAGTATTTATTACTTGACTTTGTTGTAGTCCATGATCTGTTGGTTGATAACTATAGAAGACGCGACTACACTAAGCGTCTGTAGAATGACATAATTTACAAGTCAGAAATCGTGCAGTGACGAATTAATCTCTCGTAATCTTGAATGTCGAATCTGGTGAATTTGAAGACTAATTTGGACCTGGGTTAGAAAGATTTGATGGCAGCAAAGACTGAGCTGCAGGCGACGACTGACTAACACCGGTGCTGGCTGACCACTGAGCGTGGCTACGAACTGTAGACTGGCACAACTGCGCTACACTCCTGCTACACATGAAGTGGCCTAGCGGTGCATCGCGGCGAGCATAAGTACTGCGACTGGCTGTATACTCTTTGGCTAGCACAGCCGTTCTTCTCTTCCGTTTATCAAGAGAATTGCATCCGGCGGATCGATCTCTCAGGCGGCGGCGGGGTCGTATGACTGACGACATCACAGCTTATTGAGGAAAAGAGTGAACAAACTCAATCCGAGATAGATAATCATCTGTTCACATGGCCTATACATTGATACCGAAAAGAAAGAAGCAACTAATCATGGCAGTCATTCAATATTATGATGAACACTAAACTAAGCTGCAATTGCAGGTGTACTTGCCTTGGGGCCACTATCAAAGCGTAACATAGCGTCTTCCTTAATGGGAGGTGCATGCAGCGTCTGTGCTCTGCTCCTGGTTGGCCTGCATTCCTTTAATGTGACGGTAATTCCCAGTCGAATGTGGACTGCAGTGAATATCTGATAATGAGGAATCTTCATGCACTGTAACGTTCGCAGCACATTCACTGAACCACCGCCTTCAGCTGCTACGCAAGCAAAGTGCGTGTCTCGCAGTTCCCGTCGTGTATGGAGTCCAAATAATGTACTGGGACTGTCAAGTAGCCACAAGAGCGTTACATGCCGAGGAAATGGTAGCACATTGCATCAAATAGGTAAGTAATAGAATTATACACTGAACATGATCACTCTTTCTCATTCCTGTGAGGCGGAGGTAGCATGATATTATTAGTGACCTCAATATCGACTGAACCCAAAATTCTAAACTTCATTCCGTCTCTTGGAAGCAAGTCTCTTAGATTTCAAGAAAAAAAATACGTATACAGTTCCCCATTTGTAAGAACTTGTATCGTGTCAGTGTTTTACTCATATTTCTCATCAATATATCTTCATGATTTAGATCTGAGACAGTTAAAAATATTAGCTCCTAACCATTCCCATCCATATTGGCACCATCCATTTTCGGTTTCTTTCCAGATTTCTTCAATTTTCGGCTTCCATAACTCAGTCAGTAAAAACGAAATCTTTATATTGTCTGCCTGTCGTCTGTCCATCTGACCGACTGTTAACCCCCTTTTTTTTTCTCAAGAACGGGTGTAGGTATCAATCCGAAATGTATGTCGCGTACTAATATCTACAGCTTCTTGGCAAGGTGAAAAACGTAAACTTCTAAATCAATGTAATCAAAAGCTACGGCCATATAAATCACATATTTCGATACTCGCAAACTCATTCACCAAATTATCTTGGGGATTAAGAGGTCGCTTTCGCGTGTCAGTGAATCAGGACTCCAACCTGGCACCTATCGCTGTTATATTCTATAGAAAACGAACGTTTAAAATGGTTTTGTTACACCAGCAGCGACATGTGAGCATGTTTGAATAATAATATGACGAAGATTTCAGTGCTGACTGGGGATCGAGCCCCACACATATCGTTATTGACTGCACACAAAGAGACGTCAGCTACCGAAATTTACTCCACCAGCAGCTCGGAATAACATCCTTGAATTTAAAATGATTTCGCAAACAGTTCTGTATCTCACTGGGACTCAAAAACGTCAGATACCGTTAGTGTTGACAACGAATGAAAATACATTAAAAATCAAAATTATTACCCACCAGCAGATAGGTGTTCTCATGCTAGAGCTTCATAATACATAATGAAAGCTTTAGTGCCAGGCAAGGATTCGAACCCCTTCGCACGCAATATGTGGAGATGTTGAGGAATCTGCAGTTTTGAACAAACAACAAATTGCAGTCGAGGTGTATTGTCACGAAGGGATCAAATTCCGCGGTCTGTGTTGCATTCCCAGATCAACAGTAACCTTTCTTATACTAGTTATTTATTTCTAGTGACGAAACAAACGCTATGTAGGGTCACAGGACACTTATTCCATCTTTTATTTGAGCTTCTGTATGTCGATAAAGTTGGTTCTGATCTGGGAATGCAACTCAGACCACCCTTAACGCGGAATTTGATCCCTTCGTGACAATACAGCTCGACTGCAATTTGTTGTTTGTTCAAAACTGCAGATTCCTCAACATCTCCACATATTGCGTGTGAAAGGGTTCGAATCCTTGCCTGTCACTAAAGCTTTCATTATGTATTATGAAGCTCTAGCATGAGAACACCTATCTGCTGGTGGGTAATGATTTTGATTTTTAATGTACTTTCATTCGTTGTCAACACTAACGGTATCTGACGTTTTTGAGTCCCAGTGAGATACAGAACTGTTTGCGAAATCGTTGCAAATTCAAGGGTGTTATTCCGAGCTGCTGGTGGAGAAAATTTCTGTATCTGACGTCTCTTTGTGTGCAGTCAATAACGATATGTGTGGGGCTCGATCCCCAGTCAGCACTGAACTCTTCGTCATGTTATTTCTAGTTCAAACATGCTCACATGTCGCTGCTGGTGTAACAAACCCATTTTAAACGTTCGTTTTCTCTAGAATATAACAGCGATAGGTGCCAGGTAGGAGTCCTGGGAAAGAAAAAATTAATGTTTCGTCTCGTCATTTCGGTTAAGACACCTAGCTACTGCCGAGAAAATCCTATATGTCACAGTTGATTGTGCTTCGATGACAATCCAATTAGGTTCTGGGTTCGAATCGCTATCCAACATAAAGCTTTACGTTACGGCATTTCAAGTAAGTTACTTGAGAAGAAGCAATATTTGACATCTCTCGTAGTTCGTTAACAAGGACAACAGATGCTGGGTAGGAATTCGCGTCCGTTAACAATGTTTAAGTTATGTAATTTAAAGTTGATATTTGCTAACTGATACTGTCTAAAATTGAGGTATATCACTCTCTGTATGCCTAGTCAGGAATGACTGTTAGTTTCCGTCAGTCACGAAGTCTTTGCTTAGTCTGCATGACCTGGGTTTGAATCCATATGCAGAACGAGACGGTTCGTCGTGTCATTTGAAGTTCATACATATTCTCATCTAGCTGTTCGTGAACAACTAAAATTTTTAATGTCATTTTGTGTTAAATAATAAGTATGGTATGTTATTTTGAAGAGGAAATCATGAATACGACAAACTTACTACGTGAATTACCTATCTGACGTAATAATGAGAGTGGTAACATTTCATGTATGTCATTTATTGTAATAAATGTGAGCTTACAAGCCTGAAGAACCGTGTTATCTGTGATAGAGTGTTCGCTGATATTTGTTGTACCTTGGTATTACTTTACATCTTTTGTTATTGCGATGCAAAGCAGTGTTTTCTAGTGGTGACTTGTTGGAACCATTTTCAATAGTCAAACGACTGTACCGATGGGCGATTAGAGGACCTGCTAGACAGCTGCGCTATGTGGGTTGCATTCGAATCAGGTGAAATGCAATTCAGGTCGTTCGGATACTTTTGAGCACGACTGTACATACTGTGAACAGTGACGTCCCTGTAACACTCCAAAAACACGCTTCGCTCTATTAAGATCATGTTGAGTGCCACCACCTAGGATGAATGGAGTGATACTGTTTTTCCACTGTTCCGTAAGCTTGTATTTTGTTCGCTAAACGGCTGTGGTGAACTATATCGAAGACCTTACGCAAGAGACGCAACATACGCGCTGGTACAATTCACGACCGCCGTATGGACTCATGGACAAACAACTGCACGTAACTTACAGAAGTTCTCAATTTAATGAATCTGTGGTGAAATATTAATTCATTCATTTTTGCAATGAATTGCGGTAAAGCGCTGCTGGAAGAAGAGCACTTCGTCGCACATAAAGTGCGTTATAGTGTTCATGAGTGAAGGAACAAAGACGGTAGAAAATCATGCCCCAAGTAATAAGACCAAATGATATGCGTAATAGGTAGAAAAATAGAGTGCGATAACACTTTTTGTTAAGACACGAGTTCCACTAAATGGCCCTGGTTGATAGTCTTGAAGCCTTGGTCGGTGGTGAGCACTAGAGGAATGGACGCAGTCCTTTGGACTGTGCGTGGAGTGAGGGTAAGGTATTCGAGGAAGGACGTAGTCCATGAAATCAGCAGTGAAATACACCTCGTTGGCTCTGCGATGTGAACTTCTATTGATGATCTGCAAGGCACAGCCAACACTAATTCCAGGGTGTGAACTGGCTGCAGAGCGACTGGGCGGCAAACGAAGATACTCGCCATGTTGTAGCATACCGGCGGATGCATGTGACATGCTGGAGTAGGACCATGTTGGCAGCGCCGTTTACAGTGATGCTTATGCCTCTGGACGAGAGGCTTGTGCCACATCTTAGTGTGGAAGTTCGATTGCAAACAACCCAGAGAGTGTTTGTTGATGCGGACTGTTTTCGTCTGATCTCCAGATAAGTGTCGTTAGTGGGCCGGAAATGTGACAAACCAAAGTACACGACTGTACTAGTGATGGTCTTGTGACATAGCGGTAGCAGGGGACACAACATGTGAATGTTTATTCGTGCTAGTATATCACTAGACATAGCTGTAATTCCTATATCACGTTCTTTACTATTTTTCTGTTAGAACACTGATAAAATACAGTTCACCATAGAAACACTTAAGACAGGGGTTCCCAACAAAATTTCCTCGAAGACCCCCTCGTAGAGCATGATTGGTACCTTGTCATGTCACAGTTTCAAGTACCTAAAAAAGCCAAATTAGGAGTCTTTTATACCTTTTCTATTTTTGGTCCTGAGTGTGCTAGTGTCAGTTGGCTCTAGGAAGACGCCAGACGCAGAAGTTAGCGTTCGCTAAAGCTCTGCTCATGCAGGATGCGGCCAAAACAAAAATCTGTTATCACACTAAATATATTTAATATGCTTTTTATTCTAATAGCATGTTGCAGACCCCTCTGGCATAGCTCGCGGACCCCTCTGGGTCCGCGGACCACCTGTTGCGAACCACTGACTTAAAATATTTACTTCAGTTTTTAAAGCTGTTTACTTTGCACAGGTAAAGCAATAATGTAAATAACATCATCAGACTGGCCGGCCGGAGTGGCTTAGCGATTCTTCAGTCTGGAACCACGTGACCGCTACGGTCGCAGGTTCGAATCCTGCCTCCGGCATTGATACGTGTGATGTCCTTAGGTTAGTTAGGTTTAAGTAGTTCTAAGTTCTAGGGGACTGATGACCTCAGATATTAAGTCCCACAGTGCTCAGAGCCATTTGAACCATTTTCATCAGACTGAATATTTGTCAGCCCTTTAAAAGTGCACACTGGTCGCTTTAGAGTGGTGTATACTGAAGTGACAAGTCTTGGGATACCAATACGCACATATTCCGATGGCGGTAGTATCACGTACGTGAAATATTGCATTGCCAGAATTGTCATTTGTAGTCTGGTGTTTCATGGGAATAGGTTTCCGACGTGATTATGGCCACACGAAGGAAATGAACAGACTCTGAACGAGGAATGGTAGTTGGAGCTAGGAGCATGGGACCTTCCATTTCGAAATTCGTTAGGGAATTCAATATTCCGAGATCCACAGTGTCAAGAATGTGCCGAGGATACAAAATTACAGGCATTATTTCTCACCACGGACAACGCATCACTTAATAACCGACAGCAGGGACGTCTGGGAAGAATTGTCAGTGCTAACAGACAAATAACATTGCATGGAACAACCTCAGAAATAAATATAGGACGTACGATAAACGCATTGGGTAGTGCTGCGAAATTTGGCGTTAATGGGCTGTGCAGCAAACGGCGAACCGGGCGTCTTTGATAAAAGCACGGCATAGACTGCAGTTCCTCTCCTGGGCACGTGACCATATCTGTTGGACCCTAGATGAGTGGAAAACCGTGGGCCGGTCAGAAGAGTACCGATTTCACTTGATAAGACCTGATGGTAGATTTCTAATGTGGCGCGGACCCTACGAAACCATGGACCTAAGTTGCCAACAAGGCACTGCGGAAACTCCGTAATAGTGTGTGCAGTGTTTACAGAGAACACACTGGGTCCTCTTATCCAACTGAACCGATCATTGACTGGAAATGATCATGTTCGTCCATTCTTGGACTTCGTGTTCTCATACAACCACGGAACAATGTGGATGACTGTGTGCCATATTACTGGTCTACAGTCGTTCGCGGTTTGAAGAATATTGTGGACAGTTTGAACGAACGATTTGGCCACTCATATCGCTCGGCATGAATCCCGTCGAACACTTATCAGACATAATCGAAAGGTCAGTTTGCGCACAAAATCCTGCACCGGAATGAGGGAAGGAAGACTGAGTTTAACGTCTCGTCGATATAGAATTCAAGGCAACGGCCTTGCCACTGCGAATACACCGGTTCCCGTGAGATCACCGAAGTTAAGCTCTCTCGGACGTGGCGGGCACTTGGATGGGTGACCATCCAAGCCTTCATGCGCTGTTACCATTTTTCTGGGTGCGCTCAGCCTCGTGATGCCAACTGAGGAGTTACTATACCGAATAGTTGCGTCTCCGGTCAAAGAAAACCATCATAACGACCGGGAGAGCAGAGTGCTGACCTCACGCTCCTGCTATTCACATCCTCACCTAAGGATGACACGGCGGTCCGATGGTTCCGATGGGCCACTTGTGGCCTGAAGACGGAGTGCGACATAGAGTTCATTAGAGACGGAGAAAAAGCTCGGACTGTGTGAAGAATAGGGAAGGAAATTGGATATGCCCTTTTAAAAGGAACGCTCCCAGTATTCCTGCATCGGTAGCACTTTCTCAGTTATGGACTTCTATAGAGACAGCATGGCTCAGTATTTCTGCAAGGGACTTCCGACGACTTATTGAGTCCATGCCACTTCGTGATGTGGCACTACACTGGGCAAAAGGAGGGCTCACACGATATTAGGAGGTGTCCCATGACTTTGGTGTAAGTATACAGGGGTATAGTGTAGAAATGGAAGAAGACGTTAATGTGACTCTCCACCATTGCCACGTGTTCTGATACATGTTGTCTTCTGGGCTAATCGACAAGTGATTTTATTAATTTCCTCGTGTCACTATTCAGAACAACAGTCTTATTTCTTCCAATATCGTAATTCCTTACATAGCAGCTTGCGTGAAATCAGTAACGTGCCGCCTTTGGAGCAATTTGAGGCGATTCCTTCCTTCTTTTCCTCCACACCGGGAACAAGGTAAATTCACTGGCCTTCTTCAGACACGACTAGTATTTCGATTGGTGCGGGAGAGATCGCACGAAGAAGCTTCTAGAAGGTACTGGAAAATCATGTCCTCAAGGCTCTGAGACCGTTAGCATCCCGCGTTGTTGATTGGCTTAGCTTCCCGGGCAGTGTACTGGACGGAAGAGATTGGCTGAGGCCGCGCCCAATACAAGATTTTTGCCCTGAACTCAGCGGCCAGTGAGGGATGTTAAGTTCAGAGGTAAGACTGCAATGCCAAGCTTCGGTGAATTCAGATTTTTGTGCTAAAACGTAGTTATAAGTGGAAACTTTGGATGAAGCTTACGTCAGCTCAAATGTTGTGAAGAAGACAGCCTTTTCTCTTCCGTCCCTGACGTTACCTGTTATCGTGGGACTGGCTTTGTTCTAAACCCTCCTTGCGAGCATAAGTTATTGGTAATTCGTTAGTCTTCCAAATAATCGCAGCAAAGCAGACCATTGGCGCTCATGTGGACAGGTGTCACGATGTCTTCACTGCAAGTTTTGACATTCGTTCTCCAGACAAAGTATACCAGTTTATACACAGTTCAAATTCCTATCTAAAATACATCTTCACAACTGAAATGACTGCTGAGATAAGCTTAAATTAGAAATCTCTCTTTTTTGTAATATCTAAGCCAACATTCAGTCTTTTGTAGAGATTTTTCTGACAGACTAGTACATGTGCTGCAGGTATGGCTTTCTGTGTATTGTACTCTGTTGGGAAAACATTACCTATGGTGCGACAATATTTCTTTGTGTAATCACCAGCTTCCTTTGGTCATCCACTCCGTATCACCGCGTCATCTCTACAAATATGAACTTGTTGGTGTACTTTTTCGAATCCATTGGAAGCAGAGACTCTCTTGTGTTGTCTAGTAAGGACAGTGCCATGTTTGATAAGCTTCTCCAGAGAGGACTAGCAAAGTAACACTTCCGAGTCAAACCTTTCCCTTTGGTTTCTTCCCGAAATACTGTCAATGAGGACCACTCTCATTTTGCTAAAAAGATTGAATTCGTGACAGTATTGGCGGCTACTGGCGTTGGATGGCCTTCTTGGACGACTGACCAAGTTTAATTCTTTGCGAGTCACACCGACACCGCCTCTTCCATCTCCGAATGCCTCTATTAAAATACAGCGTGTTCCTATGGCAACAGCCTCTGGCCGGCGCCACACGATCTTTATTCTTGGTCCAGACGATTATGTAAGCAAGACGTTCTTCGTTTCATGTTTTGGTACATCTTTGAGTTTCGGTTAGTGAGGATAGATTCTCGTTTCAGTTAGGAAACTGCCTACTGTTTCAATAAGCTCTCTGGAAAGTTTTTCGTTTTGAATCTTGCAGTTATGTTTGTTAAATTCTCATGGGTGGTGTTTGAGTTAGATTTCTCTCTTTGTTTGTACCAAGTGGACACGTGTTGCCAGCGCTGTTGGTACTTCGCTTGATGAACACTTCGAATATATTTAAATACGGTGATTTTATAAATTTGCAAGCAAAAAGATGTTGCTATAAACTTTTATCCTTGGTACAAGCAGGTTAATGACTTAGAGTATTGAACAGAACCACATTAAAGTTGGCATCTCTTCGGTCAGAGTTATTGCCTTCACCGATTGGCTCCTAATCTGGAAATGAGTAGCATGTATCTATCGCGAGATTTGAATTTTGTTCCTTTTTAACGGAGTCGTTCGACAACAAGATGTGCACAAATCACGTGCGTAGGACTTATTAACGAGTGTGGTAAACGATTTCATTCAGAATGAACCCCAGTTTATACAATGATTTTCAAATGTCACAGAAATTACAGAATTTATTATATTTGGTATGAAAACTTTGGCTTTCATTGAAGTTCCTTTTTAGCATCACATCTGGCTGCCGTGCGATTCAAAGAGGTTCCATTCTTATGTGTAAGTATGTTGTGTTTGTCTATTTTAATATTGATACAGGATTATTCTTCATTTTGCTTAGATTCCTAATATTCATGTCGTTACCTTTGAGGTCATCCACATCGGTGCGCTATTGTAACGTCATTTAATCTTGACTTCTACAAGTGAGCAAAATCCTTTACGTCCCATTCCATAGCTGAGCCACTTCCTGGAAATCGCGCAGGCAACTAAAAAACTCTCGAGCTTCAGAAGACAGGTAATGACACACCTGTTAAAACAACGATAACGATTACCATTGTCCCTATACGCACTATTTGCCCTCGTACATCCTTCCACCCAACCAAATCTTCCTCTTTTCCCAATATTCGTAGCTGGCGCATTCTTAAATTTCCTTATTTCAGAACTCACGATATCAGAAAAAATGGTTCAAAAGGCTCTGAGCACTATGGGACTTAACAGCTGTGATCATCAGTCACCTAGAACTTAGAACTACTTAAACCTAACTAACCTAAGGACATCACACACATCCATGTTCGAGGCAGGATTCGAACCTGCGACCGTAGCAGTCGCACGGTTCCGGACTGCGCGCCTAGAACCGCGAGACCTCCGCGGCCGGCGATATCAGAAAACATCTATCTTGTAGACCAATAAATTCTTTCTGTATCTAACATTTCATTATTGTTATTATTGTCATTATTACTATTATTATTATTAGTATTACCACTATTAGCGGCAGGAGCTGCAGTAGTACAAATACTGCCAGCAGTAACTTTATTAGTCGTAATCTGTATTATTTACTCACACTGCCACTACAGACAGTTATATCATTTCAATACTACTTCTCATGTTAAAATTGCTATTTCTTAGGAAACTCTGACATGAAAAAAGGACTGTATGTGTGGCACGCTGATCCGATGTAAGGAAAAGCCTGATGACAGTAATCAGATCAGGCTACGTAAATAAAATAAAATAAATAAATAAATTTTGTCGTTAACCTAAGGATGTTCTGTGTTCCATTCTTAATAAGAGTGGCCTCTCCAATGTCATTTGACTAGGGCCTATGGTTAGACCGTTCGACGGGTACAATTCTTTCGATTTGACGCCGCTTCGGCGACTTGCGCGTCGAAGGGGATGAAATGATGATGATTAAAACAGCACAACACCCAGTCCTTGAGGGGAGAAAATCTCCGACCTAGCCGCGAATCGAACCCAGACCCTTAGGATTGATATTCTGTAGCCTTGACCACTCAGCTACCGGGATCGGACGCCTCTCCAACATTTCCCCTAGCCAAGTACCCGCATATCCTCTAAATGTCTACGCTATATTCATCGAACAAATGAGTAATTCCCTAACACTAACAATAGTTTCATTTCCCCGCATCAGTGGTTGCCTTCTATGTATATGTCTGTTTAATTATTGAATGGCCTTCGTCTTATGTATAACTGGAGTTATTTACTAAGCGAACTGTAAGTACAAAACTCATGAAAGTAATAGCTAATGGCAGTTTAATGAAATGGTACTTGGAGGTTCTTTCGTAATTACATTCGGAGACGCAGCACCTCCGGAAAAAATGTGTCTGGGGCTGGGCGCCAGTATTCGCAGACCGCAATGGCGACTCCCTATTGCTGTCCATTCATCACAGCCGTCTCCTCGCCTTCGTATAATTACAGTGGCAGTGTGTCGGCTGACTGGAGGTTCGTCGTTAAACTCGGTGATGGGAGGGTAAGGGTATTGAACTCTACGGTTCTGGCAAGCGATATAAGGCAGTAATACACAGGGTTGATTTCTAACCTTTCTACCTGTCACTGTCATGTGCTTGAATATTTCTCATAGTATCGATCTTACCTCTGTTGCCTTGTAGAGTGTTAACTTTTTTTACTAGCTTTTGCGAAGCGATGAAGCAAAAAATGGGAGTATATTTGGAATGCACAGAAGTTCTAATATTAGAATCAGAGTTTAACAGAGCAGTGGAAGACTTTCAATCAATTAAGGTGGAGGCGTAGAGAGCATTCCCGTGAAATTTGTGATGTCACCAGGGGAAGAGGCAGCCAGATGATTGTTCAAGATTGTGAGTAGAAACTGTGAATCTGGGAACGTACTGGGTGGTTATAATTAACGTGCTGTTTCTCACGTTGGCCAAGTGTTGGTTGTAGTTATCGTACGGCAGCGAAACTTGGCAGATAAGCTAACGCACTGATGCGGAACCGTTTTACTGTGGAAAAAAATTCGTCAAATTTCGGCTACCAGGTGCAAATCTGGCACTGAACACTGTTTGTATGAAGGTATGACATTTACACTGTTATTTGACAAACCATTAAACGAGTGAACAATATGGCTACCGTGAAGAGGGGCCGTGCGCTGTTAATGAAACTGTTTTATCTGAAAGCCAGCAGTTACAATGCTGCATTGAGAGAGTATCGTCGACTGAAAAGTCTGAGGACAGGATCAATGTCATTAAATATTTTTGAAAAGGATAGTGAGATTCTAAACTACGGGTGAGCTTGGTATGGCACGTGGAAGAGAAAGGCATCCTATCCCGGTGGGAGTTACTGAAGAGGTTGCAGCTGTTGCTGTAGCTGCCTATGCAGCAACTGCCCCAGCTGGTGTCAGTGCTAGTGCTGCGCGACGAGAATTGTTCGTCCCTTGCTCAACGGTACTGAAAGTTTTGCTGTCTATATTTGCTGTCCGTATTACACTGGTACCCGCACAAGATCCAGAAGATGCAGCAGTTAAAACTTCGTACTCCGCGGCAACGACCGGAATTTGCTCTTCGGTTTCTGACATGCGATCTAAAAAATGTCTCAAAATTGTGCTGCAAGTGAGCTTCAACTTCATGTATTTTCTATCAAATCGTCCCTACACACAATAAAACGTATACAAATGGGTTTAAATCCTCTCTAATGGATATACGGAAGAATTACAGCCCTTTGTGTAGAATGAATGTGGGCGTGTACCACAAATCATGTGCGTTATAGTTTCACCCCTACTCTGTTTCAACGATTTAATTCATCCGTTTCGTTGACCCTTCAGCATACAAGTAAAACAAACGTAGCGAATAGCTGTAACTTTTTCTTGTTCTTACATACACTGTATTTTTGTAGATGTTGTAGAATTCACAGTCATCTATGCCCTGAATTTTGGTCGTACTGAAGATTTCACTCCATCTTATGTCACCGAAACCTTTCCCTATATTCGTAAGTACAATAAAAACACTCATCAGTCAGCATCTTCCTTGCTTCTACTGCTAAGCGAAAGCATAAAATTATTCCTTAGATTCTTGTTTGCCATCCCTTCAACTTTTGTTTCTATTCTTCATCTCATTATATGTATGTAATAAGGGTATAGATATGAAACAGTTGGCCTTATAACGATGGCGATATTTCAACTATGTAACCATACTGATTTGGGACGTAAAGGTAAGTTCAGGACATCATGTTGGCTGAAAGAGAGGTTTATCAACATTCTATTACAGATGTCGTCCACTTACTATAATTCATTGATTCCTTATTACTTTTGTAACCTGATATTTCTCAGATCTCTTTCAAATAATTAAGTCATTTTTCATAACTTGTCGTATCTACTAATCATATCTTCCTTTCTGTAAAGTTTGGAGACAGTTCTTCTACCTTGTTTTTCTGATCTATTTATTACGTGTAGTCACTCTTAAGTCAAAAGAACAATCACTTATTCTCCTCCTAGGTTAACACCCCTAAATTCCTCATTGCTCTAACTACATTTGGTCTTACTTTTAAATAGAAGCTGTTTCCCTTACGGCCATGTCAGCATCTTTATCCACCACGATTTATTTTAGTTTCACATATTTTGTTCTTTTCTTATCTCATGTAAACCTTTCAAGATTAATATTTCTTTTATCAATTACAAGGAGTGCTTATTTATTCTTGTATAGCCTTTACTACTCCTACATTTTCTGTACGAGTAATGTTCTGCAAAGTCTAAGTCTTTTTGTCTGCTAATTCTACTCGTCTATTACTGAACTGTTACCAATGCGCTCAGAGATATTTCCCTTCCACTTATCGCTGGCTAATTTGTCAGACTTTTGACAAATTAGAACTTTCATTGCTCTTCTTAGTTCTACTTCATGATTTACCAATACTGCCACAGGATGGAAATTCATAATATCTTATGGATACGAATTGTGGTCCTATAGTAGTTCTAAGATATTTATCGAAGCGTGATGTATTGTAGATGACAAGGATTTGAGCACCTTTTAATACAACAATTCATTCTTGATCTTGCATTCTTATTTGACCATTTTTATCCTTATATATATATTATATTTAACGAACATTTATCTATTGCTTACATTTGCTTGCCAAAGAATTAGAACATCCTTGTTATGAACTGCAATTGCGTCAGAAATTAATATCACATTAATTAATTTATGTTTATTATTGATGCCTGGTTTAGACAGTTGAAACATCATCTAATCTGTAACATAATAGTAGACTTTCATTTATCCAAAAATATTGGTTATAAATCATGTTCCATTACGAGTTTATCACTAATTTCTTGATATCGTTATGGTGGAAAATATACAGTGCTTTATAGACACATCTATCAAAAGTAAAAGCATACACAGATAAAAAGAACCTAGTGCAGATAGAGATGTTCACACACATGGCTCTCCATTGAGGCTTGTTAGTTCTTACAATGCATGATATGTAGTAACAATGCATTTTCGTACAGATGTTTAAGTTTACATGACATGTTGCATAGACCAAGATACATCTCAGTCGAAGTATACAGTGCAACTGGATTACAGTGAGGCATATGTGAGGCATGCAGATAGTTGTAGAGACTAGATGGTTTTACATAGGTATCTTAAAACAATAAAGTTATTTTCTTTCAAAATTTAAAATTACAGATTTTAGGTGAACAGTCCCTAAACTTTATAACATTTGAAAAACTGTATTTTTCTATATAGGAATTATTTCTACATTTTCTCAATATACTTCAGAATTTCTTATTACAACATGCTTTAGAGGTAGGCTTTTGGTATTTATTCCGTCACAGTATATCTCAATTTCATTGTAATGAGTCTTGAAAGAAGGGTGGAAGAGATGGCTGGTTGGCAGGGAGAGGGTGGGAGGACTTATATATGACATGATTACAGAAAAATAGAAATTTCTGTGTATGGATTCAGCAAGGAGGGGATGGGGAGGTGGGGACAAATAGCAAAAACCTACCTGTAAAGCATGATGTAATAAGAACTTTGGAAGTGTACTGAGAAAACATAATAATATTTCCCTATAAGGAAACAGTAGAGTATTTCAAACGTTTTATAATTCACAAAGAATTGTAATTTTAAAAGTAGAAAGAGAATAATTTATGTTCTGGTTTTAATGCACCTACAAAAGAGCCATCTAGTGACTGCAACTATCTACTCGCATTATCTTTGCCTCGTTGTCAAGCAGTTGCACCATATACTTCGACTGAGATGTATCCGTGATGTATACACCATGTTATCTAAAAGTAAACTTTTTATAAACTTACATTTTTACTCTGTATTGAGTATTGTAAAACCTAACAAGCTTCAGTGGAGAGATGTGTGTGAACATGCCCATTTACTGAAATAGATTTCTATCTGTATATGGTTTTTCCTTTGACAAACGTATCAAGAATGAAACTGATATAGAAACACGATATATAAATAAAAATTTTTGTAGTTATGAAAATGTAAAATTTTCATTTCCTTAATCTTGATATCAAACAAGAAAATTAATCACATACCAAGAATGTATGTTGCACATAAGAAGATGGCAGTTTCAACTATCTAAACCGGTTGTTAATAACAAATATTAATCAATGCGATCTTGGCTACAAAAAGTGTTTTTCAATTTAAATACACATTGAAGAGCCAAAGAAACTGGCACACCTGCTTAATATGCCTAATATCGTGTAGTGCCACCGCGAGCATGCAGAAGTGCCCCTAAACGTCACAGAGCGAGGTGGCGCAGTGGTTAGCACACTGGACTCGCATTCTGGAGGACGACGGTTCAATCCCGTCTCCACCCATCCTGATTTAGGTTTTCCATGATTTCCCTAAATCGTTTCAGGAAAATGCCGGGATGGTTCCTTTGAAACGGCACGGCCGATTTCCTTCCCAATCCTTCCCTAACCCGAGCTTGCGCTCCGTCTCTAATGGCCTCGTTGTCGACGGGACGTTAAACACTAACCACCACCACCACCCTAAACGACGTGGCATGGACTCAACCAATGTCTGAAGTAGTGCTGTAGGTAGTTGAGATCATGAAACCTGCATGGCTATCGATAAATCGGTAGGAGTACGAGGAGCTGGAGATCTCTTCTGAAAAGCATGTTGCAAGGCATCCGAAATACGATCAATAATTTTCAAGTCTGGGGAGTGTGGTGGCCAGCGGAAGTGTTTAAGCTCAGAAGAGTGTTCCAGGAGCTACTCTGTAGCAATTCCGGACGTGTGGGGTGTCGTATTGTCCTGCTGGAATTGCCCATGTCCGTCGGAATGCACAATCGACATGAATGGATGGAGGTGATCGGACAAGATGCTTACGTACGTGTCACCTGTCAGTGTCGTACCTAGACGTGTCAGGGGTCCCATATCACTCCATCTGGTCACGCTCCATACCATTACAGAACCTCCACCCCCTTGAACAGGCACGTAGTGACATGAAAGGTCCATGGATTGTCTCCATCCGCTCGATACAATTTGAAACGAGACTCGTTCGACCAGGCGACATGTTTATAATCATCAGCAGTCCAATGTCCGTGTTGACTGGTCCAGGCAACGCGTAAAGCTTTGTGTCGTTCATTCATCACGAGTACACGAGTGGGGCTTCGGTTCCGAAAGCCCATATCGATGATATTTCGTTGAATGGTTTGCACGCTGACACTTGTTGATGGCCCAGCTTTGAAATCTGCAGCAACCTCCGGAAGGGTTGCACTTCCGTCACTTCGAACAATTCTCTTGAGTCTTCGTTGGTCCCGTTCTTGCAGTATCTTTTTCCGGCCGCGACTATGTCAGAGATTTGATGTTTTACCGGGTTCCTGATATTCACGTTACACTGCTGAAATGGTCGTCCGGGAAAATCACCACTTCGTCGTTACCTTGGAGATGCTGTGTCCCATCGCTCGTGTGCCGACCATAGCACCACGTTCAAACTCACTTAAATCTTGATAACGTGCTATTGTAGCAGCAATAGCCGATCTAACAACTGCACCAAACACTTTTCGTATATAGGCGTTGCTGACCGCAGCGCCTTGTTCTGACTGGCATTTATATACGCATGCCTATATGAGTTTCTTTGGCGCTTCAGTATAGATTGTTCCTTCCATTTTCTCAATATGAGAAACTCCAATCTTTATTATTGAATGCACAAACAAACTTACATCATATCTGGCAAATCGTCGTACAAAGCTGGACACACAGCTTCCCAAAACATATGCAAACTAAAGTCAAGAAATACTTTCCAAGACGTCGTAAGTAATGTAATGATGACAGCGATCTAAGAGTATTCGTTGACAAGGAAATCCTTGCTGGCTCTTCCAAAGCAGTCGGGCACTGATTGGCTGGCGGAATTTGACCGAGAACATACGGAGCGACACGCACGCCACCAGTGTGAGGGCAGCTGGTGGTTCTTCTCGGCTCTCTCTGCATCCTTTGGTGGGCTACAAGCGTAGCATCCTTGGTGGGCATCACTTTTGAGTTCGTGCGGGGTGCGATGTTGAGCTCGGTGGCCCTGTTCTCCATAATGGCGTCTCTGTCGGATGCAGCAGCATGCAGCATTTTACAATGTCGAACGATTTTTATTGGTAGATAAAACCTACAAACACGTAAATTTCCTTAAGTGTTTCTCCCATTATCAAGCGCAACTTCAGAAAAGTCTCCCTGGATTCTTTAAAGTGATCATCATCTAACAGATATTAAATTTTCTTTCCATACATCCACATACTATTCTTGTTGCAACTTCGATGCGTGAACTTTTAAGGTAATTGTGCGGTAGTTGTCGCACTTATCTGTCCTTGGTATCTTCGGAATTGTGTGGATGACATTTTTCCAAAACTCAAATGGCATGGCTCCACATTGTTATATTCAAAAAGTGTACGTGACTAGTCGTATCTATGTCACTTCCCAAAATGATTCTAGAATTCCTTCCCAAAGGAATATTTTCAGTTTCTTCTGCCCTATTTTAATCACAATGTTCCAGATCTCTGTTAAAATCTCACTCTAATACTGGATCTCCTATGGTTTGCACATCGACTCCTATTTTTTCTGCATCATGTCATCACACAATGCTTTTGCTTCGTGGAAACCTTCAATGTGAACTTTTAACCTACCCACACTCTCCTCTGTTTAACAACGCTATTCCTCTTGCACTGTTATTGTTCTCATCTTTGCTTTTAATTTCTACATGGGTTGTCCTGACTTTTCCATATACTGAATAAGTCCTTTCGACAACCATTCCTTTATCGATGTGTTCCCATTTTCCTGCAGCTTTCTCGCCATGGCTTCCCTGTACTTCGTATTTATTTCATTTTTAAGCTACGTATATTGCTGTATTGTATTTTCCTGATTTTGTAGTTAATTCTTCCGTCGAGATGCTGAAGTATTTAATTTGTTATCCAAGGTCTCTTTGCACTTACCTGCCTTGTACATCCTAAATCGTCATGCAAATCGAGTCATTGTACCGTGCAAGCAGACTCGAAGCACTGTGGGATGTGTTAAATGGTCTTCGCTTCTTATAAATTGATATTTTAAACTTCTATCCCTACTTACTTCTCAGTTGTCCTTGTGCGTTATTTTAAGAAAGAGATGACTTCCGGTTTAATTAATTTTGCGTCATCTTTTCCTTAAACTTACTGACTTAGAGTAAAAACACATGTAAGGTTTTTGTGTTCGTATCGCGACCTCCCACTTTTATACTGCTTTAGTATAACTGCTACGCACGATTTCTTGATTGTCTCTAAATAAGGTATTTCCTGCCTGACCGAGTATTTACTTACATGCCACAACTGTCGAACAGGTACAGAACATGGAGCAAGAGTAAGTCGAAGAAAGACGAAAGTAATGAGAAGTAGCAGAAATAGGAACGGCGTGAAACTTAACATCAGAACTGTGATCACGTAGCAGATGATCTAAAGGATTTCTGTTAACTAGTCAGCAAAATAATCAACGATGGACTGAGCAAGGAGGACATAAAAAGCAGCCTAGCACTGTCAGAAAGGGCATTCCTAGCCAAGAGAAGTCCACTAGTATCAAACATTTACCTTAATTTTAGGAAGAAATTTCTGAGAATGTGCGTTTGGAGTGCAGCATTGTCTGGAAGTGAAACATTGACTATAGATAAACAGGAACAGAAAGAATCGAAGCGTTGGAATGTAGTTCTATTCAGGAATACCGAACATTAAGTTGACTGATAAAGTAAGAAATGAATATGTTATCTGCAGAATCGGAGAGAAGACGAATATATTTAAGACACTGACAAGAATAAAGGATGGGATTATAGGACATCTGTTACGACATCAGGGAATAAATTCCATAGTACTAGAGCAAGCTGTAGAGGGTAAGAAGACTAGAGGAAGTGCAGTCATACTATGAAATGAAAAGGCTGATACACGGGAGGGGACTGGGGAAGAAATCGAGGTGGGACACCTATGAAATATATGTGTCAGTCTACAGTGCACCATCAAAATATACCGAAACATTATGACTACTGACCATCGATAGACCAAATACCGTCCTGTTAAGTTGCAGACATTTGGTGTGGAAAGGGGAATCTATAAAGCGGATCAGAGACGAATAGGGATTCAATCTATGTATGGGCCACAAATGGGGAAGTACACTGACATAAGCGTCTATGGCAAAGGGGAAACTGCTGTGGCCAGCACCTGGAAATAGTCATCTTGGAAACTACGAAGCTAATCAGCTGTAGCACCTACTGAAACTGCTCGAAGGACGATGAAACAACGTGTAGCACACAATGTGATCGACCCCCAAGCCTCATCCAAAAACGTGAAGGAACGAGGCATTGCCCGCTGTTTAGGACAAGGATCTCATTCAAAATGGTCGAAAATTCGACTTTTACTGCATTTTTTGAAAGGTTGGAACGAAAAGGTTTTTTAATCCGTGCGTTAAAAAAGTTTTTACGGCTGTGGAACGCTCTCAGCTGGAGACGTCCAGCTCAGATAGAAAACTTTGCCGTGACGCAAGTTCACAAAATGATTTATACTGAAGCATGCATGCAAACATATACGCCGAAAAAGCCGACGAAAACTTCTGTAGGCGTCCGAACGCAGCATATGCAGCTCAGCCAGAGCGGCTTTCCTCGCCAAGAAGAAAGAGGGAATTGTTTTCCAGAAACAGTTTGAGTTAGAGGAAGGGTTGATATGCGATCCTGGAGTTACAGACTAAACGTAGATAGCTAAAACACTTTTTTGTCAAATTTTGGTCAAAATTGGTCAAAACATAATTTTTGGTCTGCCATATTGTATTAGCCATTTTCGATTTCGAAAATCTAGTTTCATATGTGTGCTCAGCGATGTAGAAAATACATAATAATATGCAAGTTTTATGCAAATTGAACTAATAATGCAAATTTATTAGTGAAATTTGATGTGATGTCTCTGTTTACACGAGTCCCCCTGGAAGAGTCCTTTAGTTTCAATAGTGAAAAACTGTATGAAGGGTTGGTAAAGCTTTGTCGTCATGTGGTGAAACCCGCGTGTTTTTTTATTTAAAGGCGACATTTTTGAACAGAATGACGGAGTGGCTATGGGTGGTCCTTTATTACTCATAGTCGCCAATTTATGTATGGAGGACTTCGAGGATATGGCACAGACGACTTCGGCTCTCCAACCAACGTGCTGTTGGAAATATGTGGATGATACCTTATTCGTCTGGCTACAAGGACGCGATGCTCTTAGCAGATTTTTGTACCACTTCAACTTTCTGCATCCCAACATTAAATTTACCATGGAGGCTAAAAGTGATAGGATGCTTCCATTTTCGGACATTATGGTTTACAAAAACCAGACGGTGCTTTGGGACATAGTGTTTACCGAAAGCTGACGCATACAGGTCGGTGTCATCCACCACACCAACGCAGTGACGTCCTTAGTACTTTGGTAAGCAGAGAATATGCGATTTCCGACGCGGACTGCTTAACCCAAGAACTTGCACATTTGGTGGCTGTTTTTAAGCAAAATGGATACTCTAACAAGCAGATTCACCGGGTTATGGAGTTTCGAGCATCACCGGAGGTGCATGAAGAGGAACATAGGCCCGTGGCCTTCATTCCTTATGCTGGCGGCACATCGTTCAAGGTTGGAAGACTTTTGAGGAATTTTAATATTAAGAGGTTGCTCCGTACAGCTTTCGACATTAGGGCACTACTCGGCTCTGTGAAAAATGATTTTGGACTTAGGAAACCCGAGGTATACAAAATTCCGTGTCAATGTAGGAAGGCTTGTATCGATTCGCACAGTTCATGACAGGTGTGTGGAACATTGCCGTCAAAAGGGGCTACAACAGACGGAGAAATCGGCAGTAGCCCAACATTGCTTAAAGGAGGGAAACGGTATGAAATTTGACGAGGCTGTGACAGTTGTAAACACTTTCGGTTTTTGGAACAGTGTGTATAAAGAGGCAATTGAAATTAGGTTAGTCGATAATTTAATTAATGTAGACAATGGGTTTCCTCGCATCAGGACGTGGAATCCTATACTGTCCCGCATCAAAACAGTTAGAGTGTTCGAAAATCCTCTCTGAGTGCGATACATCGTTGCCGCCGTTGTCCTACTAAGGGCGGCGCCACCTGCACCGTCTTGGAGGGCAGCAACCGTGATGGGCGGCGCATACCCCGAGTACGGTACGGTGGCCTATATAGGACATCTATTTGCAGCCTGGCGTCAGTTCTCAGCAGGACTCATCAGCAGAAATAGCATTCTCCTGAAGATGGCGAACAGTTGGATTGCCGAAATATTGAATCGAGTTTATCTTAGGATCCGGCAGCAAACCCGAAGAGACTTTCAAGTCACAATAAAAGATTTCTCGAGAAATGATTTTTCAAAACAGCCCACAGCATAAAATAAAAACAATTGAAGCTATTAACTTCTACGTTTGGCCCCCGAAAACAAAACACATTTCTTCTGAGTTTATAATATATGAAATTTGTTGATATTAACTATTTTTTAAAAACCATAAAGAGTGAAACAAACACCCAAAAATCGAATTCAGAGTTTTAGTTAGCAACATAACGTTAAATTTAACGTTATTTCATAGTGGTTACGTATAAGCTTCCTAAATTTAACATAGTGTCGACTGATGTTGTCCATTTTTTATTTCAGACAACTCCTGATGGGCTACACTACACGCAGTCTTCTTACTTCAAACTCTCAGGCCTTTGATCAAACCATAATTATAGGTGCCATTCGGTTTTCTGTTCGTTTTGTACTGAAAATCTAAAATAAAGTTCAAAGTATGATCATTCATAATCATCAAACAGATCCTTTGTATGTTTTTTCATTGTCTCAAAAAATAGTCCAAACTTTGACTACTTTTTGCTCATTTAAATGAGAAAATGGCCTTAAAGCAAAATAGACGGTGATGTCTTGCAGGGACAAATATTTTGAAGCTGATCTTTCAACCCAATTTGCTGAACACGAAATAGCAGCAGGCCACGCCTACGTCTGTCCATGTTCACCTACCGCAATGGTCAATTACGATTGTAGTGCACGTACGATTATCGCGGACCAATGCTCAAGTGTCTCATAGTCTGGTGAATCACGTTTCTTGCTGAACCAGGTCGAGGGCCCTGTACAGATAAACCGTCTTTCAGGCAAACGGCTGAACGAAACATACACCACGCCACGGTTGCAGGTAGACGAAGACAGAATTTTGCTATGGCGACGTCACCTCGGTTTCCATGAGACCTGTAGCGGTAATCGTGACTCATGAAGGCTGTGTACTAGGTGGATCATTATTGCTGACCACTTGAATCCCTTTGATGTCTTCCTCGACGGAAACGGCATTTTCCAGCAGGATAACTGTCCATGTTATAAGGCTAGGACCGTGCTACCGTGGTTTGAGAAGCATGATACCGAAATAACGTTGACGTCTTTGCCACTAAATTCGCTTGATCTGTACCCGACGGAATACATCTCGAATGCTATCGCACGCCAGCTCTGCGCTCGCAAACGACCTACCCATAATACATGGAAAATTTGTGACCAGCACCTAGTCATCTAAGGCCATACGTGCCACCAGAAATCTGTCAAGAACCTGTTGAGCACATTCCACACAAAACTGGACTTGTCGAACCCATGTCGCGGAGAATCAGTCCTACACTGCGTTCCCTCAAACTCTTAAGCACATGGCTTTTTGTTTCGGCTCTTCAGTGATTGTTCCATCCTACTGAAAATCCTTATCCACAAGATCTGTGACATATCATATTTGTTAATGTGAGTTAGTTTTCACGATCTCAGGATCTTCTGCACATTGTGAGGGAAAGCGCCGTGCATGTTAAGACCGCTCCGTTACGGGGCGTTTCAACCCCTTAACTTATAGAAAGCAATAGCCTTGTGTAAAACTATTTCTATGTAAACAATATACTTCGTAAAATACTGCTGTCATTTGATATAAATTAAAAAAAATTACTTTATTAACAATAAGCCTAAACATATTAATTTTACCAAGTTTACACTGAAACTGGTAATATTTGTATAAAAACCTGTGTAAAGTAAATTTAAATAATTTCGTCGCCAGCTATGTAAATGCTTAGGTTCTTTAATTACAACTATAGTATCTTTGTTATTCTTTGTCGAGATTGGCAGAAAAGATGTTGCACTAATCAGTCTTTCGGAGTCTGTGGAAGTAGACAGATACATCTGGACTGTGTTGGTGGTAACAGACGTGTTTGGACTGTTGTGAGAGAGAGACATGGTTGTGCAACCGTAAAAAGCTATACAGGGTGTTACAAAAAGGTACGGCCAAACTTTCAGGGAACATTCCTCACACACAAAGAAAGAAAATATGTTATGTGGACATGTGTCCGGAAACGCTTACTTTCCATGTTAGAGTTCATTTTATTACTTCTCTTCAAATCACATTAATCATGGAATGGAAACACATAGCAACGGAACGTACCAGCGTGACTTCAAACACTTTGTTACAGGAAATGTTCAAAATGTCCTCCGTTAGCGAGGACACAAGCATCCACCCTCCGTCGCATGGAATCCCTGATGCGCTGATGCAGCCCCGGAGAATGGCGTATTGTGTCACAGCCGTCCACAATACGAGCACGAAGAGTCTCTACATTTGGTACCGGGGTTGCGTAGACAAGAGCTTTCAAATGCCCCCATAAATGAAAGTCAAGAGGGTTGAGGCCAGGAGAGCGTGGAGGCCATGGAATTGGTCCGCCTCTACCAATCCATCGGTCACCGAATCTGTTGTCGAGAAGCGTACGAACACTTCGACTGAAATGTGCAGGAGCTCCATCGTGCATGAACCACATGTTGTGTCGTACTTGTAAAGGCACATGTTCTAGCAGCACAGGTAGAGTATCCCGTATGAAATCTGGATAACGTGCTCCATTGAGCGTAGGTGGACGAAACTAAAATGAGCTCTAACATGGAAATTAAGCGTTTCCGGACACATGTCCACACAACATATTTTCTTTCTTTGTGTGTGAGGAATGTTTCCTGAAAGTTCGGCCGTACCTTTTTGTAACACCCTGTATTTCTGTTAAAGTTAGATATCAAACAGTATGTGTGTGTGTGTGTGTGTGTGTGTGTGTGTGTGTGTGTGTAAGCGCTTGCGTGTAACGTGTGCAAAGTAGGAGATGTGTCCAGCGTGTGTTTGTCTAGTATAAGCAGTGACCGGAGAAGCAATATGGAGAAATAGTGTACCTTTATTTTCCTTAGATTATTGATTATATTGTTCATTAATACGAAAGGACTAAACAGCATTGTACGTAACAAATAAGTATTTGTAAGCTAAACGTGCCTGTATGTATGAAATAACGTTGTTTTGATTTTTATCTCTCCATCACGCTATTTCTCCAAATGTCAGTACATAAATAAATGTACATGAATCAACACTAAATAACTAAACGTTTCGGGTGTTAAGAACTGTACCTATAGAAAGACTGATTATTGTTAGGCATTTCTCTAGAATACGACAATCAATCCTCCAGTAACGTGGGCACAAGTTCTCCACGCGGCTCCTGAAAATACTGTTGGGAACTTGAAGAAAAATTTTCTACGATATTGCAGTATTCATTCTGTTTCTTCTCCAAATTGAAACGGCTTTTGACCACAAACGTAAAACTTTCTACATTGTGATAGGTAGTACGTAAGATACAAAACAACGCCCTTCCGAAGAGTTACTGCAACCTGGAGCTGTATTTGTCGTGTTAGGGGCGTGCGTTCCATTCTATAGACGAGAGGACGTTTGTCTTGGTCACAGACTTTTTTACGCGGTCGCAGAAGCGGCAAACTATAGGTCACAAATGCCGGTCCCACTTTTCCAGTGCAGGAGAAAAGGGGAAAGCGCCGAGGGAAGGTCAGAGTGAGCGAGCGGCAGTTTGTATGCGGGACACGCCGCTGTTTCACTGGCTGAACTGAGGTCCAACTTAATTGCAGCGCTAGCGAATTCTGTTAGAGTAACTCTGTAACGGAAGGAATAAACAACCCTTTCCATTCCCTTTCTCTATAACGGAAACTTGTTTTGTTGATTTGTTTTGCTCTCTTAACGACGGAATACAATTCTGGTGTGACTGTATATACAGCCGCAGGGAAATGAGCTTCTGTGGTTGACATTCCGCTCTTGCAGATGCCTTCTGCACCAGACGCGTCCACAGTGCAGTTATTCTCAGATAGAATTATAGTTCATACTGTCTCAAGGAACCATTTCATACATACTTGAACTGCTCGTAATGTATCCCAAGTGTATGAACAAAGATTATTTTGCAAAACTGAATCGTAGTACTTTTTCCAATGTTCCTTTTAACACATTTTGTGCGGCTGGCTCACAGGAGCTAAGTCATGTTTCATCACAGCCAAAAGCTGCTGATTAATAACTCATTATTGATTACCGATTTCGATCATTTGCTCACTTTCAGATATCACAATGTACGTCTGTGTGGCAACGTTCTTAATGTAACATAAATACTAAAATAAGAAACGTTTATCCGATGCTGCCGTCAGAGTAAAGCGCTTTATATAATCGACACTAAAAGGCATCGCTACTACAGTGATCAAAGACCTAATCACTGAATATTATTATTGAATGTTGAAAAGTAAAAGGCATTTAAAATATGAAGATTGGTGAACTACATCAGTGTATTTCACAGATCACTGGATAAAGTATTTTACTGCTTACAGTAGTGAGGCAGGGTATTTTAATTTTAACTAATGACATAATAAGAATTTTTCCATTTCTGGCTGTTATAAATAAGTTATTGCAATGCCTATGTTGTTAAAAAGAACTACGTAATGTTCTTCTGCACATAAATCAGCGTTCCAGGCCGAATCTGTCACAAAGTTTCACTGTCGTCATTCCCTTATAAAGCTAATAGATGTTCGTATTCGCAGCTGCGAATGCATTTTACGGTTTTAATAACATTGTGATACTTGAAGATGATAAGACGACTTTGTCATTTCGAAATACGACTTTCTGCAAATTCATTTGACATTAATATTTTGTCACATTTCTATATTTGGTATTAAATTCAAATATTTAGCGGTTACGGATCTCTACACAAACACAATTATTTACATTCTCAGTTTTCTTGTTTTGTTCATTCTTTTCGTGTCGCGTATGCTCAGGTAACCGCATTTGTCTCGTTTGTGAATAGATGTTGTCACCGTTGGGAGCCATTTGCTAGAAAACCCCATGTCGCAAAACACATCAAAATACACATGGAAACGTTGAAATGAGGAGTCCTATTCCGGCCGCCTATACTCCCTACGTTGCTCTATCGATCAGTGGCATACAGTCTTGCTGACCAGCACTTCCGATCATATGAAAAAGTGAAAAATTGAATCGCTTCATGGGTAACCTTAAAATACGCCCAGTTCTCCCGCCACAGGATTCGTATGCTATCCGAGAGATGGGAGAAAGTAGTGGCCAGCAATAGGATTTTTTTTTTACTTTTTTCACAATAAAGCTCCGAACTTTGAGGAAAAACGGTGGAAGCAGAGTTGTAGACCTAATATTTTTACAAGAGTATTTCTACGTTTCACACTTGGTCATTTGGCTAAAACGCCAACTGGTAGTAGTTTATATAACAGTGTTATTACCATTTTAGCTACGTCTCTCGTCTGTTTATTGTTTGTCACTCGCTCTTGTATGACTATTTCCTTGATTTCTTTGTAATTAATCATGTCTGCAGTCAAATGTATGTAAAGAGTCAAAATAAAAATAAAATTTCTTCTGAGTGCTTATGCAGAGCCACTGGCCACCGCGCAATCTGGTGGGTGGAACTGTTAATTTTAATGTGTGTCGATGGTTTTCCTGTTTACTTGGAACTAGCAGCTTACAATTGTAATTTTGTGCTTAACATGATGACTGTCTTCAAATTATTTCATTAACTTTGTTACGTTTACCTTTGTTACGTGGTACGTATTACTTTTACTATCTACACTGTAGTGTGTGACATGTGTTTCGTATTGCGTCTTGACCTGGATTGCCATATGCTTATTACTGTTTTATAAAATATTTTTTGACAGACCATCCTATGATGGGCTATGTCCGAAACGGGCAATGAAGTTCAAGTAGTCTGTTGACTGATATTAGCGACCTACCACCACTGGTTATAATTTTCATACATCTGTACTACTGCTTAAACGTGAGGACTTCGTGGTGAACTGCGCTGAAGTATGGTTGCCAAATTGATCTCACGACTGCCACAGCGCGAATAGAAAATCTATAATTACTGTCACAACTTGCAAGAGTTTCAGCATAGAAGGTGACTGATTTTCAAACTAGTCCGGAATATCTCCTGTGACAATTTGTTGATCTGAATTTTGTAATACAGCGTCTACCGTTCCTGAAGTCTCATATTCAACCATTAGTGCACAGAATCGCAATCATCCCAAATGATTTCATGACAAATACACCACATTCACCGAAATCTGTGAAGTGTAACAGTGTTGACACTGCTATATTGCATCGATCTAGTTGAAGGGTAAAGGATGGGTATAAAACTGGTCTCTCACGCCAGGCTTCCTGGTTCGCTAGTGGGAGCATCAGCCAATCTAGCCATATTGTGATTAGAATTAGTTGATTTACTTTTCTTTTACAGCATACAACGGCGATTCTGCGCCCACGTCCAGGTAGCATGGGGGGGTGGACAGTGTGGAAGGCGTCGAACCCACGGTCCTCGGTGGCAAGAATGTGTTATATCGCCGCTAGTGGCCGGCAGAGCTCTGCGTGACTGGCAGACATGCCCGGCCACCCGCCGAGGAACGTCAGTTGCTGTGTTGCGCAGCAGGACGATTATGCGACAGGAGTTGGTTTCTGGTAAGAGAAACAACTAAGAAATTTAAAAGAACGCAAAACCCCAAAGACTGGCGAAGTTTTACACAGGCTCTAAATCCATCGCGAAATTCAACGCAGGATGCTTTTAATAGTTTCCAGAATGAAACTATCTCGAAATCCGGCAGAAAACCCAAAGAGATTCAGGCCATATATAAAGTACGCCAGTGGAAAGACGCAATCATCAGCTTCAAGCAGAATTACTAAACCCGGTTTTCCGAAACTCCTTTACCTAAGAAGATGAAGTAAATACTCCAGAATTCGAATCTAGAGCAACTGCCAATATGAGTAACTTAGAAGTAGATATCGATTGTGTAGCGAAACAGCTTAAATCACTTAATAAAAGTAAGGCCTCTGGTACAGATTGTATACCAGTCAATTTCCTTAATAACGAGCATCAAAACCGATACAGGGATTAGTGAACACAGGGTTGTCGAGGCGAGATTGAATATTATAATCCCCAAATCCTCCAAAAATAAGCAAAAACTATACCTATTCAAAAAATCAGATAAAAATTCACTTGGCGCCTTCCTGAGAGTAAATCTCCACTCATTCCAAATTAATAATATAAATGTAGACCAGATGTGGCTTGAATTCAAAGAAATAGTATCGGCAGCAATTGAGAGATTTATACCAAATAAATTAACAAACAACGGAGCTGATCCTCCTTGGTACACAAATGGGTTAGAACACTGTTGCAGAAACAACGAAACAAACATGAAAAATTTAAACATACGTATCGGCAGCAGCTGAGAGACTTATACCAAATAAATTAACAAACAACGGAGCTGATCCTCCTTGGTACACAAAACGGGTTAGAACACTGTTGCAGAAACAACGAAACAAACATGCCAAATTTAAACAGACGTTTCGGCAGCAGTTGAGAGACTTATACCAAATAAATTAACAAACAACGGAGCTGATCCTCCTTGGTATACCAGACGGGTTAGAACACTGTTGCAGAAACAACGAAACAAACATACCAAATTTAAACAGACGCAGAATCTACAAGATTGAAGATCTTTTACAGAAGCTCGAAATTTAGAGCGGAGTTCAATGCGAGATGCTTATAACAGTTTCCACAACAAAATTTTGTCTCGAAACCTGGCAGAAAATCCAAAGAGATTCTAGTCTTATGTGAAGTATGTCAGCGGCAAGAAACAATCAATGCCTTCTCTGCGCGACAGCAATGGAGATACTATCGAAGACAGTGCTGCCAAAGCAAGGTTACTAAACACAGCCTTCTGAAATACCTTCACAAAAGAAGACAAAGTAAATATTCCAGAGTTCGATTCGAGAACAGCTGCCAAAATGAGCAACGTAGAAGTAAATATCCTCGGAGTTGTGAAGGAACTTAAATAACGAACAAAAGCAAGTCTTCTGGCCCAGACTGTATACCAATTAGGTTCCTTTCGGGGCATGCTGATGAATTATCTCCATACTTAACAATCATATACAACTGTTCGCTCGACGAAAGATCCGTACCCAAAGACTGGAAAGTTCCACATGTTACACAAATATTCAAGAAAATTAGTAGGAGTAATCCACTTAATTACGGGCCCATATCGTTGGTGCCCACCTACGTATGGAGGAATGGTCATCATAACAAAATAAGGGAAACCAGAGCTCTCACAGAAAGATTTACTTTCTTGTTTTTTCCGCGGGCTCTTCGTGAGAGGAACGCAGAGAAATAACTTGGAGGTGATTCCAAGAATCCTCTGCCAGACACTTTATTGTTAATTGCAGAGGAATCACGTAGATGTAGATGTAGATGGGAAGCGAGTCCCAGATCCCAACATCTGGCTGCCTTCACCGGGCGACGGTATTAGGTGTGTGTGTGTGTGTGTGTGTGTGTGTGTGTTTGTGTGTGTTAGTGGCTATGTGGGCCATAGTTCGACTCAAGGTCCATTGGAGCTGCTGTTGAGTAGTGCGACGAGAGGTTCCATAGAATGACTTTGATGATTGCTCCAGTCGACAATGGTAGAAGGACGATCATTTTCCGCGCCCTGCGGAGGTAGCCCACTGCACAGTGGTCGCTAACGCAGTACCCTGGGCGGCAGTATCGTACGGGTCCAGGGTGCGACGTGTTGAATTGCCGTTAACGCAGGCGTCACGTAATCCTCCTGTCGTAAAACTGCAGGTGCGTCCCTGATTCCTGTAACGCCGCTGGTTGGGGTGCGACGACAGCTTGCTGCAGCCATCATTGTTACGCCAGTGGTGATTTTCACCGGCCAGCACGGTTACATCAGAAATAAAGTATTCAGCTCTTCACTTATACTACAGAACCCAGCTTGAGATATGTAGCGACGGGCACTTCACATGTAAGGTTGGATTTATTTTACCATCGGCGTGTTTCACAAGATGTATATGACACAAAATGATAAGCACGATTACATATACGATACTGCAGTGCTTGTGTTATTCTGGTCAGAAGCATTTGAAAGCTATGAAAGTGACAGTAATGATGTGAATGAAATAATTAACATTTCCTTGCTCTAATATTTTGAAACATAACGAGTCATGATAAGTTTGCAAGGAAAGAGGACTGGAATTGAAAATAACTTCACACAATGGTTTGACATGTAAAATGTTATTGAAGTGTAACAAATGTGCTACAGAAGTTTCGTTTTCTAATTCTGACAGTATTCCTCGTAACAGTGGAAAGAAGGTGTATGATATAAATGTTAGGCTAGTGTATGGCTTGCGTTGCATTGATAAGGGCAGGGCTGCAGGGACAGTGTTATGTGGAATTATGAACTTTCCAAAACCACCAACGAACTTTAGATTTTATAATGAATTGGAGGCATCTTCTGCTGAAGATATTGCTCAAGCAACAATGAAGATAGCAGTTGAAGCAGCTGTGACAGATAATGGGAATTGTAGAGATTTAACTGTTGCTTTAGATGGATCATGGCAACGTAGAGGTCATAAATCTGTAAATGGAGTTGTCACAGCTACCAGTGGATACAGTTGCAAAGTAATTGATGTTGCTATTCTCTAAAAACATTGTAGATGTAAGGGTAATAGCAAGGACGAACATAGTGAAAGTTGTGAAGCAAATTTTCACGGCACGAGTGGAGCGAAGGAAGTAGAGGGAGTGAAAGCAATTTTCTCCAGATCACAGCAGTGGAATAATGTACGATACAATAACTATCTAGGAGATGGTGATTCTAAGGGATATAAAGCTGTAGAGGAACTACCGGCCGGAGTGGCCGAGCAGCTCTAGGCGCTACAGTCCGGAGCCGCACGACCGCTACGGTCGCAGGTTCGAATCCTGCCTCGGGCATGGATGTGTGTGATGTACTTAGGTTAGTTAGGTTTACGTAGTTCTAAGTTCTAGGGGACTGATGACCTCAGATGTTAAGTCCCATAGTGCTCAGAGCCATTTGAACCATTTGTAAAGGAACTCAAACTTTATGGCAATGAAACTCACATTAAAAAACAGGAGTGCATCGGGCATGTGCAGAAGCGCATGGGGGCTCGATGCGCAAACTAAAGCAGATATTAGGATCCCAGAAGCTTAGTGATGGTAAGACCCTTGGAGGAAGAGGAAGATTGACAGATGAAGCAATTGATAGATTTCAGAATTATTATGGGCGTGCAATTAGGCAAAATACAAGAAGCATTGATCATAAGAGGAGAGCTGTATGGGCATTACTTTTTCATACTGTATCAACGAATGAGCACTGTGACCCACAGGTGATGACTCATGGTGTAAGTACCAATCAGGAAAGGAATATTCAGAGATTTATCACAGCTAAGTTTATTGGAAAAGTGTTTACATGGGAAAACACAAAATTCAAATGAAAGTGTAAATAATTTAATTTGGATTAGGTTTCCCAAAAGAGTGTTTGTGCAGATAAAAACATTCCATTTTGGAGTGTGTGATGCAGTGGCAACGTACAATGAAGGAATCATTATCAAAGGTGATGTGCTGAAACGTTTAGGTTTCCAACCAGGACACAACACCATTTCCACAATGCACCTAATTGATGAAGAAAGACTAAGAGATGCAGGAAGAAGAGACAAAAGCCTACAACATGCAGCAAAAGGGAATAAAAGACCAGTGAAAAGGAAACTAACACTGGAAAAAGAAGAGGATGCTCATAATCCATCATATGGGGATGGAATGTTTAAAAAACTTAGGACGCCATTTCCTGTAACTTTAAAATTTTCATCTTTGAGCAACATTTTCTCAAAAGCTGCTAACACTATATTACTGAAATTTATGCACAATATTATTTACTTCTTTTCCTTCATTCTTATAACAAATTGAAAAAAATATTGTATAATTCAAGAGTTATAGAAGAAAAAGGGCCAAATTTTAGAGAAAAAAATAAGCATCTATTTAAAAAAATTGTAAAACGAAAACTAATAAATATTTCTTAACATGGAACTATAACTTTGTAGAGAAATATTCACTGGCCATGTAGTCCAAATTTCACGGCAATATGTTTCATGGTTCTAGAAAAAAATGTTCCTTGTATTTGCTAAAATTAACATGGAGGAGATGGATCGTTCCGGCTCCCCTTAATGCCCTTGCATCAGTTACGTGGGATTGGCGAGCGGAACCGCAACACTCTCGCGTTTACTAATTAAACGCGAGATGCGTCGCTCTTGTTTGGTTGTGCGCTCTCTGATGTATTACAAGGATATGAGACTGACTAGCAATACACAGAAATCAGCCCATATATGATTTTATATTCTATTTATTTCGTTTGCCAAATACATTTCCTCGATAGTTTATCAATAAGTCTTATATAATTTTTATGATCAATGAGCCACCCTGTTGTCACTTGACGTACTTCCAGATGTACTGTAGATATATTCCCATGGAGATGTACTCAGAGAGTTGACGGAACATGGAGCTTTGTGGCTCCAGAATCGGTTGAAATTGAGGAGGAAAACGGTATAGAACTAAAATATAGAAAAACTTACAAAATGAGGTTTTATAGCCCAGGTCGCAGCTGTTACATATTCTGATTGCTAGCTTGAGCAGAATTATATTTTCATCTTCATGTTGTTGTTGTTGTGGTCTTCAGTCCTGAGACTGGTTTGATGCAGCTCTCCATGCTACTCTATCCTGCGCAAGCTTCTTCATCTCCCAGTACCTACTGCAACCTACATCCATCTGAATCTGCTTAGTGTATTCATCTCTTGGTCTCCCTCTACGATTTTTACCCTCCACGCTGCCCTCCAATGCTAAATTTGTGATCCCTTGATGCCTCAAAACATGTCCTACCAACCGATCCCCTCTTCTAGTCAAGTTGTGCCACATACTTCTCTTCTCCCCAATCCTATTCAATACCTCCTCATTAGTTACGTGATCTACCCACCTTATCTTCAGCATTCTTCTGTAGCACCACATTTCAAAAGCTTCCTGTCCAAACTAGTTATCGTCCATGTTTCACTTCCATACATGGCTACACTCCATACAAATATTTTCAGAAACGACTTCCTGACACTTAAATCTGTACTCGATGTTAACAAATTTCTCTTCTTCAGAAACGATTTCCTTGCCATTGGCAGTCTACATTTTATATCCTCTCTATTTCGACCATAATCAGTTATTTTACTCCCTAAATAGCAAAATTCCTTTACTACTTTAAGTGTCTCATTTCCTAATCTAATTCCCTCAGCATCACCCGATATAATTTGACTACATTCCATTATCCTTGTTTTGCTTTTGTTGATGTTCATCTTATATCCTCCTTTCAAGACACTGTCCATTCCATTCAACTGTTCTTCCAAATCCTTTGCTGTCTCTGACAGAATTACAATGTCATCGGCGAACCTCAAAGTTTTTACTTCTTCTCCATGAATTTTTACTCCGAATTTTTCTTTTGTTTCCTTTACTGCTTGCTCAATATACAGATTGAATAACATCGGGGACAGGCTACAACCCTGTCTCACTCCTTTCCCAACCACTGCTTCCCTTTCATGCCCCTCGACTCTTATAACTGCCATCTGGTTTCTGTACAAATTGTAAATACCCTTTCGCTCCCTGTATTTTACCCCTGCCACCTTCAAAATTTGAAAGAGAGTATTCCAGTTAACATTGTCAAAAGCTTTCTCTAAGTCTACAAATGCTAGAAACGTAGGTTTGCCTTTTCTTAATCTTTCATCTAAGATAAGTCGTAAGGTTAGTATTGCCTCTCGTGTTCCAACATTTCTACGGAATCCAAACTGATCTTCCCCGAGGTCCGCTTCTACCAGTTTTTCCATTCGTCTATAAAGAATTCGCGTTAGTATTTTGCAGCTGTGACTTATTAAACTGATAGTTCGGTAATTTTCACATCTGTCAACACCTGCTTTCTTTGGGATTGGAATTATTATATTCTTCTTGAAGTCTGAGGGTATTTCGCCTGTTTCATACATCTTGCTCACCAGATGGTAGAGTTTTGTCATGACTGGCTCTCCCAAGGCCATCAGTAGTTCTAATGGAAAGTTGTCTATTCCTGGGGCCTGTTTTCGACTCAGGTCTTTCAGTGCTCTGTCAAATTCTTCACGCAGTATCTTATCTCCCATTTCGTCTTCATCTACGTCCTCTTCCATTTCCATAATATTGTCCTCAAGTACATCGCGCTTGTATAAACCCTCTATATACTCCTTCCACCTTTCTGCTTTCCCTTCTTTGCTTAGAACTGGGTTGCCATCTGAGCTCTTGAAATTCGTACAAGTGGTTCTCTTCTCTCCAAAGGTCTCTCTAATTTTCCTGTAGGCAGTATCTATCTTACCCCTAGTGAGACAAGCCTCTACATCCTTACATTTGTCCTCTAGCCATCCCTGCTTAGCCATTTTGCACTTCCTGTCGATCTCATTTTTGAGACGTTTGTATTCCTTTTTGCCTGCTTCATTTACTGCATTTTTATATTTTCTCCTTTCATCAATTAAATTCAATATTTCTTCTGTTACCCAAGGATTTCTATTAGCCCTCGTCTTTTTACCTAGTTGATCGTCTGCTGCCTTCACTACTTCATCCCTCAGAGCTACCCATTCTTCTTCTACTGTATTTCTTTCCCCCATTCTTGTCAATTGTTCCCTTATGCTCTCCCTCAAACTCTCTACAACCTCTGGTTCTTTCAGTTTATCCAGATCCCATCTCCTTAAATTCCCACCTTTTTGCAGTTACTTCAGTTTCAATCTGCAGTTCATAACCAATAGATTGTCGTCAGAGTCCACATCTGCCCCTGGAAATGTCTTACAATTTAAAACTTGGTTCCTAAATCTCTGTCTTACCATTATATAATCTATCTGATACCTTCTGGTATCTCCAGGGTTCTTCCATGTATACAACCTTCTTTCATGATTCTTGAACCAAGTGTTAGCTATGATTAAGTTCTGCTGTGTGCAAAATTCTGCCAGGCGGCTTCCTCTTTCATTTCTTAGCCCCAATCCATATTCACCTACTACGTTTCCTTCTCTTCCTTTTCCTACTCTCGAATTCCAGTCACCCATGACTATTAAATTTTCGTCTCCCTTCACTACCTGAATAATTTCTTTTATCTCATCATACATTTCATCAATTTCTTCATCATCTACAGAGCTAGTTGGCATATAAACTGGTACTACTGTAGTAGGCATAGGCTTTGTGTCTATCTTGGCCACAATAATGCGTTCACTATGCTGTTTGTAGTAGCTTACCCCCACTCCTATTTTTTTATTCATTATTAAACCTACTCCAGCATTACCCCTATTTGATTTTGTATTTATAACCCTGTAATCACCTGACCAAAAGTCTTGTTCCTCCTGCCACCGAACTTCACTAATTCCCACTATATCTAACTTTAAGCTATCCATTTCCCTTTTTAAATTTTCTAACCTACCTGCCCGATTAAGGGATCTGACATTCCACGCTCCGATCCGTAGAACGCCAGTTTTCTTTCTCCTGATAACGACGTCCTCTTGTGTAGTCCCCGCCCGGAGATCCGAATGGGGGACTATTTTACCTCCGGAATATTTTACCCAAGAGGACGCCATCATCATTTAATCATACAGTAAAGCTGCATGTCCTCGGGAAAAATTACGGCTGTGGTTTCCCCTTGCTTTCAGCCGTTCGCAGTACCAGCACAGCAAAGTCGTTTTGGTTAATGTTACAAGGCCAGATCAGTCATTCATCCAGACTGTTGCCCCTGCAACTACTGAAAAGGCTGCTGCCCCTCTTCAGGAACCACACGTTTGTCTGGCCTCTCAACAGATACCCCTCCGTTGTGGTTGCACCTACGGTACGGCCATCTGTATTGCTGAGGCACGCAAGCCTCCCCACCAACGGCAAGGTCCATGGTTCATGGATATTATAAAGCCCCTATGTATGGCACACTTTCATCTGGGCATCGAAAAACTGCTGATGTACTCAGAGAGAAAACACTCCTATGCAACACTAACTACACTAAAATAAAAGCCATGTATCGGCAAGGCACAGAGGAGTCAGATGCCAGATGATTGTATGCTTATAACCTCCTCCGCAGGGTAGTGGGTGTGCTCCATCGGATGTATTTGACACGTCTGTGACTCCTGATTCAGTTACGGCATTTATTTTAGTATACTTAGTGTTGCATGCGAGCGTCTTTTCCAACAATTACTTTCATGTGGTGGTTTGAATTTAAATCGCTTCGGCCGAGCGCTGCTTCCAGTGATTTGAACACCCTTTATCACTGAAGAGCAATTCTTCTTCCGGCCTATTAATGCCCTACATGCTAGATTGTTTATAATGAAGGTAAACTGCCAGTCCTTGTGCTGAGGGTCGATGAGCTGCACGTCTTTGTACGTTCCGACTTTCCCATAGACAGTCTCATACGCAACTGACCTCATGGAGCTTCTGACGATATCATCAAGTTTATACCAACAGCTCTATACCACTATATCGTCGTACATCTTGTTGATGCGAGCGGTGATGCGATTATAGTTGATTTCCTACACCGTCATCACTTATAACAGTATGTGAGGCGCTAATTTCCTCAGTGAAACAATTTTACGAGAGATAATTCAGTATTTCGACCTTCTACGAATCGTCCTACGTTTCGGTACAAATGTATTCAGTGAGATGCTTAAGAGGTAATGTGATGAATTTGTCGACCTTACTGAACCCAACTATCGTCAGATCGGTAGTTCTTTCCAGTTACGCACCTTACGCCCACAACACAGTCGTGCAGCTTAAGTTTGTCAATTTTACTTTAATATGTAGTGACGTTCTCTTCGCTGGTTTTGCGCTTCTGGTAGTTCTTTCATCGTCATGGTTCCGATCTCACCAGTGGACATGTGACTGTTGAGAAGGCGTACGATACAGTACCTCAGAAGAACATGTTTGAAGTCCTGGTATGGTGTGGGCTTGAAAAGATATGTTGTAGAATTATAAGCAACCTGTATGTGTCTTAGAGCTTTTTAGTATACGGTAAAAGTATAGTCATGTGTATCCAATGTGAAATTTGCTGGGCGTTAGTTATTGTGGAAGAAACTTGTTAAAAGCGTGAGTTGATGTTTCACTGGGGTAACTGCAGCGGGAAAGCCAGTAGGGTATCCGATGAAACTTTCCTATGGAGTTATGGATTGTGTAGTGGGCAAAAAGGAATCGTGAGACAGGGAAGAAAGATTTACGCCCTTCACTCAAAACAAGAGATGATGTACTTTGAATTAGGTAGGTTGCATGGGGAAAGAGACAGTAGCAGCAGGAAAAAGCGGACAGGTAATAAGTAAAAGGAGAGAACCTCAGAAAACACATTTCAGATTCCGGTTAGCAAGTATTTTGAATTGATATCTGAAGTAGGAGAAGAGCTACAACCAGTTTTTGAGAAAAGTAGGATGTAGAAGACTTGTAGGACCGACTTTAAGGCTAGGTCACCTCCAGAGTCAACTAGAAAGAAAAAAGTGTTGCCCCTACGCAGTAATCACGGGAGGAATCTAGGACAAATGCTATAGGAAAAGCTAACCTTAGAATACCAGGTCACAAGAATCGTAAACTGTAGTGCCTCGTTAGCCAGGCGACAGAGAACTTCGAAATCTTGTTCAGAGATTTTGATGAAGAGGATCAGGTGATTATAGTAGGAGGAGAAGGAAACAGTCTAGCTAGCAACTGAGCAATCAGTGTTAAAGGTGATCTGGAGAAAGTAGGTGCAGCAGCACACATTTACGTAGGGTTTGAGGAGGTTTTGCAACGACATGGCCGGCCCTGGGTTACCACGACTGTTAACTGTGTAAACAAAGAGGTGAGTGGGTTGATATAGAAAGAAACAAAGTTTCATGTTGTCCTGCAACTGTTGCTCCGATACAAAAATCCTGACATGGACCTGAATATGAGGGGAAAAGGCAGATTATCGAAGCATGTTACAGAAAGTGTAAGGCAGAATACAAGTCAGTTTACAGAAAGACAACCTTGACAGAAATTATGGCAAAATGGTTCAAATGGCTGTGAGCACTATGGGACTTAACATCTGAGGTAATCAGTCCCCTAGAACTTAGAACTACTTAAACCTAACTAACCTAAGGCCATCACACACATCCATGCCTGAGGCAGGATTCGAACCTGCGATCGTAGCGGCCGCGCGGTTCCAGACTAATTATGACAGAACAGGACCATAATATACGTAGCAGTTTCCAGAAGAGTAAGAGTAATTTGTTTCACCAGAACATTATTGGGCTAAAAACAATGTAATTGAGGTTCTTGTACGTCTAGAATATGTGAAAAATTCTGAAGTGATGTTCTGTGCTTCTCTGAACACCGTATAACCACATAGATAGAAACAATAAATATGAGGTATTATAAACTAGGATAATTTTCGTAAACAGCGAACGTGGATAAAGACATAGCTGAAGTATGTATAAAGTTAGATTCAAAGTATATATATATATATATATATATATATATATATATATATATATATATATATATATATAAGCAGTATTTTGTACATCAGAATCTAGAAGTGTGTGTTTGTCAGTTGTTACTGGAGAAAATTCCTTTTGTAACTGTAACAGTCTACAGATTCCATCCTGGAAGCTTACAGCTGTTTGCGGCGAATCTAGATTCACTATTGAGCGCTACAGCCACAGAAATAGAAGGGCAGTCAGAAGTTTTTGGAGACTTCAACGTAGATATCTTAAAAGATACGGACAGGGAAAAGGAACTGAAACAATTATTTGGACGTTTGAATCGAATTTAGTAGTTAAGATTCCAGCCCATTCGCAGCAAGATAGTGGGGCCCTGATAGATAACATATTGATAAACAATACTCTGGAATTAATGTCATGCACAGTTAATGACAATAAACAATACAGCACCTTACAGCTCTGATGTGGATTCATTCAAAGCAGTGAGGTTTGTTAATGCGAACGAGATACAGTGATTTAAGAGTAAGTTAAAGCAGATGGAATGGGATGCAGTTTACATAGAAACAGATACTAATGTCACATTCAATTAATTCCATAGTGAATTTGTGAATCTATCCATATAATCAACTACAAAAAGCAAGTAAGCCATGAATAATTAAGCGAATTACAGTGAAGATACGACGTTAGATCCAGACTACACAAAAATACTGTAGTGTTTTATGGAAAGTCATTAAAATGTTCAGAATTGTAATGTCCTGAAATAAATAAATAATGCATATAACAAGATTAAAACAATATGGGATATCGTCAATGGGAGATAGCATAGGCAGTCAGTAAAAGAGATGCTTTAATTCGCAAGTTGTGAGACCTTCTAACAATCACTCTCTTAATGTAACAGCAAAAATACGATTAAATGGTTCAGTTGAAGAAACAAGTTAATATATTAAAAACGTCTTTCAACACAATTTTAAGCAGTTTGGTTGAGCACCAACATTCTCCACTGAAAGTAAGAGAAATATAAAAATTAAAAAGAAGCTCATATGGCGCTCATAGAATTTCAAGCAGAATTTTGGAAAGTTTATCCAACAAAATAATTAATGCCCTCAGTTATATATGTAATGCATGATTGTCACAGGAAATTTTTCTAGAAAAATTAAAATATATAATTTTTAACCAAATTTCCAAGAAAAATAGTAAGAAGGAATTAAATAATTATCGTCTGAATTCCTTACAGGCCTCCTATTCCTAAACATACAAATAAATTTACATACTCAAGGGTAGTCTCATATTTAAATAGATAATTTACTTAGTCTGTATTTTTTTAAATTTATTTAGCATATCACAGTTTGGATTCAAGAAGGGTTGCTCGACGTCTTATGCTATTTATGCGGTCACTTACCAAATACTGCAAGCCCTAAAAGATCATGATACAGCTCATGTTATACACCTAGAAATATTTAAGCTATATAGAATTGATGGCTTTATACACAATTGATTCAAACAATACGTAACAAAAGAATACAAAAAGTTGTCCTCAATGATTCAAACAATGTAGGAAACGTAGAATATTTTAGTGACTAGGGATATATCGCAAAAGGAGTTTCACAGGAATGAAGTTTTGGTTCTTTCTGACCCCTTATTTGAGTAAATGACCTTTCGCTTAACGTTAAACAAGCGGAATACGTAGTTTGAGGAGTCGATACTAGTATGATAATAAATCCATTAGACAGAAAACAACGTAAGAGATTTTTATTTATGGTTTTCGAAGAATTATTAAATGGCTCTCTGACAACAGACTCTCCATGATCTTGAGAAAACACACTACATCCAGTTCTGTGCAGCAAACAGAGTCGTATCAGCAGCTGATGCAGCACATGAAACTGAGTGAGTCAATCGTGTAGAATGCTCTAAATTTTTGGCTGTACATATTGATGAAAACTTGAAATGGAAGAAGCCTCTCAAACAATGATGTTCCGCTATTTTCGCTATTTGTGTAATTGCTAGCCGGAGAAACAAAGGAATCAACCTCCTGGTACATTTAGTTAACATTCACTCAGTAATGTCTTATGAAATAATTTGCTGGGGTAACTCATCACTTAGAAGGAAAATATTGATTGGATCAAAACGAGCAGTAAGGATAACATGTGGTGTTCAGCTGCAGTGATCATGGTACTTGTCCAAGGAGTTAGGTATTTTAGCTGTACCAACACAATACATGTATTCAGTAGCAAAATTCATCTTAAATAAACTATCACAAGTTGAAAAGAATAGTGTTGTCCACACCTAAAACCCTAGAGGAAAGCTGTCAGTGGCTCACAAAGGAGTTCAATATGCAGCAACAAGAAACTGAGATCTTTTCCCCAAGGGCATAAATGTATAACAATTGGCTAAGCAAGTTTTAGGTGTAACCTAAAATCGTTATTCAGGGTAACTCCTTCTATCTCACAGACGAATTTCGATGTATACGTAGCCTGTAAACTGACTCGTTCCACATAATTTCCGTAAAAGAATGATCTGTGGATGGTGTAACTAACTAAGAAACCTGATATCAGAAAAACAAACAAAAATTAAACACACGCACTGGTATTATTCTTTTATGAGGAAATTTAGCGCATCTGAGTGGTAAATATGAATAGGCAACACAACATAACCTAGTGAACACATGGTAGAACACTGACGAACAGACGATGTATGAAACCAGACTATTTAGTGACAAAAACCACATCTTAATGAAAAAGTCACACGACTTCTAGACAGTCATTGAAACTGCGAACACTTGTGAAACACTAAGCAAACAAAGAACATCGAACCCATCACGCCGGCCGGAGTGGCCGAGCGGTTCTAGGCGCTACAGTCTGGAACCGCGCGACCGCTACGGTCGCAGGTTCGAATCGTGCCTCGAGCATGGATGTGTGATGTCCTTAGGTTAGTTAAGTTTAAGTAGTTCTAAGTTCTAGGGGACTGATGACCTCAGAAGTTAAGTCCAATAGTGTTCAGAGCCATTTGAACCATTTGAACCCATCACAGTATCACACGACAATGTGGCTGAAACAAAGACCCAATTATAAAGAAGTTTGCTAAAAATCGGGAATTTTAGAATCTCAAAATCGCGTTGAGCGAAAATAGGCACCTCTAATTTATCTAATGAACTGCGGATGAAACAACTTAGTAAAATATCTAACTAAGCTTGCTTCCTTTATCTTACCGTCCCACATGATAACAAGACGATGTCTGGACAAAGTACTATTAATTTAAAAATGAGGAGCACTCGCTCACATGTATACGTATGATCAAAATAAAGAACGTACATTTTCTCGTAACGTTATAAGACTGAAAACTCACTGTCAAACAAAAATGTGCCAAAACCATTTAGATACTTGTACACACATAGCGGAGTGTCTATGAGATACACGACCTGACGTACCAAGAGCTCGATGGTTTGACTAAGTAGTGTGTAAGCTTAGGGACCGATGACCTTAGCAGTTTGGTCCCATTGGACATACCACAAATTTCCAATTTTCCTGGGATTTGGGAAACAGAGGTATCCGGTTCGTCTTGGATTAAGATATCGTCATTGGATTTATTGTACAGGTTACTATAAAAATTCTCAATACATTCGAGTATTTCTTTCTTATCTGTCATTCGGCCTTGGCCTGTGTTTAACGCTATAAGCTGATTCTCTCCAGTCGTAGGCTTCCGCTTGGTTATTTTTAAACTAGGTTTAATTTTAAGACTAGCTTTTAGCGTATCTTCTTCATGATTCTTGATGGTATTAATTAAAATTAATAAGTGAGACTAATTCAAACACCAAACACACTGCACATAGTTGAAGGAAGACCAAAACAATTAAATAATGTCCTAATAACGTTTCCGATTTTCTTCATGGAAGGATGACAGTTCCTCTCTCTCCTTAATGTTTCGAAGCAATCCAAACCAAACACGTAACGTGACTGATCATGGGGCCAACGTAGGGTTCTTTCACCCTGAAACACTACGAAAAGCACTCGGTCTGTAGTCAGTCATCCAAGTAGCAATATTCCTATGTGTAGAGCACAGAGGGTACCTACCATTGTCTACCCGAATGTCGTGCGTAAGAAATCCACATGCGAGATAATCGCAATTTATTTCCAACTCTCGGCTCCTGATGAGAACAACAAGAAACGTTCTAGGATTCGAGATGCGGGTTTGAATCGTGCTTCTACTCCACGAGCAAGAGTAACTGTATTCGCTATTTCTGCCAATCGTACGATGGAACACAGGGTGGTCTCCGAATGCAGGCGGTAGACATTGTTTGTGAGAACACGAGCTACAATTTGCAACGATCTGTATGTAGTGCTCTCAGTAAGTGTTACCCTCCTTCATATCTCACACGATGACCCCTAGGGATCATACGCAGCGCATACCATTCTTCCCTCAGTACCTACCAGCTATTTTCCAGAGAAGCTCTGTAACTCACTTAACGTTGGAATACTCGACGACCAGCACACCCTCCCTCTGTACTTGTCCTTCCAGGTAGATCGGCCCCAGTCACAACAGACGAGGCGTCCAGTGCAGGTTATGATTTACTCTCAGTAATAAGCACTGAGGTAGCTGGTGCAGAGTTAAAACACGCTTGTCGTATTATAGACGACGGCGATTCAAGTCTCCGTCTGAATACGTAGGTGTAGGTTTACTACGATTCTCCGAAATCATATGTCGCAAATGCCTTGATGGTTAATTGTTAAGGAACTCGACTAAGTTCCTTCCCTAATCTTCCACATTATGAGCTTTTGCTCCATCTCTGATGATCACGTCCTCAGCAGGCGGTTGTGCCCTGGTCTTCCTTCAACTATGTGCAGTGTCTCCCATCTCTTCTTGATCGTTCACTCATCACCAACTTATGACTGTCGCCAAGTGTTCCGTAACGCTTGCAAAGTACACTGTCCAACCTCAGGTAAGGATAAACTGGTGCCGGCTGGTGTGGCCGAGCGGTTCTAGGCGCTTCAGTCTGGAACCGCGCCACCACTACGGATGCAGGTTCGAATCCTGCCTCGGGCAGGGATGTGTGTGATGTCCTCAGGTTAGTTAGGTTTAAGTAGTTCTAAGTTCTAGGGGACTGATGACCTCAGATGTTAAGTCCCATAGTGCTCAGAGCCATTTGAACCATTTTTGATGAACTGGTCAGGACATGCTTGAGCCGTGCGTGGCTCGTGTTCCCGCCATCATGTATTTTACATCTGTTTTTAACGTACTTCCATCTCAATATGTTAATTTAAATTACTACTAAGTTGCCGCCTTGCCTGACCGTGAGCGGCGTTAGCAGCGCGTATCGATATATCCCCTCTCATAGTATCTTTGCTGAAGTGCTATTGTCAGTTGTAAGGAATTGGTCGCAGTTGGTATCGCCTATTCGGGTAGAGAGTTCTGATTGGCAGTTCATGTTGGTTGCAGTTCGGATAGCGAGTTCGGGCTGCCAGTCAGTTGGAACGCGTCTGAAGCGCAGTCCGGACCTGTCAGTCGGGTAGTTGCAATACGGCACTAGTACATTCTGGTTGGAGCAGCAGCGAGGTCTGCGTCGACATGGCTCTCCCGACCATTGCCGTCACGCATCACTTGAGCTAGGCCACGGTCTTGGTGGATCGTCAGTCGGTCGTCCTACCGGACGATGCGTCTTGGCTCGCCGATCGTTCATGAGTCGGCTGTGTGTGTGTGTGTGTGTGTGTGTGTGTGTGTGTGTGTGTGTGCATCGATTCCCGATTTGTCTTCATGCGTGCTTAGTTACTGTTGTGTATCGTTCAGGTCGTCGTGCAGTGTTTGTGGCTGTCCCTTGGTTGGGTTTCGACGGATCAAGTAGGCTATAGTCTGGCTCACCACCTGTCTCACCTAAGTGAACGAGGGCAGACCGACCTCCCTGGAGGCCTTCTGAGTGCCACCAGTGGTTAATTATCTGTTGTCAGCTATTTTAAATTTTAGGCTTGATGTGTTGGTAAATGTGCCAACACCTTGTAGATAGAGGAGGCCGAAGTGGAAGCTATCTAACGCAGACGGGCGTGAATTCTGGAACAGGATAAGTATTGAATTCTAACAAGAAAAGTATGCAGCTCCTCGAATACTTAACTTTATTCGATCCTTGTGGTACATCGCTCTTGATAATACAAATAAGACTATCTTCAGATACGGTTAATGGCGCCTTGCTAGGTCGTAGCCATGGACGTAGGTGAAGGCTATTCTAACTGTCTCTCGGCAAATGAGAGAAGGCTTCGTCAGTGTAGTCAATTGGTTCAAATGGCTCTGAGCACTATGGGACTCAACTGCTGAGGTCATTAGTCCCCTAGAACTTAGAACTAGTTAAACCTAACTAACCTAAGGACATCACAAACATCCATGCCCGAGGCAGGATTCGAACCTGCGACCGTAGCGGTCTTGCGGTTCCAGACTGCAGCGCCTTTAACCGCACGGCCACTTCGGCCGGCTCAGTGTAGTCGCTAGCAAAGTCGTCGTACAACTGGGGCGAGTGCTCGTCCGTATCTCGAGACCTGCCTTGTGGTGGCGCTCGGTCTGCAATCACACAGTGGCGACACGCGGGTCCGACATGTACTAGTGGACCGCGGCCGATTTAAGCTACCACCTAGCAAGTGTGGTGGCTGGCGGTGACACCACAAGGCTTATGGTTATTTATTTGTTTTCTAAAATTTTGCAAAATTAATATTTAAATTTATCTTTCAAGCTTAGACACTGCGGACTCCTCCCTTTAAGGATTATCGTAATCTATATTTTGAAATTTTGAAGTTTGATTGTGGCCCTCAGCCACTGGTATTGCACCTTGCATAAGTTGCTCCTTTAAATTATTTTACTGCTATCTTAATTGAATGAAGTTTTGAAATTTAATTGTGGCCCTCAGCCGTTTGTGTTGCACCTTGCATATACTGCCTTTTCTGTTTTAAATTATTTTATTGCTTTCAAACTGAATTTTTCATTTTTTAAGATTTGTTGTTGGCCTTCTGCCTTTAAAGGTGTATGGTAATATATTCTGGAAATTAATTGTGGCCCTCAGCCATTTGTATTGAACTTTCCGTATGTTGTTTTTCGAAATATTTTATTGCTATCTTAATTAGATTTTTATTTTGTTAAGATTTCTTGTTGGAAGTCATCAGCCGTGAAAGAGTTGCTAAATTACAATAAATGACAATTAGAAGCAGAAACTGACCTCAACCCTTGGCCCTTTCCATAATCCTATTACCTGTATTGCCCAGCGGGTTTAGCGGGCAGTACGTTAAAAACAAGGTGTAAAATTCATGATGGCGGGAACACGAGCCACGCACGGCTCAATGCGATACGGTGGCCATAATGTAGTACGAGTAAGATTCCTCAGGTGATACCGAAGTCTTAAGAGCAGCCATTGACATCGCTGTAGTTGGCCCACTCTTGAATGGACAACAACCTCAGAGCGTCTCGATGTTCCCAGACTGCTTCCATCCCCTAGTGTACAGGTACACAACGACTACAGTCTGTACCCTATTTCTTGTGTAAATCTGTATAATAAAAAGAAAGGAGGTAGTGAAATGTAAATGTGGTATGTAATAGCTGGGATACGCCATAAGATTGGGTTCAGTGATATTTTGGAAAGGGCGTTCTCCGTGCAAGTTGACTCTTTTCTTGCGGATATGTGAGAATTGTGACGCATGACTATTTGTACCGTGTTGGTTGATTTAATGTATGTATGTAGAGAGTAGTATTTTGATTATGTTACATGATTATGATGACGATAATGGGAGAGAATGAGACACAGTGGTGGCACATTTCCTGCTCCTCTCAAAATGCACTAACGGGGCCGCCGATTTTAACGTCTCTAACCGACGATCGGATAACCATCAACAGTGTCACATGTCCTCATCTCGTGAGACACTGCCGATAATACAGGACTTGGCGCAGAGAATGACGTTGATGCACTTTACGCCACCATTTCTCCTCGCCTTCACTGCCAAATACAAGCAGTAAAAATTTCATCCATTCGATTTGAACCGGGCTGCCTCAGAGTTCAGCCCACTGCAAAGGCGTGCGGTAACGACACCCCCCCCCCCCTCTCCACTGTTTTTCTCCCATTTTTTCCGTCAGATTTGGTCTGGACGGACGTCACATGACACCCTTTCAAGTTCATGGTTGAATATTTCACTCAGTTGTTTTTATTTTTTCTTCTTTTCTTTAATTACAGAATGCAGCCCTCTCTCTGACCAAACACGCTGAGATACCGTGCCGGCGATATCTCGGTTCTCGGTTACGGAGGAGTTCTTAAACAGGTACTAAATGAAGACTACAGTGTGGCAACTGTAATAAGAGAACAAAGTTCATGTCTGTGGCACTGCAGGTCGCGGTAAAGTACGTTTCTGAAAGTACCACTACAAATAACGAAACGAACAACAACATGAAAAACATTTCTATTGTATTTCAGATAAATATAACATTAAGTGAACTTTTTCAGAAGAGCAAATACGCAAGATCCTGAACGAGCAATGAATGGAGCACAACCCATGCAGATTAGAGTGTCAGTACTGAACGATACTTGTATCTCAGAGAAACAATATGATCAAGTGAAGAAAATGCATTGCGTAGAAGACTGACGCCGCCAGGTGTTATCTAGACTACCAACAGCATTACAGACAATGTACAGGACTGACCGTTTTGTCGTGTAGCAGCTGCACGCGGCAGTCGAGGGTGGCCGTCTGTCCGATCCGTACGCTGACGTTGCCCGCCTCCGAGCTCTCCACGTGGGGCCCCCAGTCGTGTTGGTGGTGGTGGTGGTGGTGGTGCAGCTGCTGGGGCCACGTCGTGGGGTCTGCACACACAGCACACAGGTTCTGCGAATCACATTTGTGTCTACACTGCTGGTGAATAAGATGGCAGGACTTGGAAGGAGAGAATACATAATTAAATTTGTAGTTATCTTGGGGATGTTACACACAGCTGATACCTCTGGCCGGTAAAATGCCTCCAACCCAGTGAACATTAACAATAAGTAAGCTTGGATGACAGAAGTGGATGTGGCATTCAATGCTGCTTCAGCTAATTGCCACAGGTAATCAATAGTACTGACTGCCGATTGAGGGACGTATGAGTACCTCTACAACTGTTAACGAGTTGTTTTCAATGCGTGATTGATCAGCAGAACGTGCTTCCCCAACTAACAGTTCTACAATATCCGTATGTAAGATAGGTCAGATCATTACTGCCACAGATACTGGCCGTAACACGTAAGAATCTTAATGGCTCCTGGCATAATTATTAGCTGTGTGAATCAATGACGTTCGTATTGCGTACGCCACGGTTGTCCTCACCATGACGCCAGATACTGGAATTGTATGACGACGATGAATGCCATCTGGCAACGTGTGTACTAATTTAATCTTGTGTACTCGATAGATCCACAGAGATGCTCGACGCCCAACTGGGACTCAGCTGCAAAGGCGACGTGTTTTGTCCAGTGTAGTTGTGCGGACAGCACGGCACGCACGCCTCTCTTTGATTCCACCAGAAAGGGAGCCACAAATAAGACCGCTGTGCTGACAGTTCATGGCGCTCCAGGTGTCGCTTGACTGGCCGTGCGGATCACGGGCGTCACCAGCAGTAAATTATTTTGGGGTGGGGGGGATGGAGGAAATCAATAGATAGGGTATAGATCACAAGGGGTCTACACGAGAGATTCCCTTCAAAATAATCGAAAAAATTACGACCTATATTTCCTCACTGTACTCAGTGGAAACAATACATCAGCTTCTTGCATAGTGTTAATGACAATGAAAATCATTGAATCGGCTGTTACCACGAAATGGTGAAACATTTCGAAACGGCAATAGTACTAATTTCATTCTGTATGTGGAATCTTTGATTGTGCAAAATTCGGTTGAGTGAAGCAGTAACAGATAAAGACCTCTAGATTTTTTAATAATTTATTAGTATGATCATTGAAACCAGTGAGAAAGTGAAAATAATCCTCCAGAAAACCAGATGTCTTTCGTAGTTTTAGATACAGACCTACGCTTTTAAACGCGAAGAACTTTGAAAACATATTGCTTTACAAGAATGCCCTCCCAAAACAGACTGCATAGTTTTCTTTTCCTGAGTAACGCAGGCGAAGCTGTGACGGATAAGTTGCTAGTTTATTATTGACTTTCATGTGGGGAAGGATCAAGGGAGAATAACGTCTATTGAACATAATTGGCTACATGCTTTATGTAGTTCTGTTTAAAAAACGGCTGGTGAACTCGTATAAACTAGGTATTGTACTACACTGTAGTTGTAAAATTGAGTAAATTGGAATACACTTTGTAGTAAGTATTTTCTTACCATTCCTTTACTTTTCTAAAAATTGACGATATTATTTGGGAGCCTTTGACTCTCTTCGTAGCAACTCCTCTTGTCGCAGGCACTGACTATAAATCTGTTATTATACCAACCGAACTGTAAGAAATCGTCGCGTAGTGTTCGATTGTTAGCCGTATGTCCCCTAGACATCCCTCCAACAAACTTGAAGCAAAACCTGGCAGAGTCTTGCTTGTCTACCCTACTCCTTTATCACTCATAGTCGTACCAACACAATTCATTAAAACTTAAAATACAGTCTTGTTAGCAAGTTTCTTAATTCTTACGGCACAAGAGCTTTTAGTATGCATAATTAGTTAAGCTTGGATGTAATCGTTCAACAGTGCCATTTTTTGTCGTCTAAGAATCTAAAAATTGAAATTGCTTTTCAAAAAGTATTGTGTGTGTGTGTGTGTGTGTGTGTGTGTGTGTGTGTGTGTGTGTGTCTGGGTGGGGGGGTGGGGGGGTGGGGAATAAGACATGTCCCTCTCACCACCCGGCGGTGACACACATCGTGTGGTTAACTATTTGCTTCAAACAAGATTCGTTATATGACAAAGCCGATCGAACTATATATCTGTGCTAGCTGTAAAGGGCCGGTAACATCCTGCACTAAGTACACTATGGCCATCCCGAACCCATCGATAACATATCTATATGAAATTCTTCCTGTATGCTTGCGATTTTATCTAAGTAATTTAAGTAAGAAGTTAGATTACGTTTTTCTGAAATACACAGGAGGCATCAGCGCTAATTTTATGGTCCACTAGATTCATTCTGTGAACCCTTTGGTCTAGTCGTGGCTTCTTTATCTAGTAATCAACAAGTCCTCGACTGCGAGTTCCATTATAGCCACTGCTTAAATTCCGAGGAAAAATTAACAGCAATATGGCTTAAAACTTCATTCATAAGAGGTAGCCTTTGTTCTGCCAACGGCAGTCTCAAAGAGGACGGGAGTGGCAACAAAGATTCAGGTTACTCTCTTGCCTTTCGTGTGGGAAACTACCTTTAAAAGGCAGAAGATTCAGCAACGATCAGTAGCATGAGGATGCAGAAGGCAATTGGAACCACTGAATAAAAGGGACATATTTTGTGTCTACAGAATGTGTGGACTGCAATTGGAAAAGTATCATAATGATCTCTCCATTGGCAAAAGATTCCGGTCTAGTCCCCGGCTTGGAACTCCGTAGTAGGCTGCCAACGGAGAGGGGACCATGAGAAAAAGGTAGCGTAATCGACGAAAGAACAACGCCCTACGAATCGGAGTGTAGAATGCCACATGCTCGAAATTGGTAGGGGAGCTAGAAAATCTGAAAAGGGAAATGCTAAGGTTCGATCTAGATGTAGTGCGCGTTAGTGAAGTGAAATGGGAAGCAAATAATTTCCTGTCAGACCATTATAGGGTAATATCAACAACAGCAAAAATGGTATAAGGGTAGTAGGATTCTCTATGAACAGGAAGGCAGGGCAGGTTGTTCTCATCAGAATCGACAGCAAACCAACACCGACAACAATAGTTCAGACATACAATAGAAGAAGAGATACGGTATACGAGGATAATGAACAGGTAAATTCAAAACATATAGGGAGGTGAAATTGTAGTAGTCATGCAGGATTGTAAAGTGGTTGTAGGGAAAGGAGTAGAAGAAGCAACTACGGGAGAATATGTGCTTTGTAGTGGGAATGAGAGAGGTGAAGGACTTGAGTACTGCCGCAAGTTTCAGCAAGTAAATGTGAATACTTTGTTCAAGAATGACAGGAGGAGGACGTATACTTGGAAATGGCCGGGAGACACGGGAAGATTAGGTTACTTGATGGTCAGGCAGAGATTCCTAAATCAGATACTGGACTGCAGGAGCAGATATAGACTCTGATCACAATTTAGTTATGATGAGAGTGAGATGAAGTTTAAGAGACTAGACATGATAAATCAGTGCGAAAAGAAGTCGCATGTGGAAGTGGTAGGGAATCAAGAGATACAACTGAGTTTTCCTGATGTTGTAGATAATGAGAAAAATGTAGCTCAATAGGCGGTTCAGTTGAAGAAGAATAGGCACCTCAAAAACGGGCAATGACAGAAACTGGATATAAGAACGGAAGTACAAAGAAGTTAACTGCGAAGAAACAATTCGTAACAGAAGAAGTACTTCAGATGATCGAATTTTCCCAGCAAAAAAATTTTGTAGGCTACTCCATTTAAGCCAATAAGAAGCTACTTTATTAATTTTTTTCGCATTTTCAACAGTAAACAAAATAATTTCTTAGAAGTTTGTACTGGCTGGAAGCCTGTGTACGACAATATCAAATGTAAAGAAAAACTTTTTAGTTTTACTGCAAATGGACTGCAGTATTAGAGAGAAATGTTTAGCTATAACTGATTAACTTTCGTGATTATTCGATTTGCCGTTTTGCATACCGCTTGCATACATAAAAACTGTGGTTTTTATGCCCTATTATTATGCTGTCACATTCACATAGAGGGTATCACTTCATCCCCTCTCCCCTTCTCGCGTATAATTACAATCGTTCTTCCTTATTCCCCTACTTTATGATGCCCATGTTTACAAGTAAGACTTTTAGCAATAGTGCACATATCATGTGGGTTCTAGTACACATTGTAAGACGTCGTGGTCTCCTGACCTTCATTGCTTACATATTCCGCCCTCACAATCATATTCCGCACTTCAAGACGCTTCATTCGAACCCAGACTCGATAAGCTAAAGTCAATGTTGTATGAATTAATGTAAACGATATGCAAATAACAAGTAAATCGTAAGTGCACACCAAGATTGAAATACTCAAGGGTGGCATACACACACACATTCAAGACACGACGATCACAAAAGCTTTTAGTTCAGGAGAGGCAAACCACACACGAGGAGGCCGGTCCCTTCAGAGAATGAGTCAACCTATCTATGTAAGCCGGCGACCGCCCATAGAGCAGACAGCGTTTGCCTGAGTGAAAGGGAGAACGACCCCGTGTTCGGCTTAAAAGCAAATTCCGCTACATTTTGTGGGAGCGCCCATCCTATGCATTCTTTCGAAACATAGCACGCAGTTACAGAGGTTTTCACAGGGAAACAGCAAACGCCAAACGCCAATGCTACAGATTTCCGGATTGGTCGCCTAAAACGAAACGTCATTCTCCCATTTTAGAAGAGCAATGCTGACTGACAGACGATATTCCTGATGCCTTGAGCTGAAGGAGTAATGGAAGAGACCGAAAGATATACCCCTTCACGTCTGGTGTGGGGAGGCGCCATTCCATTGTAGCTCTTGTAGCGAGAACATGTAACAAGAGCCTGTGCGCCCGTATGTGTACTCAAAGAGCAAGGAACAAGTCTCTACTCAGTACTTCACTGGGAGAGCACCTTTGTCAAGAACGAATCAGAGTGCGACTCTATATTGAGTCCTTACCATTAAGCGTTGTTCACTGTGTTGGCTGACACACTTATTGTGCGGTGTGAATGGACAGAGGTGTAGTTAAACGCCTGCGAGCGAATTTTTGAATTGCATCATGGTGGACTGGTTATCTGACCAGTGTACCACGCCAATAGTTAGACTAGGGGCGAATAGGTGTCCTTGACTTCATCAAGGTGTAGGGAGAGTTTGATTGGCGAAGGTCAATCCAGATAGAACGAGAGTTATCTTATTTGTCTGCAGCAAGCAGCACAGACAGCAGTCATCGCAGCTTATGATATTGTGCACTACAGCTCTTGCGAGCCCCATATTTCCTCCACAACAGTACACTTCACTGCATTTCACACACGACAGTTCGACCATACCTAGCAACATTATAACGGATAATTATTCATGTTGAGTAGGCGCAGCTCTCAGCCATTTTGCCAAGTCAATCACAATCTTAAACTTTGTATAGAAACTTCATTAGCGAATCCTATCCTTAAGAGGTAACTTCACATTCCGAAAAGAACCCAGGAATAACTTGTCCAGTTCATAACTAAAAGTGCCATTATGATTTCTCAGAATGTTTGCAAAAAAATAATAATTTTCGTTAGTTTCATGTTTTTCTTACACTAACTAGCACTACTCCAGTACCCAAGTACCCCACTATTTACATAAGAAACTTTGTGAATTTTTGTGTCATTTCTTTACAGCGGATGACACCAGAAGATATTTATTGCTGAAAGTTTTTCAGGCATTTCTCTTTAGAACGTTAGGAACGTCTGTCTGACATCTGTAGTACTGTGGGAGGTGGAAATTGCATCTTGCAGGAGCCACAGGGGAAAGAGTACATATCAGATTAATCCGTTGCACAGAATGACAGAATAGCACCCACACGTTTGCTCACAACATATATTTGTAACTCATGCTTTTCCGACATTTACATCTAATAATTCTGTCGAGTTAGCTACTCACTTGTGCTTGTCTAGGCGTGAGGCTGTTTGTTTTGAATTAAAGTGTTACACTAAACCCGGGTCAAATTTGTTTTTCTTAGGTCATCTAATGCTACCCTGACACAAACATGGCACGTTTTTATGTAATCAGAACCAATAAGACTTAACTGATTTTTTGATGTGATAGTAATTGTTGGTGTTTCCTTTAGTTTCATGTGCATGATCCCTGTGGTAACGTGCTTCCTGTTTGCATAGATATACTGTTTTTACTGCGTTACCCAGTTGTTAATCATATCATCTCGTCAGCAAATATCGTACTCAAATCTACGTGTTTCCTGTACACACGAATTTCACTGTTCCAGTACACCACCTGTTTGGTAATTATTTCTGCATCATGTATTGTGCTGAAGTCACAGGATGGAAGTCACATGTTCATGTAGTACAGATAATAGATACAAAAATGTTTTTAGGTAGCTTAGCTAGTTAGTGTCGTTTTAAACTGTTGTTTTGTAAGCCATGTTTAGAGAATCTAAATATTACGTTACACGTAGATTTCACAGTTGAAACTTGAGCGCAGTGCCTTGGCCAAACACTGGTTTACTCTCACAGTTGTAGCACAGTGTGGGCTGTTGTCACATGGTTTTTCTACTACTGTTACTAATATGTTTTCCGTGTCTCTTGATGTTGTTTCCACAGAGGCTTATTGTTATATGTTTTCCATGCACATTATCATATAAGAAGTAAGGGAAACTAACCTGCGTATTCTTGGTTTTATATATCACGATCTTTACTGCTTCAGAGGTCGATAACTGTTTTCCTTTTTTATAGTAGGTGTCATACACGCTAGTGCTTTAATGATTTGTGTTTTTCCTTGATAAACGTACAACAATAACGTCGGTTTTTAGCGTAATTGTGGTACAAGCGTAATTGTGGTACAAGCGTTTGTGCTATAGATAGTTAGATTAATTTATGGATCACCAAGCGGACTTGTTACAATTTACTTATGTCCCTGTGCATTCAACGTATTCCTGTCTTTATTTATCTATTTGGGTACCATTTAATCTTGAGTCAATTATTTTTGTCTGCAAATGGATGCATGCATTGTGTGCAAGTGTTTGAAAATCCTGGCCTGTTCGTACGCCAAGTTGTTGTCGGTAATAATGTGCCGCTACTCACTGATGAACTGTCATTTCCATCTCTCTGGTTACAGCTTCTTACAGCCTATAAACTTGTGCCAGTTCCAGGTGTCATGATCATATTTGATACTGTTGGGTGCCCATGGCTTTATGATATATATGTTTACCCTACACTTGAAGTGTGTTACATGATATTTCCAAAAAGTTTCCCTCCCTATTTGTATGACCCAATTTCCAAATTAGTTTGTTTTAATTTTTGGATTTTTTAAAGTATTTTGAAAAATGTCTGAAACAGTTTTTTCAAGACTGTGTACAAATTTGTAAAAACATTTGTAACTGTACTAACATTTCTTTATAATTTTTTGTAATTGTAAATTTTAATGATTATGACGTGTATAGGCACAGATATGTGTACCCAGCACACTAGTTGCTTTCTCCCAGAATATTCTCTGGTGATCTGGGTGTCTCCCCTTTACATCATCGGCATGGGCCTTCGGAGTAATAGGCCCAGGCGAATACCTTTGATAACTGCAAGACATAAAGCTTTAAGCCTCGCCTGCGCCCGTGCACACCGACATTGTTCTGCTGATGACTGGAAACATGTCTTCAGCAATTACAAGAGGACAATGCCACATCCCACACGTCCAGAACTTCTAAAGAGTGGCTCCAGAAACACTCTTCTGTTTTTAAACACTTCCGCTGGCTACCGAACTTCCCAGACATAAACATTATTGAGCATATCTGGAATGTCTTGCAGCGTGCTATTCAGAAGAGGTCTCCTCCCCCTCGTACTCTTACGGATTTATGGACAGCCTTGCAGGATTCATGGTGTCAATTATCTCCAGCAATACTTCAGACGACAGTCGTGTCTATGCCACATCGTGTTGCGGCACGTCTGCGTTTTCGCGGGGGCCTACACCATATTGGGCAGGTGTACATGTTTCTTTGGCTCTTCAGGGTGTATACACTTATACAAAAAAATGCCGTATTGAAAGTCAGAAAGAATCTTCACAGTACGATTCTTGACCTTATGTGTCCAGATAGTTTTCAACGTTCTCAAATGCTTCATACTCTTCTGTTCTGGTTTTCCCACAGTCCATGAATCCCTACCGTACAGTGCTGTGCTCCAAACTTAGTTGTTCAGAAAATTCTTCCTCTAATGTTGGTGTATAATAATGTTGTAAGAATAGGTATGCCTTCCTGCAAGTACACAAAATATTGATTTAAAACACCAAATAGGTGTCATCACAGTTGTGGCATCCTTAGTGCATCTTTTTATTTTATTTTCCTGAAATACGTACGTGCGAAATGTGTTTAGGTTAGGAAGTATGTTACATAGGATTTTGTTGTTATGTTAATCATACAGGGCCAACGGCCTTGGTGACCGTCCGATCTGCCGAGCTCTGTTGGTACGTGGGGTGCACTCAGTCCTTGTGAAGCAGCCTGAGGAGCTACTTGATTGAGATGTAGCATCTCCACTCACGAAAACTGACAACGGCCGGGAGAGTGATGTGCTGACCACATGCCCCTCCATATCTGCATCCAGTGACGCTAACACACTGAGGTTGACCGGGGGGTCGGTCAGTACCGGGTTGGGGCTTCCTTGGCCTATTCGGACGGAGTTAATGACATATGCACTTTAGCTTTTATTTTGCATTACGTATGTCGTGTGGCTGCCGTCTAAAATCAGCCACACGTCTAACTTAGTGTACCATGTCGTCTGCAAACATGAGAGAATTCAGGATATCGTCTGCATTGATTTTCTTTCTTATAATCTAGTCTTTATAACATATGCTCAGGTAAAAATCGTGGCATATGTCCGTTATCGGCCTCACCATTGTAGAATTTGGCTAGGTTTGGAAAGTTTGGTTTTGTGTGCACAACGCATTTTTATTCAGTTGGGATGATATATGGACATCGATAAAAATTTTGTGAAGCTTAATTATGGAGAACTATTTCGTGTAGTTTGTTATTCATGGATTATGTTTGATATTTTGACAATATTTACTCATATTTTCAAGTGGTTCAAATGGCTCTGAGCACTATGGTACTCAACATCTGTGGTCACTAGTCCCCTAGAACTTAGAACTACTTAAACCTAACTAACCTAAGGACATCACACACATCCATGCCCGAGGCAGGATTCGAACCTGCGACCGTAGTGGTCACGCGGTACTCATATTTTCTCCTGCTAAACTGTGAATATTGCTGTGCTGGCACTTTTAAGTTAGATGTCATATATTTGCTTTGTTGAATTTGTCTATCGTGATTTAGAGTATTTTTAATCTTTCCTGCAGAGTGCTGTTTGCTTTATATGCCACATGTGTACATTGTTGCGTAATGATGTTTCAGACTCTATGTGTTACTGTGTTGTCAAGTGTCAGGATGTGCCACGTTTCCTTGTTGTTAGTGGTTTCTTCATCTGGAGTGCTCTGTGTATCCTCTGTTGTGAGGTTGTTGCTGGTGTGTTGTGGTGTGATACTGTTGTGTGTGTTCTGTGACACTCGTATAATTTTATGATTTATTTTGTAACCTATGTGCTAACCAAGATCTTCATGGATGACTCTGAAAACAAAATCTTTGAAGAAATAATAAAACCCAAACACTATAAAGTAATATACTGGTACAGCTATGTTGATGACTTAATTTGCTTGACAGATTAAAGAAATGACTAGACACTACAGGTACACAGAAACACGAATACTCCTCACACGAAAATACAATGCACCCTTGAAACTGAAGAAGACCGAAAATAAATTTGATAGACATCGCAATAGAAAACGTTGTAGATGATATGGTGTACTAATTTAGACGTGTGGCTGATTTCGAATGCCAGTCACAGGACACACAGAATGTAAAATAATAGGTAAAGTCCGTTTTCCCTATTCTCAGTTCTGCTACTTCTCATTACTTTCGTCTTTCTTCAATTTACTCCCAATCCAAATTCTGTACTCATTAGAAGGCCTTCTAATATTACATTTCGCTCTTGGTTCTTGTACATACTATACAGGGTGGGTCACTAACTATTGCCACCAAGAATAACTCCGAAAGTATGATAGGAGCTGAAAAGTTTGTGTTACAAAAGTTGCATGGGACAACGGGGGCCATAATATGACGTTTGTTTTTTCTTGCTAGGTGGGATCGCCGCAAATGTATGGAAGTCACTTTGTTTTTTTTTTTTTTTTTTTTTTTTTTTTTACATGGGATGCTATAGTTTGGTACTTATTTTCTGATAGCGGCTATGGAGACGAATCCAATGTTGTGTAGCAGTAAGGTCTTTGAAAGTCAACGAAGATCCCAAAGGTGGCATGAACGTCCATTTACAGAAGGTGTTCGAAGTGATGACCATTAGTATCAATGCAGTGCTGCAGTATACGTATCATGGATTGTGTGGTATTCCTTATCACATCGGCACTTATCGAATCACATGCTCTGACAATTCTTCAGGTGTTGTTGGAACGTGTTTATAAACAATGTCTTTTACGAATCCCCACAAGAAAAATCCAGAGATGTCAAGTCTGGCGAACGAGCCGCCCACGATACAACTCCTCCGCGTCCAAAGCAACGATTTGCGAACTGTCTCTGAAACTCATTTCTAGCTATGAGCGAAAGATGTGCCGGACACACATCGCGTTGAACCCACATTGTGTTCCTTGTTCCTAAAGGTATTTCTTCCAATAATATAACTAATGGTTCTTGCAGGAATGTGGTGTACTTTCTACCATTAAGATATCCTTCGATGAACTAGGGGCCTATAATTTTGTCCTCAAGTATCCCACACCATACATTGACCGACTACGGTTTTTGGTGTGCAGCTTGCCGCAGCCAACATGGATCTCCAGTTACCCAATAATTTCGTGTTATGGAAATTAACATTTTCATGGTCGTGAATGTAGCCTCGTCAGTAAATACAATCAAACTAATAAATGTTTCATCTCTCTGAATCTGAAGCTGAACCCATCAGCAGAATTCGATGCGACACATACAATACGTACCAGTTAATTCTTGGTGGAAACTGATACGGTAAGGGTGATATTTATGGCGATGCAGAACACGAATAATACTACTCTCGCTCATGCTAGATTTCCTGGTGATTGATGTGAAATGACACGAGGATCTCAAACCACAGTGGCAAGAGCACCAATTTCCGTTTCCTCGTCAGTAACTTTCCTTTGCCGTATATGTTTCCGATGCGTTAAAGATCCAGTTGTTCTCAATTTATCATACAGATATTGACATGTACGAAGTATAGGATGTATCTTGAGGATATCTTACGAAGTGTAGGATGTATCTTGAGGATATCTTCCAGCGTATAAGTCTCTAACTCTCACTGAATTTCGTTGGAATTCTCCGTAAATGAGAAGCATATCGACTTGTTTTTCGAAGGAATACATCATTCACATTCTCTTGATTCGACGATACTGGTGTTACCGTTCCTGTTAGTGTTGGACTGCGAAACTGTCGAATGGTGTTTACATGTCAATGGCAAGCTAGATGGATACGCCGTATTCGGCGAATATTTTCTATTTGCACGATATACGAGAAAGAATTGTCAGTGCATGTGCTTCGATAAGTGCCGAAGTGATAAGGTTCAAATGGCTCTGAGCACTATGGGACTTAACTTCTGAGGTCATCAGACCCCTAGAACCTAGAACTACTTAAACCTATGTAACCTAAGGACATCACACACACCCATGCCCGAGGCAGGATTCGAACTTGCGACCGTAGCGGTCGCACTATTCCAGACTGTAACGCCTAGAACCGCTCGGCCACTCCGGCCGGCAAGTGATAAGGAATGCCACTCAATTCGTGATAAGAAGATTGCAGAACTACATTGATACCAATTGTCATCACTTCGAACACCTTCTGTAAATGGACATTCATGCCACCTTTTTTACAAACGTTGACCTTCAAAGACCTTAGGTGTTCGTCTCGATAGCCGCTATCAGAAAATAAGTACCGAACTATAGCACCCATTAAAAAAAAAAAAAAAGTTGACCTTCATGTCTCTGAGGCGACCCCACCTAGCAAGAAAAAAGCCAACGTCAAATTATAGCCCCCTCTGTCCCCAGCAACTTTTATCCTACAAATTTCTCAGCTAATATCGTACTTTCGAAGTTATTCTATGTGGCAGTAGTCAGCGACTCACACTGTGTTTCCCGTCCTTCACTATAGCGTACTCCTATTTTTCTCAGGATGTCGAACATCTTGCACCATTTTACAACGCTGAACGCTTTTTTCAGGTCGAGAAAGCAAATGAACGTGGCTTGATTTTTCTCCAGTTTTGTTTCCATTATCAGGCACAAAAGTCCGATATCCTTTATCATCCATCACTTTATATTGAGAACAAGCTGTCTTACGAATTTTATCACCATAATGGAATATTTATTCGCTAGCTGTATTTATATGAGCAGTCATGGCCCGTATGCATGTACAGTGTGTCCGTGCTACATGGGAAAGTGTTGCAAATGAAGCACTCCGGAAATATTATATTGTATTCTTCAGTCTGTAGAATTACGAATTCGTGGCTTGTAGGGGGTCCGTAGGCTTAGTTCGCTTATGAAGAAGACTGGATACTATGTCTTGGGTACAGTTGGCAATACTGTGTCCGTTACAAGCAGTTTGTTGCAATATTCCTTGACATTGTGTGACATTAGGTGTAATCCCACACTGCCGCTTAGTGGAACAAATGAGTGTAAAGGCCATTGTACCAGCTTTTGGATTCAGTCCTGGCTGACAACCAAAGACCTCGTTCTGAACAGGCGTTAGGGTCAAATGTGGAGGCATCTCTAGGAACTGATGTACAGCTGCTGCTATTCATAACATACGTGTACTCCGTGTGTACCAGAACTCCACCGACAAAGTTTGTAAGAACGTTCAGTGGAATGTTGTGACTGTTTTTGTATAAGGGACCTGTGGTCTCCTGTACTTCGTCGCACAGTAATAATGTAACTGTGATTTATTCATTTTGTCACACCAGTTCCCTCTTTGTCTGCCAAAATATTTTCACAGCAGTGAATTTGGGTGCGTCAAATCAATGTTCACCTCGTTTAGCCTATATACACTCCTGGAAATTGAAATAAGAACACCGTGAATTCATTGTCCCAGGAAGGGGAAACTTTATTGACACATTCCTGGGGTCAGATACATCACATGATCACACTGACAGAACCACAGGCACATAGACACAGGCAACAGAGCATGCACAATGTCGGCACTAGTACAGTGTATATCCACCTTTCGCAGCAATGCAGGCTGCTATTCTCCCATGGAGACGATCGTAGAGATGCTGGGTGTAGTCCTGTGGAACGGCTTGCCATGCCATTTCCACCTGGCGCCTCAGTTGGACCAGCGTTCGTGCTGGACGTGCAGACCGCGTGAGACGACGCTTCATCCAGTCCCAAACATGCTCAATGGGGGACAGATCCGGAGATCTTGCTGGCCAGGGTAGTTGACTTACACCTTCTAGAGCACGTTGGGTGGCACGGGATACATGCGGACGTGCATTGTCCTGTTGGAACAGCAAGTTCCCTTGCCGGTCTAGGAACGGTAGAACGATGGGTTCGATGACGGTTTGGATGTACCGTGCACTATTCAGTGTCCCCTCGACGATCACCAGTGGTGTACGGCCAGTGTAGGAGATCGCTCCCCACACCATGATGCCGGGTGTTGGCCCTGTGTGCCTCGGTCGTATGCAGTCCTGATTGTGTTGCTCACCTGAACGGCGCCAAACACGCATACGACCATCATGGGCACCAAGGCAGAAGCGACTCTCATCGCTGAAGACGACACGTCTCCATTCGTCCCTCCATTCACGCCTGTCGCGACACCACTGGAGGCGGGCTGCACGATGTTGGGGCGTGAGCGGAAGACGGCCTAACGGTGTGCGGGACCGTAGCCCAGCTTCATGGAGACGGTTGCGAATGGTCCTCGCCGATACCCCAGGAGCAACAGTGTCCCTAATTTGCTGGGAAGTGGCGGTGCGGTCCCCTACGGCACTGCGTACGATCCTACGGTCTTGGCGTGCATCCGTGCGTCGCTGCGGTCCGGTCCCAGGTCGACGGGCACGTACACCTTCCGCCGACCACTGGCGACAACATCGATGTACTGTGGAGACCTCACGCCCCACGTGTTGAGCAATTCGGCGGTACGTCCACCCGGCCTCCCGCATGCCCATTATACGCCCTAGCTCAAAGTCCGTCAACTGCACATACGGATCACGTCCACGCTGTCGCGGCATGCTACCAGTGTTAAAGACTGCGATGGAGCTCCGCATGCCACGGCAAACTGGCTGACACTGACGGCGGCGGTGCACAAATGCTGCGCAGCTAGCGCCATTCGACGGCCAACACCGCGGTTCCTGGTGTGTCCGCTGTTCCGTGCGTGTGATCATTGCTTGTACAGCCCTCTCGCAGTGTCCGGAGCAAGTATGGTGGGTCTGACGCACCGGTGTCAATGTGTTCTTTTTTCCATTTTCAGGAGTGTATTTCGCATCACAATACTGGCGCGATACCTTGAGAACTTTCGAGCTTTCATACTTGTTATCATTCTTTTGTTATTTATTTATTTATTGTGTTTTAATGTTATTTATAGTTATGAAGCCAATTTTCGTATTGTTTTTCAAAATGTCGAATTTACCAGAAGTCCGAACTACCTCTTTCATGAGGGTGAAATTTACTTTCTTATCTTCGTTACCTTCTGTTCGTTATAGCAATTTCATTGCATATACGATCCTTTATTTTCGGTCATTTTCACGTTGGTTAAATTTTTTGTTAGAATCTGAGTTGTCCGGTGGCAGCACTTCGTCTTGTGTACATCATCTTCACAACAAAAAGTTAAATTTGTTGATACATATTCGACGCTTTAACACTTAAAAAAATCATGGCTTTTAGGAGTCCGCAAAAGAAGTCCAACATGTACCAGCTCACCATATTGCGACCCCTGTTAAATGCGCTCATATCTCGTATTTCCTCCATCACTAGCACAGTTGTGGTATATGTTATATTTACAAGGTGCTGACATTTTCATAGTCGTAGGTTACAGCACCAAAGGGACAGTAATGGAAGTGGATGGTCCGAAAAAAGGAAAATGGTACAACTGTGGTTTTCAACTTACCTCCAGTGGTTTCTAATGTCTACGTAGAGAAAACAGTAATACAGCACAAACACAGCAGAAGAGAAGTAAAAGTGAAATTAGAACGGGTAATATTCATAATATCAGAACAGATGCCATTCATAACGATTAAAAGTTTGGACAGGAGACAGAGAATACGGTTTAAGCATAAATAGGGAGAGCTTAGATCAACGAAAAGTCGTACAACAGAGAATATCGACATACTTAACATAAAAATTGAGAATGAGGCTGTAGTGACTGGGGGAGTTTTGATTCCAGCTCGATTTTCGCAGGACGTTGATGGCACCACTCAGCTTATTTACCATTTGACACCACCCATACTTGGCCCATTACTATTATTTGGACGCTGAATGTTGGATCTTCTGTTGATCCCCACATTTGGGTCTCATATGACGTGATTTATTTTCCTCTGAAGAAGTAGCTTTAAGTTACGAAACCGGCTGTGATTCCAAATAAAGGATCTTACAGATAACTGTTTGTGGTTTTCATTCCGCACAATGACAGAAATCTATCGATGAAAATTAGCTATGAGAGAAAACAAAATATTTAAATTAGATGATAAAGGCTTAGAAAGCCATTGTTAAACGTTATACGGACTAGAAAGAAGCTGCTGTAAGTTAAAGAAACGTGCACCATCTTAAATTTCAGCATTAAGAACCTGGAAGCTGTTGATACTTGGTGCTTACCAAAATTGTTAAAAATTAAAAGTAATAAAGTATGAATGAAGGAGTATTAAGCGAAGCTGAAGAAATGGGTATACGGAAACTTCTTAGCAGTCGAAAAGACACTTTAGTGAGACACCTGCTATGGAACATGTGGTGTCACCGCCAGACACCACACTTGCTAGGTGGTAGCTCAAATCGGTCGCGGTCCATTTAGTACATGTCGGACCCGCGTGTCGCCACGGTGTGATCGCAGACCGAGCGCCACCACAAGGCAGGTCTCGAGATACGGAATAGCACTCGCCCCAGTTGTACGACGACTTTGCTAGCGACTACACTGACGAAGCCTTTCTCTCATTTGCCGAGAGACAGTTAGAATAGCCTTCAGCTAAGTCAATGGCTACGACCTAGCAAGGCGCCATTAACCATTTTAAGATAGAGTCTCACTTGTATCATCAAGGAATGCTGTATTCACATGAAGGATTAAAAGTTAAGTATTAAAGCAGCTACGTACTTTTCTTGCTACCATTCATTACGTATCCTGTTTCAGACCTCTGTCTAGCCTACGTGAGATTACGCGTGCCTTCAGTGTGGCGTAGCTGTCTTGTTACGCCACAACAGAACAGAAGAACAAATCAGAGCTGGGAGCACCAGCAGGGGAAACACAATCCTTGGGATACACAAAAATCTAGGATATGGAACACATATTAAAGAGTGTGGTAGTTTCGTAGAGATGGCAAGACTAACACCAGGTTGGAAACGGCGGAAGGTGGGATCAGACCAGAAAAAAAGTTGACGACTTAAGAAATTGTACAATAATCAGATTCAGAGAGCAATGGTAAAGAAATAGCTCACCATCTTAAAAGCAATATTATTGCAAGTAACCACCGTTTTAAATTTGCGGAATGTTACACTTCGTGCTACTATACATGTATTTTTTACTGTGTTGAGAGGCAGTTTACCCCTACAGTACACGTAGCATTAACTATGGGGGGCCCCGAACTCACGAGATGGCCTGTCAAGTCACCGTGTGATAGACAGGCAGCTGTAAGTCCTGCTTGCCGATAATTTTAACGACAGTAAAAGAAAGCCTGCAATAAGCCGGTGAATAAAATTTTCCTCAGTGCTATAACACCTATAATTAGTGTAAGTGAACACGACGATTCTCTTCAACCGTTAGGAGAAAAAAGCTGTATGTCATGAGTAATTTGTGACGTACATATAATGCGTCCATATTTTGTACAAAACTCATTCTGTATGTATTTTTCTTAGCAAGGTGACTAAATTTACTGGTGGATACATGAGTAATGAAATTACTCTCCGTAATATCTTATTTTGAAATTTTTTTGAGTTCTTCTCGTTGTATGAACTATAAGAGATTCGGAAACACTTATGAAGCCCACCAGTGCCCGATGAGTGCAGGAAACCACCAGAAAGCCACACAAAGGCTGACCAACAAACCGTATCGAATGGAGGTAGGACTCGCTTTAGGAGCAGTCTTCATGCGTTACTGCACGACCGCGGCGGGTTGAGGACCTCCTTATCTGGAAGGGACCAAAACATGAGGTGACAGTCAACTGTCTGCATCACTGTGTCTGATATTTTCTTCATTACGTGAATGAAGCCAGCAAAATTAGACACTGCCAGGAGGTAGGTATTATGTGTATTATGTCAGTTGGATAATTGTTCAGATGTTAACGTGCATAGTATACCTTAATGCTTAAATTAGCGAAGTAAAATTTGATAGAACATTAACTTCACGTATTTTACGGAAGTAAAATGATTCTATATACGTATTCCTGAACAGGGACCGGGGGTAAAATGAAACCAGTCATGATTCTATTGACGCACACGCCTACCTGAATCAATGTTCCAAAGCAAGTGGAATCATATACTTGCACTAAGATGACAGTACTTGTTGAGCATCCTTCGAGGGCGTGGCTGGAAGGCACACATGTCACCATAATCCTTCCTTTCAGCACTGGGGACGCTCGTAACCACATCACGCCAACGTTTCAAGCACCGTATTTATAGGCACTCTTCTGCGCCGTATGGGACATGCTGGCATAAAGCACAAATATTTACGGTATCATTCAGGGTAGCGTAAAACGTTATAGCTTTCTTCGTCATTTTATTACGAGCACTACGTAATCACAATAGCTAGAGGTGTGTAATGATGATAATGATGTTGGCTACCACTGTTACCATATCACCAACACCGTATTATAGGTAAGTAGATAGCGATCTAGCTTGCCCAATACATCAAAAATACACATTTCTTCTATATTGCTTTGTTTCTTTGATATTTGGAAAAGAAGCACATACATTTTAATAAACGCTAACCATAGAGCAGCAGTGCGTCCCCCTTATAGCTTGCACATTTTTAGCTGCAGAGGATTTTTTTCTTTATTGTTATTTCACTCCCCAAAGTGAAGCGGGCTAGCAGCGGCACAAAACGCCGCACTTCGGCCAACAGAGGTACAGAAAAAAACATAGTCAAATGAGAAAAGAACACATAATGGTATAAAGTGATGAATAAACAAGAACAAAACAGATGAGTATGAATGGTAGATTTAAAAAAACAACTATGTAAACTATTTTGTAACATACCGGAAGTAAAATAATTCTTGGGTATCTCGACGATAATAGAGGAAAATACAGATAATATTTTTCATCATGTCTAATGCAGACAACCCTATGTAATTCGGAACTGACCGCTAGATGTCACTAAATTCGGACCTGCCGGTATAAAAGCAGGCGGAAGTAGTGTGTTGTCAGTAGAGGAACAGTAACAGCAGAGCGCTTCGGTCAGGAGAACTCAGTGTTAGATTTCAACTGAGAAAAGCTGCCCATCTCGCGTTGTTGGTGACGTGATTGTAAAATTTTAACACGAAGAATCAATCACACCAAAACCAAGGAGAGGAAGATCTCATTTGATGGAAGACAGGGACTGTTGAGCAGTGCGGAGGGCGGATGTAAAATATTGTTTGAAATCAGCCAACGGCATCACACGTGAGCTCCAGAGTGCTGCCAGCAGTTACGTTAACACGATGAGTGAGTTAAAAAGAATGGAGCCCAATGGTCGAGCAACCTCTGTAGTGAGTGCTAATCGATACTTGAGGTGGTGTATGGAGGGACACCAGTATACAATGGATGATTAGGAACGACTGATGTAGACTGTACAGTGTCGAAATAGACTGAAGTGTCTAACGTAAGAACGTTACCTGCTATCAATCGTAATGCAAACACTGAAGTACAGAGAAGGTGGTGTTACGATATGGGTGTGTAGTGGTTAGCATGTGGTCTCCTCACTGATCTTAAGAAAAGACTAAATGTGGAAGGAAATAGAATAACAAATCGAAGACAGTGACTGTACCAGAATGACAATATACATTGTCTTAAATAATATCTGTGAGGCAATGAGTGGAGGGCAAAAAACTTCCTGAAATGGACTGGCCTACCCAGAGTTCCGACCTAAACACAATGGAACACCTGTGGGATGAATTGAACGTCGACTTCGCTCCAGACCCCTGCGACCCACGCCACTAGGTTCCATTGTTTTCTGCTCTTGGGGAAGAATCAGCTGGCATTCGTATACAGACATTAAGATATCTCATCGAAAGTTACCTGAGTAGAGTCGAAGCCGCTCTAAAAGCGAACAGCAGACACACCCTATAACAATGTCCATTAACAGATTTTCGGAAACATTTGATCAGATAATGTAAGTGCGTAACATTCAGAATGGTTCGTCATTGTCGCCATCGGTCGCATCGTTTGAGTTTGGTCAGTGACGCAGGTACATAGTACCGGGTGATCAAAAAGTCAGTATAAATTTGAAAACTTAATAAACGACGGAATAATGTAGATAGAGAGGTAAAAATTGACATACATGCTTGGAATGACATGGGGTTTTATTAGAACGCGTCGTTTCGTGATCATCGTGTGCTCAACCGCCACTTTCGTCATGCTTGGCCTCCCAGGTCCCCAGACCTCAGTCCGTGCGATTATTGGATTTGGGGTTACCTAAAGTCGCAAGTGTATAGTGATCGACCGACATCGCTAGGGATGCTGAAAGACAACATCCGACGGCAATGCCTCACCATAACTCCGGACATGCTTTACAGTGCTGTTCACAACATTATTCCTCGACTACAGCTATCGTTGAGGACTGATGGTGGACATATTGGGAATTTCCTGTAAAGAACATCATCTTTGGTTTGTCTTACTTTGTTATGCTAATTATTTCTATTCCGATCACATGAAGCGCCATCTGTCGGACATTTTTTGAACGTTTGTATTTTTTTGGTTCTAATAAACCCCGCGTCATTCCAAGCATGTGTGTCAATTTGTACCTCTCTATCTACATTATTCCGTGATTTATTCAGTTTTCAAATTTATACTGACTTTTTGATCACCTGGTATATGTCAAACAAGTCGTCTACATTGGTCGAGACACATTGGCTATGAATTAAATAAAAGTTTTTTCCGATCCCCTCTTTTCTGACAACGCCCAATCTGGACAGAAGTCAGCAAACTAAGTTAAAACGTTCTAGAGAAATGAGTAAACCCTCTGGTGAACTCTGCAAATAGTGTCTAATCAGACTTACATTCCGGAGTTGTAGCAACACGGAAACCTGGTAAGCAGCAAAACTGTGATTTGACCTGAAGGCCCGTCACCCTTGAAATATGTTAGTGCAAGAGAATTGCACGCCTAATCAAACAAACTAGAATGCTGAAAATGTTCAAATGTGTTTGAATTCCTGATGTACCAAACGGCTGAGGTCATTGGTCCCTAAACTTACACATTACATAAACTAACTGAAACTGACTTATGCTAAGAACAACACACACACCCATGTCCGAGGGAGGACTCGATCCTCCGGTGGGAGGGGCCGCGCAATCCGTGACATGGCACCTCAAACCGCGCGGCCACTCCGCGCAGCTAGAATGCTGAGAATCGTTGCATCCTCTCACTTGGGAAACACAAAGGGGATAAACGAAACACTTGCTCAATTATGAATGAGGTAAATCTCATCCTTACTGAGAAAATGCATGCATTACCAGCTTTCACGAATATACGACTGTTTCTCTCTACCTCTGGGTTTCTAGAAGTATTCCCGGCAGATAGAATATTGCATGTTTGAGGTGTACTTAAAGATCAAAGTCATTTATCTTCCGATATTTTGGATGATAACCGTATAGCTGTGACAGTTGAAATCGTTCAATAAAAAGTACTTGTGATGTTATAGAAACTTTCAAGCACCATATCGTGCCCTAGATTCAACCAAAGTAGGTTTCGCTACAGCTTGTATTGATACAGTATTGTCCTACCTCCCTACTGCAGCTCTGAAGAAGACCCATAATGTAATTTCTTCGGTTTCCCTCAAAGACAGCAAAGGACAACAAAATTTTTGCAGGAAGTGGTTTGGCAAATTACCACGATCGATAGTAAATAACTTAATACTTAAAAAAAGAACACGTCAGAACAGAGCTCGGAAGGTCCAACGGTACCAACCGACTGCCGCGTCATCTTCAATCGACAGGTGTTACTGGATGCGGATGTGGAGGCTCGTGAGGTCAGTACACCGCTTTCTCGGCTGTTGCGTTTCCGTGACCGGTGCCGCTACTTCTCAGTCAAGTAGCCCCTCAATCGGCTTCACAAGGGCTGAGAGTACCTGCTTGCCAAAAGTGGTCGGCAGTCCCAGACTGTCACCTATCCAGGTGGCGCTACCCAAGCCCAACAGGGCTTGACTTCAGTGATCTGACATTCCGTGTTACCAATGAGGCAAGTCCTTTTACATCTTATCTTTTACAAATGATACAATTCAGTAGCGACGTCTATACATACAGCTTCGTCACACAAAATTTCGGCGGGATTAATTATGCTGTGATAAATGTGTCTCAAAATAAAAACACCAGTCTAAGAAGCTGGAAGTAGTATTTGTTTATATATATTTGTGCCATCTCACCTTATTCTTTGGTAGGCTATACTTTTTTGCTTCCAAACTACGTGTATACTTGGATAACATACATGGTGGCTGTATGTATGAGCATCAAGGCCAATACATTAACGAAGTATTATAATTTCGATATTCAGTGTCAGGGGTAGAATGTGACCTATTCTATAATTTTACTCAAAATATTCGAGATCTTGCTCACGAAAGTAGGCATTAGAGTGACGAAAGAAATGACGGTATAGTTTTCTCCAAAACGAGAAAAAGTGCAAGTTTTGGAAAATAACTTCGATACTTTTATTCTTCCTTCCTGTGTATTTGAAGTGTAACTATCTGATAAACAACAAATAGCTCTAAATGTGTACCCAAATGAACAAAAATCCTTTTTAAAACGACCTTGATTCGTATATACTCGTATTTTGAACCGTATCATCTTACGTATAAATTGGAAATAATATGGTAAGTCGCTGACAAGTGTTACGAATGTACTGCTAAAAGCTGTCACTTTTAAGAACAGTCTGCATTTGTAGTATTGTACCGCGAGCCATGTAGTCATGTACATATTGTCTATGACGATTACCTTTGACGACTTGCGTCATTCTTCTTTAAATCCATGATACGTATCTGTAGTTTTACAGGGCGGTTCGCCGGCCGGAGTGGCCGAGCGGTTAAAGGCGCTACAGTCTGGAACCGCAGGACCGCTACGGTCGCAGGTTCGAATCCTGCCTCGGGCATGGATGTGAGTGATGTCCTTAGGTTAGTTAGGTTTAAGTAGTTCTAAGTTCTAGGGGACTTATGACCACAGCAGTTGAGTCCCATAGTGCTCAGAGCCATTTGAACCATTTGAACAGGGCGGTTCAAACACCATCTCCCGTATGACAAATAGGGTGAACCAGAACTACACCGATAATTTCTTGGAGATGATAGTGTGCATTAAAAGAAAAATATGAGCTCAAAATTGCATACCTTACAAGCTATGAACATTTGTTCATCTTCGCTAGTGTGAGAAACATCTCATCTGCTGAACAAACGGTCACAGATCTTAAGGTATGCACGTCAGAACCCTTGTTTACTAGACATTATTTTGTAATAATGATCTGCACTACCACCACTCAAAACGCGGAAAACAAAGAGACTGCAGTAGAAGAGGTATCTTTCACAGTACACTGTCTCCTCTGGAAGTTAGTCGGGGGAGTTCTGGTTTTACCTATGTGTGCTGTAGGATAATACTTCAAATCACCCTATACAGATAGCCAACTTAATAATGAAGCTGGCGGATGTAATATAAGTACTAAAGGGCAAAAAACTTAATAACGCAGCAAATAACGTTAAGTATTCCTTAGGGTATTAAAATATCCATTGAGTTCATAGTTTATTTTAATTTCTTATCCTACGATTCCATATGTTAAATGCATTATTCATTATTATTTTTATCACTGTACTGCGTGATAAAAGGAAAAATGTTATTGTATTAGTAAGGAGATGTGATTCCAAGTTGGTGTATGGCTCACCCGTACTGTTTTGTATGGCATATTTCCCTAAATTTGCTGTGTATTAATTATTCCGTTTCCTTTATAAACTTGTTGATATTATTACTTGCATTTGACTTTCTCATTAATACCTAAGTATAACGCGTTAAGTTTGTAAATATTATTGTTACAGACTGGAACACGTTGTCTGATAAAGTTATGGAGCAGCAGTGAAGAAACTTCTCGCCGATTCACGCTACGGTGCGTGTAGTTGTGTAACTTTGTCGTTAAACCCTTCTTCATGGTACAGCCTGCGTTTACCGACATTGTTGACAAAATGAGATTCGTTAGCCAATGCAATCAGTGGAAGACGACGAGCCCCAGTTGGCTTTTTTCTTCAGAGAGCGCTACTAAATGAATGAGCTCCAGGAACTTGATGAAATTCCGTCGGCGCTCATTATCTGCGAATGGTGGCAATTTCCATTGTTTCGTGTAGCAGACAAGGAAATGAATGACTCTCGGCTCGCCTCTAATGCAGCGAGTCCGTCGCAACAGTAGGGTCGACGCAATTAACAGGAGCCATCTGCGAGTAGCGAGGCTGAAACCAAGTTTTTATATGACACTGGAACGTCTGATTGCCCTTCGTACAGCGCCTGTACAGCACCGTTGCCGAACGTTTGGCGGCCACTATGTTTTTACTAGGCTGCGCACTGGATGTTCAATTAGGGAGCGTTAGTAGCGAAAGCGCAGTCATCCAGCAAGAGAGGGACTTGGTAAAAGGTGCCCCAAGTAATATTTATAATATATGGTGAGACATCGGGTTAAAGCATATAGTGTTCCTACAGTGTTATATAAATTTGAGAGTAAATGAGCCTGCCACCAAGGTAAGTATATATCTATTACAGTGGCTGAATTAGTGACAGATTAGTCAATGATTCGATATTTTCGAATAAAAGAGAATCGACCAAAATTTCAGAGAGACATGAGCGGTTCTAGCTTTTCCTTTTGTGATATTCTTCATCCAAGTTAGAAACCACGTTTATTTAATCAGTTATTTTGAGGCATCAGCCTTCTCATCGCATTGCTATGGCTAGCCACAAATTAAATTCCTTTCTTCTGCAAAATTCTCCATCTCAAAGTAGCATATACACCGTACGTTCTCCGTCATTTGTTGCATATATTCCTATCTCAGCCTTCCCATAGAGCTGTTACCCCCTTAGCTCCTTTCAAGGTCATGGAAGTTATTTCTTATTTGAACAGAGGATGTATTTTTTCGTTCCTTCTTCTTGTCAGCGTTTTCAGTATCTTCTTTTCTCCACTCTGCGGAGAATCTCCTCATTCCCTGTCTTGTCAAACAAACTTATTTTCAGTATCCTTCTGCAATACCACATCTCACTAGGTTAGATTCTCTTCTTGTCTTGTTTTCCTAGATTCCACGATTCACCACCATATAAACGCACATTCTCAAACATTACTTTCTCAAATGACGGCCTATATTTGATGCTAGTACACTTGTTTTGTCCAAGAACGCCCTCCTTGCCTGCACTAGTCTACTTTTTATGTCCTCCTTACTTCAGCCATCATATATTTTGCTTCTAAGGATATGAATATTGTCTACTTTGTCGCCACCATTTTTATCTTAAGTTTATCGTTACTCTCATTTCCCCTATTCCTTATTATTCTTCGGTACTCTAAATCTATATTAGACTGCTGACTCCATTCCAATGTTCCTCTTATTCTTCGTCTCACTGATATACTTTGATATCGACATACATTTGTTATCCTTTTACCCTGAATTTAAATCCCACTCTTGAATCTTTCTTTTATTTCCCTCATTGCTTCTTCGATGTATATGTTGCAGAACGTGATAAAAAGATTGCATCCCTGAGTTACAGATCAGAAATGGTCTTTCATTCATATTGTTCCCTGTTATTATTTCCACATATTTATTATTACTCGTCTTTCCTTATAGTCTATAGCCACTTCTATGAGAATTTAGATCTTGCACCATTTGACAGTGTCCAACACTTGTTCTACGTCGACGAATCCTGTGACAATGTCTTGATTTTCCTTAAAGTTTGCTTTCATTATCAAGAGCAGAACTGCCTCTCTGGTACTTCTACCTATCCCAAAGCCAAACTCATCATCTATCATCAATTAACTGACTAGTAATTTGATGTCCATTGTTCTGCATATTATTCTTGTCAGCAACTTGGATGCATGAGCTGTTAAGCATTGAGGTAGGTCTAAACACTTATTTGCACTTGCTATCCTGAGGATTGTGTGAATGATATTGTGAGCGTGGGGTTGATCTGAGATTCTGTTATTCTGCGCAATGGATTAATCTGAGATGTACCCTTTACCCTGTGGCTCCTGCAAGATGCTATTTCCACCCCCACACTACTACAGAAGTCAGACGGACGCTCCTAACGTTCTAAAGAGAAATGCCTGAAAAACTTTCAGCAATAAATATCTTCGGGAGTCGTCTGCTGTAAGGAAATGACAGAAAAATTCACAAAATTTCTTACGTAACTAGTGGTATACTTGGGTACTGGAGTAGTGCAAGTTAGTGTAAGAAGAACATGAAACTAACGAGAGTTATTATTTATTTTGCAAAAATTCTGAGAAATCACAATGGCACTTTTAGTTATGACTTGAACAAGTTATATCCTGGTTCTTTTCGGAATGTGAAGTTACCTCTCAAGGATAGGGCTCGCTAAAGAAATTTCTATACAAAGATTAAGATGGCTGTTGACTTGGCAGAATGGCTGAGAAGCGCGCCTACTCAACTTGAATAATTATCCTTTAGAATTTTGCTAGGTACGGTCGAGGCTGTCACGTGTGAAATGCAGTGAAGTGTACTGTTGTGGAGAAAATATGGGGCTCGCAATAGCTGTAGAGCACAATACCGTAAGCTGCGATGACTGCTGTCTGCGCCGCTCGCTGCTGACAAATAAGGTAACTCTCGTTCTATCAGGATTGATCTTCGCCAATCAAACTCTCCCTACCCGTTGATGAAGTCCAGGCTTCCTATTCGCCCCTAGTCTAACTATTGGCGTGGAACACCAGTCAGATAACCACTCCACTGCGATGCCACTCAAAAATTGGCTGGCAGGCGTTTAACTATAACTCTGTCCATTCACACCGCACAATAAGTGTGTCGCCCAACACGGTGAACAACGCTTAATCGCAAGGACTCAATATAGAGAGTCGCATTTCGATTTGCTCTCGACAGAGGTGCTCTCCCAGTGAAGTACTGAGGAGAGACTTGTTCCTGACTCCAAGAGCGACAATGGAACGGCACCTCTTCTCCCCAGACGTGAAGGGATATATCTTTCGGTCTCTTCCATCACTCCTTCAGCTCAAGGCGTCATAAATATCGTCTGCCAATCAGCATTGCTCTTCTAAAACGGGAAAATGACGTTTCGTTTTAGGCGACCAATCCTGAAATCTGTAGTATCGGCGTTTGGCGTTTGCTGTCTCCTCTCTGAAACTGCGTGCTATGTGTAAAAAATGCGTAGGCTGGCCGCTACCACACAATGTAGTGGAATTTGCTTTTAAGCCGAACACAGGGTCGTTCCTTCTTTCCCTCGGGCGAACGCTGTCCGCTGCATGGGCGGCCACCGACCGACATAGATGGGTTGGGACCGGCCTCCTGGCGCGCCGTTACCTCTCTCGAACTGAAAGCTCCTGTGACCGTCTTGTCTGGAATGTATTTGTGTACGCCAGCCTCGAATATATCAACCACGGTGCCCACTAGCGATTTATTAGTTATTTGCATATCGTTTACACGAATTCATACAACATTGACTTTATCTTATCGAGTTTGGGTTCGAATGAAGCGTCTTGATGTGCGGAATATGATTGTAAGGGTGGAATATGTAAGCAATAAAGGTCAGGAAACCATGACGTCTTAGAATATTTTTCCGGAAAGTCTGATGATGCGTTTCCAGCACGGCAGATTCTATACACCAACTTGAATAATATTTTATTTGCCATATCCTCCAATGATTTCAGAAACTACGAAGGAAGTTATTTATCATTTGTTTTTTGTTCGATCACAAGTCTTCCTAAGTTCGATTAAGTTCCCACTGTAAAACTTGATCTTCTATTTCAGATATATATATCATGATCTTCTTCTGTGACATCTTCAAACAAGTCGTTCCACTCGTAGAAGCCTTCAGTGTACTCTGGCGCTCTCTCCTCTACGCCTTCTTTCGTCGTTCGCTTGAAGTATTTCATCTGTCAATAAAGGTTTCGTCACCGTCGTATATTTTCCTTGTTTCAAATGAACATCTCTCTTAAACGGAAATGCCTACTGTGGCATCCATTATCAGATAGACTACAGCCTTAGAAAACTTCAAATCCATCTCGTCATTCCTGACTACTTCAGTATCCCGCTTCTTCCCACAGGGATTCTTTTGGACCATCGCTTTAATCTTCTTCATAACTATAATTGTGATCCGAGTCAAGATCTTCTCCTAGGTATGCCCGAAAATCCAAAATCTAATTTCCTGCTGGAATCTTCTGGTGTCTCTGCGTCTCCTCCAAGTATATCTCTTGCTTCTGTGATATGTTAACGGGGCATTCCCTATTCTGAAATCAGTTGGAGCAAACAATTTTTTCCTCCTTTCTAATTCCTACTACTAACAAGCCAACCATCTCCAGTAACTCTTTCACTGACTCCTTCTCCAACCGCTACGTTCTATTTCTTCATGATCATTAGATTATCATGTCCCTTTACGTACTGGATTATCAGTTAAATATTTCCCCATACTTTATCTATCTTTTTTATCTTTTGCTTGCATGCTGACATGTATGCCTGAACTATTGTGGTTGGTGTGGGTTTGTTGTCAGTTCCGAGGAGAACAACCGTATTATTGAGCTTTTCGCAGTAACCTACTCTCTATTCTATCTTCTTATAGATTACGACTACACTTACACCATTTTCTGCTGTTTTTAATATTACCCTCAGTCATCTGACTTGAAACACCTGTTTTCCATTTCACTTCACTGGGTGAAGTCTGTTGACTCATTAAATATCTTAAAGAAAATCCCGTGAGCAGTATGTGTAAACTGATTTTTTGAAATTCCAGAAGCTTACAACAAATAAAAAGTTTGTGACAAGAAAAAGTCATGTTCAGTTATAGAAGAAGGTGAGCCGTGCTGCGGCTCGTGTTGGTGCTGTTTGTAGGTTTCCGCCCTCTGTTGGAGGCCAGACTGTATCGTTTAGTTGGCATAGTTGTGGTGATTTCTCTTCTTCTCGTGTTGACTGGCGCCACTTCGTTTTGTAAGCGATGCCTGTCCGCTAGTAGCAGGAGCAGCGGTTATCGATATGCAGTAACTGCTGCCCTATCTCTGCGGGGACATCGTTGTTTTTCCAGGTCGTGTGAGTGTGGAGTTCGGTTGGGGTCAGGTCCGCGCAGTGCAAGAACACGCAGGGACTGCGGGCAGCACTCATGGACTGCCGGATGGAAGTGCTGTGCTCACTAGGGTACAAAACCTCGTCGTAAACCGGAGCCTGCAAGCTTTAAGATGAGTGCACTTGAATTCAAGTACAGAAACCTCCACCATTTTGATATCTCCCGATTTTCCAGTGACTTGGGTCGTGTTGCTGCTCGTCGTGTCGCCGGGGCGAAGAGCAGCGAGTGCAGTGCTTTGGGAAGGAGTACTTGAGGAAGGCGGATCTGATTAGCTTTCCTCGACTTCTTATTACAATTTACTGCGTTCGGTTGGTTACAATTTGTTAAGTTCAACCATCGGTATTTTTCATGCCTGGCGGCCGCTAAAGCTCCAGTTACTTGCCCTGGGCGTTGGTGCATGTAACGGCAGTGTACGTTTCCTTGCCTTGCCGCTGCTGCCCGGTAAGGCGTGTAGTTTTGGCAGCATTTTTGATTGTAGGCCAGTTGGTGATTCTTCTACTCTGGTGGTAGTAACTCCTTTTTCGTCCCGGGCGCTCTAAGCACAGTATTCTGGGGACGTAGTGCAGACCGCCGGTTCCGGCTTTGGCGTATTGTTGCGTCGTTGAATTTGGTTCATCGGACGTCAGGTGGCGTCAGAAAGATTATCATTAGTCATTCGTTGGACTGCCGCTAGTCTGAGTTACCATCTCGTAAAGTGAATGAAACTCTTGGCTGCCTATCTCATCGCTCACGAAAGTGTTCTCAGAGGTCGATTCCTGGAGCACGGTCTGTGACTGGTTCTTGTTTTTTTATTATTATATTATTTATTATAATACCTTGTAATGCCTACATTAAAGGTTATGTATGCCTAGTTAATAGTTCTGGTCGCCTTCTTGAATAAATCTGGCAGTGTAAGGGTTGTCTTACAAGGTTTACTATTATTTTATTTCACCCACTTGGTGATCAGGTTTTTTAATTACCCTTTGCTATTGTATTTGCCGTTTTACGGCAGGTTTCTAATTTTTTTATATAATTGCCGTTCCTGGCGTCTAATGCCTTCAGCCGTAATTGTGGTTATTTGCCATAAAATTCTAATTTGGTATTGGTATTTTTATCAGTAAGCCTTAAGACCTTTTTTACTGCCATGTCTGGCGTCTGATGCCTTCTGCTGTGTTTTGGGCTACTTACCTGTAATATTTCAATATCTGTAAGTTGTAAATTGCAGCGAGTTGTTAAAAATTCTTAATTTATTGCCATTCTTGGTGTATAAGGCCTTCAGCCGTAATCGCAGTGGCTTGTTTTTAAAACATTATCTGTTGTATGTGTATTTTATGGTGATTTGCTAAACTGTAAGGCACTGAAAACACTATTATTTTACACAGTTGATCATTCCCGCATTAATAAGATGTGGTTTTTTTATTTATTGTTGAGACTGGAATTACTGGTTTAAAATAAACGTGTATCACTATTAAAGGCAACCAATAGTGACTGACTACGGCCCCGTTCACAATTGTAACCGAATCCTGCCTTCCACTGACTACCAGGTTTCTGAAGGTTTTCAAACTACGACTAGAGCAGAAATCTGTATATTCAAATCTTGCTTTCGATTGAAAATGGAAACCAAGCCATAATAACATAGTATATTATCAGTCTGGTCATTTGTACAAAGCTGTGCACAATTTGCGTGTGGATTTTTCCATTATACATACTCAAATAACCATTCATATCGCTATAGTGTATATAGTAAGAAGATATGGAAATAACTGGATTACAACTAACAATATACCGGGCGATCAAAAAAGTCAGTATATATTTGAAAACTAAATAAATCACGGAATAATGTAGATAGAGATGTACAAATTGACACACATGCTTGGAATGATATGGGGTTTTATTAGAACCAAAAAAATACAAAAGTTCAAAAAATGTCCGACAGATGGCGCTTCATCTGATCAGAATAGCAATAATTAGCATAACAAAGTAAGACAAAGCAAAGATGATCTTCTTTACAGGAAATTCCTAATATGTCCACCATCATTCCTCAGCAATAGCTGTAGTCGAGGAATAATGTTGTGAACAGCACTGTAAAGCATGTCCGGAGTTATGGTGAGGCATTGGCGTCGGATGTTGTCTTTCAGCATCCCTAGAGATGTCGGTCGATCACGATACACTTGCGACTTCAGGTAACCCCAAAGCCAATAATCGCACGGACTGAGGTCTGGGGACCTGGGAGGCTAAGCAAGACGAAAGTGGCAGCTGAGCACAAGATCATCACCAAACGACGCGCGCAAGAGATCTTTCACGCGTCTAGCATACTTTTTTTTGTTCTAATAAAACCCCATGTCATTCCAAGCATGTATGTCAATTTTTACCTCTCTATCTACATTATTCCGTGGTTTCTTAAGTTTTCAAATTTATACTGACTTTTTGATCATCCGGTATATTGTTAGTTGTAATCCAGTTATTTCCATATCTTCTTACTATATCTTTTGCCAATGGAGATATCATCGTGACACTTTCTCAATTAGAAGCCACATGTCCTGTGGATACACGTAAAGTGTCTTTAATGCAGTGGTTTCCATTGGCTTCTGCGTACTCATGTCGTAGATCATTGCTGACTCTTCCGCCGTTAGGGGCAGTTTCCCACCTCTAGGACAAGAGAGTGCCCTGAATCTCTGTCCCCATCTCCGCCCTCTTTGACAAGGCCGTTGGCAGAATGAGGCTGACTTCTTATGCCGGAAGTCTTCGGCTGACAGTGCTGATACGAATCAAAATTTAAGCAGTGTCGGGTTTCAGACGCGGTCCCAGGAAGTTTCTGATTAATAACCAAACACGATACCCCATTTTTTCCCTTTTTGGGGATACGCTCTATCCATCATCTCTGGCCTGGCCTCGAAGCTTCCCCCCTCCAATCCATGAATAACTCCTTCAGAGCAGCCTTTTGATTTATTTTATTTTATTATTATTTTTTTACGAGGAACAGGGTAAATGAACAAAATATCTTTATTGGTACAAGCTTAAATACAACAGAAATGCCATCCTTCCGGCGGAAATAACACGAGACATTACACTCGTACAAGGCGAGCATTTTTTTTTTTATTAACAAGGTGAAGAAAAAAAGAATAATTATACTGATGTAAGCTAAGCGGTGTGAAGCAATAGAGAGTGGAATGGGGAAAAATCCAGCCTGTTCTGGTATAGTGCATAAAAGAAAGGAGGCGCGTGTCCATGCGCCTACTCCACTGTGGGTTACAATATAGAAAGTATCGAGGAGAGTCTCAGATGTCAGTAGGGGAAGCGGGAGTGATTCCTAGACCACGGATGCTGATATGAATTCCACCCAAGAAACAGAAGAATTACACCGACGGAAATCACAGTTAAGCATTAGTAGCAGACGTCTGGAGTTGTTCACACCACTTAATTATTTAGGAATAACCAATAGCCCATCCTCTGACCCCCACTTCATTACAGAATCAAACTCCATCTACATCTGAGATTTTAGACTCACTTCTGCATTTGAATTTTTGGGTATTGTTTTATTTTGACTTGATAGTCCTTAATTTTTTTACCTGATTTTAATCTGTATACTCATTATCATTTGTAGATTCCATTTTTATTTCAAACATATTTTCGTCACTTTTCTCTTTTCTCTACACAATTCACGAACTACATGTTATCGACTCCATATGTTAGCATCTTTAGACTACATAGCTCATACTGTTTGTATGTGTGCATCTATTCCGCTTTTATGATCCAGTTACCAGGCGTACTACATAAAATTAAAACTTCAGTGTTTACATAATTATTTCACCAGCTCCACAACGCACGTGGTGAATGGAACAGCTGTTAAAACCGCGACACCTCATGCAACTGCCCTTAGACAGTATGTCATAGCTATAAATTATTGAGTGGGTTTACAACATCCCATGGAATTAACTTTAAAATTCTCGCTTCCAGTCTTTATCTGGTTCATAATTACATGTATTATATTTGACGAATGACTGTTTTCGGAATGCCTGAAAATGATAATGTGCCGAAACTGCTATTGCAATAAATAATGTTTTAACAGCCAAATGCCGAATGGTCTCATTTAATAATCTCTATTGAGCTACTAGTTACCACTTATAGGTCATTATGGAGAGGGTACTTGATGTCCTAAAATAGGAGTATTTTGATGGGTGCTTTACCTGTGGTGGTGAAGTTGCAGAGGACAATGTTGATGGCCATGGCGAGCAGGGGCGCTGCAGCTGCAGGTCTCATGGCGGCAAGCGCATCGCGAGGCTGCTGCGGTTGACCGCCCTGAAACACAAGACACGTGCACACGTCACGTACCGCCACTGTCAGCTGTATCTCGCTCCTGACAACAGCAACGCTCATATCAACTAACGCCAACTCCTATCTCAACATGTGCCCACAAAAATGGCTTCATAGATAACTCAGTACAAGATCAACTACACTCCTGGAAATGGAAAAAAGAACACATTGACACCGGTGTGTCAGACCCACCATACTCGCTCCGGACACTGCGAGAGGGCTGTACAAGCAATGATCACACGCACGGCACAGCGGACACACCAGGAACCGCGGTGTTGGCCGTCGAATGGCGCTAGCTGCGCAGCATTTGTGCACCGCCGCCGTCAGTGTCAGCCAGTTTGCCGTGGCATACGGAGCTCCATCGCAGTCTTTAACACTAGTAGCATGCCGCGACAGCGTGGACGTGAACCATATGTGCAGTTGACGGACTTTGAGCGAGGGCGTATAGTGGGCATGCGGGAGGCCGGGTGGACGTACCGCCGAATTGCTCAACACGTGGGGCGTGAGGTCTCCACAGTACATCGATGTTGTCGCCAGTGGTCGGCGGAAGGTGCACGTGCCCGTCGACCTGGGACCGGACCGCAGCGACGCACGGATGCACGCCAAGACCGCAGGATCGTACGCAGTGCCGTAGGGGACCGCACCGCCACTTCCCAGCAAATTAGGGACACTGTTGCTCCTGGGGTATCGGCGAGGACCATTCGCAACCGTCTCCATGAAGCTGGGCTACGGTCCCGCACACCGTTAGGCCGTCTTCCGCTCACGCCCCAACATCGTGCAGCCCGCCTCCGGTGGTGTCGCGACAGGCGTGAATGGAGGGACGAATGGAGACGTGTCGTCTTCAGCGATGAGAGTCGCTTCTGCCTTGGTGCTAATGATGGTCGTATGCGTGTTTAGCGCCGTGCAGGTGAGCGCCACAATCAGGACTGCATACGACCGAGGCACACAGGGCCAACTCCGGGCATCATGGTGTGGGGAGCGATCTCCTACACTGGCCGTACACCACTGGTGATCGTCGAGGGGACACTGAATAGTGCACGGTACATCCAAACCGTCATCGAACCCATCGTTCTACCATTCCTAGACCGGCAAGGGAACTTGCTGTTCCAACAGGACAATGCACGTCCGCATGTATCCCGTGCCACCCAACGTGCTCTAGAAGGTGTAAGTCAACTACCCTGGCCAGCAAGATCTCCGGATCTGTCCCCCATTGAGCATGTTTGGGACTGGATGAAGCGTCGTCTCACGCGGTCTGCACGTCCAGCACGAACGCTGGTCCAACTGAGGCGCGAGGTGGAAATGGCATGGCAAGCCGTTCCACAGGACTACATCCAGCATCTCTACGATCGTCTCCATGGGAGAATAGCAGCCTGCATTGCTGCGAAAGGTGGATATACACTGTACTAGTGCCGACATTGTGCATGCTCTGTTGCCTGTGCCTATGTGCCTGTGGTTCTGTCAGTGTGATCATGTGATGTATCTGACCCCAGGAATGTGTCAATAAAGTTTCCCCTTCCTGGGACAATGAATTCACGGTGCTCTTATTTCAATTTCCAGGAGTGTAGTTGTCGACCGACTGAGGCTTGCAACACATAAAATCATTGTGAGACGTGGCCAAAGAAGTATTCTGCTCGGGATATCGAGGGCCTCATCGCCATCCGCCCAAGAGCAGCAGCTTACCGGCTGAAAAAAGACAGACGCGAATAGGCATTTGAAATTATAAGATAGAACATAGAAATGCATCAACTAAATTGCTGGCATAATGATACCTGTCAGAGAGAATGGGCGTCAGTCCACAGCTATTTCGAAAACATCAAGGAGACAAGTAGATCCCACACCGACCATGGCCCATTTCCTCAAGTGGCATGGTCCACACGCACAACATCTCCATCGATTTGATCTCAGCCGAACACCAGTGTGTACCTGCGGAGAACTAAGATGTCCTGAATATGTCACTTCACACTGTGACAGAATCGCACACATACGACTCCGAACTGAGGATGGCAACATAGGGCTAATTCTACGGCAAGCTTACTGTCGGAGCATACCGAATAAAATAACCGATGATGTATCACGTACGTTAAACGAATTATACAAACAAGAAAAAAACACATAGACAATTAAGAGCAAGCACACAAACGGACATCATACTTCGAATGGCAGATACACCGACACAAATGTAGAAATAGACTCAGCCGCTGAAACAGATACAAACAGTGCGATTAACCTACACACCTAGATGTGAGATAAGAACAAATTAAGGAACACAGAAAAGGATTAACTGACATTTTAATACATGTAGAAACGTCTTGAGTAATATGTGCAATTTAAGTGATATACTTAAGCTTAGGAAAATGATGCAATTCGTTATTTAGATGAGGTTTTACTTTACATACATTAGAAACACCATGTACACAACATGTAGAGATAAGGAAATCAGAGGTGCACAAACAGTGTACCGATTATGGCTTTGCGTAAAGCACAAATGCCGGCCGAAGTGGCCGTGCGGTTAAAGGCGCTGCAGTCTGGAACCGCAAGACCGCTACGGTCGCAGGTTCGAATCCTGCCTCGGGCATGGATGTTTGTGATGTCCTTAGGTTAGTTAGGTTTAACTAGTTCTAAGTTCTAGGGGCAAATGACCTCAGCAGTTGAGTCCCATAGTGCTCAGAGCCATTTGAACCATTTTTGAAAGCACAAATGACTTGTAACAAATGTAATGTAAGAGCAATACAGCACAATACTGTACACATCAATTTATCAAATTTAATTTAACCGCGTGGCTAGGGCCCTCCGCCGGGCAGGCCGTTCACCGGGTGCCCGTCTTTCAATTTGACGCCACTTCGGCGACCTGCAGTCGATGAGGATGATAGGATGATAATGAGGATAGCACAAAACCCAGTCCCTGGGCGGAGAAGATTCCCCCACCCAGCCGGGAATCGAAACCAGACCCAGAGGATTGACAATCCGTCACGCTGACCATTGAGCTACCGGAGGCGGACAATTTTACCAAATGAGTATTAACGATATTTAGTAAGAATGTGACAGATTCGATGATTTGCCGAGCCGTCACACCCAAGACAGCTAGGTGGTGGGATCCATATTACAAATCTATGTACTTTCCTATTATTTTTTATTTATCATTCTTAAATGCGTATTTCTTGTTATTTTAGAAAGTTTTTTCTAATGCATCATATGTCATAAAGAATAGTATGTCACAACCTCTTTCCATCTCCCTCAATTACTATCTTCATCTCATAAACAGAAAATCATAAGATTTTCATTTCGTAATTGCTTTTAACTCCGTACGTATTTAAAGTTGCAATATTATTAATTCATATTACTAATAATAAATATCAAATAAGTTTCACATTTTGTATGTGTACAATTTCATATTGTGAAAATACTCTTTGTCTTAGTAATTCGATGGCAGGTGGTTTGTAAATGGCAGCAGCAAATAAATGAATTAGATGCCAGGCGCTCAACTACTGAAACCCTAAATGTCTTTCTGAGAAAGAGCTTTGTGTAAACTGAATCTGTGGTGAAAATGTCGATCCACGCTGGGATATCGATGTGTCAACAGTTGTTGCACTGTAGTGACATCTTTGGATGTTTATTAAAGAAAATCCAGAATTCCATGCTTTTTCCAGGCTGAAGCCGCTTTCTCTTTCTATTAAATTCTTTGGCTAAGGAAAGTCTGTTGTTTCCCTCACCGCTCAGTCTCGAAAAGATGAGATCGAGGTTAAAATTTCGACATTGTCATAGCTTGGAGTGACTGGTGTCGATGTAGGATTTGACCTCAGCGGATCTTTTGGGGTTTAAGAGCCGGGCGTGACTTCGGTGTTTTGTGTATATTTCTTGGATCGTACGCGTAGTAGGTTCCGTCAACACGAGAGAGTTACGGACTTGCTTTGTGAACTCAAACGGGAATCCCTGGATGAAGAAGTTCTTTTCGCGAAGCGCTACAGAGAAAAGTTTCAGTACAGGCATTTGCAGTTGAATGCAGAACGATTCCATTGTCGCCAACGTACGTTCCGCGTAAGGCCGCGAAGCCCTGGTAAGATACCCTTGCATATTAACAGTCGTTTGTCTATTGCTCCATTTTCGGGTAGAACAGTAAAGAAAATGACTAGCAGTACTGCAAGATACCCTCCGACATACATGATGTATGTATGTTTATTCAGATGAAATTATATTAGTTTTAAGAACACATGTAAAATAGGGGGAAGTAGCCGAGACGTTCTAAATCCTCGGTTCCGGGTAGCTCCTGCTTAAATTATGAATAAAATCTTCTGCAATGGCGAACAAAAGCTTCCCTTTTATAAGGGCGATTAACAGTTTTCTATTTGAGGGCGTTACTATAGCGTATATGCGACGAAGCGCGACTGCGATACGGGTATATAAGCAAAGACGTGTAGCATTCGTGTCTTTCAGGAGTGCCCGTGGTAAATGCTGAAACTTGAAATAAGGCGATGTTACTAGCAAATGCAACCAAACAGGACCAACGTGCTCTTGCCAAAGGACAAACAGCGGTAGACATTGTGATGTATCACGTAATAAGATTGCTATGCATTAATGTCACAGTGCGAGAGAGAGAGAGAGACAAAGATATTCTTCATTACGCTGTCGAGTAGTGCACTTAGATAATTATTCTTAGATAGAAAGCTTTTGATCTTAATTTCTAGAGAAAGGATTGTATTCTTTATTGTGTAATACAAATCGACGCCATTGCGAGGTTTTGAAGAGAATTTGTATATACATCTCTATATATGATAGGGAATCGCTATTTCATGTGCGCAAAGGACTTCATCGACACTACGGTCAATAAAACTTCGTTCATTTCAAAAAGATACGTGTTATTTCCACAAACGACGTATACTCAAGTGTGATCTAGTTACGAATACCAGCTCGAAAACAATTCAGACGGGAGCGTTCAGTTCTAATTAAATAATTTGATTCTTTCTTCGGAAAAGGAGTGATTTCACGGATCTTTTTTTTTTCTTTTTTTTCTTTGCACCAATATGTCTAAGAACTGAAGGCAAATCAGATGAATATTTCTCCGCAACTTTGATTAACACTTTCAGCTTCAATAAAGCATCTGCAGCAGCTGGAGCAGATCGCCATAACAACAGAAGTGTATAGTGTGAAAGCAGTTTCACACATCGCCACAGCACAAGGTGGTTTGGGAAACATCTCAGTACAAAAGGCTCAGTATATGCAAAATATAAATAACAGTAAGTGAAGATAGCTGAGTGATTTTATAATATGCATCGAAGAATGATGAAAGTGAATTCTCCAGTATACCTATCGAAAACACCCGTTTTGGAACATGCGCCAAGTTCCTTGATGCTGCTTCATGATACCGCACGTCCCCATATCGCAAAACTCGTAACCCAGAATTAACATCAACACAACTGGGAGACACTCCAGCACCCACCTGTGAAACTGATCTCTTCCCATGCGGTTACCGCGACTTCGCTCCCTTAAATAAGGCCATGAAAGGACGACGATTCCTGTCAGACAATTATGTGCAGAAGGCATTTACGGATTTTTCACCAAACGGGTACCTACAACCTAGTGAGTCGGTGGGATATTTGGCTCAATAGTGATTTTGCTGACCGTAAAAGCGGTTCTGGAGAGAAGGACCTTCGAGCAGAAACTTTTTGATCGACATTTATAAGAAGTTATCCTCAATCTACCAACACCCATGTCCAAGAGGGCGTAGGAACGGACAGAGTTTCAGAGCAACCTCTCGTCCTTGGTGCTGGAAACTACACCTAAGGGTTGGCATAATCATCATTGATCAATTACATGATGATTCAGAACCCAATGGAGACCACCGCACTAAAAACACATAACGTGTGCCCACAGGAGACATAGTGTCACGATGATCGCTACACAGGGTTAAGATTCCGTATTAATCTCCCATTTGGATCTCCGGCAGGGGATTGACAAGGGGACGGATATCACGAGAAAAAGTCTGAGTAATCAACGAATCGATAATGGCATACGAATCGGAGCCTGAAATGTCATGATTGAGTGTTTTGGGGAGCTAGAAAACTTGGAAAAGGAGTGCAAAGGCTTAATATATAATGGGAGTCAGTGAGGTCATATACGAAGAAAGATTTCTAGTCGAAGGAATATAGGTTAGTATCTGCAGCAGGAGAAAATGGTGTTATGGGAGTAGGAAGGTATGGCATTGAGTTACTGTGAACAGTTCAGTGATAGGATTGTTGTAATCAGAAACCAACACCAGCAATTGTAGTTGAGGTATACATGCCGAGGCCACAACCAGAATATGAGGATATTTACAGTTTAACTCAGTATGTAAAGGGAGACAATAATCTAATAATAATGGATGGTGGAAAGCAATAGTAGACGATAATATGTGCTTGGTAGAAGGAATGACAGATGAGAAAGACGACATGAGTTGTACAATATATTGCCGACATCAGCACAGAATACATTGGCCAAACAACACAAGCAGATGAGGTATAATGGGAAAAGTTCTTGAGATACGGTAAGATTCCAGCTTGATCATATCTTGAACAGAGATTACAAAATCAGACATTCTGTTCTCAGGCGTGACCAAGAGCATATATCAAAATTTAGTAGTGATGACTAGCATAATAAAGTACGAGCTTATCGTCTGGAATATCGGTGCGGTAAGACATATTGAGTTGCATTTGGAGGTCTCTAATGCTGTACATAATGCGATAAAGAATATTAGTATAGGCATACATAGGAGTGGACATTTTCAAAAAGGGCAGTTACAGACGTTGGGCAGACAAACATACGTACAAGGAAGGTAACAGAAGAAATATTTCTAGTGAACGAAGAAAGGAGTAAGAACAAAAATATTGCTGTACACATCACCCAAGACTGAAATGATAGGAAGTAAGTCAAACCAAAACGAAATGGCTGCATCAAAAAAGTGATGAAATCAAAAATAAACGGTCGGGATCCGAGATCCAGCGTAACAGAAAAGTCGAAAGAATCTTATGTGAAATTAAAAACAAGGGCGTCAGCATTAAGACTGCAGAGGGAATACTACTATTAAACATACAGGCGATAGCAAGGTAGCAAGGGCAGATACGCGTGAGAACTCGTGGGAATAAGCTTAACGCCCCATGCATACAAGTTGCTGAAAAAGATTATCGAACAGAAGAAGTAAAAAGGACATTGAGGATCTGTTGGACAACCTTCACTTTGATTTTCGGAATGTTAAAGGCACTAGAAAGGAAGTTTTGACATTGCGCTTTCCAATGGAAGCAAGACTTAAGGAAAATCAAGACTCGTTCTTACGATTTGTCGACCTAGAAAAAACGTTCGATAATGTATAACGGTGCATAACCACCTCCACTAGGACCTTGCCTAGTAAAACGGTGCGGGTCTCCCGCATCGTTCCCCTACGCTCTGTAAAGAAGCATGGGACTTCATTCATTTCATTCTCAATTTAGTTTGTATACAGAAGATGGCAGAAATAAAACAAAGGTTCAGGAAGAGGATTAAAACTGAGGGTGAAATGATATCATAAGATTCACGGATGACTTTGCTATCCTCAGTGAAAGTGAAGAAGAATTGCAACGCCTGTTGGATGAAATGCCCTAATTAACACAAACTGCAGATTGAGGGTGAAGCAAAGAAAGAGGAAAATAACGAGTAGCTGTAAAATAAGATTATCCATAAATATAACAAAAAACTGGTAACCACGATGTCACGAAATTCTGGTACCCTGTATGCAAAATAATAAACGACCCACGAAGGAAAAAGGACATGAAAAACAGTACAGCACAGGTAGATCGATATTCTTTCACTGACTATATCTATTACTATCAGAAATTGGTTGTAATTTCAGGAAGGAATATCTGGGAATGTACGTCTGCAGCACAGCGTTGTATGATAATCGTGAGCTGTGGGAAAATCGGAAAAGGAGAGAAATGAAGCGCTGAACAGGTGGTTATACAAGGTGTTACAAAAAGGTACGGCCAAACTTTCAGAAAACATTCCTCACACACAAATAAAGAAAAGATGTTATGTGGACATGTGTCCGGAAACACTTAATTTCCTTGTTAGAGTTCATTTTAGTTTCGTCAGTATGTACTGTACTTCCTCGATTCACCGCCAGTTGGCCCAGTTGAAGGAAGGTAATGTTGACTTCGGTGCTTGTGTTGACATGTGACTCATTGCTCTACAGTACAACAGTACGTAGCATCAACAGGTTAGTGTTCATAACGAACGTGGTTTTGCAGTCAGTGCAATGTTTACAAATGCGGAGTTGGCAGATGCCCATTTGATGTATGGTTTAGCACGGGGCAATAGCCGTGGCGCGGTACGTTTGTATCGAGACAGATTTCCAGAACAAAGGCGTCCCGACAGGAAGACGTTCGAAACAATTGATCGGCGTCTTAGGGAACACGGAATATTCCAGCCTATGACTCGCCAATGGGGAAGACCTAGAATGACGAGGACACCTGCAATGGACGAGGCAATTCTTCGTGTAGTTGACGACAACCCTAATGTCAGCGCCAGAGAAGTTGCTGCTGTAAAAGGTAACGTTGACCACGTCACTGTATGGAGAGTGCTACGGGAGAACCAGTTGTTTCCGTACCATGTACAGCGTGTGCAGGCACTATCAGCAGGTGATTGGCCTCCACGGGTACACTTCTGCGAATGGTTCATCCAACAACGTGTCAATCCTCATTTCAGTGCAAATGTTCTCTTTACGGATGAGGCTTCATACCAACGTGATCAAATTGTATATTTTCACGATCAACATGTGTGGGCTGACGAGAATCCGCACGCAACTGTGCAATCACGTCATCAACACAGATTTTCCGTGAACGTTTGGGCAGGCATTGTTGGTGATGTCTTTATTGGGCCCCATGTTCTTCCACCTACGCTCAATGGAGCACGTTATCATGATTTCATACGGGATACTCTACCTGTGCTGCTAGAACATGTGCCTTTACAAGTACGACACAATATGTGGTTCATGCACGATGGAGCTCCTGCACATTTCAGTCGAAGTGTTCGCACGCTTGTCAACAACAGATTCGGTGACCGATGGATCGGTAGAGGCGGACCAATTCCATTGCCTCCACGCTCTCCTGACCTCAACCCTCTTTTTCATTTTTGGGGGCATTTGAAAGCTCTTGTCTACGCAACCCCGGTACCAAATGTGGAGACTCTTCGTGCTCGTATTGTGGACGGCTGTGACACAATACGCCATTCTCCAGGGCTGCATCAGCGCATCGGGGATTCCATCCGACGGAGGGTGGATGCATGTCTCCTCGCTAACGGAGGACATTTTGAACATTTCCTGTAACAAAGTGTTTGAAGTCACGCTGGTACGTTCTGTTACTGTGTGTTTCCATTCCATGAATAATGTTATTTGAAGAGAAGTAATAAAATGAGCTCTAACATGGAAAGTAAGCGTTTCCGGACACATGTCCACATAACATATTTTCTTTCTTTGTGTGTGAGGAATGATTCCAGAAAGTTTGGCCGTACCTTTTTGTAACACCCTGTATTCTGGCTGAACATTAACACAACCGACAAACTGCAGCTACGGATTTCTGACTGGAAATGGAGGAAAAAGGGTCCCATGAAGATGTGTTCAGAAATACACTGTTGTCACCAGATGTCGCTAACGCATGAAAGTTCTTCTGACAGCGTTCTGTGTGTTACAGGCTGCTTGGTTTGCGCAGCGCACTGTAAGCAGCAGGACGGTCCGGTATTCATGTCGTAAACATGCCGAGATGGTGTATGTGTACGGCCAAGCAGATGGAAACGGTCGAGAGGCCAAACAAGTATCCTAATAGACATGAAACACACCACACAAAATTTCAAGCCCTTTTGGGGTGTTTGAGTGATCTTGGGTTCTTTCAGACAGGTGAAGGAGCCGGTAGGAGGCGGAATGTGCGTACATTACATTTGGAAGATCGTTCTGCAGGATATTGAGACGAAACCTAGTACTTGCTCCAGGTAGGTGATCCACCAACATGGTGTACGGTTATGCGTGTCCCGCGTGGCTACCGCTACTGTCCCTATAATCTGCAACGAGTACAAGGATTATCAGCAATGGGTTTCCCTCTATGAGGAGAATAGTTTTTGTAACTGACCATAAAAATTACAGGAGTTGTGTCATTAGCGCTCTTTATCATCGAACCATTCTGCTGCTTACTGTGTGCTGGGTCAAACACACAGCCTGCAACACACAAGGAACACACGGCTCTTGTTCATAGCGTCTTTCAATCGTCACCGCCATCTACGGTGGCAACACTGCGCTTCTGGACACAAGTTCATAAGAACTTCTTCCTCCTTGCCGGCCGCGGTGGTCTAGCGGTTTTAGGCGCTCAGTCTGGAACCGCGCGACTGCTACGGTGGCAGGTTCGAATTCTGCCTCGGGCATGGATGTGTGTGATGTCCTTAGGTTAGTTAGGTTTAAGTAGTTCTAAGTTCTAGGGGACTGATGACCACAGATGTTTAGTCCATAGTGCTCAGAGCCATTTCAAACATTTTAGAACTTCTTCCTCCATTTCCCGTCAGGAAACCGTCTCCGCAGTTTGTCAGTTGCATTAATATTCACTCTGTAGTTGAAAATTATGTGGGCTGATAAACGAGAAATAATAGGACTCCTGGAAAAGTCTGCTACGAAAACTGACCTACAAACCAAGGAGGTTAAGATCTGTCTAACAAGCATTCAAATACGCCCAGTTTTCCATTTTCACAACTCGTTGATTGGCGGGATTAAGGAGCATTTGACTTCGCCGTCTATTGACCGAGGCGTTAGAGAAATACCGCCAAACCGAATAACGCTGTTCAACAGGGGTTCCTTAGTTGTGAGCGTGAATATTGCCCCATGGAAAAACTCTATATTAATTATGTGGGGCACTTACCTCGCACCAAAAGGGGCCATCGGTATGTGTGAGTCATTATCGACGCGTTTTCGAGATTTACCTGGCTTTTTCCGAGTCGTAATGTGACTGCTTCCACCACCAATGCGCATTTAACTAACGTACACTCCTGGAAATGGAAAAAAGAACACATTGACACCGGTGTGTCAGACCCACCATACTTGCTCCGGACACTGCGAGAGGGCTGTACAAGCAATGATCACACACACGGCACAGCGGACACACCAGGAACCGCGGTGTTGGCCGTCGAATGGCGCTAGCTGCGCAGCATTTGTGCACCGCCGCCGTCAGTGTCAGCCAGTTTGCCGTGGCATACGGAGCTCCATCGCAGTCTTTAACACTGGTAGCATGCCGCGACAGCGTGGACGTGAACCGTATGTGCAGTTGACGGACTTTGAGCGAGGGCGTATAGTGGGCATGCGGGAGGCCGGGTGGACGTACCGCCGAATTGCTCAACACGTGGGGCGTGAGGTCTCCACAGTACATCGATGTTGTCGCCAGTGGTCGGCGGAAGGTGCACGTGCCCGTCGACCTGGGACCGGACCGCAGCGACGCACGGATGCACGCCAAGACCGTAGGATCCTACACAGTGCCGTAGGGGACCGCACCGCCACTTCCCAGCAAATTAGGGACACTGTTGCTCCTGGGGTATCGGCGAGGACCATTCGCAACCGTCTCCATGAAGCTGGGCTACGGTCCCGCACACCGTTAGGCCGTCTTCCGCTCACGCCCCAACATCGTGCAGCCCGCCTCCAGTGGTGTCGCGACAGGCGTGAATGGAGGGACGAATGGAGACGTGTCGTCTTCAGCGATGAGAGTCGCTTCTGCCTTGGTGCCAATGATGGTCGTATGCGTGTTTGGCGCCGTGCAGGTGAGCGCCACAATCAGGACTGCATACGACCGAGGCACACAGGGCCAACACCCGGCATCATGGTGTGGGGAGCGATCTCCTACACTGGCCGTACACCACTGGTGATCGTCGAGGGGACACTGAATAGTGCACGGTACATCCAAACCGTCATCGAACCCATCGTTCTACCATTCCTAGACCGGCAAGGGAACTTGCTGTTCCAACAGGACAATGCACGTCCGCATGTATCCCGTGCCACCCAACGTGCTCTAGAAGGTGTAAGTCAACTACCCTGGCCAGCAAGATCTCCGGATCTGTCCCCCATTGAGCATGTTTGGGACTGGATGATGCGTCGTCTCACGCGGTCTGCACGTCCAGCACGAACGCTGGTCCAACTGAGGCGCGAGGTGGAAATGGCATGGCAAGCCGTTCCACAGGACTACATCCAGCATCTCTACGATCGTCTCCATGGGAGAATAGCAGCCTGCATTGCTGCGAAAGGTGGATATACACTGTACTAGTGCCGACATTGTGCATGCTCTGTTGCCTGTGTCTATGTGCCTGTGGTTCTGTCAGTGTGATCATGTGATGTATCTGACCCCAGGAATGTGTCAATAAAGTTTCCCCTTCCTGGGACAATGAATTCACGGTGTTCTTATTTCAATTTCCAGGAGTGTATTTAGTGTGTTTGGGCCTCCTAAGCAAATCGTTAGTGATAATGCACCGGCCTTTCTTTCGGCTCCCTTCAAGGCCTTCTATTTTCAAAGCGGTTTTAAGCATGTAACTACCACTCCAAATTATCCGCAGAGGTCCTTTGCGGAAAGGGACAATCGTAACCTTAAATCCGAACTCATCATCTTTCATCAGAAGTCTCCCAGTAAGTGGGATTCTAGTCTGCCTTGGCTTAGTTTTGCCTTCAATACCGCCAGTCATTAGACTTTGAAGTCTATTCCGGTTTCTTTGGTGTTTGTATTTCCTGTCATTTCCCACCTTTCGAACTTATGGGGGATTCAAGACCTAACTCCTGTGGAGATCACCCCTCAGGTCGTCGAGGAAAACGGGAATAGCGCCAGGCGCGATATTCTCAGGGTCCACAACAAACAAGCTGGTCGTTATAACCGTAATCGGCGAGCCTTCAGGGGTTATCCGGGAGATCAGGTGTATGTTCGTAATTTTCTGGGTTCGTGTACGATAATGCGGGTTTTAGGTCCAGTTAATCTTCTGGTTAAGGACAACCGTACCAGCAAGCAATACCGGGTCCACCGTAATGAAATTAAGTTTGGTTGGGCCGCTAGTTGGGACTCCTAGAACCCCACCCCTTCCCGGGTTTCGCCTTGAGAGAGGGAAGATGAGCCGTGCTGCGGCTCGAGTTGGTGCTGTTGTAGGTTTCCGTTCTCTCTTTGAGGCCAGACTGTATCGTTTAGTTCACATGGTTGCCGTTGTTGGTCTTCTTGTTGTGTTGACTGGCGCCACTGGTTTCGCAAGCGTTGCCTGTACACTAGTGACAGAAGCGGCGTTATTGATATGTAGTACCTGTGGTCCTATCTTTAGGGTGACGTGGCTGTTCATCCAGCTCATGTGAGTAAGCAGTTCGGTTGGGGACTCCGGAGGTGCCACGAGTGCAGTGCGACAACACGCTGGAACCGCTGGCAGCACGCATGCACTGCCGGGTAGAAGGGCTGTGCTCGGAGGGTACATTACCTAGTCGTCAACTGGATCCAACAAGCTTTAAGCTGAGTGGATTTTAATCCGAGTACTGAAACCTCCACCATTATGAGATCTCGCGATTCTCCAGTGACTTGAGTTCGTGTTGCTGCTCGCAGTGTCGCCGAGACGAGGAGCAGCGAGTGGAGTGCTTAGGGAAGGCGAATCTAACTATCTTTCCTCCACCTCTTGTTATTAATTGCTGCATTCTATGTGTTACTATTTGTTAAGTTCAACCAGCGGTATTTTTCCTGTCTGGTTGCCGCTAACGCCCCAGTTACCTGCCCTGGAGGTGGGTGTATGTAATGGCAGTGTACGTTTGTTTGGTGTTTCTTCTGCTCTGGTAGTAGTGGTTTCTTTCTCCTTTCGGACGCTCTAAACACAGCATTCTGAGGACGTAGTGCTAACCGCTGGGTCCAGCCTTGACATGTTGTTCCATCGTAGCATTGTTTATCGGTCGTTAGGTAGCTTTTGGGAGACTATCATTAGTCATTCGTTAGACTGCCACTAGTCACCAGTCACTAATCACTAGTGATGTGAATGCAACTCTTGCTGACTTTATCATTGCTCGCGAAAGTATTTTTGGCCTCATCTACTCAGAGGTCGATTCCTGGAGCACCATCTGTGACTGGCCCTTGTGTTTTATTATTGTGTTATTATTTTATTATTGTATTACCAAGTTACCATCATTTGTCTCACCTGTTCGGGGATCAGTTGCTTGTTCTTTTGAATTAACCTTATTAGTATATTTGCTGTTTTATTGTATGTTTTAATTTTTTTAAATATAATTGCCACTTTTGGTGCTCCAGCAAGTTAAACGGTTGTGATAACAAGTTTATTATCATTTTACCTCATCTGTTTGGTGATCAGTTGCCTGTCTTTTAAATTAACTTTTGCTACTGCATTGCTGTTTGACAGTATTTTTGTTAAATTTTTTGAATAATTTCCATTCAGCCGTGAAACAATTCTTAATTTATTGCCAGTAAGGCCTTCAGCCGTGAAACAATTCTTAATTTATTGCCATGAAGGCCCTCAGCCGTGATCATGGTCACTTGTCTTAAAATCACAGTTTGGTAATTTCATTTTAACAGTTAGTTTTAAGATTGTTGATGATTTGTCTTTTATATTTTAATAAGGGTAATTGTAACTTACAACAAGTTTAAACAATTCTTAATTTATGTCCATTAAAACTTTCAGCTGTGAAACAGTTCTTCAATTATTGCCATAATTTTAATTTGTTGTTGATTTTAAATAAGTTGTGTGTGATAAAGAAAGGCCAACCAGTAGTAACTGGTTACGGCCCCGTCCACTATCGTAACGGATTCCTGCCTTCCTTGATTACCAGGTATCAAACATATGGAGCACAGTGATATGAAAAAGGAGCAGGATGATAGCACTTGTGGTAAGACGCCGTGAAAGAAAGCTGTAGAGGGTAAATACTGCGGATGAAGACAGAGATTGGACGAAGAAATTGTCCAAACAGACAAATAAATGATTACAATTTCAGAAAAATTGGATAATTTATTCAAGGCAAAGAATTGAGCAAGCTAATAACGGTTGCTCCATCTCTGACCACTATGCAAGCTGCCATTGATTGGCGGAGTTGTTGGACGTCCTCCTGAGGGATATCGCGCCCAATTCTGTGCAATTGGCTCCTTAGAGAGTCAAAGTCCTGAGGGAGAGCACTGCTCCAAATGCTCCAAATGTGGCCAACCGGTGAGAGATCTGACGCCTTGCTAAAAATGGCTCTTAGCACTATGGGACTTAACATCTGAGGTCATCAGTCCCCTATAACTTAGAACTACTTACACCTAACTAACCTAAGGACATCACACACATCCATGCCCGAGGCAGGATTCGAACCTGCATCGTAGCGGTCGCGCGGTTCCAGACTGAAGCGTCTAGACCCGCTCGGCCACTGCGGCCGGCGGCGCCTTGCTGGCAGGTAGCGTTTGGCAAGCACAAAGACAAGCAGTAGAAACCCTTGCCGTAAGGGGCAGGCATTATCTTGTGGAATCGGAAGCCCTGCATGGCTTGCCACGAAGAACAACAAAACATGACGCAGAATATCGTAGACGTACCGCTATACTGTAAGGGTGATGCGGATGACAACCAAAGGGGGCCTGTTATGGAAATAAATGTCTCCCCAGGCCATGTTTCTGGTTGTTGGGCTGCATGGCGGGTGAAAGTTTGGCATCCCACGACCGTCCGGGACTTCTCCAGACATGTCTTCGATGGTCACTGGGGCCTGAAGCCTCACTGACTGGAGTTGAATTGTCTTCAATGGTGAGTTCCGCTTCAAACTGAGACTCGATGAGGAGTGAATGTGTATCTGATGCCTCCCGGATAGGGGTGGAATACCAATCTGTCACCTGCAATACGGCCCAACAACGAAGAAATTGTAGTCATTTATTTGTCTGTACATGTAAGTCACATCTGCCGATATGTTTCCCATTGGGATGATTCTTTCGTTGCGCTACGTTTGTTTATACACATAGTCTTAGGGTGTGTAACCAACAAATAACTTAGCACCCAAGACGTAAGTGCTGATCTGAGGCGATGGGAGGACTTTGTGAGCGTCCATATCACTAATCGGAAGCCTGACGAATGAGAACATACACATTTTCAAATATTTCACCAGCAGTTACTTCGTCGAAGAAGAAAAAAGTGAACTATCTCTGAAGCTTCCTTGGGGCTGGTCGCATTGTTTGCTTCATCGACGTCAGATAAAGGGGTAGACATGTAGAAAATGGGATACGTTAGTGGCGCATGTCCTACAACGTGTAGGAATAGTTAACTTAGCACCGGAAGAGTCAATGGAGAGGGTAAATAGAAGGCCTGCTCCTAAACTAGAGTAAGCAGAATAATTTATAGAGCATGTATGATGTTGCTACACTGAGAAGGGAACATTTTCACTACGTTGAGGATGGAAGTTAGCCGAAATAACAATGTTTGGAAGTAACCGGAACAGTGACGAGTAGTTCAGACTCAGACAACAGTCACGAGTTCTCCTGAAATATTCAAATTGCTGAGCCAGCTTGAAAACATGCTTTCAGATATTAGCTATCGGGAATGTAGTTCTGCAATACTATAATTTCTTGATAAAAAGAAAAGAATTGGGTCGAGTACATAAAATAAATTTGAACGCTGTTAATAAGCTCTCGAATGCCTTTGTCTTCAGTCATTTATCAGAACTGTTGGACTATGGACGCATACAGTAAGCATTTATCGTCATCTGCTTTACTGAAACAGCTGAAAGAAATTACAGAGACAATCAGGCACACAGAAAGATGAAGGGAAAAGAGGAATCTTTCGAAGTGGAACCAGTTTTATTTGACTGATGCCAAGAAGGATGATAAACGCCAAAATAGCGCAGCGGACACGTTTGAAGTAAACTTTGTGCTTCCAGAGAGCTTCGCCACCTCTGGTGTTCTTTACCTTTCATTGTGTTCGTGTCGCCAGCGCTGTGAGAAAAGAAGGACGTGGAGCTACTTTCCACTTCAAAGAGTGGTCTGCTTCATTAATGGGACTGTTCCAGAGTTGCCCCTTGTATATATGTTTGCTTCTTTTTATCGTATTATATGTCTGCGCGCGAATCGTCTCTGTAGAGAAAATATGGCGGAGCGAGTCCTTTGTACCTGTGCGGAATGTTGTAATGCAGTGTTTTCTGTCCTCGCAGAAAATAAATTAATCCTCAGTAATTAGGCACTGCCACTTTCTGAAATGTCTTTTGATAAGGAATTACTCAGAAAAATACCTTTCATTGCGCACTAAAATAGTCTAGGGCAAGAAATTAGAACAGCAACTCTAGAACCATTCAAATAAATTATTATTTTCCTTCATACTCATTCTTTCGATTGGTCAACAACTCATGTTGATTTATTACAAATCAACGTCTTTATTTCTGCATACTTTTTGGTGGTTAGTGTTTAACGTACCGTCGACAACGAGGTCATTAGAGACGGAGCGTAAGCTCGGGTTAGGGAAGGATTGGGAAGGAAATCGGCCGTGCCCTTTCAAAGGAACCATCCCGGCATTTGCCTGAAACGATTTAGGGAAATCACGGAAAACCTAAATCAGGATGGCCGGAGACGGGATTGAACCGTCGTCCTCCCGAATGCGAGTCCAGTGTGCTAACCACTGCGCCACCTCGCTCGGTATACTTTTTGAATCTTACATTACTGAAAGGTAGCAATCTGATTCATCCTCAGACTTTCCTTCCTTTTAACGATGCTCGTAGAACTGAACACAAACTTTGAGGAACATGGAATGACGATGAATGTGAAGAAGGTTACGGCAATTACATTTACAAGGCTCTCAAAGGAGATAAAAGTGATGCTTTAGGATCAGTTAGAGAAAAAGATGATAACATCTGGGACCTAGGGCGTAGAAGTTTCAGAACAGCTACTGCAAAAGAAGTGTTTTACAGAAGAAACAGTATTTTCTGTGGTCCCTTAAATAGAGAGTTAAGGTAAACGTTAATGAAATGTTTTGTATGAAATGTAGCCCTGTATGGTATCTAAACATGAAAATTGCGGCCTAGTATGGAGGAAATGTTTGTTAGTGCTTTTCGGGATGTAGATCGAGAAAGGAATGGAAGGTGTGAGTTGGGAAAATAAAATAAGGAATAAGGTTATGTTGCAAAAGGGTGACAGAAAACACAGTGGAAGAACGTTACAGAAAGCAATGGATGAGATAGCCAGCATAATAAAAGATGCGCAAGAAGTGACTTCAGGTACCAGATGATTCCTATTAACTGACGACACGAAGGTAAACACATCATACACAGCCACGAAATGGACACTAGATAACTGGGAGGATCGGAGAATGCCGATCTGACACTGATAGGCCTTCCTAATGGGAAGATCATATTATCACCATCATCATCATTATCATCATCGTTATCAGCATAACACAACAAGAAGTGGTTGTGACACATTAGGTAAGTCGTCCACTAACCTAGTGTTCACTTGATTCTTTTGCAAAATTTCCTGTTTGCTACTTCTTTGAAGGATTTCCTATTTACTGCTTTACTCCATACAGTTTACCTTAAAAACTGTTTGCAGAACCATATCTCAAATGAACGAAGGGATTTTCATTTTTACGAAATTATTTCGTTGTACTTTTCACTCTTGCGTCATACAAATGTTATCACAACAGATTTTAGGAACTTTCGTTGAAATCTGTTATAACATCAAATTCGTGACTCGAGATTCTAAAATACGGTAAAGCCATTTCGTTTACTACATAGTCACTGAGATCTCCTAAAGCTTAACACCTATTATGCGGAAATTTCATTTTTATGTGGTACAAGTTATTGCTCCACCAAAATTCTACTATTAAATGATGCTTTATTCTGCAACAAGGACTGTCATCATCTACCTCTGTTTAATTTACTTGTTAATATCTGACTTATTTTGTTCTCGTACGGAAGAATAAATTCACATATTAAAAGTATAGCAATAAGAAAAAAATAAAAAAAATTCGTATTAATTTCCTCTTAAGATTTTTTGATTTGAAATTAGTATCATCGCTGAGAAACTTAAGACCGCAGCTCAGATACTGCACCGAGCGGGGTGGCGCAGTGGTTAGACACTGGACTCGCATTCGGGAGGACGACGGTTCAATCCCGCGTCCGGCCATCCTGATTTAGGTTTTCCGTGATTTCCCTAAAATCACTCCAGGCAAATGCCGGGATGGTTCCTCTGCAAGGGCACGGCCGACTTCCTTCCCAATCCTTCCCTAATCCGATGAGACCGATGACCACGCTGTCTGGTCTCCTTCCCCGAACCAACCAACCAACCAATCAGATACTGCCAAAATTAAGACACAGCATCAAAACAGTTTAGCCAATATTGACCCCCGCACAATACAATTTCGAATGATATGTGGTCACTATTATTACATGTACAGTTCTCGCTTGATTGGATCAACGGAAAAAAGAGAGAGGCAAAAGAAATGTTAATGCATTCCTCTACAATAGTAGGGGATCAAAGCTCGTATAATCAGATTACATCAGAAACAACTGTATAGATCGTCATATTATAACTAAGGTATGGTTAATCTTCTATCAAAAGGAAGCCATTCAACTTGCAGGGCAAATCTTACCATCCAGTATTTGTGGTCTGCACTGAAATCGGCTTTACCGACCGTCGGGACCCGAAATATTCGATGTCCATCTGTGGTAACCGGAGTCTCTCATATGTGGCCCTTGAGCCTGATGCTGGAGTCCTTCTTCTTACGAAACTAAAAATAAATTGAACACGGCCCTTTCATTTTTTGAATTTCACTTTGGCTCTGCCTAAGAAAACGAATGTGTTCGTTCGCTAGACAGTGGCATAGCAATAACAACTTTTAGCAAATTTGACGATGGTTTGTTTGGAGTTCATCTCCTTTCAGTATTAATTTTCGTGACTATGATGGAGAAAAAAGGAAACAAGACTGAAAATTACCAGATCAGGCTAGAAAGAGAAGGACGTTAAGGAGTCAGTGCATGTTTGCGCCATCCACAGCTTGGCACTACTTGCTGGAGGAATTTGATTTTTCTTAGATAAATCCTTTTGTTGCATTACAAAGAGTTCCACCTTCCATACTATGAGTCGAAATGACGCCGAACGCCTGCCTATGCAAAACAGCGATGTGCTTATCTGGAGTCGCGTCTCGCCACAGAGTCAGCAGCCAGTCTGCTAAAGGATTTCGCTTTCTTCTTAAGTTTAGACCACCTGTATAGGATGTCTACTGTCGCGGAGGACGTGCTACACACTGCCGCAGCCAGCTAGACCGTAGAAACTCATCGTCTGATTTAAGTCAAGTTACTTCGGTTCCGTAAAGACAGAAAGGTCAATAATAGCCAGCAGTTCGTGAATATTGCCAGGTGACATGTTACAAAATGATTAATGCAGAAGCTGGGATATAAATTAAGTATTCATAACAGGTTTAGTAACAGATTTACTTTTATTTCACCGAGAAATTGTCTACTTAGTTTCTGCTTGGGACCATTATGGGCACGATCAGCATAAAATAATCGTCTTTGTTTTTCTCTTTCTCTTTAGTTTCGAAAGATTTGGTTCACTGTTTTGATGGTAAGAGATAGAGATATGGAATAATATTAAACACAGAGAACAGTTATTAATACTATTCTTATTTCAGATTGTGGTTGAAAATAATTTTTAGGTCTGTGAGTACTTTTAGAGCCAGTGAAATGGATGCGAAGCGTTTGTGTAATGTCACACACTAAGAAATAAAATTTATTCCACTGAACGCTAATGAAATAAGTTTATAAATTGAGTATGACTATAGCAGATAAAATTATTGCATAGAGGCGCATTTCAAAGGACGTAAAGTGTGGCTGTTTTCTGATACTTCGATGTTTTTAATCAAGACAGGAAGAAATAGAAAAGTAGTATGATGAAGTAATCTACATTGCCGAAAAAAACTAGTACACCTCGAAAGACGACGTCGATTGTTATCTGCTGATGGCCTATGAACCTGGCGGATAGTAGATGTAGTGATAATGGTTTCAACGTCGTCCATCAACAGCGTAGTGGCATAGCGACCAGAGCGTCATCTGAGTCTACCCTTTAAGAGAGAATTCTCACAACCACAAGACTCAGTGCGGTGCAAACGTATGAAGCAAGCAGGCAGCAGTGCCACAGAGACGCAAAAAAATGGCTCTGAGCACTATGGGACTTAATATCTGAGGTCATCAGTCCCCTAGAACTTAGAACTACTTAAACCTAACTAACCTACGGACATCACACACATCCATGCCCGAGGCAGGATTCGAACCTGCGACCATAGCGGTCGCGCGGTTCCAGACGTAAGCGCCTAGAACCGCTCGGACACTCCGGTCGGCATAGAGACGCACTCGTGCTCCCTACAGCCATCCGAGAGAGTTTGAAAAGGGTCAAGCTGTGGCCTTGCAAGTGGTGGGATGGGCCTTCGTAATGGCGGGATCGTCTTTTCAGTGAAATGCACACGAGTTTCACGTGCTGCATTAGTTGTGAGACGATGCTGGTATCAGTGGTCACGAGAGCATTCTTTCACCTGTGGATTTCCACGCAATACAGAAGCCCGCCAGAATTGTCTTATTGTAAGGGCAGCAGTGGCAGATCGTATAGCTACCACAGCACAGATAAGATGGATTGTTAGCCCAGACGCGTCAATACTACTCGCTACATCTACATCCATGCTTTGCAAGCCACCTTGAGTACGTCTGTCGGTTCTCACATCTATTGCAGTCTCGTATTGTTCGTGGGAAGAAAGATTGTCGGTATGCCTCTGTGTAGGCTCTAATCTCTCTGATTTTATCCTCATGGTCTCTTCGTGAGATATACGTAAGAGGGAGCAATATACTGCTTGACTCCTTGGTGAAGGTATGTTCTCGAAACTTCAACAAAAGCCCGTACCGAGCTACTGAGCTTTTCTCCTGCAAAGTCTTCCACTGGAGTTTATCTATCATCTCCGTAACGCTTTCTCGATTACTACATGATCCTGTAACGAAGCGCGCTGCTCTCCGTTGGCTCTTCTCTATATCTTCTATCAACCCTATCTGGTACGGATCCCACACTGCTGAGCAGTATTCAAGCAGTGGGCGAACTAGCGTACCGTAACCTACTTCCTTTGTTTTCGGATTGCATTTCCTTAGGATTCTTCCAATGAATCTCAGTCTGGGATCTGCTTTACCGACGATTAATTTTATGTGGTCATTCCATTTCAAATCATTCCTAATGCCTACTCCCAGTTAATTTATGGAATTAATTGCTTCCAGTTGCTGACCTGCTATATCGTAGCTAAATGAAAAAGGATCTTTCTTTCTGTGTATTTGCAAGACATTACACTTGTCTACATTGAGATTCAATTGCCATTCCGTGCACCATGCGTCAGTTCGTTGCAGATCCTCCTGCATTTCAGTACAATTTTCCATTGTTACAACCTCTCGATATACTACAGCATCATCCGAAAAAAGCCTCAGTGAACTTCCGACGTTATCCACAAGGTCATTTATATATATTGTAAATAGCAACGGTCCTACGACACTCCCCTGCGGCACACCTGAAATCACTCTTACTTCGGAAGACTTCTCTCCATTGCGAATGACATGCTGCGCTCTGTTATCTAGGAACTCTTCAATCCAATCATGCAATTGGTCTGAAAGTCCATATGCTCCAGCTTTCTTCATTAAGGACAGTGGGGAACTGTTTGTTCGATAGTCAAGAAACACGGCATCTACCTGGGAACCCGTGTCTACGGCCCTCTGAGTCTCGTGGACGAATAGCGCGAGCTGGGTTTCACACGATCGTCTTTTTCGAAACCCATGCTGATCACTTCTGAGTAGATTCCTGGTCTCTAGAAAAGTCATTATACTCGAACATAATAAGTGTTCCAAAATTCTGCAACTGATCGACGTTAGAGATATAGGCCTATAGTTCAGCACATCTGTTCGACGTCCCTTCTTGAAAACGGGGATACCCTGTGCCCTTTTCCAATCTTTTGGAACGCTACGCTCTTCTAGAGACCTACAGTACACCGCTGCAAGAAGGGGGGAGGAGGCAGTTCCTCCGCGTACCCTTTGTAAAATCGAACTGGTAGCCCATCAGGTCCAGCAACCTTTCCTCTTTTGAGCGATTTTAATAGTTTTTATTTCCCTCTGTCATCTATTTCGATATCTAACATTTTGTCATCTGTGCGACAATCTAGAGAAGGAATTGTTGCTAACCGGTTCTTAGCAGTGGGACTATGGTCACGCACACCTCTAACCCGTCGTTCATTCCTGCCACAGCATCGACGCTGACGGCTCGGCTGGTGTCTTCAGAGAATATCTTGGGAAACGGAATAGCGCGCCATGACTGTCAGCGGTGAAAGCACGCAAGTGGTTGTCATATACGCATGCGACGTAGACCTGTGTCGAAGAGTACATTCGTGCAAGACACACTGGCCCCATTCCAGACCTTATGGCCCGGGATGCGACAAGCTGCACCTGCGGCTGAACTCAGGTTTTTCTGGAGGGGCGTCTTACAGCGCTCGTTACATGCAGAACGTTGTTAGACGAGTTCTTTTGTCCTTCTTGCAACAGGGGCTGTGTTGTTGTAAGAGGCTAGTGATCACCCTCACATTGCCCGTGTAAATCAAAGTGTTCTGAAAACGTGCAGGAACTTCCCTGGATAGCACGATCTCCACACTTGTGTCTGATCGAGAACGTGTGGCATGAGATGGGATGAGAAATGACTCATGCGACTCGTCAACCAGCAAATCTTACAGAAATACGTGAACAGGTTGAGCAGGCGTGGCATAACATAGCCCTGGACAGTTTTTGACATCCATACGATTGTACTGATGCCAGAGTAGCGCCTGCGTTGCCGCCCATGGAGGCTAGGGTGTTTGAACATGGGTCGATACCTGGTAGCTGATCCGTAAATGTAATAATTTCATGTTTTACATAGGTATTGTTGCAATAATGAAACGTTAGTAGATTGGAAACCTGTAAAAGGGTGTGCTGTTTCTTTCCGGCAGTATATACCTTACCAATTTTCCGAGCGAGCATGCAGACTGATTCTTCCAGCAGGAGCTCAAACAGCGTTCCTCTGCAGCAACCTGAACGCTTGTCGACTAATAGTCGAACTGCATTTGCCGAAATTTTGAAATCACAAGCCGAATTCCGTCATTTACATATTCAAGTGCAGGCCTCTACGGATTATTTGCGTACATCTTGTTTTTAAAATGCCAAGGACGGACCCACTGATCTAAACGTAATGAAATGGACAGTGAAGTATCTTATGACAATGAATAAATAAGTAAATAAACAAAAATAAAAATAAAACATATGACGACGTGGTTTCTTAAAATGCCGTTCATAAAAGAACCAAAAATTCTTTACATGCTAGTTCTCTGACAAAAAGATAACAGCATATCGTTACCATAACTATCAGAAGGTGTGGTTCAGTGGATAAGATCGATCCTGTGATGCGTGCTCCACTAATTAGTGACGACGCTCGTGGTCGGTTGTGTCCCATTGAGGGCTACGGCGGGACGAAGCCTCTCCGTCGTTTCTAGGCCTCCGGTTCAGTACACAAATACACACACACTGCGATAAATGCAGCCATGTTTCATCAGAAAATAGAGTATTTCAGGAAAAGCCTCTGCATGATATATAGACAGTAATGGTTTGCTGCACCAGTGACATCGAGAAAACAGTATGTGGATTTGTTAGTCGATGCACCACCGTTACTTTGTAAGATTTCGGCGTGCAATTGGAGACGCTGGATCCCGCCATTCTGAAGTGCTACCTGGCTCAACGATTTCCTCGGATTCCTCTCCAGGGCAGCTCCCAGGCTATCTAGTTTGTTACCGTCCAAAACATTTCGTTTCTTATACTTTTCACTGCCAAATAGTCTGTACAAAGTTCTTTACTAATCCCCGTAGCATCGAATTCTTGAGGACATTTAGAATGGGAAATTTTCGTTTGAAGACCAGCCGGTTTTATTCATACGACTCTGTTCTTGCATAGTCGAAAGAAAGGTTTAGTAAAGAGATCGAAAAAAATCACTACCATTTCAGCACCTCAAATTTTATTCCTCAAACCTTCATACCAATTATTTCGGTTCCAAGATTTACATCACAACATCACAACGATTCATGGCACGTCTCAGAATTTGTACACATATTAAGCAAACATCGTCTGCCATCAGGAGATACGGTGATTTTTTAACTACTGAAAATAACTGGAAAAATTTCACCCTTTTAACTTAGTTAATCTGCTGATAGCAGTAAGGATGGAGTACTGGGCTGTATAATGGGATTGTTTGCTCCATTTCCAATTGACGTTCGATCGAAAATCCATAGCAGAGAGTAGCACAGCAACGAGCCTATCTCAGCGATCCTGGTGGGAATCCGATTACAGTTCTGTGTCGTGCCTCTGCTGCGCACCGATTATCCGGCCGCGAGCTGCACGCACGCACAGTGGACGTACCGGAAACGTGCGTTCAGCCAGAGAGTTGAAGCCGGGACGGAAACCACATGCTCTGCGGGCAGTAGCCTCGTTCCGTGAGTGCCGTTCACATGTCTGCTCATCCTTTCTTATCGCTAAAGTATAGTGATCCTTTTGTGATCCACTTACAAATACAGTGATCCTTTCGTGATCCAGTTAGCACGCCCAATACATGAAATTCAAACCGTTATTTCACCAGCTCTATAACGTCTTGCATGTGGATAAACTCACAAGACCTCTATCTAAAGTATAGTGATCCTTTTGTAATCCAGTTAGAAATACAGTGATCCTTTCGTGATCCATGAAATTTGAACATCGTTATTTCACCAGCTCTACAACGTCTCGTATGTAGATAAACTCTCAAGACCTCTTGCAACTGCTCTTACACAGTGTGTCACAGCTTTATATTACTAGGTGGGTTATAAGTCTGACAGTGCTTGAAAAACCGAGCGAGGTGGCGCAGTGGTTAGCACACTGGACTCGCATTCGGGAGGACGACGGTTCAATCCCGTCTCCAGCCATCCTGATTTAGGTTTGCCGTGATTTCCCTAAATCGTTTCAGGCAAATGCCGGGATGGTTCCTTTGCAAGGGCACGGCCGATTTCCTTCCCCATCCTTCCCTAACCCGAGCTTGCGCTCCGTCTCTAATGACCTCGTTGTCGACGGGACGTTAAACAACACTAACCTAACCCTAACCAGTGCTTGAAAACGACCAAATACCGAAACTGATATCGCACCAAATAATGTTTCAACAGCCAAAAGCGAAATGATTTCATTTAAAAATTTCACGAAGGCTGTGGTCACAGTTATCATTCAACTAAAATACGAGGTGTGATTGGAAAGTTATAAGAATGGACGTGTAATTGTACAATAGTGGTACTCACATGCTACTGTGATGCATCTCCTTCAAAATAGTACCCTTCTAACTGAACACACCGACTCCAACGGTGTTTCCACTTTTGGAAACATTCCTGGGAATTTTTTTCCTGAAGTGTGTTAAGGACACTCTCCGTATTTCACTGGGTGTCTTCAATCGCGTCAAATCGCTTCCCTTTCAGTGAAAATTTCAGTTTAGCAAACAGGCAGAAGTCCGCAGGGGGCAAATCAGGGGAATATGGCGGTTGTGGAAGCGCAGAAGGTTTGAATTTGATCAAAAATTCAACGATGGAGAAGGCACAATGAGCCGGAGCATTGTCATGGTGTAGCAGCCAACACCTGCCTTTCCACAATGCAGGCCTTTTCTTCCGCATCTTTTCGCACAAACGCTCAAGGACACATTTGTAGTATTCCTGGTTAATTGTCTGTCCTCCAGGGGTAAACTGACAATACAATAATGGTAGAATCGCAAAAGTCACCAACATTGTCTTCACCTTCGACCGAATTTGCCGTGCTTTTTTCGGTCATGGTGAACCTGGAGTTTTCCACTGCGAAGACTGCCCTTTGGTTTCGGTTGGTCTCCTGTGATTACCACGGTTGGTCTCCTGTAATTACCCTATTTAACAAATCTGGGTCAATTTTAGTCCTGTTAATCAGTTCTTAGCACACTTCATGTCGGTATTGTCTCTGATCATTTGACAACACTTTTGGAATGAAATTTGCGGACACTCGACGCATGTTCAGACCTTCAGTTAAAATTGACTGAACTGCATAGAAACTTACATTAAGTTCATCAGAAATTTCCCTAATGGCAAGTCTACCATCAAAGTCACGAGCTTTCGCAACGTTTTCATTCGTTTTTCAGATGGAAGGACGGCCGGAGAATGGTTCATCTTAAAATGATTCGCGGCCACTTTTAAATCTGTTGAACCAAACAAAAACATTTGACTGGCAATTACAATTACCTCCAAAAGCTGTTTTTAATACTTTATAAGTCTCAGTAGCTGATTTCCCGGCTTTAAAACAAAATTTCACACAAATTCGTTGCTTCGTTTTTACATCCATTTTCACGCAGACAGAATCCGGCAACAAGCCCTAACAGATCTGCGTTCAACCAGCTTCCACAACGAACTGAATAAAGGAAACGCAGTTTCTGTTAGAGGGCGTTCAAGGCCACACTTCCCACCGTGTACCTGCCTGCCAAACCAGTAAGCAATAGCGGATCCATTCTTAAAACTTTCCAATCACACCTCGTATATCACGTGTAGCAGGCTTCATCAATTAAATATATCTTTATGTTATCTGTTCACGAATCAGTCTGAATGTGTTTTGAGTAACACTTAGGGCACAGAGAACAATCCAAAGAATTTATCAGATGGTACCTGTTTATTCGTTTATTTAATCCGAACGGATTATGACCCTTAGGAAATTTTTTACTTTCAATCAGAGTGTCACAAAAATTTGTTTGCGTCACAGTTTCATTAGAAACTACAATAAAAACTGTAGTACTAGAGTGGTAGTCTCAAACACAACCATTAGAAGTATATTGTTCTAGAGATGTGGCTTGTCAGTTGTTAAACACATTATTGACTCATGTACAGATATTGATATAATGGTTGATAATTTTAAGATCACAAGAACGCAAATACATTTGTAGTGCACTCGCTATGTAACGCTATTGGTCACGATTATAAAAAGAAATGATATGTCCATACTTGGACATAAATGGAAGCTCTAGCCAAGCCTCCAGGTTTCGCTGTACTGTTTGACCATAAACGCCTCCACACAGTGTTCTGTGTACTTGTGAGTGCATTACGTAACTGAATTCGAATGTGGGCAAAATTTTGGTTGGGGTTGGGTTGTTTGGGGAAGGAGACCAGAAAGCGAGGTCATCGGTCTCATTGGATTAGGGAAGGAAGTCAGCCGTGCCCTTTCAAAGGAACCATCCCGGCATTTGCCTGGAGCGATTTAGGGAAATCACGGAAAACCTAAATCGGGATGGCCGGACGCGGGATTGAACCGTCGTCCTCCCGAATGCAAATTTTTGGTGTTCGTTCTGTGGGTACTTTCGTAACCAATGTAATCAAAGTGTTTGCCACCATATCGAAGATCTATATCGCATATTTTGAAAGTGGAAAAAGCATCATCATCGAAATAGCAACGCTGATGAAAGTATGTGTAGAGTGATCGAGACGAACGCTCATTGAAGAGGATTGTGACGTAAAATACGACGACAAGTTCAAAAGTCACAGCGGGATTTAATGATGCACTCACAGTCCTGTCAGCTCTAAAACAATGGGAAGGGAGCTAAATAAGTGGACGAGCTGGAACCACAAAACCACTCATTAGTGATGTAATAGGCCATAACAGGAAACATCGTGCTGAAGCCATATAACCTGGACTATGGGTAATGGAAAATTGGAAATTTGTGGTAAGTTCCTATGGGACGAAACTACTGAGGTCATCGGTCACTAGGTTTACACACTACTTAATCTAACTTAAACTAACTAATGACAACACACACACCCTTGCCTGAGGGGGGACTAGAACCTCCAATGGGGCGAGTCGCTTGAAATGTGGCAAGGTGCCCTAGACCGAGTGGCCACCACGGTGGTGGAGTAATGGAAGAAAATCATTTGATCAGGTTTTAAGGTGGCAGAATAAATGAAGGTCAGTTTCGCACCTTATTTACAGCTTATACAGTTGTTGTTGATCAGACACGAACCTTATAGAATGATGATCCTGACAGGATGGAAGTTGGTCTACCTGGATGGCAATTAGACAAATTAGAAATGGAAATTAAAATTTTCTGAATTGAAAAAATTTGTTTTTCGTTGTTTTTGTGATGAGGTTATCCATTGTATGTATATGTATAGTGGTCAGATTACAGGAAATGTGTGCTCCAAAGGCTAGAAAAGTTGTATTAATATGTATTAATAAATGAGATAAGGTTTATTTTGGTATAAAAGTAGCTTGTGCATGACCTTGCTGGTGCGTGCGAAGTTATTCACAGCGTTGTTGAATTGGTTTGAAATTCTACAAACAGTGAACGGCGCTATTACTGATGTGGACATAGTCTAAGAAACTTCCTACGATATTTTGGAAATATGTAGGATCATATAAATTGATACTGACAGGAGCTCAGACTCACGCAGTTCGAGAGAGAATTGGTTAGTTAGACGATCGGAGATGGCAGAAGAACAGAGATTATCGAACTGAAATTCTTGACAGAATGGAGATTCAGGTATAACAAGAAGTATCGAGTGTGGGTCACGGAACGGAACGTAGTGATAGTGCAGAGGGAATGGTGGTAGTTTCGCGATTGGTGTCACAGTCTGTGAATGTACAAAAACAAACAAATGACGGATCCAGTGGTCAGAAGTAGAATCAGAGGACGAGAAACTGTAGTACGTTTAACCAAATATTGTGATTCTAAATGATATGGGACAGTTTCCCACAGAAAAAATGTGTGTACGTGCGTCCGCACTATGTACAGAAGTCGGTGAGACGCCACATGGAAGACACGAACGGAAAATTTACATCAAATAGTGACAGGTGACGATGGCGAAAGGTCAGATAGTGTGTTCGCAATAATGAAGCAACTCACTATGGTCGTAACGCAGACAAATGCAGGGTTAGCAGACTTGACAACAGAAACAGCGAATTTAAAAACAGTAACAGATGCGGGGTTATCTGCAACCAATGCTGCCTTAAATGGTCTCAAATGGGAAGCGTATGCTGGATTAAAAAAAGTCAGCGAAGATCAGTAAAAACGAGTAGCGGAAGTTAATGAACAGTTTACTGAAATCCGGAGAGAGGCGAGACAATCGCGCGAGCTTATACAATCATTAATGACTGACCAGAAAAAGATGCGTTCTGACGTTGACCAGGTGCAGGATGCAGTATCTAATGTTAACCAAACAATTACCAACTTAGCACGTAAGACGTCTGGTAAGGCGCAACAAATCGTGGAAGAGCTCAATTTCAGGAAACGTGTCACGCGAGCCGCATTAAAAAGATCCGATACGCGTATTGAAAACATAATCTCGAAAAATCAGAAACAGTATGAACAGCTTCGAACAGAACTGATGCAGTGTATCGAGAGCCGTAAAGAGAGTAGTAATGAACCTACGAAATCGGTAGTATCATCCGACATAGTGATGGACAGAAATCCAGAAGATAACAAGTCAGTTGTGTAGCCTTCCGTAGCAGTAGTGGAAACACAAAAAAGGCATGAGATTCCACAAGAGGTTGCGTCAATGATTACCGAAACGAAACAGAATGGGAAGAGAACAGTTAACACAGGTGAGCGAAGCAGGTGCGGTCACAACAGGCAAAGGAGCGAGAAACGGTAAACGTGGGCATTCCAACAGAGCATCCCACGCCCGGGTTCCCGGGTTCGATTCCCGGCGGGGTCAGGGATTTTCTCTGCCTCGTGATGGCTGGGTGTTGTGTGATGTCCTTAGGTTAGTTAGGTTTAAGTAGTTCTAAGTTCTAGGGGACTGATGACCATAGATGTTAAGTCCCATAGTGCTCAGAGCCATTTGAACCATTTTTTTCCAACAGAGCCCCACCCGACCCTCTGAAAGTACGAGACTGACGCGAGGACAGAACAAGTTGCGACGAAACATGTACCAATTTCTAATTTCCAAGTGGTAGTACAGCAGGTCATAGACCTCAAGTCAATATGAATCTAATAGTAAGATAATACACTGACCCAGTAACGGGAAATTTAACCGAATCTTTCAGTCCGATACAAGAGGAACGGTACGGTTTAGATAAATGCACACCACTGCTTAGATACGATGCAAAATGAGACGTATATCTGTCATCTCAGGACCCAAATATGGTAGAACTAACACGAGGAAACAAGACATAGTTGAAGGGAACGGATAATGTTGAGAAAACACAAACGCCGTGTGGTAGAAGAGAAAAATTGGACAATGATCACCTTTTGACAGTCAGAAAATTCCAACATTACAAAGAAAGTGGGAACGGCTTACACCCACGCACTTTTATAAATCAGTTCCAGATCGGTTTACCAGAGCATTGAACACTTGACTTCATTTGTGGGCATATGCGGCCGCGGTGGTCTAGCGGTTCTAGGCGCTCAGTCCGGGACCGCGCGACTACTAGGGTCGCAGGTTCGAATCCTGCCTCGGGCATGGATGTGTGTGATGTCCTTAGGTTAGTTAGGTTTAAGTAGTTCTAAGTTCTACGGGACTGATGACCACAGATGTTTAGTCCCATAGTGCTCAGAGCCATTTGAACCATTTTTTGTGGGCATATGGACGGCGCAGTAGCGGAAACCATGCAAAGAGAAGCTGCAAACTGTCTATCGTATGAGCGGTTTACATCCGCATTCTTGGAGCGATATTGGTCCCAGGAAATCCAAAACAGAATAAAGTATGAACTGTTACAGAGTCATTCGAAAATTCAGGAGAGTGAAACCAGTTAGATTTTTCGAAGAAATGACAAAAAGAATCTGTGTTTAGATAATCCATGCACTGATGGGGAACTGATACAAATGTGCGCAATGAAGTTACCGTTACAGTATCAGCGGTCATTGGTTGGTAGGACAGGAGATGATGTACAAGCATTTAAAGGAATGTTAAGAGAACTTGAATTCATTTTCAGTGAAGATGACGCGAAGAAACAACGTACAGTGAGAGAGAACAATATTAGGGGGAATACCAGAAACCGATTAGGTTTTAATAGTAGTTACAATGGCAATAATAACCCAGGAAAGGGTAATCGTTTTAGAAGGAATGGAATCGCCCATGCTATAACAATAGTAATTATGGTTTTGATAACGCACTGAGGTCAAATAACAATTATGGTGTTGACGGGTCGCGGAATTACAATAGTGGATTTTGTGCTAGAAACTACGGTGGTAACTATGATTCGAGTTATAAGCCCCGTGGAAACGAAGACGAAAGGTTTAGAGGTTTTCAGCAGCAAAATACATGTTATTCAGGTGGAAATAGGACAGTCAGAATGCAGAAAGATTGGGAAAATCAAGCTTCAGCAGGACAAAACACGAGAAATGAAGCGGTACAGGAAGTCGAGTTGAGGTCACCAAACCCAGGTAAGAGACAGAATTGGCGAGATGGACGAACTATGAAAGATTTGGGATCCCTATGTCATTTGTATTGTAGCAAGCAGCATAATACGTGGGACAGATATTTGTCTGATTTCCAAGATGTTATAAACGAAAGGCCATATAGCAGTACGTTCTTACCTCCAATCACCGTTCTGAAAAATAAACCAGCACCAGATAAAATCCCAGAAATAATTAAATTCCAACCAGTACCCAGAGTACAACATCAGCATACAATAAAATTAGCAGTGAGCAATTTGAAGAACGTGGCGTTAAAGAGAAAGAACGGCGAAGTCAACAATATTTTCGCTAGGACAAAAGGTACTAGTAAAACCCCACCATCTCTATATCAGGAAGAAACACCAAAGCCACAAGTTCTTTTCTATATACAAAGGCCCCGTGGAAGAGAGTAAAGCAGTCCATGATAATGGAGTCGAACTGATTAATCTAAAGACAGGAAAATCATTGGGTTTGCATAATGTGAGTCATCTGAAACTGTATAAATGGTAAACAAAAGAAAAAAAGGAGTAACTTCACACAAGAATTTAGTTGTATTAATTGTCCAGAAACAAAAGAAAGATAACAAATTGCACACAGATACAAAAAACTTATCTCAGTTAGCTAAATAAAACAAGTTGCGTATGAAGGTAATAGGATATTATGAAGAAAAGACAGAAAGTATCAACTGAAGTAACTCTCCTGCAAATGAAATGTGTTCTGGGGAAAGAGTAGAAAGCAAGGTGGAAGATACAGAGCAGCATGTGGATAGTTTGACGAAATAGTAGTAGATTCTATCTTAAAGACGTAGTGTAAAGGAGAAGGAAGTTGATTTTTATGAACGAAAGGAGGTAAAGAAGTAGGAAGGAAATAAAGGATTAGGTAAGGAGGCGGGGCGGACGTCGCAAGACACCCGTTTCAGTTCGTCGTTGATCCATTAACTCAGTTTTTTTATTACAGAGGGCAGCTAACCCTCTGACCGAACACGCTGAGCTACCGTGATAGCAAAACTTGACCACCATGAACTCCTGCTAGCCAGTATCTGCGCACAGATACTTACATAATAGACGTGTAAACCTTCTCTTGCGATTTTGGCCGAATTGCGAGGGTAGTGGACCTTACTGCTAGACATTATGTTGTTTTAATGGCCTACTAAAGATGTACAAAGTTCGAAGTAAACCTGTGATGCCAACGTCGTGGCCTCCCCTTGCGAGACACCACACAAGAAGAGCTTCGGACAGCTGGTACCGTAAGTACCGTGGGCGACCGTATCCAGCAGGAACATCGTTGCGTGCAAATCAATCACGCTGCCCACGAGAATCACTCCACCTGGAGTGGCAGTGCCACAGGACGAGAGGGGCGTTTAAGTAACCGTGCACGAGCAGAAGTTGTCAGTCGAAAGCTGTGAGTCAGTCCCAGTCTTGCTAGGGATTTCCTCGTTTCTTCAAGTCGTCACGTGCGATAGAAACGGCGGCCACGGTCGGCAGGCAGTTGTTAGTCTTCAATAGGCGTAGAACAGCGAATTGAATTATCGTTTGCGGACGGGGACCGCCTGTCTAAAGAGTTTAAGTAAGTACTGTTAGTATGCAGCTGTTTTCCGAATAGGACATCAAGACAGTAGATAACTTTTCTTCCAATTTTATTCAGAGAACATTAGTTTGTATTCATGGAACTGTAGACAATGCAGGACAGATTTTAACCTGCATTCTACAGTTGCTGTACCCAGCGTTACGGAAGTTGAGTACCATATTTTACTGTTCACTATTCTCTCTTACTTTCATTGGGTGTGTGTGCTGCCCTAGAACCGATTCCTCTGTCCTATCAGGACACATTTGTTAGTCTTTTTCAGCGCCAGCGAGACTTTCATCGAAGTGCACTCTCCCAGACCAGAACTGTTATGGCTTACCCCGTGGAAGGGGACCGAAATCTGTAAACGCATACGAATAAAACGATTACACACGGTATTACAAACATATTTTAATATTTATATTTTATTACATAAAAATGTTTACCAACGTTATAAACTTTATGTGTAAGTCACTTCTTTGATTTTAACTGCTTGTGGAAGAGAATACAGATACCAGGTGGGAATCTTTATTGACGTAAAGACTTGTAGAATTATTATGGTGACAGACAACTGTTCGAACGGATTTCCCCGTCAAAGGCATCTTCCTGATATTTTTGTAGGTGGATTCACTACCAAGAGCATTTTACTGGGTTGTGGAAAGCAGAGCAATGTAAGAGCGTTGTGATTGTTTCCTAGTGCTGTTCAAGGTAAGGTCCGAAATCGATTGCACAATATTCTTTCTTTCAGCTTATGAGGCAAGTCTGTCGCTGCACGAGATAATGAGGTGCAGGAGCTGCGCACACGAGAGAATCATTTACGCAAATTATCACTGACTGTTGACTTTTTCTTTAGCTGGCCGCAGTGACCTAGCGGTTCTAGGCGCTTCAGTCTAGAACCGCGCGACCGCTACGGTCGCAGGTTCGAATCCTGCCTCGGGCATGGATGTGTGTGATGTCCTTAGGTTAGTTAGGTTTAAGTAGTTCTAAGTTCCAGGGGACTGATGACCTCAGATATTAGGTCCCATAGTGCTCAGAGCCATTTGAACCATTTTTTTGTGACTTTTTTCAGGACTATAATTTCCGGGTCGTAAGATGGATTTTTAACGCACGTGAATGTTAAGGGCGTAACAGAGTAGCAGATGTAGTGTCGATTTCCAACAAGATGAACTGATAAGGCTCATTCTGAATATCGACATCGGCATTTATAGAAAAAAAGTAGCCAATAAGCATAAGGAAGTTACTCGTACAATATATGCTCTTTTGTGTTAGAGTGTAAAAGAAAACTTGGTAGAAAAATACTGACTTGTACACATCCGTGAAGACGGTTTCAAATAAAACTTTAGTAAAAAATTTTTTATACGATTTGAGTCTGATATATATGCTATGATTCTTATTTTTTTGGCACTACCGAGGTTCTCCAGGAACATGTTACTACCAGTCTATGGAATGAACGGAGTATCTTATCTAATCTGATCGAATGCCACGTAACAACGTCACGAAAGTTAACTACTTGCTGGCTTGAAGTTTCGGGCCCTGAAAACGAAGTTATGCCATTATTTCTCAACAGGCCACGCGCTGATGAGCAGGAAGTGGCGCCATCTGGCGGCCCGCGAGTCAATCACTCACCCGCATCCGCGTCGCCTCCGCGTTGCCAGTGACGTCAGCACTTCGGCCCATTAATCACCACCTTAATAACCTCTGCCACGTCCTGACAAGAGGCTAGACGACAACGTCACATCGACCAAGGAGTATTGATGAGGAGCCCTCTGTCTCTACCTACGCATCACTCTCAAACTTACGTCCTCTCAACTTTCTCTTATCCGATACACGAAATGTATTCGCAATTACGAATACAGACAACCATAAGCTGTATAATCTATGACGACAATAAAAATCTGACTGCCTTCGTTTGTGTGCTCTGTCGACCTTGCCCGTCCACCGAACGCCTCCATCACATTCTTATGTATACCAACTGTTTTTTAACATTCATGTCTGTTTTTATGTCTCCCTGTACGATTTCTGTTATTCTATAGGCCGAAGAGCGGCGTCTGTAAGCCTCTGCCAGACCCAATTTGTATCAAAGGGATTTACAATAAAAGAAAAAAAAGACAGTGAAAATTTGTGCTGGACCGGGACTGGAAACCAAATTGCCCGCTTATGGCGAGAGGTCGCCTTACAGTTAAGGTATCCGAGCACGATACGCGACTGCACTCAAACTTCGTTAAGTCGTCAGGCACGTGTCTACAACCTGAAATCGTACACCCATTATACAACCTCTGACAAATAAGTTCGGTGAATAGTCCTGTAACATTAAAGTAGATGAACTATGAACTACGCTTACCATACCGTACTTCGAAATAGTCACTTCCGATAACTATGCACCGCTGAGTCTGCGATATTTGCCTTGGAAACTTTGCACGAAGTCTTCCTTTGTGATGGTGTTCAAAAGCCGAGGCAAATGTCTTTCTTTTCAAAGTGAGTTTGAGTCGAGGGAATAAGAAGTCTAGAGGATCGAGATCTGGCGAGTATGGTGGACGTTCAAGTTGCACCACTCCCTTTTTGCCAGGAAATGTTTGATGGTATTGGCTGTGTACGGGCGAGCGTTGGAGTGAAAAAAAAAGACCAGGAACCTTGTTGTGCGTACTGGAGTCGTACCCTGCGTAGACGTTTCTTAAAACGGGTCAGAATTTCAACTTGTGATGCAGTGTTCAACGTCGTTGCTTCAGTTAGAAAGTCCTTGTTGATAATACCTTGACTATCGAAAAAGGTGATGAACATCGTTTTGATGCACGATTTTTCGGCTCTGATCTTTTTCCGACGAGGTGATGTCAGAGAACGCCTTGATTGCTTTGCTATTTCGTTTCAGGTTCTTGCCGGAGACACCAGGTTTCAACTTCAGCGACAATACGGTTGAAGAAACAGAGCGTTACATCCACCGTTTCGACGAAATCCTGTGAAGCCTCTAAATGTGCCTACTTCTGATCGTCAGCCAAGTGATGGGGCACAAGACGAAAACACGTTTCCAGTTCCCCTAACTCCTGGGTAAGGATTTATCACACTGATTCACGGTTCATCTGCAGTTTATCTGCTATCATGCTCACATTTAATCGACGTTTGTTCGGGATTAATGTCCTCACTTTGTCAAAGTTTTCGTTACTGACGCCGGTCGCCCGTCGTCCACTACGGGGATTGTCAGAAACACTTTCCCGACCTCCTCGAAACCGGGTGAACCACTCGTACACACATTTCACGGACTGCTTGATCCCCATAAACACGTACTAGCATTGCATGCGTTTCTTTCGGTGTCTTGCCAAGCTTAAAAAAAAACTTTAAATTAATCCTTTGTTTGTTCATCGTCCTGTTCTCAGTTCAGAATCGACACATTAAACAAGCACTTCGTCCATCAGGTCTAACATGGAACACACACTATGCTCAACTGAACTACGGTGGAGACAGGTTGTCAACACCGGCCGTTAAACAGGTGCAGCGTTGAGAGTCGCTAGTGTTACCCAATCGACCGTCCTGACTTCATACACCGAACTTTATTGTCAGAGGTTGTATGTATTTTGGGGCAGGGGAAACATTTTAATACAAATTCGCCTGCCCGGTGTTGGAGGATTGCAGTGCCTGTATTGTTCTGACAAGCATTTAGGAACGTTGTATCTGGACAACATAGGCACTGAAGTATCGTGTTTATTTGATGGAACTTGGCAAGTGACTTTCAAGTAAAATATCTCCCGTGTACGGGAACACTTGTAACGAGTGTATGAGTACACGCTATAAACATGTGGTTGACGACATACAGAAGTTTGTCTCTATACTTCCATCTTTATACACATTGTTGCGTACTTAGGCTGTTCAGTACAAATGTCGATTCAAAACACTCTTTAGTCGTCTAAATTTCCAGTTGTTATTTTATTCAGCAACCAGTTTCTGCCATATATTATGCCATCTTCAGGCCCCTGACTGCTGTGTCGGAAGATTTCCATCTCTGGTCCAGTCAAAACGACGACTGAAGAGATCGCTGTGTCAAGTCGAAGTCTGTGGATAACAGTGGTAGAAAGCTGGCCACTATTTTGACTGGACCAGAAGTGGGAATCTTATTACACGCTGGTCAGGGAGCCTGAAGATGGCGTAATATATCGCCGAAATTGGTTGCTGAACAAGATAACAACTGGAAGTTTAGACTGCTGAAATATGTTTTGGGTCGACATTCTATAGAAGTGTGTCTGGCCGTCAACCGTGCTCAGATAGCCTAATGGCACGGTTAGCTGCCCTCTGTCCGCACCCGGTAGGTGAGTGGTGCCGGCACGGCAGTTCAGCGTGTTTCGTCAGAGGGCTGCGTGGTCTCTGTAATAAAAATACTGAGTCAAGGAACCAACGATCAACTCGAACGGATGTCTTGTGACAAAAGGAAAAAAAAGGTCAATCCCAAGGGGCCAGGTTCGATTCCCGTCTGGGTCGGAGATTTTCTCCGCTCAGTGACGAGGTGTTATGTTGGCTTAATCATCATCATTTCATCCCCATCGACGCGCAAGTCAACGAAGTGGCGTCAAATCGAAAGACTTGCACACGGTGAACGGTCTAACCGACGGGAGGCCCTAGCCACACGACATTTATTTAGCTTCCCTCTGTAATAAAAAAAAAAACTGAGTGAACGGATCAACGGTGAGCTTGAACGGATGTGAAGAGACGTCCACCCCGAACAAATGCAACGAACAGTAACGAACAAAATGAGATCAGTTTTAAAAAATGGTAAAGCGACCGCCCGCGATAAGCGTGAATTCCGGGTTAGAATCCCGGTCCGGCACAAATTTTCATTGTCATTCTACTATATAGCTCAATGTAAATATCGTGTGACTAGGGCCTCCCGTGGGGTAGACCGTTCGCTGGGTGCAAGTATTTCGATTTGACCCCACTTCGGCAACTTGCGCGTCGATGTGGATGAAATGATGATGATTAGGACAACACAACACACAGTCCTTGAGTGAAGAAAATCTCCGACCCTGCCAGGAATCGAACCCGGGCTCTTAGGATTGACATTCTGTCGCGCTGACCACTCTACTATCGGGGGTGGGCTATTCTGCAGCTGATGGTTGGCCATATTCTGAAGTGCGAATATATTTCACGTATTTCATAGCGGCTGTAGTCACCGTAGTGCCTTTTCCTGCGGACGTGCATGCATGTCCGATGGAAAGTGGCATTGTACTTCTGAACAGCACAGGCACTGAAATATGGTACTTTGCATCACAGTCAACAATATTCAATGACAGCTTGGAGTTCAGAATTCTTCAAATTAAGTATTACCAAAAATACAGAACTTTCTTGCTAGCCTCTTTAGTGCTGGTATTCATAATGTCTATAAATTGTTTTCGGAGCTCTGCCAGAAAGTGGATATGCCACGGAATATGACAAAACGAAGTACTCCAACTAAACTTCTTTCGGTAATTACGCCCTCTGTTATCGGTTCAGTGTCTTTCTCTATTCTGACTGCACACGTTGCCCCATAGGGAACTGCTGTTTTATGTGAGGTATCTAGAAAGAAATCGTTTATTTAAAGTTATCTCAGTGCCATATGCAAAACAAACGGATGGTGAATACGTTGATTAAAAAAAGTAACTTTAAGAGATTACCATCCTGTGTCTTCATCTTGTCAATGTAATCCTACTGTTCCTTCTAGATGATTCTGCAGCGAACCATCTCAATTCGTGTATTATCAGTCCATCTACTTTTCATTATCCTTCAACTGCACAATTCAAATGTTTCGATTCTCTTCTTCTCCGTTATCACACAGTCCATGATTCACTACGATAAAATGCTCTGCACCAAAGTTTTATCCTCAAATTAAACCCGATGTCTGATAAAATTAGACTTCTTTTGGCTAAGGGTGCCCTCCTTCCATGTGCTAATCTACTTTTTACTTCCTCCTTGCTTCGTCTCTTACGTATTATTTCATTTCCAAACTAGGCCTATTTCGTCTATTTAGAGGTTCATAATTATGATGTCAAGTTTGCCGCTAATCTCACTTAAGCTAAATTTCATTATATTCCTCCTTCTTCGGTTTACTCTAAATCCATATACTGTATTCATCACACTGATCGTTCCATTCAATAGGCCTCGTAATTCTTTCTGACTCTGATATATGATGCTATGTCATCAGCGAATCTTATCATTTATATCCTTTACCCTGAATTTTATTCCCACTCTTGACCTTTCTTTTGTTTCCGTCATTGTTTCTTGGATTTGCAGATTGAGCAGTAGCGGCGAAGTACTGCATCCCTGTCTTACACCTTTATTAATCCAAGCAATTCATTCATGGTCTTCCACTTTTGTTATCACATCTTGGTTCTTGTACATATTGTATATTACCCATCTTCCCATTTAGGTTACTCCTATTTTTCTCAGAATTTCGAACATCCTGCACCGTTTTGCGCTGTTGATAGCTTTTTAAGTGTGTGAACATATCTAGATTTTTCTTCAGTCTTCCATCCATCATTTAACACAACTTTAAAATTGGGTCTCTGGTTGATGTACCTTTCCTGAAGACAAACTGACCGTCATATAAAAGATCATCAACTACACTACTGGTCATTAAAATTGCTACACCAAGAAGAAATGCAGATGTTAAACGGGTATTCATTGGAAAAATATTTTATACTAGAACTGACATGTGATTACATTTTCACGCAATATGGGTGCATAGATCCTGAGAAATCAGTACCTTGAACAACCACCTCTGGCCGTAATAACGGCGTAGACACGCTTGGGCATTGAGTCAAACAGAGCTTGGATGGCGTGTACAGGTACAGCTGCCAATGCAGCTTCAACACGGTACCACAGTTCATCAAGAGTAGTGACTGGCGTATTGTGACGAGCCAGTTCCTCAGCCACCATTGACCAGACGTTTTCAATTGGTGAGAGATCTGGAGAATGTGCTGGCCAGGGCAGGAGACGAACATTTTCTGTATCCAGAAAGGCCCACACAGGACCTGCAACTTGCGGTCGTGCATTGTCCTGCTGAAATGTAGCGTTTCGCAGGGATCGAATGAAGGGTAGAGCCACGGGTCGTAACACATCTGAAACGTAACGTCCACTGTTCAAAGCGCAGTCAATGCAAACAAGAGGTGACCGAGACGTGTAACCAATGGCACCTATAACATCACGCCGTGTGATACGCCAGTATGGCGATGACGAATTCACGCTTCAAATGTGCGTTCACCGCGATGTCGCCAACACGGATGCGACCATCATGATGCTGTAAACAGAACCTGGATTGATCCGGAGAAATTACGTTTTGCCATTCGTACACCCAGCTTCGTCGTTGAGTACACCATCGTAGGCGCTCCTGTCTGTGATGCAGCGTCAAGGGTAACCGCAGCCATGGTCTCCGAGCTGACAGTCCATGCTGCTGCAAACGTCGTCGAACTGTTCGTGCAGATGGTTGTTGTCTTGCACACGTCCCCGTCTGTTGACTCAGGGATCGAGACGTGGCTGCACGATCCGTTACAGCCATGCAGATAAGATGCCTGTCATCTCGACTGCTGGTGATACGAGGCTGTTGGAATCCAACACGGCGTTCCGTATTACCTACCTGAACCCACCGATTCCATATTCTGCCAACAGTCATTGGTTCTCGACCAACACGAGCAGCAAGGTCACAATACGATAAACCGCAATGGCGATAGGCTACAACCGACCATTATCAAAGGCGGAAACGTGATGGTATGCATTTCTCGTCCTTACGCGAGGCATTACAACAACGTTTCACCACGAAACGCCGTGTAAACTTTCCTCATGTCAGCACTCTGTAGTTGTCGCCACCGGCGCCAGCCTTGTGTGAATGCTGTGAAAAGCTAACCATTTGCATATCACAGCATATTCTTCCTGTCAATTTTAATGGCCTGTAGTGTATCTTTTCCATTCTTCTGTATATTATTCTTCTTAGATGCATGAGCCTTAAGCTAATTGTGCGATAGTTCTCGCATTTATCTGTTCTTGCTGCCTTCATAATTACCTGGTAGATAATTTTCCGAAAGTCTGGACCCCTCCACCATCCTCCACACCTATAAATCCCTCATCCGCCCTATCCTTTGTTATGCCCATCCAGCATGGATCTCTGCTCCCCCTACCTTTTATAAATCCCTCCAAATCCTTGAACGCCATGCTCTCCGCCTCGCCTATCGCATCTGTCTCCCCTCCCCCACGCGGATCCTCTACGATCTCATCCCCTTCCCTCACCTCCTCCTTTTCCTTGAAAGGATACGGATCCTGTACACCTCCCGCAAACTCGATCCTCCTCACCCGCTCGTCTCCCTGATCCTCTCCCACCCCCGCCCGCTGCCGCGCCTGTATTCGCACGTCCCACCCGGTCTCCATCTCTCCACCCTCCTTACCCTCTCCCAAGGTGGCTTCCGCCAGCTCCCCTTCCCTGATGATGCCCTCCTCCCTTCCATCTACCCCTCCTACCAACTTTGATCCTCCCGCCCTCCTCCTGTACTTATTCCTCCGGGCACCCTCCCTCCCTCCTCTCCCTTCTCCCTCCCTCCTCCTTTTCTCCCCCCCTCCTCCCCCGGGCCTCCCCTCCCCTGTTCCTCTCCTCCTGACCCCGACTCCTCAGCCATTGGCATCCTTTTTTCTCCCCTCTCCCCCACCTCCCCCTTCTACCCCTCTTGGCAGGTCCCCGGACTCGCACACGTTACGTGGACATTCGCGCGCCAGAGGTCGCCGCCATCAGTGTTTTGTGTGTTTAGTGTTTAGTGTTTAGTGTTCACCGTCCCCTCCATCGTTCACCAGTGCCATCATCATCTTCAGTGGTTGTGCGTCGTCTCATCAGCTAGCAGTGTGGATTATCGACGAGTGTGAACGGCTCCGTGATTGTCTCTATGTGTCTCCTGTTTTATTGCCCACCGCTCTGTGAGTTATGTGTCTTCTCACTGTTTTTGCTGCTTGTGTCTTCTATGGCTGAAGAGCAGTGTAGTGTGCTGCTGACAGCCTGCCTGTTGTACAGGTTTTAAAATAACAATAAAGTAAAAAAAAAAAAAAATTCCGAAAGTCACACGAATGTCTCCAGTATCATAGATTCAGCACATTAACTTGAACAGAAGTTTCGTTGCTAATTGCCCTACTGACTTTAGGAATTACGAAGGAATATTGTCTACCCCTTCCACCTTTCTTCAAATCTCTATTAAATTCTCTCCAACGTTGGATCTGCTATGCCTTCCATAAAGGCTTCCATTCCTTCTTCTACAATGTCACCAGGGGAGTCCTTCGTCTCTTGCTTTCTCCAATACTTTCAGCGGTGTCACTTCCACTGTATTCTTTATGTTGACTCCTTAAGTTTTGATTTTACTGTAAGTCATTTTGACTTTTCTATATTCTGAATGAGTCGTTCGTGCCACAATGGCGTTTTCGATTTTCCTGAACCCATTTTGGCATGACTTTCTTGAACTTAGATATTTCATTTCAGAGTGACGTATAATGCTGTGTCGGTGTCTTTTTTTGAAAATGTTTGTACTTTCTTCTTACATCGATCGACATACAAATTTCCTCTGTTACCTACGCTTTCCTCGTAGTTAATTCCTTTGTACCTATGTTTAGCTGTTCGTCTTCTGGGATTGCATCTCATCATTCCTCCGCACTTCCGCATCCAACTTCTTTCACCTTAGTTCTCCTGGACGAGTTTCTTAAGCTCCAGTATACAATTCATCATTACTAAATTAAAATTCGAGTCACTATCTACTCCCAGGTACGCCTTGGAATGCAGTTTCAGATTTCGGAAACTATGTTTGTGCATGATGTAATACGGCTGTAATGTTTTCCTTACTTCAGGCCTTTTCCTGGTGTACCTTATCCTCTAATGATCCTTGAACAACGTGTTTGATATTACCAGCCCAAAATTTATTGCAGGATTCAGTGTCCCCTGTCTCACATTCCTAATATCGAACCCATAGTCTACCGTTTATTCCATCCGATCTTACCACTTTCCAATCCCCCATGATTGTTAGATTATCATTTCGCTTTACATACTGAATTACCCGTTCAGTATCCTCTCATACTTCCTGTTTCTTCAACTTTTTCTTATGACGTCTGCATGTTTACTTGAATCGTTGCTGTCGGCATTCGTTTTCCGTCGATTCAGACCAGAACAGCACTATCACCGAACTGTTTTCAGTAACTCAGTATCTGTCCTGTCTTCTTATTCATAACGAATATACTCCTATTATATTATTTTCTGCTAGTATGGATATTGATACGGCGCTGTAACAAGTATGTTTGAGCCAATTCGAACATCTCTCTTGCTGTAGCCATTTCACAATATATTAAGCAAAGATTTAAAGACAAACGGTGTGGCCCAAGCAAATTGTGTGAATCGTTAATTCCTTTTACAAACAATTTTAACTGGAATGAAATTAATGCTCAGATAATGGCACCATTTGTATGTGTACCGTTCGGCTCTTATGTAGAAATACGTGCAAAAAAGACGTTTTCCTGAGAGATTTTTGAAACGCCACACTTCTACACTTTCAACCTGTACGAATCGTTTGAAATTTTGTCCTAAGGTAAATGAATAAAGTGAAAATAATTATTTCCCTGTAACCATTATCTACTGTCGAGATATGATGGCGTAAATTAAATGTAGCACGTAAAAATTATTATTACATAAACTGAAGGCGCGGGAACGTTTGAAGAGTTTCAGATAAACAAAAGGGCATTCTTATAATAAAATTGAAAAATTGCATTCAAAAATGTAGCTTCATTCGGATTTTAGTGCGAAACATCCGTTTTGTTTCACGCACTTCTTATACGTTTCCAACTAGTTCTAAGCGGTTCAGATTTTTAAGAAGGTAGACAAATACATGTAATTAACGGTCGTACTGTTGTATTGTGAAAGCTTTATCCACTACCACGGTATAAGCACCACTGTTTGAAAGATAATAAGGAAACCTACATTAGATCAGCCGTCACCCGAGTCTACGAAACTGTATATCGGTTAGCACGCTAGGGGGGTCCAATGTCAAAATTATGATAGAACAGAAGTTGGAAACCAGAATGAAAAATGCTCTTACCCTAGTACAAAAAAGGCTAATATGCTTTGCGTAGAGCTAGGGATATGAAAGAAGGCAATTAGCTTTTCGACGTATCTGACACAATATCTTCACATATTGGCAATTTTTTTACAGTTAACCTTATTTCCCCAAACAGTGAGCTCTAACAGCTACAGCGTGTTGGCATACCTGCATCTTTCAATTACTGGGCTAAAGTCCCCAATTTTGTGTCAAAAATCCAGGTTATTTGCCATCCATGTAAACAATATACAATATCACATGGCTGAAGAACTCATATGTAATAGCTAAAAGAGTTTTCCTGGAAGGGGGGAGGGGGGGGGCATAAAAATTTCTGGCAGTGGATTTGTTCCTTTGGGGATGACATCATGTATCATATTACTTTACTTGATACTATGCATTATATTACATGACATGAGTATTAATACAAACGAGTAAAAAAGCGCGAATGTTTTGATTTAAATGTCCTTGAACCTGACAGAAAGGTCTTCTTTTGCTTTCGCCAGGACATAATCGCCTCTGTTTTTAAATTTATTTTTTCCTATGATACGAGCATATTTCATTCCGATTACCCCGTATTCGCCTAACCAGAAATCCTTACCGTCACTGACCTTGTATCTAGCTTGACGCTTTCTATTCCATATTCAAATATTTATATCTTCCAGAGCTACGTGCAATTTTCTGACATTCCACTCTCTGACTGATAGAATGTTAATTTTTCGTTGGTTATTCCATCTACTTTTGTGGTTATCTCCGTCTTGGTAGTCTGTTACCGGACACCCGAAAGAGCGTAACACCTCATTCTTTGGCCAATAGGGAGATAGTCCCGACACTATCCCTACTATACGCCAGATGTGCTGGGGGTTTGCAGTATGTGTGTTTTCTGTTGCCTTTTGAAACCTTGTGCTGTTGATGACAGCTACCCTTCCGCCTTTTAGCTAGAGTTTGCCGTCGAAAGGGTAACAGGTTGCCCTTAAGGTCTGTCCGCCCTGTTTTATAAGGCTGGTGGCAGAAAAATGGTGACTCAGGCATTGCTAAAGATTTATACTCAAAAACTAGCTGAGGTACCCGGATTCGCTCAGGGAGCTGATATGAGATTGTGTAGTTGGAATAAAAGGATAAACTGTAAAGTATAAGAGGTTAAAAATTTGTGCCAGTCAAACAAACTTTTTGTTCACTTACTTTTGTATGGGAAACGTGTGAAATGTCAGTTGGACACGGGTGCCTCTGTCACACTGCTAATTGCTCACACATATGAACTGTTAGGCTAGCAGGCAACTGACAGCTTATAATGGATGAGACATTCCCGTTATCGGAATATATACTTCGTCAGCCATGTATCGCTCGCATATGCGAACAGTGACCTTTACACTGCTACTATCATGAGACTGTGAGAACATATTTGGTCTTGACTCTTTTGATTTGTTTGGCTTTAATATTCAGCAGAATGTGTTGTCAGTGTCTGCATTGAATGCAAGAGACAGTGCTGAAAGTATACCCGGAACTATTTTCTGAAAGTTTAGGCAACGCTAACAATTTCGTTGCACATACTACACTGAAAGACAATGCTCAGACGAAATTTTGCCGGGCCAGAACTGTTCCCATTACATTACGGGACAAAGTCGCTACTGAACTTAAAGAACTGAAAGATGGCGGAGCTATTGCGCCCATAAAAGCTAGTCAATAGGCAAGTTCGCTTGTTTTACTTCCCAAATCTTCAAGACGCATTCGCCTCAGTGTCTACAGCCAACCTACAAACTGCGGTTGATGCTTGCACATTGCTACGCCCAGAGCATCTCATGGACAGATTAGGCGCTGGACGCTACTTTGCATGACATCTATCTGCAAATACCGCTCGATGAAGAATCTCACAAAGGTTGTCTAGTAAATACTCATTTGGGTTTGTTTAAATTTTTGCTTTTGTCATTTGGCAGTGCTTTTGCACCCCTCATTTCCCACTGGTATTTGGAACGGCTGACTGCACAAGTGCCAAACTGTTCAAACTATTTGGACGATATTGTAGTAGCAGGTCGTACACCTGAAGAACACATTGCAAATTTACGTGCTTTGTTTCGTGTGTTATCTGATGTAGGACTACAGTGTAGACTGGTCAAGTGTGATTTTTTTTAAACATGAGTTGCAGTATTTTAGTCGCATTTGTTAGCCATAAGAGATTTGCCAGTGCCTCGCAATGTCGCAGAATTGCAGTCAGTCTCAGCGAAAATGAACTATTATATTCGGTCCATATCGAATGCTGCGCAAATAGCGTTTTCGTTGCAGGGCTTGCGTCAAAGAATATTCCCTTTGTTTGGACGGGTGAATCCCAAGTAGCTTCTCAAAAACTTAAAGATGCACTGCTCAGTGATCGATGCTTAGTTGACTTTGAACCTGACAAACCAGTTGTCTTGTGGTTGACGCCTCCTCTTACGGAATCGGGTGCAGTGATTCCGCACTGAACTGGTGATAAAGAGAGGCCTATCGCTTTATCATCAGAAATGTTGTCCAAAGCTCAGTGTAACTATTCACAAATTGAAAAACAGGCTTTGGCTATTGTGTATGGAGTCAACAAATTCCCTAGTATTATTATGACAGAAAATTCTACTTAGTAGCGGACCACAGTCCTTGTTCAATCGGATGAAACCAGTTACTTTCAGAACTGCCCAAAAATTGCAAGGATGGGCTTTAATGTTGTCTCAATACCAGTACGAGATGGTGTGCCGTCCGATAGCTCAACATGATAATGCGGACGCACTCTCACGTCTTACGATTGGTCCTGATACAAACTTGGACGCTTCTGTTCAATCTTATTGTCACATAGATGATTAGGATTCTGAATTTCTTCAATATTTTCCGCTGAACTATAGGAAAACTACACAGGCCAAGGAAGCTGATTCAGATTTGAATATTTTGCTAACATACATTCGCACATCTTGGCCTCTTTCATTGCATAGCATAAAAAACTCTGTAGTGCGCCGATACTTTGCCCGTCGACATAGCCTCGCTGTACAGAAAGGTGTGATTCTTGTTCTAAATGGCACAGGACAGTCACGTATGTTCATCCATAAAGCTCTGCAAAATGAAGTGTTACAGGTACATCACCAAGGATACTGGGGGGTTTGTACGAAGCAGTTAGCGCGTCGACACTGTACTTGGCAGGGTATGGACACCGGAATAGAACAGATGACGCTACAGTGTCACGCATGAGCGGAAAATCAGTCCGCTCCGCCACAACAATTCTCTGCTTGGCCTAAGTGTGCAAATGTACTTTGCAGGATCTTTCTGGAACACACGTTGGTTGATTGTGGTTGACTCATATAGCAAGTTCCCTTTTGCTGTGCCAACGAATTCGACAACTTCACGTAGCACAATTCAGTAGTTCATTTTTTGCCTCGACGGTTTACCTGAAGTAATAGTGTCAGACGACGGACCTCTGTTCATGTCATACGAATTTTAAACATTCTGTGAACACAATGGCATACAGCTTCTAACTAGGGCACCGTTCCATCCAGTCAAACGGCGAAGCGGAACGTTTTGTCAGAACCTTCAAGCAGCAGATGGTCAAACTTCGCTGCGCACACACCAGCTGTTCCTCGCTTCCTATCGTTGGCAACCACGAGATGGACCATCGCCGGCGGAACTGCTTCACGGCCGCCAGCATCGGACACTGCTCCACGTGTTCCACCCTCCTCAGCATCCGGTGCCGAAGGAAGGCCGCAAGTATCACTTCCCGCCGCATTATTTTTGTCTTTTACAGTGTTTTTTTTAGCGGCAGCAGACGGTGGGCGCAAGGCGAGATCATCCTTCGACTTGGCGCTTGCGTGTATTTAACTTCAGGTCCAGATGGCTTACAACGCCGCCATCAAAATCAACTTCGCCTCTGTCATGTGCACGATGAGCTTTCAGTGGCTCTGCCCTCAGATTCACGGAACCCGCGGACAGCGCTGCCACAGTAGTGGCCAGAGGATGTCATCACGACACCGCGGGACGACCCCATCGAGACGGAACCTTCGCCTCCTCCGCCTCCTGTCGTCCTACCGATGGAGCTGGACCCGCCCACACCGCAGCAATTGCCGACTTCATCTGGTTCATGGCATCAGGAGGTGGATGCGTACCCTTCTGGTCGTTTTCCGGGGAACGTTTCCGCCAGGCCAGATGGCGGAGGACGACCGGAAGCTTGGCGTCCCCTGCAGCCGCAGCTTCCGGTCCAGCGGTGTACCCTCACTTCTGCCACCCCAGCCGTTGTCGCGCTCCCTACGCGACGACGGTCCGTGGTCCGCGGTCCGTCGCTTTTTTTTGGGGGGGGTGGGGAAGGGTGAGGTGGGGGGGGGGGGGGGGGAGGAGGAGTGTTCCGGGGAAATTACAAGAGTCAACACGAAGATCAAGAACGCAAGAGCAGAGAGGGCTGTGAGATGACGTCAGAGAATAGTACACTGACTAGGACACCACGACTGGAGCGGCATCTACACGAAGAAAATAAAAGCGTCGCGCTCCCTAGCTGCGGCCGCACTAGAAACCGGACACTAATAAAAGAGAGGCACTAGTAGACGCGGACTAGAAGAGAGGACTAGAAGATCCGCGACTTGTGATCCATATCGACTTGTGTGATTAATTTTCATGGACATTGTATATAACGGGGGCCATTGATTATTTGCATGTCGCCAATAGCATGTAACAACTCGTAAATAGAAGGTAAGTATTATCGATTCAATTACTGTAATAAACAATATTTATATGATTATCTTGTATGTTGTCTAGCTATCCGAGAAAATAGCTTCCCAGGCACCCTATAAGACACGAGGTGGCAGGATTCGACATTCCAGTCATAAGTTCAACATCGGTGATATTATTCTATAGCTGTTTGACGATCATCCTTGTTCCATTACATAGTTTTGGTGAGTTGAGATTTCTGGGTGGTATGATCGGAGATCGAATTTTAAGTCGAAGACAGAGGCATTCCTGGTACTTGCACAGAATTTAGAAATGTTGTAGGGAAGTTCACACTTCTTCAACGTTTACGATCGTGGCGAACGGTTTGTATAATAAAATTGGGCAGGCTGTCGCGCCCAGAGCCAGTCGACATAAAAGTTTTCTCGGTGTGGTGCCTTGTCATAATATGCTCGAGAGCAACTAACGTTTCGGCCAAGGTACCACACTCAGAAAACTTTTATGTAGGTTTGTATAATCTCACTTGACTGGGAATTTTCTTTTAAATATTATATTCGATATCGTCGACGATATTATTTTTAAATTTCAAAATTGCCTGTCCGGATTGGTATAGTTGTGAACAATGTCTGTATGAATTTGGTCAATGAGTTCCTTTTCATCAACGGCTGCTTTGCAGGAGTCATTGTTGAGTTTCATGAGGCCGATCGTTGGTCAGTAGGGGTTGGGTTGTGTGGGGGAAGAGAGCAAACAGCGAGGTCATCGGTCTCATCGGAGTAGGGAACGACGGGGAAGGAAGTCGGTCGTCCCCTTTCAAAGAACCATCCCGGCGTTTGCACGGAACGATTTAGGGAAATCACGGAAAACCTAAATCAGGATGGCCGGACGCGGGATTAAACGGTCGTCCTCCCGAATGCGAGCCCAGTGTTCAAACCACTGCCCCACGTCACTTGCTCTGGCCACTAGGATATGTGCCTTCACCTATTTGTGAAAGTTGTTGAGTAAAATCTCCTGTTATTTCGTCTTTCGATAGTTCTAATCTCATGTCATTTATTAGTCGCAGCATTTGTAAGTGTGGCCAGAGACGTGATTTTTTAAACATGCATTGATCTCGCTGCTGATGGTGAATTATGTACAGGGTTATTACAAATGATTGAAGCGATTTCACAGCTCTACAATAACTTTATTATTTGAGATATTTTCACAATGCTTTGCACACACATACAAAAACTCAAAAAGTTTTTTTTAGGCATTCACAAATGTTCGATATGTGCCCCTTTAGTGATTCGGCAGACATCAAGCCGATAATCAAGTTCCTCCCACACTCGGCGCAGCATGTCCCCATCAATGAGTTCGAAAGCATCGTTGATGCGAGCTCGCAGTTCTGGCACATTTCTTGGTAGAGGAGGTTTAAACACTGAATCTTTCACATAACCCCACAGAGAGAAATCGCATGGGGTTAAGTCGGGAGAGCGTGGAGGCCATGACATGAATTGCTGATCATGATCTCCACCACGACCGATCCATCGGTTTTCCAATCTCCTGTTTAAGAAATGCCGAACATCATGATGGAAGTGCGGTGGAGCACCATCCTGTTGAAAGATGAAGTCGGCGCTGTTGGTCTCCAGTTGTGGCATGAGCCAATTTTCCAGCATATCCAGATACACGTGTCCTGTAACGTTTTTTTCGCAGAAGAAAAAGGGGCCGTAAACTTTAAACCGTGAGATTGCACAAAACACGTTAACTTTTGGTGAATTGCAAATTTGCAGCACGAATGCGTGAGGATTCTCTACCGCCCAGATTCGCACATTGTGTCTGTTCACTTCACCATTAAGAAAAAATGTTGCTTCATCACTGGAAACAAGTTTCGCACTGAACGCATCCTCTTCCATGAGCTGTTGCAACCGCGCCGAAAATTCAAAGCGTTTGACTTTGTCATCAGGTGTCAGGGCTTGTAGCAATTGTAAACGGTAAGGCTTCTGCTTTAGCCTTTTCCGTAACATTTTCCAAACCGTCGGCTGTGGTACGTTTAGCTCCCTGCTTGCTTTATTCGTCGACTTCCGCCGGCTACGCGTGAAACTTGCCCGCACGCGTTCAACCGTTTCTTCGCTCACTGCAGGCCGACCCGTTGATTTCCCCTTACAGAGGCATCCAGAAGCTTTAAACTGCGCATACCATCGCCGAATGGAGTTAGCAGTTGGTGGATCTTTGTTGAACTTCGTCCTGAAGTGTCGTTGCAGTGTTATGACTGACTGATGTGAGTGCATTTCAAGCACGACATACATTTTCTCGGCTCCTGTCGCCATTTTGTCTCACTGCGCTCTCGAACGCTCTGGCGGCAGAAACCTGAAGTGCGGCTTCAGCCGAACAAAACTTTATGAGTTTTTCTACGTATCTGTAGTGTGTCGTGACCATATGTCAATGAATGGAGCTACAGTGAATTTATGAAATCGCTTCAATCATTTGTAATAGCCCTGTATAACTGGAAGTGTTTGTTGAAAATCTCCTGAGAGTATGAGTAGAGCTCTTCCCATCACTTCAGAGTTTCCTCGCAAGTCTTGCAATTTTCTGTCCATGGCTTCAAGTGATTTTTTATGTTCCATTGTACGTTCGTCCCACAAGATAATTTTAGCTTTCCTTAGTAGACCATTCGTCCCAGAAGATAATTTCAGCTTGCTTTAGCAGTCGACCCCTTCCAGATGCGCTCGAGATTTTACATTCAGGGAACTGTTCTTCGGATGTATTCAACTGTAGACGTAGGACGGAATAGGCAGTTCGTCCTCCTTCCATACGTGTGACTGCAACGCAGTGCAAGTACGATGTGTTGTTTAGCACGTATTACCGCTAGCAATAGATTTATTAGAAACGTTTTTCCAGTACAGCCTGGAGCGCCAAAGTGAATAATTCCGCCAGGGTTGTTGTCGATCCGACCCGTTATAACGTTGTAAATTTCCTGTCGTTGAGGATCGGTTTGTTGCGAGCAATGTATTAAAGCAGTTCGTTGATGTTGTAGTTTTTTTTCCTTTGTCAATTCAAAGTTTAGCAAACTGATAGCGTCTTTTCGTGGTGCCAATTTGCATTAAGATGTAGTTGTTTATTGCTAAACTTTTTTCTTTTACCGAATGAATGTTTCAGTGAAGATGTTGTTGAATTCAGTGGTCAGTTCAGGATGAACTTTCTGGATTTAGTTCAGCATGTCATCACCCATACTCTCATTGAAGGAGTCTCATAGCTGTTTTAAATTCGATGGGCTACATGTTGTTAGCATTATGGCGAATACGTATGAGGGTGTGAGTGAGGCTTCTTGTGGCGTTAATTCCCAGTGATTGTCATTTTCCAGTAGTCCTAAGAGCTGGAATACTTCTCTGTACCTCTGGCAACATTCATCGACAACAGTCTGTGAAACTTGTTATCCCTGAATTCCGGGTAGTAACATGTAGTCACGATACGTTTGACACTGTTGGTAAAAAACTGTTAATGTTGTGAACTGAGGTGGTTCGCTTGCAGTTTTTCTAGTGGTGTCTTTTGTGAAGTAAACACACTGTCAATTCGCCAAATGTACTACTAGATCTTGCGCAGTTGGTTTGCGTTCGTGTACGGCAAACCGAAAATTCGCCATGCTGCCTTGTTACCGCTGATGTATCTTCCCATTTGGTACATGAGGAATCTCGAAGTTTCTGTTTTGTTGTTCACTGTTCTTGGTTATTTGACATACTGCCATGTCACTGCCTTTCTTCACACAGTTACAGACATATTCGAAAGATTTCATTTAATTGTAGTATCTTACGTTTATGTGTATTTGGAACATTTTGAAAGAAGTGTGTGATATGGTACTACACACTAATTATCTATTTCAAGTTCGGCGCTGCCTCGTATTCGTATTTCTGATGTGAAGCTACCGTTTTGGGGTGATCGTCTTCTGTATTTTGGATAGCCATCAACTCCAGTTGGTGTGTCGTCTAAGGATGATTTTGGGTATTGTTTTTGTACGTTCTCCATCATTCATACACGGTGAATTGGGATGTAAAATGGTTCAAATGACTCTGAGCACTATGGGACTTAACATCTGTAGTCATCAGTCCCCTAGAACTTAGAACTATTTAAACCTAACTAACCTAAGGACATCACACACATCCACGCTCGAGGCAGGATTCGAACCTGCGACCGTAGCGGTTACGCGGTTCCAGACTGAACCGCCTAGAACCGCACGGCCACACCGGCCGGCTATCGTACAGTTCCGGATCTTCGTGTGGAATGGGATATTCAGCTTGAATGATTTGGTCGATATCCATTGGATGAATTCCGTCGTGTAGCCATATGTGAGTGAGGTATTTCTTGTTTTTGCTGTTCGATTGTGTACATACAGCATTTAGCGGTTTCAAAGATATGACGTTTTGTGATGCCTCTAATAAATCTCATTCCTTTTTCTCGGAAATCTCGGGCTTTTATGTCGTGTCGATGCATGGGGGCTTGTCAGTATCTTAGTTGTTCTTTGATTTCTGGCCACGACAAGTTACATGTGAATGTTATGAAGAGGTCAGGTCGTCTATATTTTCTTATGTAGGTCATGGCATCTTGAGTGTATTCGTATGTGTCTCGTACTTCCTACGTATGATGAAGGTAAGATTACCATTGTCCCAGTATCGTCAGTGTCTTCGTCATTTATAACTGCGTCTCGAAGGTGCATGTATTTTTCCGTGCGTAGAGTATTCTGATTCAGTTTTATGTAAAGCATCCGTTCCGCTTCTACTTTTGCACTCATATCTACCAGGAACTGTTGGAACAAACGACTGTTATTGAGAATGTGATTATATGTTTCGTTGTCGCTTATCATAAGCGGTAAGCTTTTGTTTGTTCCTACGCCTGTTTCAGATTGGATTTGTTTCACATTAACGTGATATCCGTCGTCTCCGTGCAGGTATATTAAAGGATATTGGAGGGCATCATGTGAACGGTGTGTCTCTGCAGTGCGTCTTCTTCCGTTTCGTTTTGTAACTGTTGTTTTCGCTGCTTTGCTCCAGGACTGTCAAGATCTTATCGTCTTTTACGTTCAGGCATTATCTAAAATATAAATAAATCAACTTTTTACTAGCAAATAAACCAACAACACTTCGCACACTATTCACACTTTCTTTTCGATTTGTATTCAGTCACTATATCACTTTCACTATTCACTCTTCACTGTTTATTTTTAGTCCCTCACTGCACTGCCTTTTCGGTTCCTCCCTGATAAGAAACAGAGGAACATTCCGGAACGTTCTAGAAATGTGTAGACAGCGAAGCTTTCCAGCCCTTATATTTTTAGAAGCACGCCCTTAGGTAAAAAATGGTTCAAATGGCTGTGAGCACTATGGGACTTAACATCTGTGGTCATCAGTCCCCTAGAACTTAGAACTACTTAAACCTAACTAACCTAAGGACATCACACACATCCATGCCCGAGGCAGGATTCGAACCTGCGACCGTAGCAGTCGCGCGGTCCCGGACTGCGCGCCTAGAACCTTAGGTAAAAACAGGAACCTTGTTCATTGATGGGAGATAGAAGGTTGCTATAGCATATAACTACGTTGATCGTAACGGGACTCGTTTCTGAATTTTAGCGGCTCGGTTATTGTGCTCTTACTTTTATAATATAAATTGATTATCACATGTCACGCGATTAACGATACCAAAATATTTCTCACGTTCATGTCAGTGCATACTGATCCAGTTTTACGACTGGCAAAAATAACTTTAACCACAGGTAAGCAATATATATGATAACATGTTGAATGTGATTAATTCCAGTGTAAGAAGTGTTGGATTACATTATTAATATTATTATTAGCTGCTGCCCACAAATGCTGCTTTTTCTCTGGCTTAGCGCATGGCCGCTGCCTCTTCTTCACCGCGGCGGAAAATGTTTTCCCCAGATCTTAATCAAATTTGTATACTAATCTTCCACAACAGTTTCTGCATTAAAAGAAATCTGAATCATTTGGTTGTTTAGCAGGATATAGTCGTCGGCTCTACCTGGCATTTCGGCAAGCAGGTTTTCTCAGTCAGTGTCCTTCACCGAGAAACGATGTACTCAAAAGATGGCCAGTAAAAGTCTGCCTGCCAATGTTCTGTTTGTGTCAATAGCTACAATCAAGGAAAGAAACTACGTGATTATCAGTAATTTAACTAGTGTATAATACTTACATTTCTTTTATGTGATGAAAAGATGTTAATGGTTTCAGAGTGAGGTTTTAAATGATTTCTAAGTGAATTTCACCAACAATCAAACCAAATAAAATTTGTCAGAATAAAAATAATTACATTGCACTTAATACGCATTACTGGATTGACGTATCGAACCAAATTACTTTACTTGATACGTACATTATGCCGCAGATACGTACATTATGGTTTTTAATAAATTTAATGTTAATAAGGTACTCAAGATCGATGAGACAATGAATCCATCATCACATGAAACAGGTTCCTACAGTACGCACGTATAGGGTGAATATGATTAATGTCCTGGATACAAAACGCCGTAAAATAAGGCACTGCTCAGGATTTCAAATTCGTGCGGAATGTTATGGAAGGTGGAAAAAGACATGGAGCGCTGAAAGTCAGACCAACTTGGAGAGACTGTTTGAACTTAGTTTATTAGCCCTGTTTAAACTCCATCACATCTGCAGTAGCAAGTGCTACCATAAACCGCTTGTGCTTCAAGACAGATATACAGTCTGTCTCTAAACTGATGTGAGAAATTAGGCCTCTAAAACGCTTCCAAACACCTGAAGGTTTAAAACAACGTTGTACCTTCTTGTGCATATCGCTGACTCTGGCGACTGTCTTCGAAACAACGACTCCTTCTTCTTCACCGCTGCGGAAAATGTTTTTCCTAGATCTGAATCAGATTTGTATACTAATCTTCCACAATAGTTCCTGTATTAAGAGAAATTTGAATTTTTTTTGTTGTTTGGCAGGGTGTAATCGTCTGCACTACGTGACATTTCGGCAAGCAGATTTTCTGCTGTCTTCAGAGGACTGCTAAGGAATGATCAGGAGATTACTAAGTTATCCGATATTCAGACTTATTTTACATCGAAACAGTACTTGTAAGTGCCATACCGGACCTTTACCTACTGTTTCCCCTACAACCACGATACCTATAACAGAAATCGCCAAACACGGCGCATTGTCTGCTCCAGCAATCTCCTCTGAGCCCATCATTTAGAACTTTTTTGAAACCTGACTGCATTATTGGGCCACCTGTTTCTTAGACATCGACTTCCTCCTTCTCTTCTATCTAACATAGAGTTAGTTGCTGCCCATCATATAGACTTTCATTGTACTTCTGTCACCTGAATGCCAATTTTTTGTGATTAATAGACATTTTGCATCTCCAATTAATATGTTAACACTTTTAAATTTTGCTTGTGCAAAGTTTCCTTTGATCTCCTTGGACGCCAAATAAATATTCACTACGATCTTTGCCGGCCAGGGTGGTGGAGCGGTTCTAGGCACTACAGTCTGGAACCACGCGACCGCTACTGTCGCAGGCTCGAATCCTGCCTCGGGCATGGATGTGTGTGATGTCCTTAGGTTAGTTTGGTTTAAGTAGTTCTAAGTTCTAGGGGACTGATGACCTGAGAAGCTAAGTCCCACAGTGCTCAGAGCCATTTTAACCATTTGAACTACGATCTTTTCTACGTCAAAACCTGTACAAGTTTCTCTCGTCCATTAGGATTTATCGTGGCAACGTATCTAGTTAATTTTTGTGCCTAAGCATCTTAAACTGCTACGATCCCACATCATACTCAACTTACTTACATATTCCTCTTCCAGCTTTGACGTCGTGTATCCAAGCCTTCTTTACCTCCTCTTTTGCGATGTCTGTGACAACATGTCTTAAATATGCATATCTAAATAAATGAACATAAATCCGCAAGAAAGGAAACCATGGCCAAGTTCCCACATAACTGTTCACATATCTGTGTATTCTGTAGCTTCGTTCCTGACCACGAAACAACCACCCTTTCACAGTATGGAAGTTCCTGACCAGAAAAAGGGAGAATTTGTAGATCATCAGCTGATGCATCCAGGATATAGTAACTCAATGATTTTAAGAAACTGTCGAGGACCTAAACACTAAAGTATGAAATAATTAACGATAGTGCTGGATGTATAGTTATTTGGACATAAAAAAAAACTATCGTAGCTTGGGAAACTACTAGGCAAGAGATTGATGAGTTAGGAAAAAAAGGCAAAGAAGGCATTAAATTTTCCAGATGTGATAATACTCTCGCCATGAAATCTGTAATAGTTTTATATCAGGGAGCAATATACATACCTCAGATAACGGAAACCACGAACGGGTACGTGCACCACAATTTGTGGAAGACGAAAATCGAACTATGGAAATAATTTACTTGTGGGTCAGTTCTCGTAGCCCGATAACATACAGGTTAGACTCAGTTTTTTCACACGAATGGTGTCGGTAAATCAAATGTTCTGATGTCCTCAGCAAATTGAAGGGAGGGAAATATTACCATTATGAATAATTTCTACTGCTTCATCCACTTTTTTAACAATATTTATTGGTATGACGCGTTTAGGCAGCATAATCTCAGCATCAGATGTATTCAAGTTACATGCAGGTACATTACATAACTCTGACGTGTGATGAGGTTCATTTGGTGAAAATACATTTACTTTCCGTGTCGCTCATGTGAGTTTCTTTAAAGTATGTATATTTATGCTGGAAATATGGTATATATAAAGATAGTAACTGTTCTCGAAAGAACAGATAGCACTGGTGACCGTGCAGCTTCTCTAGAATAAATGATATTAATTGAAACCCTCAGCTGCTGACAGATGTTGCTGACATACCGTGATGAGGGAAGCTGAAAATGTGTGCCCCGACCGGGACTCGAACCCGGAATCTGCTGCTTACATGGAAGGCACTCTATTCATCTTTTTTTTATGTCATTTTGTTCGTCTTCGTTCGGTGGATCTGCTCGGGGTGGACGTCCTAAGACACCCGTTTATGTTCGTCGTTGATCCATTAACTCAGTTTTTTTTTATTACAGAGGGCAGCTAACCCTCTGACCGAACACGCTGAGCTACCGTGCCGGCTCCATCTGAGCCACAAAGTACACAGATGAATAGCGCGACTGCAGGGACTTACCCCTTGCACGCTTCTCGTGAGACCCACATTCCCAACTGTCCACAAACTACATACGTAATTTATACATTTCCTTCCATCTAATAAAGTTAAAATCGTGCTCTTAATCAATTAAATAAAGAAAACGTATAACATCCTGGCCAGTCCAGTACGCCACACTAGATCACTTTGTCGAAATTAGCTAATATATTAAAGAGAAAACACTAAGAACCCAGACATCTCACACACCGGTCATGTATGGTTGAGTGCTTACAAGGAGCGACATTGATTGTGAGAGTTGAAAGCAAAATCAGAGATCCGAGAATCGATCTTGAAGTCTCTTTAATCCCAGCACTTTATAGCACACGTAAACTGATTATAGATTTCAGTCTTTTTTTATACTTGTTTTATGGTGGAGAAATGTAAACACAAATAAATCTGCATGGAAAAAACACACAACGTAACATTATGCCACACTGTACTGCCGTACGTTCATTGGTATTGAATACAGGCCAGATAAATACAACTCAACGTCAATATGTCAAAATGTGTATGGAATAAAAACAGTTACCCGAAACGACGAATGGTGAATGCGCGAAGCATTTCTATAAATACAAGCCAAAACATGGCATTCAGCACGTTGAGACTTCATTCGCTAACGACTGGTGAGACTGTTTGTATCGCAGTTCGACGCAGTTACATAGAAGGACATCAGTGTAGCTCAAGACAATCACGGGTGGTCGTTTTAATTGACAAAGCAAAGCGGGAGACTGCTTGTTCACGTCACTAGGTACAGTCACGGTCCTGTTCAAAATAGAGCGAGATGGTTTTTGCTGTACAAGAATGGAAAGCTGTAGTGGAAAATGTTCTTAAGAGTTACAGATAAGCCTTTCTGTTAACGCCATTCAATTTAATAACAGGGCGACAGGTCATCTATGAAAAATATTAAACTTGAGTAAGACGATATTTTGCCAGTTATTGCGTGAAGGACATATTCCGACTGAAGAAGAAGCGAAGTGCACACAATAAATATCCCACTGATGATATGGGCAAATGTTTAATTAGAAGAATTTTCAGTAAAAATCTGGACAACAAAGGTATACCAATTTTTCGAATACTTAACAACTAGTGTGCAGCAGAACAGAACGTCTATGGTAGCACGGAAACCTGTAGAGAAATTTATCTGTCCATTGTTACACGGGAATAGCACTTGAAGGCAATATTATGGGAAGAGAAAAGGAAGTGAATGAAGGTGAGATGGTAGATATAATCCGCAGGATGTTGATAACACACTGAAAGGCCTGTGTCGAAACAGAGATTCTCGAGTAGACGACATTCCCCCTGAATTATTGGGATCATTAACAGAGACAGACAAGACAATACCATTCTACCTGGCGAGAAGATGTATGAGAAACGTGAAATATCTTCAGACTTCGGGAAGAATATAATACTTTCAGTTCTAAAGAAGGTGCATACTGACAGGTGTGAATATTATCGAACCAACAGTTTAACAAGTTATGATTGAAAAATACTGACAATTATTTATAGAATAATGGAAAAACTGATGGCAACCAATGTCAACGAACATCAGTTAGGGCTCTGGAGAAATGTAGGAACACGTAAGGCACTAGTGACCCTACGACGTATCTTAAAGAAAGGCAAATCGACGTTCACACAATTTGTGAAAACTTTTGACAAAATTGACCGGAACACTGGCTTCCAAACTCTGAGGCCATCAGTCTTCTGACTGGTTTGCTGCGGTCCGCCATAAATCCCTCTCCTGTGCCCCAGAGTAGCACTTGCAACCTACGTCCTCAGCTATCTCCTGGAAAGACTCATTCGAATACTGCAAGAGCTGATAAGTGCGAGAATTATCGCACAATCAGCTTAACAGCTCACACATCCAAGTTGCTGACGAGAATAATACACGAAAGAATGGAAAAGAAAATTGAGAATGTGTTAGATGACGATCAGTTTGGCTTTAGGAGAGGTAAAGGCACCAGAGAGCCAATTCTGACGTTGCGCCTGATAATAATGGAAGCAAAACTAAAGAAAACTCAACATGGGACCTGTCGACCTAGAAAAAGCGTTCTACAATGTAAGATGGTAGAATATTCTCGAAATTCTCAGAAAAATAGAGGTAAGCTGTAAGGAGAGACGGGTATATGCAATATGTACAAGAGTCACGAGGGAATAATAAGAGTGGATGACCAAGAACGAAGTGCTCGGATTGAAAAGGGTGTAAGACAGTGATGCAGTCTATCGCACCTATTGTTAAATCTGTACATCGAAGAAGCACCGATGCAAGTAAATAAAGCAGTGGAATTCAAATTCATGGTGAAAGGATATCAATGATACGATTCGCTGATGACATTGCTATCCTGAGTGAAAGCGTAGAAAAATTACATGATCTGCTGAATCTAATGAACAGTCTAATGAGTACAGAATATGGATTGAGATTAAATCGAAGAAAGACGAAAATATTGAGAAGTAGTAGAAAAGAGAACAGCGAAGAACTTGACATCAGGATTGATAGTCACGAAGTAGATGAAGTTAAGAAATTCTACTACCCAGGCAGCAAAATAAACGATGACGGACGGAGCAAGAAGGACATCAAAAGCAGACTGGCACTGGAAAAAAGGACGTTCCTGGCCAAGAGAAGCGTACCGGTATCAAATATAGGCCTTAATTTGATAAGGAACTTTCTAAGAATGTACGTTTGTAGCACAGCATTGTATGATTGTGAAACATGGACTGCGGGAAAACCGGAAAGGAAGAGAATCGAAGCATTTGAGACGTGGTGCTATAGGCGAATGTTGATAATTTTGATGGACTGATAGGTATGGAATGAGGAGGTACTGTACAGAATCGAAGAGGACAGGAATACATGTCCGGCCGGAGTGGCCGTGCGGTTCTAGGCGCTACAGTCTGGAACCGCGTGACCGCTACGGTCGCAGGTTCGAATCCTGCCTCGGGCATGGATGTGTGTGATGTCCTTAGGTTAGTTAGGTTTAAGTAGTTTTGAGTTCTAGGGGACTGATGACCACAGGAGTTAAGTCCCATAGTGCTCAGAGCCATTTGAACCAGGAATACACGGAAAACAAAACACTGACAAGAAGAAGGGACAGGATGGTAGGACATCTGTTAAGACATCAGGGAATGACTCCATGGTACTAGAGGGAGCTGTAAAGGGCAAAAACTGGAAAGGAAGACAGAGATAGGAATACATCCAGCAAATAATTGAGGACGTAAGTTGGAAGAGCTACTCGAAGCCGAAGAGGTTGGCACAGAGATATTCGCGATGGGCCGCATCAAACCAGTCAGAAGGTGGATGACCCAAAAAAAAGAGGAAAAACGCCATCTGAGGTCATCTCCACTTCCATCATGGAATAAAAGTTCTGTATCAATGGGGTAGAAAGTGGACCCAAAAAAATCCCATAACCAACATGAGGACTGGACACCGAAAATCACCATAATCATAAAACGTGTAAGGTGCAGTACAGACATGAAGACAAAAAACAGACATTACATTGAATTACACACATAAAGCCACATAAACCATTTCATCCTGCTGCCCGATTGCGAACAATAACAGTATAGCTGTGCAATAGTAAGAAGTATTTTACCCCACCTCCTTCGTATTTAACTGTGAAAGCTACACACGTTAGCAAGTATAGCTCTCCAGGAATTTGCCAAAGCCGAAAACTTCCACCGGAATGCCACAGGGTGTAACGTAATTCATGACTCCACGTCACTGGTTTCCAGTCCATCACTATGCAACGGCGTCGCCCTTTACACCACCTCAAGCGTCACTTAGCACTGTCGTCAGAGATATGTGACTTACGAAGAGTTCCTCGGCCATTCTGCAACATTCTTTTTAACAACCAATGCACAGTCATTATGCTAACTGGACTGCTAGCAGCGTTACTGAACGCAGGAGCAATTCCTTCTTCTGATTTGACGTGATTTTTTAAACCCTCCGCAGAGGTCGACAGTATCTATCCTTTACTACAGTGCTTCTCAGACTTTTTCTTCTGATCACATCTTCCCAAGGAAAAATAGCGTCAGGCCCGCAAAGCCTATATAATTAATACAGATAGACTTTTCTTTACTTTCTCCCTGCCTTATTCTTCGTTTTAGCACATTCAGTTTAGAAGAATTTTACGCAGCCGAAACCAAAACTACGTGTGTTACCATATGTAAAATAGGGAACATATGATTATTTTTATTACATTTTCATTTATTTGAAAACTACGAAATTAACAATTTACAATTCAGTAAGGAAGGACTACAAGAGCATTAAAACTTTAAATTACAAAGTGTAGATGAGCATGATTGGAAAAGAAAGTTTCTCAAGAGGTGGTGTAATAACAGAAATATCCACTCGAAGTTCGTTGTTTACATTTAGCTTTGAACGGTACTTCGATATACAGCTACCAAAACTGAAAATCCAGTCTTGCATAAGTATGTTGTAGCAAAAAGTATCAGGATCTTCATTGTATTTTGACACAGCGGAGGGAATATGTATCTAAAAGCTCAAACTAAGACACTTCCTTAAATTTACTTTTCAGTCAATTATCACAAGTGAGATCATCAAGTTTTTCTTTATCTTTTGTATTTCGATATGGTGGTCTAGATGCATTTGGGTTCTTAATCCAATTAAAATTACCAAAATCAAAGCTGAGATATTTTTCGATGTGAACTCTTAGTGTTTCAGGATGATGAAGGCAGGCATTTGTTACCGTGGGAAGTATCTTATTATCTTTGTCCTCTGTGACACTAGAGCGGGGAACATATTTAGCAAGCCACTTTCCATTCGGTTTTGACACGGCTCTAATTTCTTTAGGAAGGTCTTCATGTTTTCATTCCAAGATAGTACAGTTGCCAGATTGCGTTGAATTGAGATGTTAAGATATTTGGTGTCTTAAAATCGTCAGTGAGATAAGTCATTTTAAACAGAATCTCGGTGGCTCAGGAAGACTGACAGCGAGTGGCTTTTCTCATGTTAGAAACAGAATGTCTCATTCCTCAGTTCAGAGATTCTTTTTAAAACTTTAAACCTTGAAAGCCATAGATCATTATCCGAAACGAGCAGCTGAATGTGTTCAATGCTCATCTCCTCACATAGCACTTTAAAAAGCTTTATTTAGATTTTGCCTTAATGATATTAATTCCTTCTATAACTGTTTGCAGCATTTCATGAGGGGGTGAACTAAATTCTTCTGCGGCCAGAGCCTCTAGACCAGGAGGTGCAGCTTTAATTTTTCTTTGCAGTCCACCATGAATGCCAGACACTGAGGGAGCTCCGTCTGTGTACATTCCAGTGCACCTATTTCATACTACCCTGATTAAAATAAAGTATTGGTCATGTGAAAAAGGCATTGAGCTGTATCTGTTTGCACCATCGGCTCACAGAAAAGCAATTCCTCTCGCATGTCAAGTTCGTCAACTAAGCTAAAATAAGCACTCAAATGCTCATCTCTATGAATGTCTATCGGTTTCGTCCACTGCTCGAGTAAATACATAGAAATATCTAAAATTGTTTTATGAACTGTGTGGGTAGAGATAGGAATAATTTTCAGTAGCTGAACAAACGAGTCACCAAATATTGTCGGTACTGTATCAGTCAAGGCTGGTGAAACCAGACTTTCTGCAACCACGTGTGTCTTTTTGCATTTAGCAATCCTATTCGAGATCTAGTAAGACGCTAAAAGAGCCTTAAAAGTCACGTTCGTCGTTTTAGCAAAGTTCTTCTAGGTAGACATTAAAACGTTCAGTTTTCTGGCAAAAATTGTTTGCTTCAGGATATTTGGTTTCGAGATGTCGCTTAACTATGTTAGGCTTCATTCTGTCATCAACTAAAATGGTTAAACAAATCACACACTGCCGACGTTCTTCGTCATTGATTGTAGTTTTCTTGAAGACTAGCGATAAAAGTTCTCATCGTACCTTCTCGTTTTCATCTGTCGAGTACCTCCCTGTCCTCCTCCAACTGATGTATCGCTGGTGTCTTCATGTCTGTTACTAACCAGGAACCGCTTCATACTGAAGACAAGTTTTCCTCGCGAAGTCTGAAACCCTGTAACGAGGCGTCCAGATACACCAACCAAAGTCAGCAGTGTTCTCGGTAAGGATGCGGTCGCAGCGCAGTCAAGAACGGACGATTCCTCCGGAAGCCAACGTCGCCAATCTGGCCCAATCGTTACAGTGAAATACGAGTGCGGTTTCAGAATTGACGACAGTGTCTGGTGCAACACCGATGTCGCGCAAAATTCAATCCAGATCAGAGACATTTTATTTATTCGACAGAAAAGATAAAAGTAATTGTTTGTTGCTAAGAATATTTTTTTTATATACTGCGTCGCCTTTTAAGGCACTTACTCTCCCCCTGGAGGTCGCGACCCACGGTTTGACAACTACTGCTGTAGTACATGAGGTCTGCCTGAGTCTGGTTTAATTGCCATTGTTCTTTCGCATTTTGCCTACAATCACTTCACCAACAACCGACCTGGGCAAGTTTAAAAGGGTTGAGGTGTCCCTGGTGGGTTTGTTACGCTGGTGACATCCAATGACTTACTAGCTTCTTAAGTCAGCGAGCTCTCCTGAGCGATGCATTCTGCTGTTACTGGTTCCCTACTTTTGAACATCGTCTCCTTTTATGTTACCATGTCGGCCTTTCGTGGGGTCTAGTGATCAATACCTCATGACGTGGAGATGTCCGCCTGCTTAGCTGCATGGTAACGTGCTTGCCTCCCATGCGGCAGACCCAGATACGATTCACGGCACGGTTTGGAAATTTTCTCCGCTCGTGGACTGGGTGTTGTGCTGTTTCATCCTCAACACGGGCATGCCCAGCGTGGCGTCAACTGAGCTAAGACTTCCCCGGATAGGGCCTCCCGGCCAGCAACGCCATACGATTTTTTTTTAATTTTAAGTTTTTATTTGTTTTACATGAGGATGTCTGGATACTGCAGTCAGATAGCTTACAGACTCGTAGCGTATAAGAGCGCGCCAGCAGTAAGAATACTATTTCTGCCAGCCGTGAACGTTTCGCGGTTGTGGACACGATGTGCTGCCATCCTGACCCGGTTTTTCGTTTGCTTTGTCGGCTAATGACTCCACGAACAGTTGTGGAATATTTACATGGGCAGCCAGAAGTGATATTACGAAGACAATTTACGGATAATCCGGTTTTAAGCGCCGTGTAAACACGCAATGAAGCGTCAAAGCAACTGCTATAGGCAAGCGTATTCAAATACAGAAACGTGTATGGAGCCAGAATACGGCGCTGCGGTCCGCAACGCATATTTAAGACAACAAGTTCAAATTGTTCAAATTGTTCAAATGGCTCTAAGCACTGTGGAACCTAACATCTGCGGTCATCAGTCCCCTAGACTTGGAACTAAGTAAACCTAACTAACCTAAGAACAAAACACGAATGTAAAATTTAGAGAGATTCGAGCGCGCGCGGAGGCTTTCCGGCAGTCGTTCTTCCCCCGATCCATACACGACTGGAACAGGAAAGGGACGTAGTGACAGTGGCACGTAAAGTGCCCTCCGCCACACACCGTTGGGTGGCTTGCGGAGTATAAATGTAGATGTAGATGTAGAACACACATCCGTGCCCGAGGCAGGATTCGAACCTGCGACCGTAGCAGCTGAGTGGTTCCGGACTGAAGCGCATAAAACCGCTCGACCACAGCGGCTGGCACAGTTGTTAGATTGGTTACTGCTGCTAAAATGGCAGATTATCAAGATTTAAGTGATTTTGAGCGATGGGACACAGCATCTCCGAGGTAGTGATGAACTGGGGATTTTCCCATACGAGTATTTCACGAGTGTACTGTGAATATCAGGAATCCGGTAAAACATCAGATCTCCGACATCGTTGCTGCCGGAAAATATCCTGCAAGAACGGAACCAACGACGACTGGCGAGAATCGTTCATCGAGACAGAAGTACAACTCCTCCGCAAATTACTGCAGATTTCAATGCTTGGCCTTCAACAAGTGTCAGCATATGAACATCATCAGTATCGGCTTTCGGAACCGAAGGCCCAGTCGTCGACTCTTGATGACTACACGACACAGAGCTTTACACCTCGCCTGGACCCGTCAACACCGACATTAGACTGTTGATTACTGGAAACATGTTGCCTTGCCGGACGAGTCTGGTTTCGAATTGCATCGAGCGGATGGACATGTACGGGTATGGAGACAACCTTATGAATCCATGGACCCTGCATGTCAGCAGGGTACTGTTGAAGCTGGTGGGGGCTCTGTAATGGTGCTGGGCGTTTGCAGTTGAAGTGATACGGGACCCCTGATACGTCTTGATACAACCCGACGGGTGACACATACGCAAGCATCCTGTCTGATCATCTGCGTCTATTCATTTCCATTGTGCATTACGTTCAGAATTGTTACAGAGTAGCTCCAGGAACACTCTTCTGTCTTTAAACACTTCCGCCGGCTTGCAACGTTCTGTTAAGGTCTCCACCCCCAGTACACTTACGGATTTATGGACCGCCCTGCAGAATTCATGGTACCAATTCCCTCCAGTTCTACTTCAGAAATTAGTCGAGTTCATGCCACGTCGTGTTGGGGCACTTTTGCGTGCTCGCGGGGGTCATACATGATATTAGGGAGGTTTATCAGTTTTTTCGGCTGTTCAGAGCAGTTAAATAGTGCTTCATACAAGGTGCATTTTTATTTTCACTTTCTGATTAAAGGTCTACAGTCCCCAACAACTCCCCCCCCCCCTTTCTCCTGTACACCTGTGATCCGCTTAGTCGCAGTGGTTCCTCACGGAAACTAGTCACCACAGCAAGAGCGTGAGGAATGGCAACATTGATCCGGTACAGTCGCAGACGTACCCTGCGAGCGGCTGTGCTCGCGACGGCAGCAGGAAGGACCATTTATCTCGGCGATTACAAGCCGTTTCCCGGTGCGCGTTCTCCCTGAGAGCAGCCATTTGTCGTCTGGCGCTGCGTGACAGCGGGAGCCGCCCCAGCGCCAACACGGCGTGCCCTGGGTGGGCAGGAAGGGTGGGGAGCGAGGCAGCCGCTGTCTTCGCCCAGAGCGCGGGATGAAGCCCTGGGGGGGCCACCGGCAGCACGCGCCTCGCCCCGCCCCGCTCCGTGCTGTTACAGCGCGCCGGCGTAAAAGCACAGGGCTGTAGCGCCGGTTAATTGTCTCCCCGTGGCGGAACTCCGTGACCCCGCCCTCGAAGGTCAAAACGGCAAGGGCGCGCGCGACTTTGCTCCCTGCCGTAAGCAGGGAGGGCAGCTCTAGCCGCCACTGTCCTCATCTTTCAAGGAAATACGAGGGCGCGTCTCTTGAGCAGCCAGGAACTGGCAACTCTCAGCTAGACGGCACCCAGCCACTTGCAGCAGTGTCTCCGCTTTGAGGACAAGACGTCAGAGTTTGTCACATTTCGCTTAGGTGTGCATGGTTTAAGCCTGTAATTTCTTTATCCGACAGTCTTTAGGAGAAACGTAAAACATGTCAGTGACAGTGACTGTCGAGAGGTAATAAACGCAATTGACATGTATGTCCGATATTGCGTGCATTATACAAAGTGGTCCATTGAACGTGACCGGGCCAAATATCTCAGGAAATAAGCGACAAACGAAAAAACTACAAAGAACGAAACTTGTCTAGCTCGAAGGGGACTATGGTTCGCCCGCTAGATGGCGCTGCCATAGGTCAAACGGATATCAATTGAATTTTCTTAAATAGGAACCCCCATTTTTGTTACATATTCGTGTAGTACGTAAAGAAATATGATTGTCTTAGTTGGGCCACTATTTTCGCTTTGTGATAGATGGCGCTGTAATAGTCACAAACATATAGCTCACAATTTTAGACGAACAGTATGTAACAGGTAGGTTTTTTAAATTAAAATACAGAACGTAGGTACGTTTGAACGTTTTATTTCGGTTTATGCTGTTACGGCGTGATTACCTGTAAATACCACATTAATGCAATAAATGCTCAAAATGATGTCCGTCAACCTCAGTGCATTTGGCAATACGTGTAACCACATTCCTCTCAACAGCGAGTAGTTCGCCTTCCGTAATGTTCGCACATGCATTGACAATGCGCTAACGCATGTTGTCAGGCGTTGTCGGTGGATCACGATAGCAAATATCCTTCAACTTTCCCCACAGAAAAAAATCGGCGGACGTCAGATCCGGAGAACGTGCGGGCCATGGCATAGTGCTTCGACGACCAATCCACCTGTCATTAAATATGCTATTCAATACGGCTTGAACCGCACGCGACCTATGTGCCGGACATCCATCATGTTGGAAGTACATCGGCATTCTGTCATGCACTGAAACAGCTTGTAGTAACATCGGTAGAACATTACGTAGAAAATCAGCATACATTGCAACATTTAGACTGCCATCGATAAAATGGCGGCCAATTATCCTTCCTCCCATAATACCGCACCATACAGTAAGCCATCAAGGTCGCACATGTTCCACTTGTGGCAGCCATCGTGGATTTTCCGTTGCCCAATAGTGCATATTATGCCGGTTTACGTTAGCGCTGTTGGTGAATGACTCTTCGTCGCTAAATAGAACGCGTGCAAAAAATCTGTCATTGTCCCGTAATTTCTCTTGTGCCCAGTGGCAGAACTGTACACAACTTTCAAATTCGTCGCCATGCAATTCCTGCTGCATAGAAATATGGTACGGGTGCAATCGATGTTGATGTAGCGTTCTCAACACCGACGTTTTTGATATTCCCGATCTCGCGCAATTTGTCTGCTACAGATGTGCGGATTAGTCGCGACAGCAGCTAAAACACCTACTTGGGCATCATCATTTGTTGCAGGTCGTGGTTGAGGTTTCACATGTGGCTGAACACTTCCTGTTTCCTTAAATAACATAACTATCCGGCGAACGGTCCGGACACTTGGATGATGTCGTCCAGAATACCGTGCAGCATACATAGCTCACGCCCGTTGGGCATTTTGATCACAATAGCCATACATAAACACGATATCGACCTTTTGCGCAAATGGCAAACGGTCCATTTTAAGACGAGTAATGTATAACTAGATTAAGGAAAGACAAACCTACATTTCTAGCATTTGTAGACTTAGAGAAAGCGTTTGATAATGTTGACTGGAATACTCTCTTTCAAATTCTGAAGGTGGCAGGGGTAAAATACAGGGAGCGAAAGGCCATTTACAATTTGTACAGAAACCAGATGGCAGTTATAAGAGTCGAGGGGCATGAAAGGGAAGCAGTGATTGGGAAGGGAGCGAGACAGGGTTGTGGCCTCTCCCCGATGCTATTCAATCTGTATATTGAGCAAGCAGTAAAGGAAACAAAAGAAAAGTTCGGAGTAGGCATTAAAATCCATGGAGAAGAAATAAAAACTTTGAGGTTCGCCGATGACATTGTAATTCTGTCAGAGACAGCAAAGGACTTGGAAGAGCAGTTGAACGGAATGGACAGTATCTTGAAAGGAGGGTATAAGATGAACATCAACAAAAGCAAAACAAGTCGAATTAAGTCGGGTGATGCTGAGGGAATTAAATTAGGAAATGAGACACTTAAAGTAGTAAAGGAGTTTTGCTATTTGGGAAGCAAAATAACTGATGATGGTCGAAGTAGAGAGGATATACAAAGTAGACTGGCAATGGCAAGTAATGTGTTTCTGAAGAAGAGAAACTTGTTAACATCGAGTATACATTTAAGTGTCAGGAAGTCGTTTCTGAAAGTATTTGTATGGAGTGTAGCCATGTATGGAAGTGAAGCATGGACGATAAATAGTTTAGACAAGAAGAGTATAGAAGCTTTCGAAATGTGGTGCTACAGAATAATGCTGAAGATTAGATGGGTAGATCACATAACTAATGAGGAGGTATTGAACAGAATTGGGCAGAAGAGGAGTTTGTGGCATAACTTGACTAGAAGAAGGGATCGGTTGGTAGGACATGTTCTGAGGCATCAAGGGATCACCAATTTGGTACTGGAGGGCAGCGTGGAGGGTAAAAATCGTAGAGGGAGACCAAGAGATGAATACACTAAGCAGATTCAGAAGGATGTAGGCTGCAGTAGGTACTGGGAGATGAAGAAACTTGCACAGGATAGAGTAGCATGGAGAGCTGCATCAAACCAGTCTCAGGACTGAAGACCACAACAACAACAACAATGTATAACAAAGCAAATACCGTCCGCAATGGCGGAATTTTATGTGATACCACATATTCATACGTTTGTGACTATTACAGCGCCATCTATCACAAAGCGAAAAAAGTGGTCTAACTAAAACATTCATATTTCTTTACGTACTACACGAATATGTAATAGAAAATAGGAGTTACTATTTTTTAAAAAATGCAGTTGATATGTGTTTGACCTATGGCAGCGCCATCTAGTGGGCTAACCATAGCGCCATAAGGTTTCCCCCTTCAAGCTAGACGAGTGTCGTTCTTTGTAGTTTTTTCGTTTGATGCTTATTTCGTGAGATACTTGGCCAAGTCACTATCAATGGACCATCCTGTATAAGTAGGAGGACTTTGGAACCACATTGGGATGAGCCAACAATGCTCAGGCGAGCAGCAGAATCGCATAGGCGGACAGAGAGACTATACTCGAGGAAGCTCGGAGATGGCACGGTCAATGCCATTCAGTTTGCTGGTTTCTTTTTTTGCAGTGGCTTGACTGGGTGACGGACGCACAATAGGCAACACAAATACGATCTGCTACGGCATACGAGAATCGAAGCATCTGAGATGTGGTGCTACAGAAGAGTGTTGTAAATTAGGTGGACTGGTAAGGTAAGGAATGAGGAGGTTCTTCGGAGAATCGGCGAGGAAAGGAATACATGGTTGGTTCAAATGGCTCTGAGCACTATGGGACTTAATTCCTGAGGTCCTCAGTCCCCTAGAACTTAGGTAAACCTAAGTAGCCTAAGGACATCATACACATACATGCCCAAAGCAGGATTCGAACCTGCGACCATAGCGGTCGCGCGGTTCCAGACTGAAGCGCCTAGTAACGCTCGGCCACACCGGCCGGCTGAATACATGGAAAAGACTGGCAAGAAGAAGGGTCAGAATGCTAGGATATATATGAAGACATCAAGGATAACTTCCACGGTATTAAAGGGAGCTAGCTGTAGAGGAAGACAGAGACTGGAATACATCCAATAAATAATTGATGACGTAGGTTGCAAGTGCTACTCTGAGATGAAGAGACGAGAGGTATTCGTTGCGGGCCGCATTAAACCTGTCAGCGGACTGGACTGATGGCTTACAGAAATGGCATAAGTCCTCCGGCAGCGACCGTTTTATTACTCACAAGCGGAGTGAAATGTAACGCTGTTTTTAGCAATGTCCAAGCAGGAATTATTGTGCACAATACGTAGAAACATGAGTTTCTTTGGAACACGGTGGAGACTACAGACAACATTCAGAAAATGGAGTGAGAACCTGCAGCTTGTGGCACCTTTGAAAGCATGGACATCACCAAACGCTACCTCACAAAACTAAATGTTAATAACTAGTAGGATTTCCTAACGTAAGGAGTCTAGAAATTAGATAGAGGAACTCGACAGTGGCGCCCAGAACCCGTTTCTTTTGCCATATCAGAGATAGGAAGAGAGCAGGATGCCTTTTCTCAACACTAAATGGTAGGACACACCTTAATGGTTAACCACCTAATAAAAGTCTCGAGGGAGGGAACCAGCATCTTCTAAGGAATATTTTTACCAATTGAAGCTCGGAATTCCCATGACTCAGCCAACCCAACAGAGTAAAGAACACATAACTCAGAGATACGAGATTTTATTTCAGTAAGCATTCGGTACAGAATTATGTCATCCAAACTCGAACCCTGGGAGTCTTCTCCACCTTCTGGGCTCCGACAGGGTCCATCTCTGAGCAGGTAAACCAATGCACTTAGAAAGATTTTGGGCTGACTTGAACGTAGCCGCTGGCGAGCTCGTTAGTGTCGCCAATGACTGATTCTGCAGCCACATCAGCCCCACCTACATTTTGATACACTGAGATCGAGCTACGAATGCGAGATGATGCATAGGAACGGTAAATCATTTTCATAAAATTTCTTTACTTTCGAGCTTCACTCTGCAGTCCCGTTTTCAGATTGGAATGATCACTCAGCTTCAAATTATGATCACACATACAGTGCGTACACTTCTCAAGTAGTATCTGTCTATTACCGAGCGAGGTGGCGCAGTGGTTAACACACTGGACTCGCATTCGGGAGGACGACGTTTCAATCTCGCGTCGTGCCACCCTGATTTAGGTTTTCTGTGATTTCCTTAAATCGCTTCAGGCAAATGCTGGGATGGTTCCTCTAAAAGGGCACGGCCGGATTCCATCCCCATCCTTCTCAATTCCGATGAGACCGATGACTTCGCTGTTTGGTCTCTTCCCCTGAATCAACCCAACTCCTATACTGACGTCACAATAATCATAGTACAACTTTGCGACTGTGATTGTTTTATTGTAAACGTGATTACTAGAATCTTACCACAGTCCCTTTTGTCAGATGTGCCAAGGTTGAACTTTATTATTATTGCTTGTCAGATGCATTATGAGTCAGTTTATTAATAAACCGAGTAAATGTTGATTTGTGTTTCATTTAGAAATCGTTATTTTCCTAACTCATTGTTTTGTTCAGTGTCTATTCATGTAACGTAAGAGGAACAATCAGCATACCTCCAGCTTATCAAACAATCCAGGAAATTGCACAGTGTGACTGAACATACAAGTGAAGATTTTTACCAAGAGCTTTATTGAAACTCACCCCACGAACTCACAAGTGCCTAAGCCGATATGGCGACCGTCTCGAAAAATAAACTAATGCATATTTAGTAGGGAGCACCTTGTGCGCAAGTGGGAGCGACCTAGATGCTTGTAAGACAGTAAACTGGTAGCCAAGATAGCAGGATTTCTTTTTATTCCACGATTACCGGTTTCGGCGAAACTAAAGCCGCCATCATTGGAACTAGGGAGGACAGAAAACACTATAAAAGTGGGCTTGGATTACGCTTATATAGCATGTATACATATAAATTTAGTTACATATCTTAGGACACATACAGGTTACAACATCAAGGCAACCAATGGTGATATTAATATATTAACAGAATCTTCCGTCGGATCTTAGTAGAACAACATTATAATAATAAATGAAAAGCACCAGTTTGCTTTTGTTCTACAATATTATTTTTATTGCTAACCGGTTTTCGGCTTACAAGACCATCTTCAGACATATTACTGAGTATTATCACTCAGTAATATGTCTGAAGATGGCCTTGTAATCCGAAAACCGGTTAGCAATAAAAATAATATTGTAGAACAAAAGCAAACTGGCGCTTTTCATTTATTATTGTAATATTAATAGTTGCCTCTAACCCGCAGGCCTTACAAAATTGTCGTAAGTAGCACATAGGCGTCCAAGAGAGATGACATTACAAACGTTAAGTGTCTGTACCACACACAAGCGCTACTTACGACAATACATATGCTAATATAAAGGCAGATCAAATTGCCCATTAGCTGCTAGTAAACTGAAAACCAACCGAATCTAAAAAGCATATAACACGACAGCATCACCAAGAGAGAGAGAGAGAGAGAGAGAGAGAGAGAGAGAGAGAAACGTCCTGTCTCCACCATTTATTGAATCTGAACAAAATGTTCGGCATTGATAAAGTGGTAATTGCGAGGATTATCTTGATTAGATGACATACAATTGGAATAGACTAAGAACTTTGGTCTTTTTAAAGTCCACTGGCATGAAAAACTGCGTCCAGGACTGCAAGATCCCGAAAGTCTGGCAGAAGGCTAGAGTCGTTTCTATCGCTAAACCAGGCAAAGATCGCCTGTAATTCAAATCTTACTCTGTCACCTCTGCAAAGTTATAGCGAGGCTCATTTTTTAGAGGCTGATAGGAAAAGACCTCTGTCTTATACCACAGCAAGCACATCGAGTATGACTTCGAGAAACGGCTCGGCACGGTCTTTATTCATTGAACTATCTGCAGATTCTTCTAACAAAGGAGTATGACATCACCAAAGACTCCAACCTCGTGTGCAACATTAGGGACGTGCTAGAGAACTGGGAATTCTTTGTGGAATTCCAGGGAGAAGACAGAAAGTTGGTTACCGAAAGGCTGTCTACTCGCACCATTGTTATTAAACATCTATAACAATGATTAGGCATTGCCCAAAGTTTTCTCCATGGTGATGATTGTATAATCAGTGCTCAGGATGACAATTCTGAAAAGGTGGAGCAGACCTTACCTAAAGCCCTGATAGGCTTTACCATCTACTGTAATGAAAACCACATCAAGCTGAACCCTGCCGAAACTCTGACCAGGGCAGTTCAGCAGGAACAAACGAACACATAAAACCGTTCAAATTATCTAGAAATGAATTAATGTTGAACACTGTCCGACACTGAAACATCTGGGAATGACTCTGGGCCCCACAATTACATCTTTCCGTAACAGAGTGCAATAATGTAACAGGACACAGAGATGTTCCACTGAACAATTTGAGGTAGGGAACCTGCGGTCGGAGAAACCAGCTAAGGAGATATGGAAGTAAACTTGTCTACCGCTTTGCCTAGAATTACTGTTTTCCAGCTGATTTACAAATAACATGCGTACAAGTTTACACGTACTATGCTGTTTACTTACATGCAGTTACTTTACTTCCTGCAAGGAAACAAGGAGGGAGAGCCTGCAAAGAAACAAGGAGGACGAGCCTGACTACTAGGAAGGCTAGATGCAGACTTTGTTTACTTTACTTGTCCATAAGGCGGCTATGATGTATGTATTTACACTGCCCCTTGGAAAACATGCTATGAATCAACAACTCAATGCTTTTCAGAGACGTACAGCACAATATGATGAAGCAATACGGAAGCAGTTTCGCACAACTCACTGACGTTCAGCTTGTGTATGGAGAAGTACGTTGCAATGCTCTCGCTGCTGAAAGGCTGCACAGAGAACGATTTCGAAACAAGCTTCACCGGTCATGACGAGTGTCCCTTTCTGTTGATCGAGGAATGTGGGAGGCTGGTTCATTGGAAAGAAGAAAAGACGCGCCTGCCAACTTGAGGAGCACTCGCACACCCGCCTTTGAAGAGAAGGTGCTGGAACGTTTTGCAGTGGACCCCACTGAAAGTACTCGTCGTACTGCGCGTGAAATGGGCGCTGCACATACCATTGTGTCGCGAGTATTCTACTAACAACTGCCCCCGTATCACCCACAACGAGTCCATGTAGTGCTTGTGACTTACTTTGCACCAAAGGTCGCATTGGGTCTGCGGTTCCTCTAACAATGGATTAAACGTCCAGATTTCCTCCAGATCTCTCTGTTTACTGACGAGGCTTCATTTGGTCGTGATGTTATTTCGAACAGCAGGAATAGCCTTGTTAAGGATGAGGAAAATCCTCACGTTGTAGTAGAGTCCTACCATCCAGTACGTTTTGCAGTGAATATCTGAGCCGGTACTGTAGGTGACAATCTCATTGCGCCATATCTTCTACCTGGCTATCTGAATGGCCACCTGCACTTGAGGTTCGTACACAGCGTTCTACCTGAATTGTTGGAAAACGTACCCTTGGGTATTCGTGAGAGGATATAGATACAACAGGACAGTGCACCGCCTCGCTTCAGTTCTGGTCGCCTGGTCGCTGGATTCCAGGCGTGGTCCTATTCCATGGCCTGCCAGGTCACCTTATCAGAATCCCCTTGATGATTTCCTACGGTGATATATAACGTCTCATACACGAGACACCAGTGGATACGGAGATGGAATTGGTTCTGGTCAATGAATAAGAAACAAGTTGAGGTGAGTGCACGTTTAAACAATGCCACAATATATTTCTTAAACTGGCTGCTGGAAAGCTGTAAGGAGTCATGCAGAGGTACTTTCGTACATAAAGATACCATGTCAAAGCTAACGAAAAGAGACGAAGGTTGTCCTCTGAATTCCGGAAATGGTGTCACACTTGCCTGTGAGGGATCCTAATAGCGTAGTAAGATGTCTGGCCAGAAAATGGCAGAAGATGTTGTTCACTACTGGACAAAAAGGAGATCCATTCTTATGTACCTTCGGTAGGCCGTACAGTCTGGGAGGAACTGCAGCCTCTCGACGTAGGCTCTTAATGTCCATAGGAGAAATAGAACTTTTCCTGAGAAGGTCTGTTTTTCTCTGGATCTTTCCAGTCAATCCTCTCTTAGCTTATGATAAGCAGAATCATCTAGGCTCCATCTTGCTGTTGTATTCAGCTTGTGATAGGGCTGCGTCTTTCCCTTTTTCAGGAGGTAAAATGACGAGGTCTTTGTCCGCTCTCAAGTCTTCGAGAAACTACCTTTCTCCTGAGCTGGTGTTAAATTTGTTTGGTGGGGCTCGTGTTTAAATTCTGCAGGTGCCCCTCCTAATTTCTTCCGCAGCGCCAATGGGGAACTTCAAAGTTGCCTGTTCTATGCCAGTTAAGACAGCGCGGATTGGAGCTATCCGTGGTGTTGGTGCATAGTTCAAACCTTTCTCGCCACTGGAACAGCTGCGTCATCCGGGATTCTGTCCGTGAGATTAAACACGGTGGGTCGAGGTGGTGCATTCTCTTTTTGGAGCTGGGCCTCGAGACTAGTATATTTTGACATTTGGCTAACCTTAACTTGTTCTTTTGGCCAGGTGGCGCTATCTACCCATTGTTGTGGGACTTACACAATACGATCCGTCAGCAAACCCGAGAAGCGAATTCGCATAAAACAAAGTTTCTGCCAGAAACAACATGGAGAGAAACTAACAGGTACCACATGGGGAGCTCACCTACGCATCGTGAGAACTATCATGCTACCACTGTGTTACTCCAATGCTAAATATGCGTGTCTGGCGTGGTACAAGTCCAGCCAGTTGTGGGGCTTAGTGAGACCCGTTGCATTATTTCACATTGCTTATGCTGTAGTTAAATTCCACTGACGTGTTGGCATACCCCCTCCTTTAACTAGACACTAGATACCTGATAGATGCAAGAAAAGAAATGCTATGACTATGGAAGCTCAATGTTTATTCAGCCATCAGCCAGCACGTCCTTGGCTGAAATCTGGAAAGAGCCTCTTGGCGACCACTGAAGTTCTTACAGGAATACCGTAGCAAGCAAGAATCTCAAAATGGTCCTGGAAATGTCAACGTTTGTAGAAATGAACACAGAATAAATTGTCAACGGTTAGGATCGCTAGAATCATTTTTTCATACAGATGACCACTTTCGGAAGTTCTTTTGATGCCATCATCGGATCTGCAAAAGATAGGGCCGAAAATGCTAGAATAGGGAATTTTGAGTCCCTTCGTCTGCAAATCCGAAAATGGCAACAGAGAATTATCGAACCGGCCATATATATGTATATATATATATATATATAATTAGCGATATACTGACAGCTGAAAATTTATGCAATGTTCATAACAGTACAGATCTCCCTCAGGCTGACAATTTCAGAAGTGTATAACTTGGAGAAATGGCTGTTTCCTAAGGAAGAGCTCTCCCCAGACCATTCAGAGAAGTGGACAACATGGAAGGCTCTCAACAGACTACGCTCTAGTATCACAGGATGCAATACCAACACGTAGAAACGGGGCTTTCCTGTGGAGTCGGTATCTTGCTAACGTGATGCAGTACAGACTAACACCCACCCGCTACTGTGTTCTTCATCTCTAACCACATTCACCATGAGAGACCTGAGGAGAGCGGCACCAAATGCTCTCGATGTAGCCAATTAATGGTCAACCAGTGTCTGACGTCAACAATCGATTTCTTTTTGTTCATTATACTTCTGACACAATGATAAATAAATATACACAAACGACAAACATAGATACCAGACATTTCCACAGGATTTCTGAATTAGGGGTGGAGGAAGGGAGAAGGTAGGAAATCAGGGATCATTGCATGCCATCATCGGTGACACGTTGTTGGATGGGAAATCTGGCAACAATGCAGAATGTCCCATAACCGACTGTGCCACAACGTGTAATGTAGTATGTTTACTACTGGACAGACAGTGTTAATAGTAACCATAGTTTTTCTTTCTTTTTGGATGATGCCGTTAACTACAAGAAAATAATGTCTGAATAAATTTACACATATACTTAGTTTGGTTGTGAAACACTTTGAAAGGGTGCATAGGTAGCCAACATCTAACTTTAAATGTATCGAAATATAAAATTTGGTTGCTTCTCAAAACAGAAAACAAAGAGTCGTAGGACGATAATATCAGTGAGTTATCATTACGAGAACATTAGTGTAACAGTTTTCAGGTATATGCATTTTAACTATCTGAAAAACTTAGTCATAGATGAACATGTGACAGTCCAGATCATTAGTAAGTTGTTAGGTTAATGCAGTGCACTCAGATTTGGTAATCTATCCTAGTATAAGGCCCCAGTGTATGGGACCCATGCCGAATAGGACCAAAACAGGATTTTGAACACATACAAAGCAGGGCAACACGAGCTAGATTTGAGGCTGAATACACTTTTCAACACATAAAGCCAAAGTTAGTAAATGTGAGGGTTTGGCTACCAATGATATTTCATCAGATTTTAAGGAGATAATAAGAGGAGTAAACGACTAACTTATGTGAGAGTGGTGGCTCAGGGATAGAAACAGTAACTGAGCTACAATACGCACATGAAAAGTGAACTAAAGTACCGATGTATCCAGCATGTGTAAATGCTGTGACTAATCTCATACGTAGGGAAGAGATTCTTGAGAAGATGAACCAGTTTTTCCATCTGTGAAGAAGAACGGATATAAAAGTAAGATGCAAGACAGATGATGTGACAAGGCTTTGGCCAGGCCAAAAGATTTCTAAAAAAGGAATCGGTGCTACGCAGAATATGATTTATGAAAAACGTCACCTGTTTTAGGAGTAAGCTACAGCTCTGTGTGGTTGGGAGTCGTGGGCGATGGAAAAGGCAGAAATGAAACGATTAAAAGCATTTCAATTGTAATGTTACAGGAAGCTGATTATTCCCATGGTCTCCTTGGCCGAATGCCAACTGAAACGTCCCCTTTGAACAATTATTCATGACTGTCCTAAAACTGGCACACAATATTATTAGCGCAACGCAATCTGACTTTCAATAATCCCCACAAAAGAATGGCCCTGACTAACATTAACCTATACCTGTCACAAATCACTTACCTCACAAAAATCTTCGTTACTCGAACTACTGCAATACAGCGAGCGCCACTACTGCCAGCTAAATAAAAGATTCAAACTACGGAAGGCACTAACTACTGATAGGCATAGTTAGCAAATGAAAGATTTTAATAGCAAACAAACAATGTATTTACCTTAATAGTGTTGAAAAATCATAATATATATAGCAGTTCATGACATCCAGTCTTACAAATTTCAAAACTCCGCCATTTCTCTCCCCACATCCACCACTGCTGGCGGCTCACCTCCAACTACGCAACGCTACGCGCTGTTAACATCCAGCTGTCCAACACTACAATGGCAGACAACAATGCAAATTAGCCACAGACTGCACACAGCACAGCCAGTGATTTTCATACAGAGCGCTACGTGGCGTTACCAATACAAAAACCTAAACAGCCTACTTACATAGCCCCTATGCTCCCCACAAAAAAATTTTACAAATTGTTTTGGGCAGTGGCCAATACAGATTTGATAAAATTTTTCATAATTACAATAACAAAGAAATCAAATGCACACACTTATTGATACAATGTTGGTCATAAGCTAAAATTTTCTCACAGTCCATAAAGACAGTCCTGATCATTCATCACAGTAAGATTGCAGTGGTTTTTTTTTCTCAAAGTCTGAGCAGTAAAAGAAAATGAAAACGGAAGTAGTGGATTTCCATGCTGTCTTGAAGAAGTAGTGTTGTTCTTCCAACGGAAAGACAGTGCTGACTCTTGACATGCAGACAGGTAATGGGCCACAACCGAGCAAACCCACAGCAGAGTCATTCGAAGTTTTGAAGAATACTGGTAGGTAGGTCATCAAAGAGCAGACCCACTGTAGTCCTGGCAGAGAGTATGGTATTGGTGAGTAATCAAAGGTGCAGACCCAGTGCAGTCCTTGTAGAAATAATGGTATTGGTGAGCCATCAAAGATGCAGACCCACTGTAGTCCTTGTAGAAATAATGGTATTGGCGAGCCATCAAAGATTCAGACCCACTGTAGTCCTTGTAGAGATGGCCAGCAGCGATCTGGTGCGACTGTGCAGGTGCACAATCACCATCTAAGAGTCTTTCAGAGGATATAGCAAGTCCATAAACCACCACTTGTGCACTCACAAAATTTTTGGAATTATCCTTAGAACCAGCAATGCTGTTAACCAGTACCTTGCTGAATTATCAATACACGTGCAACTACTAACAGTCCCTACTTCTCACATAGTGTCCATATACTATGACCAACAGAAACGTGTGCACTGAAATGAATGCTTACATGTTACTTAATTTGCTGAACTGGTGTCCATTACAATTTTATAACATACGAATACAATTACAAAGATACAGAAAACATCATTAAAAACATAATAATACAGATACCATTTTTGGTAATACGGGCTTTACAAAAGAATCGAAATAACATATACATCAGTGTTACAGGAATTATGACATACATAAATACATAAAAGATTAGAATAACTTTTGAAACATCAACTTTACACATGAGCATTAAAACAAAACAGAATAAATAATGTCTAAACATCTTTACGAAGAAAATAACATAGTATTTGAATAATTCTACAACATAAATCTTATTAGCTAAACACATAGACAGGAAAAACACAAATATACAAGAGTACACAAACACATAGCGGAATAATACAAAAGGAAAAACAGGGTTCGTGTTCAGTGTGACATTTGGTACTGCAGTCTAACCCAAAACTTCGTTCTGTAGATCTTTCCCCTTATTTCGACATTTGTTTCCACCAAAAAAAATCCTATCCAAGCATGCTTTCTGTATTCTGTTCACATCCTCTTTCAAAATTCTTTTTTGGCCAAACCATTTTCTTATAGCTTCTCAATGCATTTCTTCCAATTCATCACAACACGTTCTCACATATAGCCTACCCGATCTTAAGCTAACTTAAATCTACTGAGCTCAGATGCTAAACTAAGGGACGAGGCAATGCAGCAGCACAAAACAGTTAACACAAACAGCAATGACCAAAAAAATTCAATTTGGCAAAGCAAGCAGCACTAAAATAAATTAGCAGAGCAATTGCAATATTACAATTAATATAAGGCAATGTGCAGCAAACAGTAAAAATAAATCAGTAGTAAAACTGGCTTAACAGAGTAATACAAAGTCAAATTCAGTAACACTATGCCTGGCAAACAGCAGCAGCAAATGAAATAACTTGTACCTAAACATGACAAAGCTCAAGCAGAAAAAATATTACACTAAAAATGGCCATGTCTAATACCTATGTCACATCTTAACACTAGAGTGATGCATCACAAAAACTTACTCTGCAAGCAAGTTACCAAGTCATTAAAAAAATTATTTATTCAATTCCTGTGAAGGGAAATGTCTATTTGTGCTCTCTTTTCTAAGAAAGTATATCATAAACCTATTCCTTACTGGGTCTGTAGACAGAAAATACTGATATTAGTACATCTATTAAATTTTATAATAACCAATGCTGCAGTGCAGCTAGAAACTAGATATTAAAGAAAATTAGCAAATATGTACAAAGGAAGGCATGAAACATCATTCATTAGCCATATGGCATTTCATACGGTAGTAGAAAAAATCTCTCAACTAGAAAGACCGTAGTCATAATCAGGTGTATGGACATAAAAATATTTCTCGTCATTTCATTAGGCATTTCAGTAAATACCACAAATTAAGATCTCCACAGTGTTATCATATGTTTTCAAGTTTGGGCGTGTCGTAATTGCAATGCTTTCTACAAAGAAATGTCAATAGCGAGGATAATGGCCTCTTTTTTTTCTCCACCTGAAAGGCACGCACTAATAGCTTCTTTCCAGGCGACTGTCGCGCACCTGGGTGCTTACAGTGACCTACCGAAATATTTATGACATCAGTTTCCGCTACAGTGACAGTTGGATGCAAATAAAATTTCACAGGTAGAAATATTTGCGTTACAAATCTGTAGAAACAAAATCTTGTGAATATAACAGTGTCCAAAACATTTTCGTCGGCATTGTGGTACATTCACGCATTTACACACATTTCATAACTCTTAAAGTGCGTCTCTCGGTTTCCAACATCTTTTTTCACAAACCAGAGTCCCTAACCACTACTCATTAATCCTTGCTTTATTGCACATATACATACTCGTAGACAGTTCTTCAATATTTCATCAAAATAAACACGTAGCATAATCAAATTCCTCATATAGCATCAGCTTATTGATCATAAACATACCTCAACAGCATAATACACATCGTCGTCGAAAACGTCGCAGCTTTCTGCAATAATGTCAAAACCTAAAAAAAAATTCTCTGCTCATTTCAATAGCGCCATCTACCTCAAACGTACTTTAAAATCATGCTCCCTTACCAAATAAATCATTCAAAGCTCTCATAGTATCACCATGGTTCCGAAAAATATGAAGGGTTCACACAGTTCAGACAAAATACAATTTCATAAGTGTGAAGTTATCCAGCTGTGTAATTGCATAAACATCTGTTACTGATGTAGTAAAAAAAATGTTTGTTTCTCTGTTAAATAATCAGATAGCTGTGTAATTCTGTGTTAGAGAAATATGGCACCGATGTGTAAAGTTGTATAAGCAAATACCATATTAGCTAGGGCTCCTTGTGTTTGCCAGACACATGGTACACAAAGTAGGCGTGTACCCCCCTGAGGATTAATGTAATTATACCCTCAGGTGTTACAGATTACAGCAATGGAATGAAATGTATCACGGAAAACCTTTGTATCATTGTACTTCAAATATCTTTAAAAATAAATAATTTAAGTACAAAATTAATCACTCAAATACGTGTCCTGTAGCGCTAAATGTGCGTCTTGCTGTAAGATAATCTCTGTGGAAGTGTCGTTGTTATTGTCCTCCGAAAGCTAAGTTCTGCAGAAGCCAATGTACTTACCTCATGATAAACAAAAGTGAAATGCTTTGCGTATAATATCCTAGTTATTACGCTTATTGCCGTGATGAAGAAAGTACTGTGCTGTAACGTATTGTTGTGCTACGGAAAAGGCAGTCTCATTGTAGCTATACCACAAAAGTTACTACTAAAACATGTTTTACTTTCCAGAATAATACAGAAAAACTGTTCAGATATAAAACAGAAACACTGCAAAAGCAACATTGTAAATTGTCACTCATTGGTAGCATCGTGATAAAATCGTGTAGCTGTCATATAAACTAACCACTGTGTCATCTGGTATCTCACTGAAAGTACTTTAAATCCAGAATGTATTTCCAAGTAAACCAAAATGTTGCATTAAAATCTCGTTAGCAGTACCAGTATATGTTCTAAGTATGTAAGCCTTATAGTCGTTATGTAATCGTGCAACTAACAAGCAAGAATGTACACACACAATAACACTGTGACGTCTGTTCACTATAACAATGCATTCGTAATTTCTGTTTAAATAAGTTCTCTTGGTTCTTGATTGGATATTTAACTTCAAACATTGTTGGAAGGTAACAGTTTCTAAGTCTGACAATCCATACTAGAAATGTGAAGTGAAAAGTTTTATGGCAAAGACAAAGTTAAAAAGCAGATTATCTTTCAATAAACGGCTTTACATGTGAAATGTGGTGTAAACCTTTACTCTTCCTAGTATGCAGAGTTTCAACTTCAACGCAATTATCATGTGGTATACGTCGGATTCTGTAAGGTCCATTGTAAACTAGAAAGAATTTGTGACTCAAGTGTTTCTTCTTATGTGACAATGAATGAGCTTTAATGAGAACTTTCTGACCAAAATATAATTTCTTTGCATCTGCTTTACCGTGTAGTTTTCTCCTTTTGTCTGCTGCAGATTTTATATTTTTAAGAGCCAAATCAATTATGTCTTAGTGTCGAAGTTTACGTGTGTTCGGGAAAGGTACAAGCTCTCTGATTCTGTTCGGTGGTTCTTCATTCTTCAGTACAAGAGTAGCTGGTAAAGCTGTGGAATCATGAGGCATTTCATTCAGCACATTTTGAAATATTTTCTGTCTACAGACCCAGTAAAGAATACGTTTATGATGTACTTTCTTAGAAAAAAGAGCACAAATAATCATTTCCCTTCACAGGATTTGCATACATAATTTTCTTTTCAACTACTTGGTAATTTATTTCATAGATTAAGTTTTTGTGGTGCACCACAAAATGTGGGTTTGCTCTGTTGTGGCCCATTACCTGTCTGCATCTCATTAAACATAGATATTAAGATGTGAACAGACATTTCCCTTTCTGCATTGTTGTCTTTACTGTAATATTTTTCTGCTTGAGCTTTGTCATGTTTAGATATAAGTTATTGCATTTACTGCTGCTGTTTGCCAGGCATAGTGCTAATAAATTTCACTTTGTATTTCTCTGTTAAGCCAGTTTTATTACTGATTTATTTTTATTGTTTGCTGCACATTGCCTTATATTAATTGTAATATTGCAATTGCTCTGCTAATTTATTTTAGTGCTGCTTGCTTTGCCAATTTGAATTTTTTTGGTCATTGCTGTTTGTGTTAATTGTTTTGTGCTGCTGCATTGCCTCGTCCCTTAGTTTAGCATCTGAGCTCAGTAGATTTAAGTTAGCTTAAGATGGGGTAGGCAATATAAGAGAACAAGTTGTGATGAATAGGAAGAAATGCATTGAGAAGCTATAAGAAAATGGTTTGGCTAAAAAGGTATTTTGAAAGAGGATATGAACCAAAAAAGTAGGGTTTAGGGACAATAGGTTTAGGTAGGATTTTCTTGGAAATAAATGATGAGGTAAGATAATGGAAAATAAATAATGAGGTAATAAGTGTGTGAACATATAAATACAGAAAGCATGCTTGGATAGAATTTTTTTGGTGGAAACAAATGTTGAAATAAGAGGAAAGATATAGGGAATGAAGTTTTGGGGTGGACTGCAGTACCAAATGTCACACTGAAAACAAACCCTGTCCTGTATTTTTGTGTTATTACACTATGTGAATTTGTATTTTTCCTGTCTTAATGTGTTTAGCTAATAAGAGTTATGTCGTAGAATTTTTCTGATAATATGTTATTTTCTTTGTAAAGATGTTTAGACATTATGTATTCTGTTCTGTTTTAATGCTCATGTGTGAAGTTGATGTTTCGAAAGTTATTCTGATCTTTTATGTATGTACTCATGTCATAATTCCTGTAACACTGATGTGTATGTTATTTCGATTCTTTTGTAAAGCTTGTACTACAAAAGTTATCTGTATTGTTATGTTCTTTAATGATGTATTTTGTACCTTTGTAATTGTATTCTTATGTCATAAAATTGTAATTGACACCAGTTCATCATATTATTAACTTGTAAGTTCCATTTCACTGCACACGTTTCTGTTGGTCATAGTATATGGACAATATGTGAGAAGTAGGGACTGTTAGTGTTAGCATCTGTGTTAATAATCCAGCAAGGGGCTGGTTAACAGCATTGCTGGTTTTAAGGACAGTTCCAAAAACTTTGTGAGTGCACAAGTGGTGGTTTGTGGACTTGCTGTATTCTCCGCAAGACTCTTCGATGGTGACTGTGCACCTGCACAGTCGCAACAGATGACTGCTGGCCGTCTCTACATGGACTACAGTGGGTCTGTATCTTTGATGACCCACCAATACCATTATTTCTACAAGGACTGCACTGGGTCTGCACCTCTGGTGGCCCACCAATACCATAATCTCTACCAGGACTACAGTGGGTCTGCTGTGTGATGACCTACTTACCAGTATTCTTCAAAACTTCGGATGACTCTGCTGTGGGTTTGCTCTGTTGTGGCCCATTACCCGTCTGCATGTGAAGAGTCAGCACTGTCTTTCTGTTGGAAGGACAACACTACTTCTTCAAGACAGCATGGAAATCCACTACTTCCGTTTGCATTTTCTTTTACTGCTCAGACTTTGAGAAAAAAAAACCACTACAATTTGACAGTGATGAATGATCAGGACTGTCTTTATGGACTGTGAGAAAATTTTAGCTTTTGACCAACATTGTATCAATAAGTGTGTGCATTTGATTTCTTTGTTATTGTAATTATGAAAAATTTTATCAAATCTGTATTGGCCACTGCCTAAATCAATTTGTAAAATTTTTTGTGGGGAGTATGGGGGCTATTTAAGTAGGCCGTTAAAGTTTTTCTATTGGTAACGCCACGTAGCGCTCAGTATGAAAATCACTGGCTGTGCTGTGTGCAGTCTGTGGCTAATTTGCATTGTTGTCTGCCACTGTAGTGTTGGACAGCTGGATGTTAACAGCGCGTAGCGTTGCGTAGTTGGAGGTGAGCCGCCAGCAGTGGTGGATGTGGGGAGAGAAATGGCGGAGTTTTGAAATTTGTAAGACTGGATGTCATGAACTGCTATATATATTATGATTTTTCAACACTATTAAGGTAAATACATTGTTTGTGTTCTATTAAAATCTTTTATTTGCTAACTACGTCTATCAGTAGTTAGTGCTTTACGTAGTTTGAATCTTTTATTTAGCTGGCAGTAGTGGCGCTCGCTGTATTGCAGTAGTTCGAGTAACGAAGATTTTTGTGAGGTAAGTGATTTGTGAAAGGTATAGGTTAATGTTAGACAGGGCCATTCTTTAGTAGGGATTATTGAAAGTCAGATTGCGTTGCGCTAATAATATTGTGTGTCAGTTTAAGGACAGTCATGAATAATTGTTCAAAGGGGACGTTTCATAAAACTGATATTCCGGTAGTTACTGCTCTGTGCCATACGATTGTTTTACAATGTCGCATTTAAACAATTTAATTTCTGTATTTTAAATGTAGGAAAATGTAAGTCCTACAGATGAAGAATGATGCGTGTACATGATGTTTATTTGGGGCTGTATGATAATATTAGAAATTTATAGGTATATATAGCACCAGTAATTGTCCAAAGGATGATCACGTGCCTTTAATCCCCATATTTCCAGGTTTGATCATGGAAGTGAGAGACATAGGACCATATTACCGACAGATCCAACGGATAGCTGGCCGTAGAGAAACTGATGCTAGAAGAGATGAATTTATCAGTGCGTTAGAAGAGTGGGCACGAGTGCTTCCAGATGAACTACAACACGAGTAGATAGATTGTCTATGACGAACAGATGGGTGACAAGTAAAGTCCTGGCAGAGGAAAGAAAACAGAATGGCAATACAAACCACCGAGAACAGATTTTTAGGACCATATCTGAGATATCGAGCTGCTACCGCTAACACAACATCGCTACCTTGGTGGCATAGAGACAGAGTCAACTACGATACTGAGTGGCACTCTTTGGTGTTCCGCGATGATTTTCGCTCCTGTTTGTGGCGATCAGATCGACGCCCAGATGTCCGTCGACGATTAGTTGAAGGATCACAGGAAATCGCCATTTTCGAGACGCATACTGGAATTATGGTGTGTGGATATTGGATGCGATAACTGATTGGTAACTGTACAAGGGAACTTTGACTCTCGTCAGTTTGTGGCAAGAAAGGTAATACCTCTTATCATATCCTTCTATCAATTATTTACGAGAGAATTTGAGCAGCATTCTTACATTGTTTGCGCATATGATTTTATTTACTGTATTGTAAAATCATAAGATGATCAACACCAATTGCAAAATGATTCAGAGAAGATATGTGTATAGCCAAAAGTTGAAAAGTGTGAAGACACCCACATGAGTACTAAAAGGAAACCACTAAATCTCGGTTCCACAATAAATCACATTAATATAAAGCCTGTGAATTCAGCAAAATACTTAGCGATTACAGTTACTTATAACTTAAATTGGAACGCTCAAACAGATAGTAGTGTGGGGAAAGCGAAGGAAAGACTGCGATTTATTAGCAGAAGAGTCAGAAAGTGCAACAAGCCTGTAAAGAGACTGCCTACTCTATGCTTGTCCCTCCCGTTCTAGAGTACTGCTGTGCGTTGCAGGTTGCTTACCAGAGAGGACAGATGGAGCACATCGGAAAAGTGCGAAGAAGCGGTGCTCGTTCGTAGCATCGCGAAATACGGGAGGGAGTGTCAAGGGTGTGATAAGCGAGTTAGTGTGTTAAACATTAAAACAAAGGCGTCTCTCGCTTTTCGCGAGATTTTTGATCACCAATTTTCTCCTCCGAATGCGGAAATATGATGTTGACGCCCACTTACGTATCGTCGTAATAAAATAAGTTTTAAGAGTTGTTCGAGAGTGGAACGGTAGAGAAATATTGTGAAACTGATTCGATGATCCCCCTGCCAGGGAGTTAAGTGTGAATAACAAAGTAGTCACTTTGATGTAATTGTAGATACCAGAAGGGCCAGCTGTTGTTGCTTCCCTCCAGCAGAGGCCCTAGCGGGATTTCTTGGAATTTGGCACGGTTTCCGACGGCGCGGAGCACACTGCGGCAGCCGCTGTGTCGGAAACACGGAGGCAACGCAAAGACATTCCCTCGTTTATTTATGCATCTGAGTCGGTGCAGACGACAGGAAAATTAGCAAACGCACATCGAGAGCCGAAACTTGTTGGACGTGGCGCAGGCGCACGCTCGCCGCCTCGCTTGCTTCAGATAGAAGAGTTCTTATCGTTTCGTTGTACACTCTGCAGGCTATGCAAATTTCATTCCATTTCCGTGCCCATGTCTTCCACAAATTGCACTCGCTTGTGCCTGCAGATACAATCTATTTCTTTTAGATCCTTTGCCGGCCGAAGTGGCCGTGCGGTTAAAGGCGCTGCAGTCTGGAACCGCAAGACCGCTACGGTCGCAGGTTCGAATCCTGCCTCGGGCATGGATGTTTGTGATGTCCTTAGGTTAGTTAGGTTTAACTAGTTCTAAGTTCTAGGGGACTAATGACCTCCGCAGTTGAGTCCCATAGTGTTCAGAGCCATTTGAACCATTTTTTAGATCCTTTGCTCGAAATTGTAGGCAGTCACATAACAAAAACTCCTGCAGTAATATTACAACTAGTACTCAGAACACCGATCCGCTCCACACTCTCGTAAAACAGAAATCTAGTTTATCTCACCTTATGTCTAGTAGGTAGAGGTTGAAGTGAAGGAAGTAAAAATCTAGCAATCACGCGACGAAGGGAAAGGGGAGAGGACAGGAAAGGGGAGAGGGCAGGAAGTTTGTGAATATTTGATATTCCGCCTCGCTATAAGTGTTGTCTCGCTTTGTCAGCACTCAATATGTGCTTGCTCTTGCACTGCAGGCACACTCAGTTTCTTCTATTTGAAATCTGCTTATCGATTATTAATAGCTACTTAGAGGCACCATGAACTTAACGTATTAGACCCATGTTATTTACAACTATTGTAGATGAGCCGTGTGCTGCTCATGCCCGTGCCGTTATTGTTTGACATCTCGTCTTGGCGGTACTGATATCTCGTTTCTTATTCGATTTACTGGCGTCACTAAGTTGCTGGATTGCCTGCCCATGAGTGGCAGTAGCAGCGCTTATCGATAAGAGCACTGGAGCGACCGCTAGTATTTCTGGGTCGTCGTGTGTTGTGAGTTCAGTCGGGACAGGGCAGCAGTGAGGTCGGGATAGCCATGACTCGCCCGACTGTTGCCGTCACACATCACTTGAGTGGGGACGATACTGGTTGGTTGTTCGGTCGGTCGTCTCATTGGACGGCACATATTTGGTCGCCGACCACTTCTGGGTTCTCCGTGTGTGTCGACTTGTGATTCGTCCTTTTTGTTCCTATCATTGGTTTTAGTACTGTTCAAGTTGTTTGTGGAAGTGTTTTCGTGCAACCATGTGTAGCTTGTGTGGATTTTGACCGAGCAGCTATTTTACTGGTGTGTGCGTGGTGCATAAGTCGGTCGGTTGGGGCAGAGCAGCGAGGAATTCTCCATGGTGCGCGGTCAGGCCGGGACCACTGGCGGCGTGCATGTGCTGTCAGATTGTGAGGCGCTATCTGCGAAAGCTACAAAGTTCGTTGCCCACCGAACCTGGACTCTGATGTTGAATGATCAGCTAACCTGTTTGAAACCTCAACTCCTGTGACATCTATTAGTTCATTGCCGGTTGTTGCTTCCTTGGCCGTTCCAGCTACCAGCAACGTATGGTGTGTTGCAGTCGGCGAAATTTTGCAGCCGTTTTCCAGTATGGACTTTAACTGTTAAATTGATTGTGACTTATCAGTGAAGTGCACCAGCGGTATTTTCTGCCTTGCGGCCGTTAACGCCCCAGTTACCTGCCCTGGTCGTTAGCGTAGTTTTCCGGCAGTGTGTTTTTCCTCGCTGTGGTGATGCTGTCCTGAGGAGGAACGAGCTGGCCGAATATTTACTATACTTCGAGGCTGGGCGCAGTCTACTTCAGGGCTAGCTGGCTGCTCTTTTCCGTTAACAGAACCTGGAGGCTGCAAGTCTGCCTGAGTGAAAGTGTCGTAAGACACAGCTGTTCTCTCCCGGTTGGGTGTCTACTGATGTTATAGTAAACCAGTTGTCGTGAGTGTTCAAAAATGGCTCTGAGCACTATGGGACTCAACTTCTGAGGTCATTAGTCCCCTAGAACTTAGAACTAGTTAAACCTAACTAACCTAAGGACATCACACACATCCATGCCCGAGGCAGGATTCGAACCTGCGACCGTAGCGGTCTCGCGGTTCCAGACTGCAGCGCCTAGAACCGCACGGCCACCTCGGCCGGCCTGTCGTGAGTGTAATTCAGCCTAATCAGCATAAGCTGTATGAGTTTTTTTTTTTCGCGTGTTTGAACAGTCCTGGTCCAATATCCAACTTGTCATTCTTGATTCGTTTGCCGTTTGATGTCATCTGAGCTTCCACTCATGATTTCTGTAACGAACCCTCTCTTTATTGAACCGCCAGCTTTATCGGAATTTCTTGAAAAGTTTTGTAGCACAGCAGATATATTAATAAACTTTTTGACGCTTTGCACATTTCTCCTTGGGTGCGATTTGAAGTTTTACTGTGTATTTACCTTTTTTTTGGGGGGGGGGGGGGGGGGGAGTTTAGGGCGCAAAACATCTAAGGTCATAAGCGCCCAGTATAGACCGTAGAATGCTGTGACCGCGAGGGTAAAAATACGTTTAGAGGTCCAATACAGAAAGGAACAAAATACAAATCTAAAACGTCAAGACGTTACGAAAGATTATCTAAAACACGTCGACAAACCCCGGAGTCACCAGGTAGAAATGAAATCTCTTTTGTCATATTACTGCTTTTTAAAGAACTTAAAACGCGAGCCACAGCTCGCACGTCATCTGCTAAAATGTCCAGCAAAGCGGGTGGCAGCCCGACCCTGAGACCTAAGTGGCTAAAATAGGGGCAAAGGATCAAGAAATGACTGTCTGTTAATGGCTGGCTAAAGAAAGGACAGCTGGGTGCAGGGTCGCCACTCAACAAGTGGTGGTGAGTAAAGCGGCAGTGCCCTATTCGCAACCGAGCTAACAATACTTCTTCAGGGCGAGACAGCCGGGAGGAAGTCGACCGTACTGTTGGGAGAGGTTTGACTTCTCCGAGTTTGTACCCATGATGGGAGCACCAATGGTCATGCCAAAGTGACGTGATACACCTATAGAGAAAATTACAAATATCTCGCGAGGGAACAGAGTAAAAGGCAGGTCAGCCGAGATGGACTGCGGCCTTGGCTGCAGCATCAGTAGCGTCATTCCCAGGCACACCAACACGGCCAGGAACCCACATGAACATCACTTGGGAACAAATGGAGGCAGTCCTGGATCCGTCGGACAATGGAGTGGACTGGTTCTGATCATCCAGACTCTGAAGGGCACTGAGGGAGTCAGAGTAGATCACACGGCGAGTGAGCTGGAGTAGTGAACAGCCTGATAGAGGGCAAAAAGCTCTGTGGTAAAACTCATGCACTGATCTTGAAGCCGGTATTGAAACTTATCATTCCCGACGACAAAAGCACAGCCCAAACCGTGGGCGGACTTGGAACCATCAGTGTACAAAAATATGCTACCGGCAAGTTGTGAGCGAAGTTCCAGAAATTTGCAGCGATGGGTCAGCTCGGGAGTTTGATCCTTCTGGAACGAGCTGAGGCCAAAATGAACACAAACCTGTGCCTGAATCCAAGGTGGTGAAGCGCTCTCACCCGTTCGGAAAGTGACAGGGAGTGTGAACTGCAGCTACTGACGCAGGTGACGAAAGTGGACGCCGGGAAGCCGCAGAGAAGAAACGTACGTCTCGTATTGGCGGTCAAGAATGTCATCAAAAAAAGGGCCAAAGGTTGGGTGGTCTGGCGTGGAAGAAAGCCGACACGCATACCTACTCACTAGGATGGCGCCGGAATGACAGTGGTAGTTCACTGGCTTCGGTGTATAGACTCTCAACTGGGCTAGTACGGAAGGCACCAGTGGCGAGAAGGATCCCCAAATGGTGGACTGTATTTAGACGGCGTAAGATAGACGGCCGTGCAGAGGAATAGACAATGCATCCATAATCCAACTTAGAGTGGACAAGAGATCGATAGAGACGGAGGAGAACAGTCTGGTCAGCTCCCCAGTAGGTGGCACTCAATACATGAAGGACATTGAGATACCGGGTGTAGTGTGCAGCCAGGTAGGACACGAGAGGAGGCTAATTGATATTTCCTATCGAGCGCCCTAAGAATTTCGTTGCATCCACGAACGGGAGGTCATTTTGGCCCAGTCGTAAAGACGGTGGAAGAAACGCCATGTACCACCAGAAGTTTCTAATTTGGTATCAGAAAAGCGGAAACCATTTGTGACACTCCAAGAATAGAGACGGTCCAGACTACGTTGAAGACAGCGTTGCAGAAGACACGTCCGCTGGGAGCTGCGATAAACAGCAAAGTCGTCAACGAATAGAGAACCGGAAATGCCAGCTGGAAGGCAGTCAATAATTGGGTTGATGGCTACGGCGAAGAAGGAAGACACTCAGTACAGAGCCCTGAGGCATCCCGTTCTCCTGTGAAAAGGTGTGGGATAAGGAGGAACCCACACCTACCCTGAAAACTCAATCTATTAAAAATTCCCGGATGAAAGTGGGAAGACGACTACGAAGGCCCCATGTGTGCATAGTACATAGAATGCCTGTCAGCCAACAGGTATCATTGGCTTTCTCCAAATCAAAGAACACAGCGTATATATAACGCTTCTGCAGAAAATTATTCATGATGAACTTCGACAGGGAGACGAGATGATCAACCGCCGAGCGGCGCTTGCGGAACCCACACTGAGCATCAGTGAGAAGATGGTGTGACTCCACCCACCACACTAGTCGACCATTGATCATGCGTTCCATCACTTTACAAACGCTGCTGGTAAGATAAATTAGGCGATAGGTGGAAGGAAGAGATTTATCTTTATCAAGCTTAAGTAGGGGGACAATAGGAGCTTCCTGCCAAAGCATGAGAGTTACACCGTCAGTCCAAATACGGTTGTAGGTATCGAGGAGAAAGCATTTTCCTGCAGGAGGAAGATTCTGCAGCATGTAGACGTGGGTTGTATCGGGCCAAGGAGCAGAAGACCTGGATGAGGAGAGAGCACGCTCGAGCTCCCTCATAGTAAAAGGAATATTGCAGCATTCTCGACTGAAAGAGAGAAAAGAGATTGCATGAGCTTCCTCCACCTTTTTCCGAGGAAGGAAGGCAGGATATTACTGGGTGGAGCATGAAACCTCTGCAAAGTACCGGCCCAAAGCGTTGGAAATATTTGCAGAGTGGACTATCACGTTTCCCGCCACAGTCATGCCAGGGAGTGGAGAGTGAGCGGTAGTTCTGGAAAGCCGACGCAGGCTTCCCCAAACGAGAGAGGACGGAGTAAAACTGTAGAACGAGCTGGTGAAGAAAATCCAGCAAGCTTTCTTGCTCTCCCTGATAGTTCGCCGTCTCTGCGCACGTAGTTGCTTGTAGCAGATGCAGTTCATTAACGTAGGATGACGGTGAAAGACACGAAGCGCATGTCGTCGGGCACGAATCTCATTGCCGCACTCCACAGTCCACCAAGGGACCGGGACCAGACGGGGAGAAGTAGTAGTACGGCGGATAGAGGATTCGGAACCCGAGAGAATAACGTCCACGAGGTGCTCGACCTGACCACGTTCACGGTCGTTCGTCAAAACTGCCAAGGAGGAACAGAGTCTTCAAGCAGTAAGAGAGAATTTCCAATGAGCGGGCTGCTGTGGGGGCTATGACTGTACAAGCGAGTCACACGCGGGAAGTGGTCACTCTAGAAAGTATCGGAAAGAGCACACCACTCGAGACGTCGAGCGAGCTGGGCGGAGCAGATCGAGAGGTCTAAGTGGGAATAAGTGTGCGTGGAATCAGAGAGAAACGTGGCACACAAGATTAAGATGATTAAGTAGATCCACCAAAAGAGAACCTCTCGGGCAGGCGACAGACGAGCCCCAAAGAGGATGATGGGCACTGATGTCACCAAGGAGCAGAAAGGGTGGAGGAAGCTGAGTAACAAGCTGCATCAGATCTGCCCTAGTGACAGCAGAAGACGAAGTCATATGAATGGTGCAGAGGGAAAAGGTAAATTCGTGAAGGGAAACACGAGCAGCTACTGCTTGCAGGTGGGTGTGCAAGGGGATAAGACGATGACAAACATCATCTCGTAGAAGCAGCATGCCCCCACCATGAGCAGGAATCCCCGCCGTAAGGGTAAGGTCCATCCGCAGCGAAGTAAAATGGGAAAGAGCAAATTGGTCTTCAGGACGTGGCTTGGTTTCTTGGAGACACACTACAAGCATACATTGGGATCGCAGAAGCAGCTTGAGGTTCGCCCTGTTAGACTGAAGGCCACGGATATTCCGTTGTAAAATGGCCACAAAATTTAGGAACATCGGAGAATGAATAAGAAACACTCAGCTCGACAGCCGCTTAGGGCGATCTGTCGAGGGTGGGCGGCCACTGGAATCCACAGGTGGAGGATCTTCGTCCATCAACTCAGCGGGATCAATGGAGCTTCCCCGGTGTCGGTCAGTTGAAAAGGACCGACGAGTCGCGGAGGGCGGACGAAGCGTAGAGGGAGAAAACTGTTTGCCTTTGGATGATTGTTTTGACTTTTGGCGATCGGCAGACGAGCCAGACTACTGCGGACTCGAGGTACGCAAGAGATCTTCCCGGGAACAAATCTTTTTGAGTTGACGGTTGGCTGGCTGCGTTGCAACTGTCTTGGCCGGTGAGGCCAAAGAGCAGGTGTCAGAAATTACAGCCCGGGAAGCGGTAGACAGTTTCAGCATGAACTTTGCCACCATCAACTGAACTGTAAGTCACAAGTTTGCGTAGCCATGTTTCTTGTGGGATGGGGAGAGGCTAAAACGAAGTTGCAGTTTCCAGACGAAGTGACATTCGGTTTACGGCTCACGAACAGTTTTCGGGCAAGTGAACAGGGAAAGAGCAAAACGAGGAAATAGCAGTACAGGGAAAGAGCAGTGCAGGGAAAGAGCAGTGCAGGGAAAGATCAGTGCAGGGAAAGATCAGTGCAGGGAAAGATCGGTGCAGGGAAAGAGCAGTGCAGGGAATGAGTGGTGCGGGGAAAGGGCAGTGCAAGGAAAGGGCGGTGCGGGGAAAGGGCGGTGCGGGGAGAAGGCGGTGCGGGGAGAGGGCAGTGCGAGGAGAGGGCGGTGTGAGGAGAGGGAGGTGCAGGGAGAGGGCGGTGCGGGGAGGGGGCGGTGCGGGGAGGGGGCAGTGCGGGGAGGGGGCAGTGTGGGGTGGGGGTGGTGCGGGGAGGGGGCAGTGCGGGGAGGGGGCAGTGTGGGGAGGGGGCGGTGCGGGGAAGGGGCGTTGTGGGGAGGGGGCGGTGTCAGGAGGGGGCGGTGCGTGGAGGGGGCAATGTGGGGAGGGGGCAGTGCAGGGAGGGGGCGGTGCGGGAAGGGGGCAGTGCGGGCAGGGGGTGGCACGGGCAGGGGGCGGTGCGGGCAGGGGGCAGTGCGGGCAGGGGATGGTGCAGGGAGGGGGCAGTGCGGGAAATGTCGGTGCAGGGAAAGAGCAGTGCGGGAAATGTCGGTGCAGGGAAAGAGCAGTGCGGGGAAAGGGCGGTACGGAGAAACGGCAGTGCGGGGACGGGGCGGTTCGGGGAAGGGGCAGTGCGGGGAAGGCGCGGTGCGGGGAATGGGTTGTGCGGGGAAGGGGCGGTGCCGGGAAAGGGTGGTGCTGGGGAAGGGCGGTGCCGGGGAAATGGCAGTGCTGGGGAAAGGGCAGTGCGTGGAAAGGGCGGTGCGGGGAAAGGGCGGTGCAGGGAAAGGGCGGTGCCAGGAAAGGGCAGGGCCGGGGAAGTGCGGTGCAGGGGAAGGGCGGTACAGGGGAAGGGCAGTGCATGGGAAGGGCGGTGCAGGGAAAGGGCGGTGCAGGGAAAGTGCGGTGCAGGGCATGAGCGGTGCAGGGAATGAGCGGAGCAGGGAATGAGTGGTGCAGGGTATGAGCGGTGCAGGGAAAGTGCGGTGCAGGGAATGAGCGGTTCAGGGAATGAGCGGTTCAGGGAATGAGCGGTTCAGGGAAAGTGCGGTGCAGGGAAAGTACGGTGCAGGGAATGAGCGGTGCAGGGCATGAGCGGTGCAGGGAATGAGCGGTGCAGGGTATGAGCGGTGCAGGGAAAGTGCGGTGCAGGGAATGAGCGGTTCAGGGAATGAGCGGTTCAGGGAATGAGCGGTTCAGGGAAAGTGCGGTGCAGGGAAAGTGCGGTGCAGGGAATGAGCGGTGCAGGGCATGAGCAGTGCAGGGAATGAGCGGAGCAGGGAATGAGCGGAGCAGGGAATGAGCGGTGCAAGGTATGAGCGGTGCAGGGAAAGTGCGGTGCAGGGAAAGTGCGGTGCAGGGAATGAGCGGTGCTGGGAGTGAGCGGTGCAGGGAACGAGCAGTGCAGGGAATGAGTGGTGCAGGGAAAGTGCGGTGCATGGAATGAGTGGTGCAGGGTATGAGCGGTGCAGGGAAAGTGCGGTGCAGGGAAAGTGCGGTGCAGGGAATGACCGGTTCAGGGAATGAGCGGTTCAGGGAAAGTGCGATGCAGGGAAAGTGCGGTGCAGGGAATGAGCGGTGCAGGGAAAGTGCAGTGCAGGGAATGAGCGGTGCAGGGTATGAGCGGTGCAGGGAAAGTGCGGTGCAGGGAATGAGCGGTTCAGGGAATGAGCGGTTCAGGGAATGAGCGGTTCAGGGAAAGTGCATTGCAGGGAAAGTGCGGTGCAGGGAATGAGCGGTGCAGGGAATGAGCAGTGCAGGGAAAGTGCGATGCAGGGAATGTGCAGTGCAGGGAATGAACGGTGCAGGGAACGAGCGGTGCAGGGTGGTGAGCCCCCTGGAGTGAATTTCCCTTTAAGCTAATGTGCATTTTAGAACGTTAAGTAGAATTTGCCTATTGCTCAATTTTTTTAACTTTTTTATCTGATGTAATTTACAGACACACTTGTTACGAAGTTTTATGGAATGTTTAACCGTTCCATGTTTTGTTAAGCTTGTACTACTTCGTTGACGCACTTTTATATATATCTTGCACATACAGATTTAATTGGGGCTGTGGTATTATCCATCCGAAATTATTTTGTCACGCTTGAAGTGAATTATTGACTTATTTGTTACTAGGGATGTAATTTTAATCGTTTTTAATAGTGAAGCATGATTGGTACGCCATGTTCCATCTACTGTAATGGTTTTAAACTGTTTCTCCAGTATGTGGTTTTTTTCGTAGATTCTTTCATTAATCTGCTACAGGGTGACTTGTTAATTAGTGGTGAATTAGTTCTCTTTCTGGCATGTGCCACTGACTTAAGGTTTACTTAAATTTAGTCCATGTATGGGTAAATAAATGTTGAAGGGTTTATTAAATGAAATAAAAATTGTTGTAGCAGGAGACAAAAAGGACTCACAGCTCAAACTAGTCCTACCACTCCCTCTAGCAAGACAACAACATTAAGCCGCCTAAAGATAACTGGAGTTCGAAATTCGTTGTAAATAATTATTTATCAGCAGCTATTGGCTGTTAAATATGACGTTCTCCAAATACTTATGAGTTGTCTGGCCATAAAACATATATACTAGTTTTTAAAATAATGCTGAGCTACTGATGGGCTGATAATAGATACCGGGTATGTTACAAGCACTGTAACGGAAGAGAAAGTGATAGACGCGGAATAACGTCTGACAGATAATACCTTGTAAAGAGTTCACAATCTTGAACGGGAATAAAGTGAGGTAGGAAAACCGTCGTTTTCAACCATCCCCAGCTTTACGGGAGGCAGAAGAAACTGAAATGTGAAAGGCTGAACGACGAATTAAGACGGCGTCTTCGCTAGTGTGAGTGCAGTGGGGGGCCATCCGTCACGCTGCTCTGATTCAGGATGCAGAGAGGAGTTTGTTGCTGGCTTAACGCGTTCTGCTATCTGCAGACGCGAAGACACGCAGCGTGGCCTTTTGTGCCGGCAGTGGCGAGTGCCCCGTGACCTTTGGCCCGGTTAACAGGTCTCAGCGTCTATGTAGGCAGGGAGGAGTTCAGCTGAGTGCCGGGACAGGGCGTGCCATTTGCCGTAGGCGGGGGTAGCGATGGTCGTAATTGGCGCAAGGGGTGGTGGAGGGGTGGTGGGGGAGGGGAAGAGGTGCGATGTACCAGCCTCGTAACACTTTTCAGCCGCTGCTACTAATCCTTTTTTCAACAGATTTACGGAGCAAGTAGGAGACGAATTTCATGACATTATGCACTTTAAGATCAAGGAAGACACTTCTTTCACGTTGGCGACCTTCAGTGTACTTGGCGGGTCCAAATGAGGTTGGTGAATGGATCCAACTTAAAGTTACAATCTTCATCTTCTGTTTCTTCACTTCACGTATTAAGCAAATTGCCTGCTACTGTACTCCATCCCTTGTTTGGTCTTCATACATTTCTTTTTTCAGTATATTTGTAATTGAGAGCCTTTGTCGGGAGTCTTTTTCAACCCGTACAGTTTACACGTTCCTTCCATTTCCTTTTACTTAGCGTTAAGGTGATATATTTCTATACTCTTCTTGCATCCTCATTTCTTTTACGACCTTTCCTTCTACATAATTACACTTTCTTTAGAAACTTCGTTTATTGAGCTTGTATTCTGATTTTTTGCTTTCTCGTTGACGCCATGCTTAACTTTCATAGGTTAGTGTTGGTACTGCTGTCGTCTTGCGATCGCTCCACATACGAAAGAAAATTTATTTAATTCTTGGTCCACGTTATGGTTATATTCGTAAGTGATGGCTCATCCTAGATATTTAAAATGTTTAACTTCCTGGAAAATTTTATTATTCAGGACTATTTTGGATCTTAGTAGTTGTATGCCACGAAATGTCATCACTTTAGTTATATCTACAGGCATTGTTAGATTATAATGTGAGACTAACTGCTGCAAATTATAGACCCCCATTTGAAGGTTATCTTCCTTCTCTGCAACCAGAGTTGGATCATTTGCATATAAAAGTAAATTTATTGTAGTGTCACGATCGAAACATATTCCTTTTTTATTGAAGATTTTCATTTAGTCCGCCCCGATAACTGAGTGGTCAGTGCGGCGGTGTGTCACGCCAAGGGGCCCGGGATCGATTTTCGGCTGGGTCGGAGATTTTCTCCGCTCAGGGACTGGGTGTTGTGTTGTCCTCTTTACCATTTCATCACCAGTGGAAGGCAACGGGAAACCACCACTGGAATCACTTCCCTAGAAGCTCACGCAGTCGACCTCTCTGATGAGGCTTCCCCCATGACAAGACCTGCCGTAAGGCAGAACACAAAGTTTAAGTTCATTTAGTAATCACTTCATCTACCTATATATTGAAGAATGGTGGAGAAATACAGCCTTCTCGACGTACACTTTGTATGTCATCATTGGCTTTATGATTTTATTTCCCACGTGTACATTAATTTCGATGTTGTTGTGTAGCCATTTGGTAGTATGTATTAGATGAGATGGATTACCTCGTTTAGTCATTATATTCCATATTATTTCTCTGTTCACAAATCAAATGCCTTTCCAAAACATATAAAAGCAAGATTGGCTTCCCTGATGAATCATCGTCTCTTTTCTATAACTTGTTGCAGTGTAAATATGTTATCAATAGTTGATAGTCCCTTTTTAAAAGTTCCTCGGATATTAAATCTTTCATGATATTTTTTAGTCAACCTACTATTATTTGCAGAAAAACTCGTTTCGATATCTCGAACTGTTCACGAAGTACTCTCTAAGACATTAAAAAAGAGGGACGCACCACAAGAAATTATCCAAATCGGGCGGAAATGCGATGTACATTTAAAAGTTGGATGATTTATTCAGAAGAATGAGCTTCACAAGTTAAGCACGTCAGCAACACATTGGTCTACCTCTGCCCCTTATGCAAGCAGTTATTCGACTTGTCATTGCTTGAAATATTGGATGTCGTTCCAAGGAATACCGTGACAAATTCTGTCCAACTGTTGCGTTAAATCGTCAAAGGCTTGAACTGGTTGGAGGGCCTTGCCCATAGTGATCCAAACATTCTTAAATGGGGAGAAATCCGGCGACCTTGCTGGCCAATGTAAAGTTTGGCAAGCACGAAGACAAGCGGTAGAAACTCTCGCCGTGTGCCAGGATAGCTTGCCAGGAAGGGCAACAAAACTGGGATTAGAATATCGTCGACGTGCCACGGCGCTGCAAGGGTGCTTCGGATGACAACCAAAGGGATCATCTACATCTACGTGATTACTCTGCTATTCATGATAAAGTGCCTGGCAGAGGGTTCAACGAACCACCTTCATGCTGTCTTTCTACCGTTCCACTCTCGAACGGCACTTAAATTTTTCTGTGCGAGCCCTGTTTTCTCTTATTTTATCGTGACGATCATTTCTCCTTATGTAGGTGGGTGCCAACAGAATGTTTTCGCAATCGGAGGAGAAAACTGTGATTGAAATTTGATGAGGAGATTCCTTCTCAACGAAAAACGCCTTTGTTTTAATGATCGCCACTCCAATTCACGTATCATGTCTGTGACACTGTCTCACCTATTTCGCGATAATTCGAAACGAGCTGCCCTTCTTTGTACTTTTTCGATGTCATCCATCAGTCCCACCTGATGCGGATCCCACACCGCACAGCAGTACTCCGGAATAGGGTGGACAACTGTAGTGTAAGCAGTCTCTTTGGTGGACCTGTTGCACTTTCTTTCTGCCAATGAATCGCAGTCTTTGGTTTGCTCTACCCACAATATTATCTATGTGATCGTTCCGATTTAGGTTATTTGTAATTGTAATCCCTAAGTATTTAGCAGAATTTACAGGCCTCAGATTTGTGTGACTTATCGCTTAATCGAAATTTAGCTGACTTCTTTTAGTGCTCATGTGAATAACTTCGCACTTTTCTTTATTCAGGGTCAATTGCCACTTTTCGCACCATACAGATATCTTATCTAAATCATTTTGCAAGTCTTTTTGAGCATCTGATGACTTTACAAGACGGTAAATGACAGCATCATCTGCAAACAGGCTAAGACGGCTAGTTAGATTGTGAATGATGTGAAAAGAAATGGTACTACGGACCCTCACTCCTGGTTGTCGGGTCTCAGGACAGGCGACGGTGTGATTGTCATCTCACGTCTTCAGAGTATTATCTAATTAACTGTAACAAGAATACTGTCGACGTACCGCTGTGCCTCAAATGACGACGGAAGGGGTAGAAATGTAAATGAGCGTTTGGCGTCATTGGCCGGGAGGCCCCTTAAGGGGCAGGTCCGGCCGCCTTAGTGCAGGTCTTTCGACGCCACATTGGGAGACCTGCACACACCCAGTCCCTGATTGGAGAAAATCCCCGACCCATCCGGGAATCGAACCCGAGCCCCATAGGACGGCAATCCGTCACGCTGACCATTCAGCTATAGTGGAGGACAACGAAAGGGGTAATGATATGGAATTAAATGGCAGCCCACACCGTCACTCATGGTTGTCGGGCCGTATGGTGTACGACGAGCATATTAGTATCCCACTGCTGTCTGGGGCATCTCCAGACACGTCTCCGCTTGTCATTAGATCCGATGGGGGATTCATTTTTGAAGACAACTCCACTCCAGTCAATAAGATTCGAGGTTCAAATGGTTCAAATGGCTCTGAGCACTATAGGACTTAACTTCTGAGGTCATCAGTCCCCTAGAACTTAGAACTACTTATACGTAACTAACCTAAGGGCATCACACACATCCATGCCCGAGGCAGGATTCGAACCTGTGACCGTAGCGGCCGCGCGGTTTCAGACTATAGCGCCCAGAACCGCTCGGCCACAACGGCCGGCAAGATTCGAGGCCCAGTGTGCCGACACCACTGTAAATGTGCATGCTGACGTACAGTGATCAATGATAGTCGGCGCAAGTGGAGCTTAGAGCACAGCCCCCTTTAGCATTTTAAAGAACATAGTTCTAATATAGGAAAACAGCGATCTGTAAATAAACTGGAAGGAGTCTTGATGGTTTAACTTTTTAAATGGTGTCTGGTTTCGATCTTTTTATCAGATCATCTTCGGACCATAAATGTCTCACGGAGGCGGTGGCGCATGACAATTCTCTTGTTTGTGGCTTGTGGTGTACCGCCCCCTTTCTCTGAGCCGGCTATTAGTGGTGCGTGTGGTCACTGAAGCACCAGCTGCCCGTCTGATCGAAGACAAGATGAATCTGGGGCTCTCTGGTGATTGCTCGCTCCTCACATTCTGCCTCTTTAGTTCGACAGCTTTCTTCTTGACACTGTGTTCGGCTATGGTTCACCCATTCCTGGAAACATCGTCGAACAGAGCCATCGCTCCTATTCAAATGTGGAGCAATTCGCCGGTTACTCCAGACGGGGCCCCAGGACACGTCCTCTATAAAATGTTGACGTCTGCGCATATTATTCACGCACCTGTCGATGAGGCATCGCTACACTCCAGCTGAGCACACGGAATGAAATTCTCCAGGACTTTAAGCCCTGTTATCGATGTGTGCCCTGTTCCCTATGCTTGACAACTGTGCTCTGAAATTGCGCTCCAGCGTCACACATTCACCCGTCGTCTGTCAAAGTATACAATTTTGCATTTTCCGTCACATCTGCATGACTATCAGTTTGTGACCAATTTGCATAACGTGACGCGATTCGTCCATCGTTGTGTTTTATATCTGTGCAATTAATTACCCACAGTTGATTTGCATAATGTCCTTGGAGTTTTTCATCAGTTTTGTCTACAGATGGGTGACGATATATTGAGTGTGTAATAAGCGTGCATGAGGTACAAACGAGCAGTGATAATTCTTAATTAATGAGGGCAGAAAGCAAGCAGATAGATACCAGAGAATGGTCGGTGTGAGCGTGGATGACACTGCTTTAGAAAAGCGGATGACTCCTATAGCCGTTAAGAAACGGTACAACGCCTACACAGGGTGTGACCGACATTCGGTTTATGGCCAATGAAAGTGACGTGAAGGCGACCTATCAATAAATTTGTTCGACGTGTATACTAATGTTGTTCATAAGAGCATGAAAAAAGATTACCATGAACAACAAAATATCGGCCCGCATAAAAAAAAAAAAGTTCAAATGTGTGTGAAATCTTATGGGACTTAACTGCTAGGGCCATCAGTCCCTAACCTTAACCACTACCTAACCTAAATTATCCTAAGGACAAACACACACACCCATGCGGGAGGGAGGACTCGAACCTCCGCCGGGACCAGCCGCACAGTTCATGACTGCAGCACCTTGAGACCGCTCGGCTAATCCCGCGCGGCTCGGCCCTCCTCATCTGAAAGATCAGTTACACCTTTTTGGCCTGTTCACGATCTCCTTAAAAACTCAAATACTGTACTGTAATGAAAACTTAATGGATATAATAACCTGTTAGTTGGAGTAGTAACCGACAAATTGACGCGGTTGTTCAATACATAGTAAAACCGTCTAGAACATGTAAACTACTAGCCGCTATAAACAGCGGTTCCTTTGATTTTTTTAAATTTATTCTATTTCTAGGAGCTAGAACCCTCTAACAGAATCATTCGAACATGGCTAATGATACGGACGAAATCTGTAATTTTCATGAAAATTAACGAAGTTGGTAACTGGAACTCAGTCTTCACTTTCACTTACAAGTTTGATAAATCAGATTAAAATATTCTACTTGGATAAATGTTATTGAAGAAGTTAATATATTTAAATTATAAACTTCTTAATGCTGTTCACTGATTTTAGTATTTTCCTACACAAACAAAGCAATCGTTTCCTGCTGATAGCCTCTCAATGCAGTCAGAAACGATCGTCTCTCGCCTGACCCTAATGAAGTTTCTAATTGGCGTAAATACTATTAATTATATACAAATAAATCAACACCAGAAAAACCGCTCATCGTAAGTAGAAGAAAGTAACATGCTCTCACATCCGAAAAATGGAAATAAAATCTGCGAAATAAATAAAGAAGAAGAAATTGGGTCGTTTTTCCATACTTAATTTTCAGCATTATATTGCCATACAACGATTTAATACATCTAATGAGATATTATCGACTGCAAGATGTAACGAAAGATTGACAAATTGATGCTAAAAAGACCTGAACTACAGAAAAGTCACCTAAGCTGTAAGTTATATGAAAAATTATGTCATGGCCTTAAGCGCTATGATGAAATAACTAGACAATCTGCTTCAATTTTATGAAGAATGCGTAACTCTGAATGCGGACCTAATGTCAACACTGGAAACCTGTAACAACATGATCTTTAGTGTCAGCTCCCACAGAGATCGCTGTGGCACATCCAGTCAACACATTTATCGTTTCATTAAAGACAGAAGTGTTTCTTGTACGTGACAGGTAACTTCGTTAATGATATTTTATGATGGAAGCTATCATTCTGTTTTGTGTTGTGAAATATTATTAATCCTAACAGCATGGTTAGTATAAGACTTACTGTTTTAACATTATTGAACTGCTGGCCGAAACACCCTGCCAGGTTAAGTCGACTGAAAAGTTTCGCCCTACAAATGGAATAACGTAACGTTTCAGAACAATAGAGTAATTGGAGTCTTTTTTATTTTAATCACCATTGAAATACACATGTGAATATAATTTGAATAATTTGCAACCCTATATGAATTTATTGAATACCGAACAGAAAAGGAAACGGACCTGAATGGACTTTTTACCGTCAATGTCGTCCCACCAAACGTCGGTTCAAAGCATACCAAGTGGCATATGGAGCGAGGACTGGCTGTCAAAGGGCAGAGTACCCTTTCGAACACTTATTAAAACTAACATAGATTACACTCTTGCAAATTTTTACGTCCATGCGGGGGAAGTAAGGACATGGAAATAAAATAATTCACAAGAACTATACATCTAAATTACAATAAAACCTTTTAAAATTTCCAAATTCTTAAGACACTCCGGTAAGACAAACTTTTTTTTCTTTTGTTAATCATAGGTTGGTCATTTAAACAAAGTGAGTGTAACAAACACCTGGGTAGTTATCCACTAGATACTAAACTGTCAGCCTTGAAACGAAGGACACACTGATAAATTATGCAATCAAATGCAATGACAGTGGTTTGCAACAACTATAAAAATACGAGCCTTAAAAAATGTAACGTAGTTTCCTACGACTGAACATCCGTCAACACAGTCAAGGTGTCCCAGTCCGCTGCAGTCTCGGTATTGCTAATAGCCGTCATCCCTCATTCGGTGGCAACCGATATTACATCGTTTCCAGTAGGACTTCCAGTGCCCATCCATACTCCTCACAGGTCAAACACTTTCACTGACATAATCTGAACACAACCATAAACCGTTCTTGGAAAGGAAGACTATTGTAAATGATAGTCACCGCATATCGAATTCCATTTAGTATCTATACCAGTAGGTAAAATTGTACTCATATGGCTATAATATTGGAAGTACGGCGAGATTTACAATTAATTTAACGCGTTACCACTGCATACGAGAAGCTGTGGTGGTATTTCTCATTTCATCAGTGAACGAAAATTTGTTTTTGGTGAAGGATACGTGGAAAGAGGGAGGACATAATGTCCACATTTCTAAGAACGTTCTAATTCCAAATTCGATAAAATACTAGGTATGAATATCAGAACCTAAAATTTTACTGATACTCTATAACATTTGGAGTATCATTTGGGTTGACTGCTTTAAGACGTTGCCACTGAAGAAGGAAAAGAGAGGTGACCTTTCTCAAATCGTTGGCTTATGAAAACTATAACTGTTGTTATGAATTCATGGGAAGAAGTAAGACATTATCTCCTTGTGCGTGCCGTAGTCTTCTTGTGAAAACCGGTTTATTTGCCAAATCGCTGTGATAAGACAGTTGATGAAGTACTAATTTCGGCAATAAGTGATGCCATCTTCAGATGTATAAAAAGAAAATACGTCGAGGTTACGGCTTACAGTCATATAAAAAACATGTTGTACTGCATATTCAACAGCTCATTCACATAAATTACGTACAAATAAAACCGGGCAGTGGTAGTTACATAACACAACGGTTAAATCACTCTGTCACATTAGGACTATACAAAATTCTGTAAAATAATAACTCCCATAAAATTCTGCTCATATGAACAGATACAATACATAGTCAGAATAAAATCCATACTAATATTATAAATGTGAAAGTAGCTTTGTCTCTTAGGCTCCCACGACTAAACCGCTAAGCCGATTTTGATATTAAATTTGGTGTGGAAATAGCTTGAACACCGAGGAAGGACAAAGGATATTTTAGAAAGAGTGTAGTACAACATATTTACTGATATGAAAAAAATAACACGAAATATGGAAGATAATTACTCTTTCAAAAGATGGTTATCTTTGACTTTTCAACCTTATCATGTTTGTGACGATGGTTTTATTGTTTTATATGTTCTGCATAATACGTTTCAACGTGATGAATACAATGATTACACAATGCTCTACGTGTTTAACCGATACTTCTGTACTAATACCAGATACAAACCCGTCATATTTTGCCACTAAGTGTCATGCGTCTCTTATAACTTTTATGTCCCGTTTAAATTTGGGTGTGCAGCTCATGGTCACGCGGTTAGCTTACTCTTTCACCATGGGTTCCTGCTTTAAGTTATCGCCCTGCACGTTCTATTTTTTTCTTTCTATCTGCTCGCGTCTGGTTGTGTTTGTCGTCCTCATCATCAGTTTATCACCATCTACGTGCAAAACATGGTAGTGGCGTCAAATAAAAAAGATATGCCCGAGTTCCCAGACATCCCAACTGGGATCTCCCGTCCAATAAAGCCATAAGCTCATTTCATTACATTTTCTACGCGAGCGATGTGTAGCAGCTAGAATACAATGTTTATACAATTCGCAACGTGTTTAATCTATGCCAATCTGTACTACCATACTAATACTATAAATGCGAAAGTAACTCTACCTGTTACGTTTTCACGACTAAGCGGCTGAACCAATATCCATGAAATATGGCTTTAGATAGCTTGAACCCTGATGAAGGCTACTTTACGAAGTGTGTAATATAAGATGTTTATTGATTTGAAGAATATTACGTAAATTAAGGAAAAATACTTGCTTTTTGAAAAAGCTACGAGTACTCACTCTTTCGTATTTGAACTTTTTAATGCTTGTGATAATACTTTTATTGGTTGATATGTTCTACGTATTATGATTCATTGTAATCAGTACAATGTTTATCCAATCCTCAGCGTGTTTAATCCATATTTTCATACTGATATCAGTATTATTAATCGCGAAAGTAACTCACTCTGATACGTGAGTCTTGCCTGTTCGTGGTATAATGCCACGTTGGCTGAGAGAGAATAACTGATGACTGGATTTGGAGTATAACGAAAGATAGTGTTGAGAGGTACCACCAAACGGCGGTCTGCCCTGCGTGACGTCAGTTACAAGTAATGTAACAGGGTCACAGTCTTCATTCTTGTTTAACATTGGAATTAACGGAAGGAATGTAAAATTAAAAGTAGTATGCTCCAAGTAATCATAGCGACAGAGTTTGCATAAATTATATATAAAGGAGACACGGAATACTGTAAAATGTCAAAAAAGCTGCCTATGCCATCAGAAAATTGGAAACATTTTGTGACTTGACAAAAACGTAATATATTACATAAAATAATAAATTTATGTTACACGGTGTTTGTAACAAAATTTGCTTTAGGGAAAAAGTACACAGTCGGCATTTACAGAATTATGAAATGCGATTTGGCCTTATTGGTCGGTTTCACAGTTACGTATTGCAGTAACTGGTAATCTAGGATCCGTTTAACATAGCGATCTTGGGAAATAAATTCGTTTTAACAAGAAGGCTACAGTACATATTTATGGATCGCCTTCTGCACTGAATGGTCATGTCAGGTAATCACTTCCTTATGCTTTATTACGTCCAAGTTCGATATTCGCTGTAATATTTTGTATCTACACCAGCACCAAAAACTATTGTGATACATCGATGCCATCGTAAGTATTGCAAGCTTATGGTTACTTTCTTAATAAATTATAAGCTTTATCTAAAGCACAGAATGACTTATTTGATTAGAAGGCAAAATTATGAAAAAACACCTTGTTCATTTTAAGAAGCTAATTTAGAATAAAATGGTAAATTATAAAATTATACATTGTTTGTATTAAGAAACGTAATTATTGAAACACATAAACGTAAAAACCATAGAACAGAATTGCATTCCCAACAAAAATGTAAGCCTTGACACAAATTTTTGCTTACTATTACCTGTCGTTATTGCAAAATATTACTGCAAGCTTTGCTTCAAGACGAAACACTCATATACACCAAGTTGACTTTGAAACAAAAACTAAATATAAGATTGAAAGTCAACATATTGGATTTACACCATGTTCATAAGAACGACGTTGAAGATAAAATCAAATACAGACATAGGCATTATAGGAGAGATACTCATCAGACACTTCGAAGAAAAATGAATTTATGGTGGTCAGTTCAGTACACTACTGAGCCCACAGCTTAAGCGAATTATCTAATGCTGAAACTCCTCTGAGATTCGTGAAATCTTCTCGGGTGATCAGCCGAGTAAAGGCGTCGTCTTCTCGCAACGTTTCGAAGGGTTTCGTACCCATCATCTTCAAGCGAAGTGTCGAGATGCTGTGTTGCGCGGTCCTATAAAGGCTCCTGGACCAGTGACTGATTCCGGGCGCCGACCAATCAGGTACCTGCGGAATCGGCCGCCGCGCCAGTGCTGGAGGGTTCGCGGCGCATCACGCAGAGGCGCTCGGAACACATTAGAAATGTACGCCTTGGTCAGACAGAAAAATCGGCGGTAGCGGAACATAGCATTAACGAAGGACACACCTTCCTCTTTGAGGGTACGAAGAAGCTGTGTGACGCTAAAGGATTTTGGGATTCAGTTTTCAAAGAGGCTGTAGAAATTCGGTTGAACAGCAACCTGATCAATCGAGACACTGGTTTCCAACTTAGTACAGCTTGGAATCCCGCAATAACTAAAATTAGAAGAGAACGCTCCGGCACGAAGACGGTAGCGGCCACAGACGTATTAGGAACCGGCAGGGACTCGACGCCCGGTCCGCGCCGCGAACCCTCCAGCACTGGCGCGGCGGCCGATTCCGCAGGTACCTGATTGGTCGGCGCCCGGAATCAGTCACTGGTCCAGGAGCCTTTATAGGACCGCGCAACACAGCATCTCGACACTTCGCTTGAAGATGATGGGTACGAAACCCTTCGAAACGTTGCGAGAAGACGACGCCTTTACTCGGCTGATCACCCGAGAAGATTTCACGAATGGAATACGCCGAGAAAGTCTCAAATCACACTCCTCTGAGATGTCATCTGCCGTGTGTCCGCTACTGAAGAATTTGTTTCCCTACAGTTGCTGTGCATAAAATGGGGGTACCAGATTGCCAGTCCTCTGGTAAACTAGAAACGGAAAAATTCTATTAAGTTAATGACGTTTTCCTTTACCTACATTATGATCACATTCTTCTGAACATTCGAACTGTTCTTCATATATTGTTCAGGTTTGATATCTTCGTGATACACAGTGCGTGTACTTTTTATTACTGCACTTTCGTTTCCTGTATGCACAGATGCCATATACATTTTGATTCTCATGAAGGCACATATGCTACCATACTATTTCCTCCATACCCAGTGGGCACTTCCGATACTCTTCTATTGGTAATGGCACCATGAAGTTATCGAATACTTGGTATCAACAGCGACACAAGTATCACAATCTAAACCATTATTGGATATAGTAGTAATACCCGAATGGCAAAGGCAGTTTGGTAGCGACTGTTTAAGAGAGTTGTAATATCACATTTTGTTACGGAAATAACGGTGTCTGATACCGTGGTGCGTACTAACCAAAGACGTTACTCCTTGCATAAGAAAAGCGAACGTTATCATTGCATTATCTCTGACTTTTATTTTCTCTATTGTTGAAAGCAATGTTAATGGCTTTGATTTTGTTCTTGTTCCGATATATACATGGGGAACGTATAATTGTAAATATTACATTTTCGATAGTACAAGTTGTATTCAAGGAAGAAATAAACGAGTGCTCATCTCTGATAAGTAATTAGATGGGGCTCGAGCGTAAATATTACTCTTTTTGGTCATTCTAATTATTATAGAAAGTTTTAGCTACACTCCGCCGACGTGGAGTTGGAGAGACGCTGTGGAGGTTGGCGAACGTGCCTGCAAATAAACACGGCGACTTTCATGAGACTCAAGAGCACGCAGCAAAAATTGTGCCACAGCTCTTTACCTACAAATTACCACATGACAAAACACACACAAGGCGAGTTTAGTTTCGATGGACATTTCAATACATCATTTTAAAAGCAAGAATACATTCTAATCTTGTCCATAAAACCATGAAAGAGTCCAGACGCGAAAGCCATCGTTTGAGGACAGGCATTGGTGTTGTGACGTTTGAGGAGCAAACAGAAGCACAGGAAAACGTAGCATACATCATGGAGCGAGTATAGCTTTAAAAATTGAGTAAGAACCGCGAAGAATGATTGCGATCTTTCACAGATGGTATAATGAAATGATCATGTGGCACTGATGGCCGGGAGTCCCCACCTGGGAAAGTTCCGCCGCCGAGTTGCAGGTCTTTTCAGTTGACACCACATTTGGGGACTTGCGAGTCGATAATGGTGAGATGATGATAAGGACAACAGAACAGCCAGCGCTCTAGGGTAGAGGATCTCTGACGCGGCCGGGTATCGAACCCGGGCCCGCTGCATGGAAATAAGACGCGCAGACCACTCCGCTAAACCGACTAACAAGTGATCCGATTTTCGGCACGTTGGTGTGGTCTTTTTCCTTGACCGTCTGCTTGTTGGTTGGTTGATTTGGGAGAAGAGAACCAAACTGCGAGGTCATCCCCATCGGGTTAGGGAACAACGGGAAAGGAAGTCGACCGTGCCCTTTCAAAGAACCATTCCGGCATTTTCCTGAAGCTATCTAAGGAAATCACGAAAAAACTAAATCAGAATGGCCGGACGCGGGTTTGAACTGAATGTGGTTCCAGTGTACTAACCACTGCGCCACCTCCCGCCTTAACCTTTACAGGGTTTCACAATTACTTATTTACTTAGGTAAAACTGATTAAATGATCAATGAGCTCTCCGCGGCTAGCTTTTAGCAATTAGGTTTTGGGATAGTTTTACTACCCCTTCTACCTTTTTGGTTGGTTCGATTGTCTCGAAAAACTTCCCGCCATATGGTTTCCCGTACAGAGAGCGAGAGGCTACTTGCGTGAGTGCGCCTTGTCATTGGAGAGATTGTGTGGTGGCTCCCATTATTGATTGAATTGAGTGTCTTTTAATACAGTAAACTGACTCCTACAGATAGAGTCTATGTGCCTGTGCTTAATATTATTTCCTATTTCTTTGCTTAGACTTTAAATTTTGTGAGATTTTCATTACTCGAAGTTATGTATTCACTGTTCTATTTCAATCTGTTCACTACACTAAAGTTTTGCATAACGCCATTTACAGGGTTTAATAATTTATATTATAGTTTCAAGTACATATTAGCTTGATCAGGTGGAAATATTGTAACTGGATTACGTAAAAATATTGTAAGCACAGTTAGGTGGCTCAACTAAGGGTTGAACTTGTATGTGAAGTAGATCTGTCATTTTACAGAGGTTATCTAAAGTCTTTGACCTCTTTTCCCGAGCTGTAGTCAGTTTGTAAAATTTGTGGTAGCAGCTTGGTTTCATGTGGATCACCATCAAATTGAGAGACCCTTTTTTCCTTGTTCCATGATGTCATCAAAAATTGTAACATGAAGTACAGAGCATGTGTTACTCGATCTGTGAAAGTTAAAACAAATTCTTTTCGGTGTCAATACTGAAGTTTGAATTTCCGAGTAATAAATTATTTAAGCAAAATGTGTAATGCAATCTCGGCCCAGCACCTTACCACTTCATTCCTGCTTCTATCACTTCAATAATTCCGCACTGGGCATGAAAATTTATTCATACTGGATTTATGTATGTGTCCGGCGAAGAAACTCACTAGAACATTCAATATTAAGTAACAGAAATATCGTCAACATCAGCCTGTTCCACCCTTCAATTTATCACCAGCACATATCCTATTAACTTTCTTTTACAATCTTTATGCATCTCTTTCATCTTTATCACTGTAATTTACTTCTATATCTTAAAATATGTTTTTCTTTACACCTTTCAGTAATTCTGACCATTCCTTACAGTTTTCAGTAATTCTGATCAATTGTGGCAATGGAACACAAATGTGGTCAGCACGCTGCTAAATGCATTTTTCCTTATGTTGTTGTTTCATAAATACGGTAATTCCTCGTATACTTTTCGAATCACTCATTACTTCAAATTTCAATCCAATGAGAGTAGAAGTAGACTTAGTCTACCTACTGTCTGTTACATTACTATAAACTGACAGTTTTCTGGTTGTATTGGACATCTTCAGATCATTTTTCATATTTAGTCTTAATGTTACTATATTTTATTGTCACAGTGTGTGACTGGTTAAGACTCTTCATTATGGTGGACACTGCTCGCAACGGAAAGTAATTCTACTTTATACACATAAGAATCGAGGATAGCTCCCTGTGTCAAGTATGCCCAGTTTGCCCAACGAGTAAAGCACATTGTCGGCAGAACTGTAGCAGAAATTGGTAATTTAACAGTACTGGAAACGTAAAATTGGGAGCTGAATGCGACATACCACCCTTCACGGACTTCTATTTCTGTTACCTAGCGAGTTGCAGCAGTGATTGAAGCCCTAGTTTGGCATAGCGGAGGAGAAGGGTTCAATTCCTCTGCCTTCTAAGGGACTAGGCCGTTTGTTTATCGCTATTCTTTTCCCATTTGAGCTTGTGCTCCGTCTTGATAAGCAATAAATTGTAATCCTTCCTCCATTTCCGTCGTTTCCTTTCAATAAATTGTAGCAGGAAAAGAATATAATTGTCGCTGTTATTGTAGTAACTACACACAATCAGAAATTAATCAATAAAGCTTTTAGCTCTTGTGTTAGGCCTTTATCTATTTCCTATCATTATTGTTCGTACTAATGCGTCAATCACATTACTTCGTTTACATGTCTTCCGCATATTAGCATTCTTAACTAAAAGATATGTATTAAAAAAATTGTTGTGGAATAAATCAAGGAACGCAAGGAGTATTAAACATGAGTAAGTGTGCATGATACAGCTCTAGCGCAATTCTTTTGAAGTTGACTCCACTTTGGTTATTGACAACGTATTGCACAAATGCTATGAGGATGTGGTCGATGACTTTCCGTCTTGTCACTGACTTGCGTTGATTACAAATAGAGGCGGTAGCACTGTTGTCTTGTTCGAATGAACTGGGACAGGTAAATGTTTATATCTTAATATTTTAATCTACATCTACATCTACATCTACATTGATACTCCGCAAGCCACCCAACGGTGTGTGGCAGAGGGCACTTTACGTGCCACTGTCATTACCTCCCTTTCCTGTTACAGTCGCGTATGGTTCGCGGGAAGAACGACTGTCTGAAAGCCTCCGTGCGCGCTCTAATCTCTCTAATTTTACATTCGTGATCTCCTCGGGAAGTATAAGTAGGGGGAAGCAATATATTCGATACCTCATCCAGAAACGCACCCTCTCGAAACCTGGCGAGCAAGCTACACCGCGATGCAGAGCGCTTCTCTTGCAGAGTCTGCCACTTGAGTTTATTAAACATCTCCGTAACGCTATCACGGTTACCAAATAACCCAGTGACGAAACGCGCCGCTCTTCTTTGGATCTTCTCTATCTCCTCCGTCAACCCGACCTGGTACGGATCCCACACTGATGAGCAATACTCAAGTATAGGTCGAACGAGTGTTTTGTAAGCCACCTCCTTTGTTGATGGACTACATTTTCTAAGCACTCTCCCAATGAATCTCAACCTGGTACCCGCCTTACCAACAATTAGTTTTATATGATCATTCCACTTCAAATCGTTCCGTACGCATACTCCCAGATATTTTACAGAAGTAACTGCTACCAGCGTTTGTTCCGCTATCATATAATCATACAATAAAGGATCCTTCTTTCTATGTATTCGCAATATATTACATTTGTCTATGTTAAGGGTCAGTTGCCACTCCCTGCACCAAGTGCCTATCCGCTGCAGATCTTCCTGTATTTCGCTACAATTTTCTAATGCAGCAACTTCTCTGTATACTACAGCATCATCCGCGAAAAGCCGCATGGAACTTCCGACACTATCTACTAAGTCATTTATATATATTGTGAAAAGCAATGGTCCCATAACACTCCCCTGTGGCACGCCAGAGGTTACTTTAACGCCTGTAGACGTCTCTCCATTGATAACAACATGCTGTGTTCTGTTTGCTAAAAACTCTTCAATCCAGCCACACAGCTGGTCTGATATTCCGTAGGCTCTTACTTTGTTTATCAGGCGACAGTGCGGAACTGTATCGAACGCCTTCCGGAAGTCAAGAAAAATAGCATCTACCTGGGAGCCTGTATCTAATATTTTCTGGGTCTCATGAACAAATAAGGCGAGTTGGGTCTCACACGATCGCTGTTTCCGGAATCCATGTTGATTCCTACATAGTAGATTCTGGGTTTCCAGAAATGACATGATACGCGAGCAAAAAACATGTTCTAAAATTCTACAAGAGATCGACGTAAGAGATATAGGTCTATAGTTTCTAATAATTATAATTCCTCATATGTATAAAGATGCGTGTCAATGTTTCATGTGCAGTGATTAGCAATGAAAGAATATATATATATATATATATATATATATATATATATATATATATATATATATATATATGTGTGTGTGTGTGTGTGTGTGTGTATGTGTGGGTAATGGAGATCGGTCAATATCCGTATCAGAGAATCCAGTGACCTTAGAGCAATTTGCAAACACGAATATTGTTGTGACTCGAGGGTTTATTGTATTTAAAATTAATTTTGTTTGTTTGCAACAAATTAATTTGGATTAGGCCTATACAACGAGCAAATAAGTAAGATTCAGTAAAAGAAATTTACACAAATCACAGCAATCAATGATTACAAATCGAATATTTCTTTTAACTGTGAGCGGCAAATGTTTACATGACGAATTTTAGAATGATTTATTGGAAAACTCAGTCTTTCAGCAAAGTTTTGTGTTATACACACCGTGAAAGTAGTTCGAACCTGCCTATGTTAGTGTGTTCTCTTTGCGTCCAACTCACGAATGTGTCCACAGTCATCTATCCTGGAATTGGAAAACTTATACTACGTTATGTAAGGCTGCAGGCTTTCGTGGCCGTTGTCACTGAAGTTAAAATCTCTCTGTCTTCACGTGACTTCCGTATCAGCGATGACAACAACCTGGAATCAGAGTTGGATTTTTTAAAGAGGACAATGAAGGCAAATGACTACGATAGTTATTCAATCGACAGGGCGTCTAGATGGAATGTTAATCACGCTAATAAGAATGACTAGGAACCGCCTTCTCACTCTGTTAGGTTACCATTCGTTTCTGGGGTCACTGATCGCATAAGCAGAATCTTAAAGAAAATGGTATCCAGACATCTTTCTTCAGTCGAAACAAATAAAAAAATTTCCGACGAAAAACGGATGTACCTGATTGCCTCCATAATGCAGGCGTCTATCAAGTGTCATGTGGCTGTGGAAAAGTGTATGTAGAAAAAAAAAAAAACGGGAAGAACTGTGAAAGAACGCATCAAGAACATGAACGGCACACGCGGCTAAAACGAAGTGTAAAATCGACAGTAGCGGAAAATCATGAGAAAATGTGGCTTAGACAACGATTTTAAAAACCTAGATGTAATGACAAAAGAAACCAACATTTACGGAAGAAAGTTCCGAGAAGTGGTTGCAATTTCCAAGACTGCTTGTAATATCAGTAGAAAGGACGGGTACAGGCTTCCGGCACCGTGGCTCTCCGTCATCAAGGAAGTAAAGATGCGGCCGCGGTGCGCGAGCAGTGCAAACAACGCGCTGTAAGTCACCTCGGCGGACAATAATACTTCGAGTAAACACTCGCCCTCTCCTGCTATGTCCGTTTCACCCATAGCAAATGATGATGGCCAACCAATAGCAGCAGGACGTTCAAATGGCTCTGAGCACTATGCGACTTAACTTCTGAGGTCATCAGTGCCATAGTACTTAGAACTACTTAAACCTAACTAACCTAAGGACATCACAGACATCCATGCCCGAGGCAGGATTCGAACCTACAACCGTAGCGGTCGCGCGGTTCCAGACTGTAGCGCCTAGGACCGCTCGACCACCCTGGCCGGCGCAGCAGGAGCAAGTTCAATCAATAACCCTTCTCCAGTGTGTGTGAAATCTTATAAGACTTAACTGCTAAGGTCATCAGTCCCTAAGCTTACACACTACTTAACCTAAATTATCCTAAGAACAAACACACACACCCATGCCCGAGGAAGGACTCGAACCTCCGCCGGGACCAGCCCCACAGACCATGACTACAGCGCCTTAGAACGCTCGGCTAATCCCGCTCGGCTCTCGAGTGTGTGGAACAGTCTCTGAAAAATGATATGAAATAATGGTATGACATTGTTGACCGGTAGGCCCCATGCGGGGGGGCTCGGCCGCCGTATTGCAAGTCCTTTTTAGTTGACGCCACTTCGGCGATTTGCGGGTCAATGGTGATGAAAACAGCCAGTCCCCTGCCGGGAATCGAACCCAGGCCCCTTGTGTGGAAGGTGGAAACGCTACCGCTAAGCTACGGAGGCGGACAGAGTCTCTCTATCCAGTGACGATTGGCCACCAATAGTATCCGTAAGGAACTTCCTGGTAGATTAAAACTGCGTGCCGGACCGAGACTCGAACTCGGGACCTTTGCCTTTCGCGGTCAAGTGCTCTACCATCCAAGCTACCAAAGCACGACTCACGCCCCGTCCTCACAGCTTTACTTCCGCCAGTACCTCGTCTCCTACTTTCCAAACTTCACAGAAGCTCTCCTGCGAAACTTACAGAAGTAGCACTGCTGGAAGAAACGATACTGCTGTGCCATGCCTTAGCCACAGCCGGAGGATGTCTCGTGGAATGCTACTTCTGCAAGGTTCGCAGGAGAGCTTCTGTGAAGTTTGGAAAGTAGGAGACGAGGTGCTGGCGGAAGTAGAACTGTGAGGAGAGGCCGTGAGTCGTGCTTAGGTAGCTCAGATGGTAGAGCACTTGCCCGAGAAAGGCAAAGGTACCGAGTTCGAATCTCGGTCCGGTGCACAGTTTTAATCTGCCAGGTAGTTTCATATCAGCGCACACACCGCTGCAGGGTGAAATGTCATCCTGGAGGTATCCACAAGAGTTCAGCCAGTAACGCCCCTTCCTCTGCATCAGCGCGTGAATATTAGCCTATGATGATGGCCCAATAATGGTAGCGAGGAGAATTTCAACCGATACTACCACTTTAAAAATAAAATAGCATTCTATGTTCCGGACCTCATATAGCTTTTTATAAGCGGCGTGGATTACAACATAGCAAATATTCTGTGTCGGATTAACAACAAAAGACGTTAAAATGGCTACTGACGTTCTATTGTTAATATATGTATACTATACGATCAGCGATCGAGCTGTTCGGTGCATGTGGTGTTCCGAGACTTAATAGGCACATAGGAATTGCAATCAACGGGGTTCTCATATATCGTGCCGGATTATACCATTCAGGCGAGCGTCTAATATTGCGAGGATGGAACCATTCGTTAATACTTCCGCCTTAGAAGCTTCATATATTCCTGCTGGGAGAGAATTTCTTCGCCAGTACAATGAACAATTGAAATGGTGCTTTTACTGAATATACTGGAATTTTAGAAGTAATCCCTGTTAATGGCAAGCAATTTATTCTTATTTTTTGGCTGACGTCCCAGGCTTCCGCTTCGTGCAAAACTGCACCCGGAACTACGGTTTAGTACATTCTCCTCTTCGTTGCTGTTTCCACATTTTTTTGTCCTTTATTAATCCTAGCAGAAATTTACTTATGCTTAGTTTATTCAATAAGACCCCAAAGTATTTTGTCTTTTCGAGATCCACAATACTACCTCCAAATTATTTTCCCATTACAACGACCAAGTACTCACATTTCTTCATCTTCATCTTCAGGTGGCTTGTAGTACTCCTATTTTCCTATTTGAACTTTCTTGCCATATAGCGCAAATCACCTTTAACTCCTAATACAATGTGGTCACCTGCAAAATTTGGCTATATGCTTTGCTGTCCTCTACTGATACTCCCGTAACCGGGCATTTGCTATGCTTAGTCTGCAGGATTGTTCCCAGCGACAGGTTCAAGAGGGTTGGCGACACCACACATCATTACCGTAGACCATTATTCACATTGAATTATTCTGTCTAATTATTCCGAATCTTTACCCTCGATGTGATAGTTTTGTACTCATTCACAACAGATGTTAGAAATCTTTTATCCCATTCTATCTCAACTTTTTACAGATTTTATTGGTGTTCACATTCTTTTCCAGATCAAGCAATGAATATGCGTTTTCAGTCCAACGTTTGTGCTTTCTTTATCAGTTCTCTTTGCATCTTGTGACTTGCATCTTTTGCTACGAGACCTTTAAGTACCTTCGAGTACAGTCTTCCAAGGAAGGGGTCACTGCCAATATCCCATAATTATTTAGCTCATTACGCGTATTAAACATAAATTTCCATACGTAAGACAAAGTACATATTTTAAGAGATAACATAGTCGCCTTTGACTGTGGGTTTTGAAATTGAAGGCTACCACGTTTTCTCTCGAAAATTTTAAGTGACTAAATCCCAGCTGTGAAAAACTGCAGTACGTATCCGCTGTAAGAGAAAATTCTGAAATTAATACCGCCGCCTCTTTCTTCAATGTTCTGATGACCGCATATACTATTCTGGTGTATATTGTCCTGAAATACATAGTTATTAGAGTTTTTCTAGCGTTCACTGACGTCGATAAGCTAGGAACTGCAATGCGGGTGTAAATAGTTAACAATGGATAATCTGAAACAATGTGGGGAACATGATCGAACATCAGACCACCCTTCACTCAACAAGCACAGTTATTTCCTACACGTTAAGCTTGTAACACATGCGATTGAAACACAAAATACGTAAATTAATGAAAATTACACGTAAAACCCACCTGGATAGCAACGAGCTTTAGCACGCCGTTTTCGGGATCCATCATATGCCAGGCTCACCGCGTGTCGAGACCAGCACTTGAGCGCTACCACGAAGTCAAACAACAAAGAAAGAGTTCCCAATTAATTAAATTCAGATTTATATTCGTGTGGAATATTGATCCCGTAGTTACTGTTAACAATCTGGTGTATTCTTTTTTATATTATCTTTTTTCGATGTATATGTAAGTTTACATGCAAACAAACTAAAGTCATGGTGTAAATCATAGCCAGATTCCTTACATACACTGGAGCAGTATCCCGGAATGTGATGTAGTAACCGTTTTATCAAAAGGGAAAACAATTTATCCAAAATGGTGACAAACATTATAATCCATCGATGATGTGATTAGCTCCTTCTTCAAAGAGGCGTGTTCATGCACGAAACGTCCTCCTTTGCGCCGACTGGCGTTTAGACAGGATAGGAAACCTCTTAGGAACGAAGGCATTATCAGCTTCTGTGTCCCAGGAGGTAGAAATTAACCGCTGCCGTTCTCAACAATTGGCATGAGACGTACTTTTCAAAATCTGAAGCTTACTAAGTACCGGCCACTCCTGGGTCATAAAGCTTCGACACGCAGCCATCTCAGCCCCATTCTTCTTTATTCGGACATCAGAGGCTACACGTGCGGAAGACAGCATTGCATTCGGAAAATGGTTATTGCATTCGGTTCCAGGCTCTTGCAGCCTACATCTTGTCACTGCTCTGCAGATCACTCATTATGTTGGACTGAGACTCGCACTGACGACGGCGATAAAGCGTCCCTCTTCTAATATGGCGCGAGCGATTCTTCGTAGGAGAAACACTGTAGCAGTTAACTGGATGCTGCGAGCTGCCTTCGAAAGCGCTGTGAGGTAAAAAGACATCGCAACCTTATCCCCGCCCGCCGTCCACAACATTTTTTGTCACTTCTACTGTTGACCGATGTTTCATGCTTGCAATAATCAGTGGTCATGCCTGAGCTCTCATATTGACAAAGGAGGCTAAAAGAGTAACTGAATGTTCTCCGTCACTCTGTAACCAATACTCGTTTAATAATTTACTAACGATGCCTCTTTAAGCGTCAATTTGTTGTTAATGGATGCGTATGGTGATTTATTAACTGCACCCGTGCTTTTATCAAGGCTGTTCTCGACGAAGTTGAAGATCTTTGTTTAAATATACAAATATTATTATCATAACCTTTTTTATTGAATAAAAGCACGTCCATCATCTCACTTTCTTAATATATATTTAGAACCACCTGCACGTACCGATGAATCAGATTGTTTTTTGTTGTTTAGAAAGGAACAGAAATGTAGTTAATTTTCCCACAGACTTGGCCACTCACCTTCCTCACCAGCGGAGTGACCCTGTCAAACCAAACTACAAGACCCCACGCTCTCTACATCAGAAGAAGTAAGTACCAACAAAACGATAACTTTACAAAAGTACCGTAGAGAACATATATTGATCCGACATGAATCACAAAAATTAAATAAAATCGATCTTAAGCCACAGAATTATTGATGCAGGTGTATTTCTCTCTCTCTTGTCCTTTGCGAGCCTACACTAATTTAACTTGTACGTAAAACGTTGCATAAGATTTATCTGATTACAAAATTAAATTCAGTGAACATAGGTATCTCTTATCACTAACTAGAAACGACAAAATGGTGAAAGTAATTAATCATTGTGTATGATACGCACAACGGCATAACTCTCTGTCTATCGGCAACAAGAATTCAACTAGGTTCAGAAAAACACAACCGCTGTCTGAAACATTAGCGCCAACGAATACCATTGCAATTCACACTTCAAAGAAGATATTATACTCAAACAATAATATATTTGTCACACAGATACATAGATTAGTGAGCGGAAATCCCATCAACCATCAGTAGATAAATAAAGATGCACGAGCAAGGAAAAATGTTCTGCACTTGCACTAGGCTATTTTCAACACCTAAATATGATGGAAATCCCTAGGATGTTTTTTTAGAGCCCTACGCGATATTTAACGAAGTTCAAAGGGAAAAAGAATCGCATATTAACTGGGAGGAGGTAAGCAGTGGTTTCAGCCAGTGACAGAACAATGTAATACTTGTGAAAATGGCACAAAACGATAATACCTGTCAGGTAAGTTATACGAATTTTGGTGGCGATGGGTACTACAGATGTATATGTGCATATGTTGTTCGCTCTCCTTTGTTCTTTAGAGATACGTAAGTGTACAGGAGGTCATAAGAATGTATATTGGTGCACATTACTGTGTGTAGGCACACGAATATAAATGATGTAATGTGATATAGTATGATATTTCTGCAATCCAGAGGGTTGAACATGGTAATGTCAGAAACAAAACTTCCAGACTGAAGCGCCTAGAACCGCTCGGCGACACCAACCGGTAATCTCAGAAACATATCGTCTACTATGTAGTACATGAAAATAAATAAATTCCAAGGTATGGGTTTTTTCAATAAATATTTAATCACAACTAGCAATGGAACATTCGAGAACACTTCCTACTTACATTATTACTGCGTGTGTATTTGATTTCTTGGATAATGATACACCTGGGTGTCTGAAAGGAAATTGTCTCGCGATTATTTTGATATTAGTTGATATATGCACATTTGATAGTGTTTTTTACTCATTTGGTGTGGCAGTGACTTCAATATGCACATGTGTCTTGGACATGAGAAACCCGGTGCTTAAAGAACACGCTATGCCGGGCAGGACGTCATTTATTATTATATGTTAAAAGACACAAAATCAAATTTTCTTGCCTGCCAAAGCTATTTTTGTTTATACGACAACACGATTTTCAAATGTTTTCAGCGTGCAAAACTATTTTGTATTGTATGTATTAATAAATTTCGTATGTGTGCAGTTCTTTATTTTGCTCCATGCGTTATGATTAAACTTGGCGTTCAGATAGTTATTCTTGCTTGTAAAGTAGTACGCTATGGCCTAGGTGAAGCCTTTTAGCGTGCACTTTTAGAAAATAGATCGGTGAGCTTTCGAATAATTTTATGTGCAGCCACAGTCAATTTAGAATTGACTGAAATATTGAGGCAGCCTGTATTCCCCGAATTTTGGCAATAGATTATGACGTCCTCGGCCGTTAATCATTCACTGAGGCTGCTGTGCAAAATTCGCTTTAAGTAACCGGGCTGTCAGACAATCCCAGCACGTGAATCACTCACACATTTCTCAAACGGTAGAGTCCATGGCGTCAATACATGATAACAAATTCCTCACAGTATTAGAAAGTATTACATCTTTGGCAACCAACATATGAGAGTTTACCATTTTATTGGCACCCAGCGTCAGTCCTACTGTACTTAATTATACATTTCTGATATTTGCTATACGCCTTAATTTTAATTTATAGTTACACCTAGCTGCTATCTCTGGAAGCAACCGTGACTATAATGTGGCTAGAAATCGAATGGTAACGGACTTGTTATGTTTGAAGGGCAGATTCAGTCTCCCCAAAGTTATTAATCCAACATTTTATCGCGTATTTCGAAGGAACGGCATCATGCCGTCCTAAATTATAAAAACGTCGAAACTCCCTCTGCGCCGCTACCAAACTGTCGTTGTTTTTATAAAACATTTTTATGGCTAACGCATGTTGTGGTCCGTTCCACTGATCCATTACTACTGAAATGGCGGACTCTTTACTCGCTAACTGTCCCGAACCAGCAGTGCTGCCACCTGCCCATGGCTGCCACTACTCATTTCAAACATTGCCGTTATTCTGTGTCACAAGTACATCAATTGTGGTGCTAAGGAAGAGATATTCCAATATCTCGGCGACCCGTGACGTCACCTTTAGTGGGTGAGATGTTGGGGAACCTGTTGGCTAGGGTAACTGTTCAACGCCCTCTGTATGGAGGTCTTGCGTTATCTTTTTTGAAAGACGCTATTTTGTCGGAAACTGATACTTTCATACACTGGCTGCGTTCAAAATACAGACATTCTTGCAGTCACTTTTAATAATGCTATTTATTTGTGTAAATAGCACGATTAGTACTTCCGCCACCTGCCCATGTTAGGCAAAATTTTTCTGCCTGACTCATGTAGTACTATCACCGTCAGAGGGTGGTACGGGACTACAAGCCCCACCGCCACACCTCCAAAGTGAATTGCAGTGGCGCGGTCACTGTCCTGTGGAAATTTACTGCCTCACCAACACAGTTAGACCGCAATAGACCGGCGATGCTGTATTGTAACATATCACCCCGGACTACAAGTCCATTAAAAAAAAAAAAAAAAAAAAAAAAAAATAGTACTTCCGAATCTACGGGTTCAGCACCAAACGTCTGTTCACGTTAAGATATAGATTGCTTGTTGAATTACTTTATATTTCGCTTTTTACTACCCCTTGTGGTCAAAATTCTTTGGTATGCAATTAGTGCACAATTTTCAGGCCACGGCTGACGTTGGGGTGATGAGTTCAGATCGTATACACGCTCCCATCAGTGGCCAACATATATGAACTGACTTCCCCGGGAAACTGTAACAGCCATGCTGTGTACTTGTAGACACAACATCGCTGTTACAGTTTCCCGGGGAAGCCAGTTCATACACCTTGGCCACTGATGAGATCGTGTATACGATGTGACTTCATCCCCTCAGCGTCAGCTAAGACCTGAAGATGCTGTACTGATTCACCGAAACCTGTTGCCATATATTAAAATAACATCAAAACGACGGCTGCAGGTGTTTTATTTTAGTACGTGAGTCAACAGCTGAAGTCCCACAGCCATCGACCGCAAGAATGGACATATAAAAAGTCTTAGTTTTGCGTTTCTTACGTCGAAAATCCCGCGTCATTTCGTTCAATTGTGCTGCTTGAGTTTAGGCGCTAGCAAGGATTTTATGAAGCCCTTTTTTAAAATATATGTACTTAAATTTAGTAAAGCACCACAGACACACACAGACACACACACACACACACACACACACACACACACACACACACATACACACACACACACACACAGCTTACGTCCAGAATCCGGCGTCACTACGTTTCAATGCTGCTGCTTGAGTTTAGGCGCTAGTGAGGACTACATGAAGCCCTTTTTTAAAATATATGTACTTAAATTCAGTAAAGCACCCCCCACACACACACACAAGTTTTGCCACATGGATGGACATGTATAAAGATCTTTTGATTCGTCTGTGTCAAAGGAAGCAACAGCAATGGTCACCATGATAACCGTGGTTCTCCACACGAGGTCGCACAGTACATATCGATACTTATCTTGCTCAAAACAAGCTATTTTCTGAAATGGATGTACGCTCTTGCACGGTCAGGGGAACAATAAGTGTGTCTTCACTGTGGGCCTTCTTAGACCCTGCATGGCGTTGAGTATGGTCCCTCTGAACATATCGAATCCATATTTTCATGGCAGTAGTGGGATTACAACCAACGCTAGCGAAGCAATATTGCGGAAGGATAAAATGAGTGTCTATAGCCCAAGATCGAATTATGACAGATACTGGTTTTTTCTTACAACAGGCACAGTATGTTCTTCTCGCAATGAATCAACATTCAAATGTGATTTCTAAATACACAGCCCCCCGTATAAACTTTACGTTTATATAGAATGAACATACTGTTATTCCTATGTAACTGAAATGCCATCCGCTTGAGTATCCAATCATTTAGTACACTTCACGGCAATTTGACGTTTGTTGCATGCAGCCTTTATTTGAGCGAAGTAGTCCTACTTTTCGAGGATTTTAAAAATGTGCCACCTATGGCTCGCGGAGCTCTCTATCAAAGTGACGATACCGTTCAGCTCATTTCCCGGCCTGAGGCTTGCAGCGACCAAAGACATGGTCTTCTCTCTGGTGAAGTGCAGTACCGCGGAAATAGTGCGCACTATAGTCCTCCTCTAGCAACTTGAATAGCTGAAAAGTGAAGTCACGTATTTAGAAGGAAGGTGGAAAAAGACCAATGATGAGAGCAGCATTCGAGTCCCACATATTGTCTTCCATACAACCACACTATTGGCCGTTGATGGCCACAGGGAGTGGGATGAATGTACACACAGGAGGTATCCGGCGGTGCAAGAAGCTATGGAGCGTAACTGTACTGTTTCGTCGACGAGTAACTCATAACAGTGCTACAGTGCTAATGTTGTTGATACAAAGCAGAACAGTGGCAAAGATAAAAAAGCAAACATTGTATTATATATACAGCAACAGTTGCCGAAGTTGATGTTTAGCCGGAAAGGAACCCAAGGATTTTCGCAGAGGGAGGAAGAAGTGACAAGACACAAAGGACACAATGGCTGTGAGTGGGCATTGATTTAAATCAATGGCAAAACTTGAAAATTTGTCAGGCATTTGGATTCGAACCTGGGCCTCACGCTTACTAAGCAAACTTGCTGACCATTTTTCTTTCTTCCATTTTTTTCGCTATTGTTCGTTGCGTTTGGCCTGAGCGGACGTCACAAGACATCCGTTGAAGTTGATCGTGTTTATTCCTTTACTCAGTTTTCTTATTACAGAGGGCGAGCAGCCCTCTGACTGAACATGCTGAGCTACCGTGCCGGCACCATTGAGCCATTACGACACAGTAGTCATCGTATCTGCGTGAACTACCCAAGCACGCCTCCCGTCAGACCTAAATTCTCAAATTATCCACACACTACGAACGTAGTGATCTTGCCCATTATCTTTATTACTTGCGTCACTTCGCCGTTTTGCCTAACAGTTCGAACCTGCCATGCGTCTGCACTGAAGTGATCATTGGCCATCCCTGCCTTATATATAAATATATATATGGTGTCTGTTCTTTCAGCCAATGCTCTCTTCAGTGAAGATGCTCACCAGGTACGAACTCTTACGGAAATCAGCGAAATGCCACGTGTAATGAGGACAGCGTGCAAGGAGCACTACGTTCTTAATGTGTGAGAATTTGGATCTGACAGAAGGTGTGCTAGAATAGTCCGTGCAGATGCGATGTGCCCAGATGGATCAGTGGTCAGACTATCTATCTAGTAATCAGGGGACCCACGGTCGAATCCTGGCCTGGCACGCATTTTCAACTTTTCCCATTGATTTAAATCAATGCCCACTCGCAGCAAATGTCTGTAGTTCCTCTGTGGCTTAGTTCATAGTGGCTGTTAGTTCAAAATGGTGCCTTTTCTTTCGGACATATCCGAAAGAGCAGACACAACACATATATAAAGTAGTGGAAAATGAAATATTAGCGTCGCATGTGGTTTTTTTTTTTAATTTTTTTTTTATTTACACGTCAAGTTCCGTAGGGCAAAATTGAGGAGCATATCTCCAAGGTCATGAAACGTATCAGTACATGAAATTAAAACATAAAAGTAATAACAGATAAAAATAAAATATTTATGAACCCGAAAAAAGACAAACCATAAGTTTAAGTAAACGCAATCAACAATACAACAAGAATCAGCTTAATTTTTCAAGGAACTCCTCGACAGAAAACAAAGAGTGACCCATGAAGAAACTCTTCAGTTTCGATTTGAAATCGCGTAGATTACTGCTAAGATTTTTGAATTCGAGTGGTAGCTTATTGAATATGGATGCAGCAGCATACTGCACACCTTACTGTACAAGAGTTAAGGAAATCCTATCCAAATGCAGGTTTGATTTCTGCCAAGTATTAAGGGAGTGAAATCTGCTATTTCTTGGGAATAAGCTAAGATTGTTAACAAGAAATTACAGTAAGGAATATACACATTGAGAGGCCAATGTCAAAATACCCAGACTGGTGAACATGTGTCGACAAGAGGTTTGTGAGGTTACACCACTTAATGCCCGAACCGCCAGTTTCTGAACCAAAAATATCCTTTTGAATGGGAAGAGGCACCCAAAAATATAATACCATATGACATAAGCGAATGAAGACAAGTGAAGTAGACTAACTTTCGTGTGGAACCTTCACACACTTCAGACACCGTTCGAATAGTAAAAATGGCAGCACTAAGTCTTTGAACAAGAACCTAAACTTGGGCTTTCCACGACAGTTTACTATCTATCTGAACACCTAGAAATTTGAACTGTTCAGTATCACTAATCATATTCCCATTCTGTGAAATTAAAACGTCAGGTTTTCTTGAATTGTGTGTTAGAAACTGTAAAAACTGAGTCTTACTGTGATTTAGCATTAGTTTATTTTCTACAAGCCATGAACTTATGTTATGAAATGCACTATTTGAAACCGAGGCAATGCTGCACACAACATCCTTTACTACCAACTTATGTCGTCAGAAAACAGAAATACTTTAGAGTTACCTGTAATACTAGAGGGCATATCATTTATATAAATAAGGAACAGGAGTGGCCGCAACACTTATCTCTGGGGCACCCCCCCCCCCCCCCCCACTTGACTGAACCCCACTGAGACCCCGCATCACAGTCATTCTCAACAATGTCAATAATGACCTGTTATCTGTTGCTGAAGTAAGAGGTGAACCAGTTGTGAGCTATTCCGTAATGATCCAACTTCTGGAGCAATATTTTGTGATTAACACCATAAAACGCCTTATTTGAATAAAAAAATATGTCTTTTGTTTAACCCACCCAGTACCCCACAGAGAAAAGAGAATAAAGCATTTTAAGTTGTTAAACGACTTCTAAAGCCGAACTGAACATTTTGTGGCAAATCGTGTGATATAAAATGATCAATTATCCTCAGACACACAGCCTATTCAATAACTCTGGCAAACACAGATTTTATAGAAATAAGTCTAAAACTGTCTAAATTATCCCTTTCTCCATTTTTATAAAGCGGGTTTACTTCTGAATTCTTCAATCATTCAGGATACTGACCATTCCTAAAGGAAAAATTACAAATATGACTAAATACAGGGCTAACATATGCACCACAGCACTTCAGTATTCTGCTAGGGACTCCATCACATCCATGTGAATCCTTCAGTGATTTAATTATTGACTCAATCTCCCCCTTGTCTGTATCACAGAGAAGTATTTCACACATCAATCTCGGAAAAGTACTTGCCAAGAGAGTTATATGATTCAGTGTAGAAACTAATTTTTTTTTAAATTCACCAGAAATGCTCATAAAATGATTGTTAAATACTTACATATATCTGATTTATCAGTAACATAAATATTTTTACTACGAACTGACTTTATGTCATCCACCGCGTGCTGTTGACCAGACGCTCCATTCACAACTAGCCATATGGTTTTAATTTTATCCTATGAATTAGATATTCTATTTGCATACCACATATTCTTTGCCTTCCTAATAACATCTTTAAGCACCTTACAGTACTGTTTGTAAAGGGCTACTGTAGCGTTATTGTGACTACTTATAACATTTTGGTATTAATCCCACTTTGTTCTACATGATATCCTTATCCCACTAGTCAGCCACCTGGGCTGCCCATTACTGCTAGTACCCCGTTTAGAACGTTCTAATGGAAAGCAACTCCCAAAGAGCATGAGAAATGAGTTAAGGAAACCATTATATTTCTCATCTATGTTGTTGGCACTATAAACATCCAGGCACTATTATTTCTTGACGCAGTTTAAAATACTCTCTATTGCTGTTGGATTAACTTTCCTACATAGTTTGTAATTATATGTGACATTTGCTTGAGTACAAAAGCGTTTTCGTGTTGAAATTTGTGCATCATGGTCTGAAAGGCCATTCACTCTTTTACTAACATAATGCCCATCTAGTAATGAGGAATGAATAAACATATTGTCTTTGGCTGTGCTACTGTTCTCCTGCAGCCTAGTTGGAAAAAACACAGTCTGCATCAGATCATATGAATTTAGGAGATCTACCAACATCCTTTTTCTTGCACCACCATTTATGTTGAAGTCACCACATATAACTATTTTCTGGTACTTCCTATAAAGTGAATCACGAACCCTCTATAGCTTGAGCATAAATGCTCCGAAGTCAGAGTTAGGAGACTTATAAATAACAGAAATTAGAAGCATATTTTCACTAAATTCGACTGCCCCTGCACAACATTAAAAGATCTTTTCAGAGCAGTTCCGTGGTATGTCTATGGACTCAAATGGAGTACTGCTTTTTACTTACATAGCCACTCCCCCACCCCACAAGGAACTGCTTGAAAAACAGATAATCTGTATCTTGGTAAAGGAAGCGTCTTAATTGTCAAATTATTTAAATGCTGCTGTGATATACCAATAATTTCAGAGTCAGCATCTACAAGCAGTTCAGTAACTTTATCTCTAATACCTCTTATATTTTGATGAAATATGCTAATTCCTTCACTACCAGGAAACATGAAGTCCTCTGAAGGTGAGCCCTTGTTGAGGGACTTCCTTTAAGCGGGTATACCTATCGGGTGACTTCAGTCTAAAAAAGGAGCAGCTCTAAAACAAACTACTACAGGAAATTTTCCATAAGTGATCCCACCACTCTGTCACCTATAAGCATTGCTAGTCTCCCCTTCTCATACCTATTGAGATGACTGAGGTGCAGGCCATGTCTAGTGAAATCCGATTTACTGATAGACCCAACTGGCACCACTACAATGAGACCCATGTCCTCTGCCATCAGTATCCTCTCCAGCCCCATGTTAACGCGGCTAACAGCCGCATTAAGGTGAGGTGACTGAGGTGCAGGCCATGTCTAGTGAAACCCGATTTACTGATAGACCCAACTGGCACCGCTACAATGAGACCCATGTCCTCTGCCATCAGTAACCTCTCCAGCCCCATGTTAACGCGGCTAACAGCAGCATTAAGGTGAGGTCGATCATGACGCTGAAACAGTTGCACGAAATGCACGTTAGTGCCAAAAGTTTGAGTAACTGTCTTTACCAGGTCACCACCAACATCATATTCCCCGTCCCCATCAAGACTGTTCCCTGCTCCACCCCCTATTACTACAAGATTCGTAAAATTTCTTCATAACTCCCCTACGCTGTCCACCTGAGCCAACCTTAATGCTGGTGACCTGGTACTCACTCTCCAACACTTCTTGCAACTGCTGGCCCACACCTCTACCATGCATGCTACCTAGCAACAGAACCTTCTTCTTCCTGTTAGACTTTGCAGCTGACCTAGGTCTGCTCACTGTGGTGTGGTATACGCCATACTGCGAGGATAATGTACACGAGGAGAACAATGACGACGATACGTGTTTAGCAAGCGGAGCGATACTAAAACAGCTGTCTACCCATGTCGTTCATTATCCTTGTCGTACAGGGATCCATAAATCTTGACTGCAGTGAAACGTAGTGAAGAACAATCGTCGTCCAAGGAGCGAGTACTAGACATAATTACGTAAATGGAGGATCACACATAGCGTTTTATACGGATATTCAAAGGGGGGGGGGTGGGGGTGGGAAGTGCACTTGTTACAAAAACTAGTGTTCGAACCGTTCAATCATGCTCGATACAATTTACAGGACGTGCATGTTAGTGATCTACTACGTTATGCACATCCAATCGCGCGCGACATAGATTACAATGCTTTCAAGGCAAGTAGTGGATGGTTGTATAGCTTCAAACAGTGCTGCAGAATTGTAAAACGTAAAATAACGAAATTTCAAACAAAGCGTCAATTTGACAAAGCACAGCAAAATGCGGAATGGGCCCGACAGTTTGTAGATGAGATAATCAAACTTATCCCATCGTTCAGTAAGGAATTTGTGTTCAACTCTGACCATCTGGAATTTGAAGAGGAACTGGAACCCTGGAAATTGGAGATACCAAGAGAGTTGTACCAAGATCAACTAGTGTCAGTGCTTTAACGCATTCGTATACAATTATGCCAATTGTTAACCTAGATGGTAAATTAGCCAGAAAGTTATTTGTTGTGCTGCAAAAGTTGGATGTAATCTGCCCATATACTTCTTTCTCGTGCGCGTAAACTTGCAAGGGCAGTAGGGAATATTTACATCACAGCAAGTAAGAGTGGGAAAACGGGGGTAACAGAACTACAACTATGATACGAGAGCTGCTTTTGGCCGATAGCTGGTTCAAAACACTTACTTTTACTTGATTCCTAGTCTGTGTACAAAAATGGTTCTAGTTTGGAGCAGACTTTCCCTCCGGAAAAGTGTGATAGATGGCAGTTCTTACCACCTGGAATAAATGGCAAAATCGGTGTAGTTGGTTTTACCTCGCACGCAAACTGGGTGGAGGATCATACACTAATAGTTTATCTCCAGGGTGTTTTGTACTAACTGTTCAATTTTGAGGTCGTTCACGTTGTGGAATCCGACGGAAATCTATGATTGCTTGGCACAATCGTGAGTTTACCGATGGGGAAATGAATTTTGCACGTCATTCGGGAGGAAATGAGCTGTAAGTATAGCTTGTATACTGAGCGCGTATTTCAGCTGTTCACTTGTGTTGATTGTAAGGAACAACATACGCGCGTTCGTTATCGAGACTGTACGGCTTGCTCAGTGGTTATCAGGAGCCCCTAAGAGCACAATATTAAAGGAACAGCTGTTCTAATTCTTTTAATGATAAACTAGCGTAGGGCGCTCATTACTAGTGAGGTTACCGCCATATGCTGGTAAGCTAGTGTAAATCTTGATCACGCGATTGACTATCAAGTCATATAAGGATTAAGCCTCCGCTCTAATCTGAAAACCTAGATTGTGCTGCGGTTTTGAATCGTGTTGTCACCCGATATCATAAGATAAATGGCCACGGCCACTGTTGTAAGCGACATTGTTAGTAAAGTCAACGAATATTAAGTGAGCCCTCTGGCTTTTAGAAAAGAACCTTGGGTGTATCTCAGTGACGGGAAGCAAGTTAAGTGTATCTACTAACGTGTAACAACCTTTATTAGTAACTGGGTACGTGGTAATATTCGTGTTACGTGTGTAACTGCTCTGTTGTGGTCGTTGTTTATTAATCGTAAGTGCATTATTGCCTCCAAATTTAATATTGACTGAGGTCAGAATTTTTTTCAGATTTTATTGAATGATCATAGAGAATTTGTACGCTACTGGCCATTAAAATTGCCACACCAAGAGGAAATGCAGATCATAAACGGGTATTGATTGGACAAATATATTATACTAGAACTGACATGTGATTACATTTCCACGCAATTTGGGTGCATAGATCCTGAGAAATCGGTACCCAGAACAACCACCTCTGGCAATAATAACGACCTTGATACGTCTGGGCATTGAGTCAAACAGAGCTTGGATGGCGTGTACAGGTACATGCGCCCATGCAGCTTCAACACGATACCACAGTTCATCAAGTGTAGTGACTGCCGTATTGTGACGAGCCAGTTGCTCGGCCACCATTGACCAGACGTTTTCAATTGGTGAGAGATCTGGAGAATGTGCTGGCCAGGGCAGCAGCCGAACATTTTCTGTATCCAGAAAGGTCCGTACGTTTTGCCATTCATGCATCCAGGTTCGTCGTTGAGTACACCATCGCAGGCGCTCCTGGCTGTGACACAGCGTAAAGTGTAACCGCAGCCATGGTCTCCGAGCTGATAGTCCATGCGGCTGAAAACGTCGTCGAATTGTTCGTGGAGATGGTTGTTGTCTTGCAAACGTCTCCATCTGTTGACTCAGGGATCGAGGCGTGGCTGCAAGATCCGTTAAAGCCATGCGGATTAGATGCCTGTCATCTCGACTGCTAGTGATTCGAGGCCGTTGGGATCCAGCACGGCGTTCCGTATTACCCTTCTGAACCCCGATTCCATATTCCGCTAACAGTCATTGGATCTCGGCCAACGCGAGCAGCAGTGTCGCGATACGATAAACCGCAATCGTAATAGTCTACAAACCGACCTTTATCAAAGTCGGAAACGTGATGGTATGCATTTCTCCTCCTTACACGAGGCATCACAACAACGTTTCACCAGGCAACGCCGGTCAACTGCTGTTTGTGTATGAGAAATCGGTTGTAAAATTTCCTCATGTCTACACGTTGTAGGTGTCGCTACCAGCGCCAGCCTTGTGTGAATGGTCTGAAAAGCTAATCATTTGCATATCACAGCATCTTCTTCCTGTCGGTTAAACTTCGCGCCTGTAGCACGTCATCTTCGTGGTGTAGCAATTTTAACGGCCAATAGTTTATTTTCTATTCGTTTTACGTCCTCAGCGTTGCTTCCGTGCTCGGCCAAAACAAACTCCGGTGTCCCACGGCCTGCCACCGACCATGGTACGACTAGTACTGCCACTCCGACGACTGACAAGGTCACTGCCCTCTCTCTCAGTATCCAGCGTAACTTCCACCGCGTCTTGCTGCTGCGCTGACACTTTTTCGAATAGTTCCCAGCGCGCATAAATAGGCGATCGCGGCTCATTCCACAGCGGCAAAATGCGGGCACGAGAAAGAGCCGACATCCTAATCGTTCCAGAGGTAAGTTCCAGCTCAAATCCATTATGTTAAATTTCTTGATTAGAATATCATCACATATATCTCGAATCTTATTTCTACACACCGTACTGTTTGCAGAGGTCCACGTCCACAAATTACTCCCCGCGTCCATGTAAATATTTCTTGCTAGTACCGGTAATTTTTTGAAGAAGTGTTTCTGCTTCTGCGTCAATCTACCATTTAATATTTCCCTAGCTTTCACGTTTTATGCATATTGTGGTGTCACCGCCAGACACCACACTTGCTAGGTGGTAGCCTTTAAATCGACCGCTGTCCGGTAGTAAACGTCGGACCCGCGTGTCGCCACTGTGAGTGATTGCAGACCGAGCGCCGCCACACGGCAGGTCTAGAAAACTTCGTAGCACTCGTCCCAGTTGTACAGCCGACTTTGCTAGCGATGGTTCACTGACAAATTACGCTCTCATTTGCCGAGACGATAGTTAGCATAGCATTCAGCTAAGTCATTTGCTACAACCTAGCAAGGCGCCATTATCATTTGCTATTTATCTTGTGATGCATGTACCGTCAAGAGCTATGTTCACCACTAATGGATTAAAGTTAAGTATTCCAGCAGCTTCGTACTTTAATGGCTAGTCTCAATTACTTTACCTGTTCCAGACCTCACGCCAGCCTGCGCGAGCTTAAACGCGTGCCTTTCGGCTACCTCCTAGTGGCTTGGCTGTCTTGCCAAGTCACAACACATATAATGTTTTTTTTATATAGTAGAATGTTTGATTCAATTACTCTATCATCCATAATTTATAACTTTAAACATCCCACTATTCTGTTTTATACTATTATCAATCATATTTGACTTGCTCTTGTGTTTGATCTACATTGTGGGCTAATAATGCTGTTTAAATCAACAGGGCTTCATCTTCTGCCTTACCTTTGATCGTAATAGCAGTATCATCCGCGAGTCTGGGTACTGGTGTACATCTTCTCTCGATAATTCTTTTCATCTCTTGCCCTCTAAGCACAGAATTTTTACGTTGTTACTAATATTTACCACTGCTTTACTGTCTCCTTGGTATAAACAGGTTTTATTTATATTAATTTCTCACTTTCCACTTCTGATGTTGATTTTATCTCTATGTATGTACTTTCTCCTTTTGTTTAAAGATTGCATTCGTCTTATTCCTCTCTACACTGTGGATCTGTTTCTCGAAATGCAGAGATGCTCTATAGATATAATAAAATACGTATTTGGGAAAAATCTTTAGCACTTGTGTATATGTGAAGAGCTAAAAGGTATGAAATATTTTATCCTAACTAGTCCGCTTTGATTTTGTTTACTGTTTTGTTTTTACTAAGGGTATTTGTAAAGTAATGTCCGATCGGTTGCTAAATGGCTAACCATGCAGAAAATCAAAAATTTGTAATTGCATCAATTTGCCCCATCTTCCAGCTACTTCTCTGCAGGCAGATCCGACGTAGACACCTGTCGTAGTACTGTACCAAAGTTCCAGTACCCTCATCCTCGAAAGTAGCCAACTATGCTTTCCGTCACTTCTCTACGAAGATCTGCAGTTCGTTGTCTGTGCCAAAATAATTTCATAGCCGGCGGTTCATGTGAGCGCAGGTGAACATCAGAGGGAGCCATATCCTTATGGTGGGAGATCAAACACTTACCATCGAAAATTAAGCTGGGGCGTCAAAATGGCTCTGAGCACTATGGGACTCAACTGCTGAGGTCATCAGTCCCCTAGAACTTAGAACTACTTGAACCTAACTAACCTAAGGACATCACACACATCCATGCCCGAGGCAGGATTCGAACCTGATACTGTAGCGGTGGCGCGGTTTCAGACTGAAGCGCCTAGAACCGCTCGGCCACTCGGGCCGGCTGCTGGGGCGTCCTCATTACTTCTGCAGTGAGTGGCCAAAAACTGACACAGAGAAGGATATGCGTGAGAGCTAGGTTACGTGGCTTTGCATGAAATCAGCCGAAACCTCTTAGCGGATACCGGTACTTGACGGAGACGTCTCGGCATCTTTATGAGCTTACTGCATACTCGGAACTGAAAAGACGTGACGCGATTGTCAGGCATACTAGAGACATTCCCAACCCATCGGGGCAAAGCTTCATCGGGTTTTCACCGTGTTTTACATCTCACGATTCAGTAGGGGCGGAGGACTACATTCCTGTCTCACACCCTTGTTAATCCTAGCACTTCCTTCTTGGTCTTCCAATATTATTATTCACTATTGGTTCTTGTAAATGTCGTATATTCCCCCTCTCTTCCTATAGTTTACCACAAATTTCCTCAGAATTTCGTACATTATTCACCATTTGACGTTGTCGGACGCTTTTTCCAAGTCAACAAATCCTATGAACATGTCCTGATTTTTCCTTAGTCTTGCTTTGATTATTGACCGCAACGTCAGAATTGCCTCTTTGGTGCCTTTACCTTTCCTAAAGCCTGACTGGTATTCATCTAAGACAACCTCAGTTTTTTCCATACTTCTGTAAATTATTTTTGTTAGCAACTTGAGAGAATGAGCTGTTAAGCTGACTGTGAGACAATTTTGGCACCTGTCAGCTCTTGAAGTCTTTGGAATTGCGTGGATGATGTTTTTCCGAAGGTGAGATGGTATATCGCCAGACTCATACATACTAGACACCAACGTCAATAGTTGCTTTGTGCCACTCCCCCCCCCCCCCCCTCCACCCACCCACACCCAATTATTTTACAAATGTTAAGGGAAAGGGTGACTGGAATTCGAGTGTAGGAAAAGGGAGAGAAGGAAACATAGTAGGTGAATATGGATTGGGGGACAGAAATGAAAGAGGAAGCCGCCTGGTCGAATTTTGCACAGAGCACAACATAATCATAACTAACACTTGGTTTAAGAATCATGATAGAAGGTTGTATACATGGAAGAACCCTGGAGATACTAAAAGGTATCAGATAGATTATATAATGGTAAGACAGAGATTTAGGAACCAGGTTTTAAATTGTAAGACATTTCCAGGGGCAGATGTGGACTCTGACCACAATCTATTGGTTATGACCTGTAGATTGAAACTGAAGAAACTGCAAGAAGGTGGGAATTTAAGGAGATGGGACCTGGATAAACTAAAAGAACCAGAGGTTGTACAGAGATTCAGGGAGAGCATAAGGGAGCAATTGACAGGAATGGGGGAAATAAATACAGTAGAAGAAGAATGGGTAGCTTCGAGGGATGAAGTAGTGAAGGCAGCAGAGGATCAAGTAGGTAAAAAGACGAGGGCTAGTAGAAATCCTTGGGTAACAGAAGAAATATTGAATTTAATTGATGAAAGGAGAAAATATGAAAATGCAGTAAGTGAAACAGGCAAAAAGGAATACAAACGTCTCAAAAGTGAGATCGACAGGAAGTGCAAAATGGCTAAGCAGGGATGGCTAGAGGACAAATGTAAGGATGTAGAGGCCTATCTCACGAGGGGTAAGATAGATACCGCCTACAGGAAAATTAAAGAGACCTTTGGAGATAAGAGAACGACTTGTATGAATATCAAGAGCTCAGATGGAAACCCAGTTGTAAGCAAAGAAGGGAAAGCAGAAAGGTGGAAGGAGTATATAGAGGGTCTATACAAGGGCGATGTACTTAAGGACAATATTATGGAAATGGAAGAGGATGTAGATGAAGATGAAATGGGAGATATGATACTGCGTGGAGAGTTTGACAGAGCACTGAAAGACCTGAGTCGAAACAAGGCCCCCGGAGTAGACAATATTCCATTGGAACTACTGACGGCCGTGGGAGAGCCAGTCCTGACAAAACTCTATCATCTGGTGAGCAAGATGTATGAAACAGGCGAAATACCCTCAGATTTCAAGAAGAATATAATAATTCCAATCCCAAAGAAAGCAGGTGTTGACAGATGTGAAAATTACCGACCTATCAGCTTAATAAGTCACAGCTGCAAAATACTAACACGAATTCTTTACAGACGAATGGAAAAACTAGTAGAAGCCAACCTCGGGGAAGATCAGTTTGGATTCCGTAGAAACACTGGAACACGTGAGGCAATACTGACCTTACGACTTATCTTAGAAGAAAGATTTAGGAAAGGCAAACCTACGTTTCTAGCATTTGTAGACTTAGAGAAAGCTTTTGACAATGTTGACTGGAATACTCTCTTTCAAATTCTAAAGGTGGCAGGGGTAAAATACAGGGAGCGAAAGGCTATTTACAATTTGTACAGAAACCAGATGGCAGTTATAAGAGTCGAGGGACATGAAAGGGAAGCAGTGGTTGGGAAGGGAGTAAGACAGGGTTGTAGCCTCTCCCCGATGTTGTTCAATCTGTATATTGAGCAAGCAGTAAAGGAAACAAAAGAAAAATTCGGAGTAGGTATTAAAATTCATGGAGAGGAAATAAAAACTTTGAGGTTCGCCGATGACATTGTAATTCTGTCGGAGACAGCAAAGGACTTGGAAGAGCAGTTGAATGGAATGGACAGTGTCTTGAAAGGAGGATATAAGATGAACATCAACAAAAGCAAAACAAGGATAATGGAATGTAGTCTAATTAAGTCGGGTGATGCTGAGGGAATTAGATTAGGAAATGAGGCACTTAAAGTAGTAAAGGAGTTTTGCTATTTGGGGAGCAAAATAACTGATGATGGTCGAAGTAGAGAGGATATAAAATGTAGGCTGGCAATGGCAAGGAAAGCGTTTCTGAAGAAGAGAAATTTGTTAACATCCAGTATAGATTTAAGTGTCACGAAGTCATTTTTGAAAGTATTCGTATGGAGTGTAGCCATGTATGGAAGTGAAACATGGACGATAAATAATTTGGACAAGAAGAGAATAGAAGGTTTCGAAATGTGGTGCTACAGAAGAATGCTGAAGATTAGATGGGTAGATCACATAACTAATGAGGAGGTATTGAATAGGATTGGGGAGAAGAGATGTTTGTGGCACAACTTGACCAGAAGAAGGGATCGGTTGGTAGGACATGTTCTGAGGCATCAAGGGATCACCAATTTAGTATTGGAGGGCAGCGTGGAGGGTAAAAATCGTAGAGGGAGACCAAGAGATGAATACTCTAAGCAGATTCAGAAGGATGTATGTTGCAGTAGGTACTGGGAGATGAAAAAGCTTGCACAGGATAGAGTAGCATGGAGAGCTGCATCAAACCAGTCTCAGGACTGAAGACCACAACAACAACAACAAGGGAAAATTATATATCCCTCCTGTCTTTTTTGATCTTAAGTCGTCCAAAGCTCTTTTAAATTCTGATTTGAATACTGGATCCTCTGTCCCTTCAAATCGCCTCTTGTTTCTTCTTCTGAGGTATCAAACAAATATTCCATGTTACAGAGGCCTTCAGTGTACTGTTTCCACCTATCCACTCTCTCCTCTGCATTTACCAGTGGGATTCCGGCTGCACTCTTATTGTTGCCAACCTTGCTTTTAATGTCACCGAAGCTTATTTTGACTTTCTTATATGCTGACTAATTTCTTCCGACAATCAATTCTTTTTTCAGTTTCTCAAGATTTGCAATGCAGTCATTTCGTCTTTGTTCCCTGCGCTTCCTATTTATTTCATTCCTCAGCGAACTGTATTTCTGTATTCATGAATTTCCCTGAAATTTTTTCTACTGCCTCCTTTCGTTGATCAACTGAAGTATTTCTTCGTTACCCATGGTTTCTTCGCAGTTACTTCTACCTATGTTTTTCTTTCCAACTTATGTGATTGTCGTATTCAGGTTGTCCATTCCTCTTCAAGTTCCTGCTGATCGATTCCTTATTGCTCTATATCTATAAAGGACTTCTTTAGCACCTCCGTATCCTACTTCTTTCCGTATTGCTTCTCCCCCACTCACCTCTTAAACTTCGGCCTACTAATCAGCACTGCTACATTGTGATATGAGACTGTTTTTGCTGCTGAGTACGCCTTACAATCCAGTATCTGATTCCGGAAACTCTGTTTGACCATGGTCTAATCTGACTGAAATATTCCCGTATCTACCGGCCTTTTCCAAGTACACCTCTTTCTCTTGTGATTCTTGAACAGAGTATTCGCTGTTACTAGCTTAAATTTTGTTGTAAAACTCAGTCTTTCTCCTCTCTCATTCCGAGTACCTAGCTCATATGCTCACGTAATCACTTCTTTTACCCCACATTCCAGTCCCCAATAGCTTCTAGATTTTCATTTCCCTTGATGTACTGCATTGCCTATTCCTCATCCTCATGTGGTTTCTCTATCTCCTCATGTTCAGTTGCCAACGTCGGCATTTATACGTGAAATATCATTTAAGGTGTTGGTTTGTTGTCGGTTCTGATGACGACAGCCCTATTACTGAACTGTTCACAGTAATATACTCCCCTTATACCATATTCTGTTGATATTACGCTATGCGTATTCATCTGACCAGAAATCTTTATCTTATTTCATTTTCATTTCATTGACCCCTATTGCCAAGTAAGCCTTAACATTTCCCTTTTCAGATTTCCTAGATTCCCTACCACATTCAAGCTTGTGACATTCCACACTCCGACTACTGGAATATTATTCTTTCGTTGGTTATTTAATCTCTTTCTTATGGTCACCTCTCCCTTAGAAGTCCCCCCCCCCCCCCCCCCCCCGAGATCGGAATGGCAGACTATTCCGGAATCTTTTGCCAATGGAGAGGCCATTACGACATTGTTTCAATTACAGGCCACACATCTTATGTATACACATGATGTGTGTTTCATTCAGGGGTTTCCATTGTCTTCTGCCTCTTCCTGCCGTTGATCATCGCTGATTTTCCACCTTTAGGGGCAGTTTACCACCCTAGGGGCAAGTTAGTACCCTGAACCTCTGTCCGTTCCTCCGCCAGCAAAATAAGTATGACCACTTCTGCCGGAAGTTTGATAATTATTCAAAACTTAAGAGGTGGCGGTGTTTCGATTATGGAAACGAGTACGTTTTGATAACTACTCAAAGACACTACACCTAGACCATGGGCTCAGCGCATTCAAAAACATAATCGCAACAATGAAAATGTTGGCTGTTTGTGGTGTGTATATTATTTGCAAAGAGATTTGTTCCATTCATTCACGGTAAGTACTGTTGTCTAAAACAGTGCCCACTTCACTCTTCCCCCTGAAGACCACATTCAGTACTGTATGGTTCTTGCCTACTTTAGTCTTCACCCTGAAGATTGTACTCATCATTCCAGAATGAAATTTTCACTCTGCAGCGGAGTGTGCGCTGATATGAAACTTTCTGGCAGACTAAAACGGTGTGCCAAACTGAGACTCGAACTCGGGACCTTTTCCATTCGTGGGTAAGTGCTCTACCACCTGAGCTACCCTAGCACGACTTATGACCCATCCTCACAACTTTAATTCCGGCTGTACCTCGTCTCCCACCTTCCAAACTCCATAGAAGCTCTCCTGCGAATCTTGCAGAACTAGCACTCTTGGAAGAAGAGATGTTGCGAAGACATGACTTTGCCACAGCCTGAGGAATGTTTCCAGAATGAAATTTTCACTCTGCAGCGAAGCTTGTGCTGATATGAAACTTGCTGGTTCTGTGTTGGATTTGTTTATCAGACAGTCTTAGCTGTGCATTAAAGAGTAATACTGAGCAGTGTGGATACGTTTTGCTGTTAAAGGGCTGGTCAGTGTGGATCTCATATCTGAGTACACCGTATCTCATGCAAAAGCTCTGCTGCTACGACAACCACATCACAGTTCTTTTGCATCAGTAAATAGGCATTTAAATTTATTTATGGCCCCTCTTCGTGACTGTATGTTACAGGCTTACACACAGTTTTCAAGGTATTTCGTTAAGAAATAAACGGTATGCAGTTACTCTGTAACGTGCCACAAGAGCTCACAGGTTCTGTTATACCAAAATATTCTTAAAGAACTTGTGATCTTTTATTGGTGGTGGTTGGGTTCACCCTGTACAAGCTCTCGTAAACATTGTATAAACGTTTCTCCGACCACAATTTTTTTTATTCTTGTGGGTAGAGCACAGTATGTTACGAATATGTACTGCTCTAACAGATACGCATTATAGAAAAAATCAGCCTCGCCTTGACATCAGCGTGTTCCTCATATTTATTTTTACAGACAAACATGAATGAAACTGTTCAACCTATTTTTCTATATTACTTGAGTAAGCTTATTACTCTCACCCAGTATTTCCCTTGTTTAATGTATCCATATCATCATATGCCTATGAGCCTATGAACAACCACTTCCCACCCCCACCCCCCCCACCCCTTTCCCCCCAGCCAACTATCTCCGGCACCCTTCATCATTATCTAACGAAATTTAAAGAGTGTTTTACATTTCCTTATGTGTTTAAAATTGTTAAAAAAATTATATGGCATTAGTCTATTAAGGGGGGTAGGACGTCAAACAGGCCGACTTGGAGCAGGAGAGGCACCACAGGACATTTTATTTTCTACTGTCTATACTTTTACAAATAAATTCATAAAACTTTGTCAGCATGACCAGGAAGGATTCAGGATTCACACTCATAGCAGTGGAAGTGCAAAAACACAACAAAATAAATTGTTTTAGGTATGAAATTTAATCATTTTGTCATTACTGTTGGCTGCATTTGTTGCTATAGGTACATTTTTCTTCACAAGTAAGAGAGATTCTTTGATGAATTTTGCACAGCATACAAACCATACTTACAGGTGTATGAAACTCTAGAACTATCCAAATCTATTATAAACTGTGGTAAAAATTGAGATAATTAACTACAAAATTTGATTTTTTTCTAAACATAAAGTTTAAAACGTAGAAGCTCTTTTATTTTTCGTAAATTAAATAGATTCTAGAGTTTCAGACACCTGTAAGTATGGTTTGTATGCTCTGCAAAATTCATCGAACAGTCTCTCTCTTACTTAAGAAGACAAGTGTACCTATAGCAACAAATGCAGCCAATAGTAAGTGAAAAAATGATGAAATTTCACATGCAAAAAAAATTATTTTGTTATATTTCTGAACTTCCACTGCTACGAGTGTGAATCCTGAATCCTTCCTGGTTATGTTGACAAAGTTTTATGAATTTACTTGTAAAAGTATAGAAAATGGAAATTAAAATGTCCTGTGGTGCCTCTCCTGCTCCAAGTCGGCCCGTTTGACGTCCTATCCCTCTTAAAGGTAATTGTAAAATTTGCATAAAAAGATAGATATTTCTTTTGTGAATATACCGGTACACGTAAATATAGAGGACATCATTCCAAGAACAAAACTTTGACCTCTATTTATTGTTGCCTTCAGTATTGCTGAGAATGTTACAGAAATCGCTGTTTATGCCGATGATGCGATTTTATCTTTTTTTTATCACTAAGTGTATTGTTCTTTGCAAAATTTGTAGTTTCTACAACAGTTCTTTGCTTTCTGTTTTAAGCTACAGACATTCTCATAATGACAACTGCCTGGTCATTCTCGGTTAGAACATAGTGAAACACTCACGTCGCTGAGTCCAAACAGTTAAATTGTGTAAGAGAGAGTCATTAAAAATTACACAGTGCGCCGTGGTTACAGAAACGGAAAATATTTGGAAACCAACAACACAATGCTGTCCTCGTAAACTGTAATATAAACGTGCGCCTCGTTTAGTCGTTTGCATAACTGCCTGCGTTGTGGCCATCTGTCCACTGTGCGTGACACGCTGATATACTGGCGTCTGCAGCATTGTGTGGAACAAGCAGGTAGGCGCAGCCGCGTGATGCCGCACAGTAGTGACACCTGTCCGGCTGACAGAGCCGCTCCTGGCAGTGTTGCCACCTGCAAGCAGGCTGCGCGCGTTTCCGGCTAGATGGCTGCACGCAACGCTGCCATTCCGCAACCGTGTGCGCTGCTGTTCTGTGTGGACTCTGCTCACCCGCCGTAAGTTAAATTAACGCCTCGGACGTCCATTGTCAGTGGCGCGCTCGCAACTGTGCTCTGTGGCGCCGTCGTAGCGCGGAACTCGGATGGGAATCCGCAAGGCCTGTGGGTATTTCGCAGTGCCACACTACGTAAACAACTGCACTTAATTAAGAACGCCTATGGCGAGTTTAAATTACGAGTCCCTGGTTGGACCAGTTGGCATATTAAGTCGTTTCGTAGAGAGGTCCATTTCATATTTCAGTTGTAGATAGTTCACTACTGTCTTTTGCTGGTGTATCATAAACACGTCATTTCTTTGATGAGTTAAATTATAATATAAGCTTAACGGATTATAAAATGATGTTTAATACAGAACGAATTTTGAAAATGATTGATCTGAATTCACAAGATTAAAGCTACATGATCGAACGTGGAACTGTAAGATAAATTTTAACTAATTCCAGGGTCTGCGAAGCTTTTATTTTGGGAAGAATTCTCCAATTTTACAGTGACATATCATTTACAAGCATGCGCATACAATCTGGGATACTACTTACAATTATGTTTTGGATCAAAATTTTCATTCACCTTTCACAAATGTTCAATATGCCCTCCTCAATACGCCTCATATCTAGGCGACAAATCGATACCATATATTTATGAAGTAACTCCTATTATTTTGAGCCTGCTCGAAGTGTAAATGGTTGCGAAAATGTACCTATCCCATGAAGTTTCGGGATAGCTCGCAGATGAAGTCGAGTTCTTGCCAAGATATTTCGGCTGACGACCATCCAGACATATTCAGGTGAGTGTTTTGCACAGAAGTTCGCTAGTACACATCTCTAAATTTATACCAATAATTGGCGGTGCAACATCAGCGACTTCTGTCGCGTTTCGCGCTTTCTTCGAATGTTACTGCAGCTATGACACACGGATGCTTTTGTAATGGAAATACTACACGTTCGCTCTCTGTCGGAATACGGGCTTGCGGAGTTAAAATTCAGACTGCAAATTAATAAAATTTATTTTCGATAGGCGTGTCACTAGTCAAATAATGTTTCCTTTCTGTAGATATTAAAGAGATCACCGGGTCCCACATTTCACGTAGTTGAAGGCCGCCATTACGATTAAATATGTTCCGTCTATCGTATTTCAACGCTTTGCTGATAACCAAATCACATAAGGATCTTGTCGAGGCTAAGGTTCCCGTGGCAGAATGTCGTGTGGAAATACAATGCTCGCCTATGGATGACTTTCTGGGCTGCGAAAGGCGAGTGTGGCGATTATATTCAATGCACCTCTCACGTACTGTGCATGTTGCCTGACTGATGGAGTCTTTGCACAATGACAAAGTATTCTATAGATTCCAGCCCTCCGCAATCGCAGACCTTCCTTTGCGCAACCGAGAGAAGCACAAGTCTTTATAGGTGACAGAAAGACTACACTGACTAATGTTTCCTTATGATTTTGCTTTTCGATGAAATATTGCCGACGTGTGGGAAGAACGCCCTGAAATTAAACTACTCCTTAGCCTCTTGCTCTTCTGGAGGGTCACGTTTTTTCTTCCTTAAAGCTGTGCTGATCTGATGTGAAGTATGTCCATTCTCTTTGAACACCGACTCTAGATATTCCAGCTCCTTGGCTGCCTCTATCAGACACAACGTGTGTCAGGTGTATAGTTCGTGACGGGTAGTGGTAGTTCTCTACAGAAAGGAAACAATTAAATTAAGGAAACAATCAATTTTATTAATTTGAGGTATGAATATTAACTCTGGAAGTCCGCATTTAGATAGAGAGCGCGCATGTAGTATCTACTTTACATAAGCACCTGCACTCTATAGATGGAGCAACATCCGAAGAGGGCTCGAAACTCGACAGAGATCACTCATGCAGCAGCTACCGTTAGGCATGCGTCTCCGCGTCAATTTTTAGAATAAATCTCGCGATATGAACTTGCAGTCTTAAATGCAAAACACTGAACTGAAGGTAGCTGAATGGTTGTCAGACGAAATCTCTCGGAAAGTAGTCGATGTCTTCCGGCAGCAATCACGAAACTACATGGAATAGTGTTTACGTCGGGAAAATTTCAGGAATCACATACTTGATCTGTTAGCAACAAATAATCCTGAACAAATGGAGAGCATCATGACGGATACAGTGAGTCGTTGTAGCGACACTAACCTGCGCATCACCCAAATCCACCAAACGTAAATGCGTGTGTTTAAAATGGCAGATAAAGATTGCTTGAGCCTTTTCTAAGAGACAGTAACACTTCTTCCAATCAAACTATATACGTATAGACTAGATGTTGCTTCAATTCCAGAAAATAATATCTGCGGCAGTTGAGAATTTAATACGAATAAATTAGTAAAGGTGGTACAACAACAAAACGGGTCAGAACTCTTCTGCAGAAATAACAAAAAGTGTCCCAAATTTAAGAGGGCAAAAAATCTTCAAGATTTCCCATGTTTTTCTGATGCTGGAAACATGTGAGACACACTATGTGATCAAAAGTATCCGGACACCTGGCTGAAAATGACTTAAAAGTTCGTGGTGCCCTCCATCGGTAATACTGGAATTCAGTATGGAGTTGGCCCTAGCCTTGACAGCTTCCACTCTCGCACGCATACGCTCAATCATGTGCTGGAAGGTTTCTTGGGGAATGGCAGCCCATTCTTCACGGAGTGCTGCAATGAGGAGAGGTATCGATGTCGGTCGGTGAGGCGTGGCACGAAATCGGCGTTCCAAAACATCCCAACGGCGTCCTTTAGGATTCATGTCACGTCAGTGTGCAGGCCAGTCCGTTACAGGGATGTTATTGTCGTGTAACCATTCCGCCACAGGCCGTACATTGTGAACAGGTGCTCAATCGTGTTGAATGATGGAATTGCCATTCCTGAATTTGCTCTTCAACAATGGGAAGCAAGAAGGTGCTTAAAACATCAGAGTAGGCCTGTGCTGTGATAGTGACACGCGAAAGAACAAATGGTGCAAGCCTCCTCCATGAAAAACACGATCACATCATAACACCACCGCTCCCGAATTTTACTGTTGGCACTACAAACGCTGGGCCGGCCGCGGTGGTCTCGCGGTTCTAGGCGCTCAGTCCGGAGCTGTGCGACTGCTACGGTCGCAGGTTCGAATCCTGCCTCGGGCATGGATGTGTGTCATGTCCTTAGGTTAGTTAGGTTTAAGTAGTTCTAAGTTATAGGGGACTGATGACCACAGATGTTAAGTCCCATAGTGCTCAGAGCCATTTTTGAACTACAAACGCTGGCAGATGACGTTCACTGGGCATTCGCAAAACCCACACCCCGCCATCGGATCTCCACATTATGTACCGTGACTCGTCTCTCCGCACAACGTCATCCACTGTTCAATCGTCCAATGTTTACACTCCTTCCACCAAGCGAGACGTCGTTTTGCATTTACCGGTGTGATGTGTGGCTTATGATCAGCCGCTCGACAATGAATTCCAAATTTACTCACCTAACTGTCATAATACTTGCAGTGGATCCTGACGCAGTTTGGAATGCCGTGTGATGGTCTGGTTAGATGTCTGCCTATTACATATTACGACACTCTTTAATTGTCGGCAGTCTCTTTCAGTCAACAGACGAGGTCGGCCTGTACGCTTTTGTGCTGTACGTGTCCCTTCACGTTTCCACTTCACCGTCACATCGGAAACAGTGGAACTAGGGATGTTTAGGAGTGTGGAAATTTCGCGTACAGACGTATGACGTAAGTGACGCCCAATCATCTGACCATGTTCGAAGTCCATGAGTTCCGCGGAGCGCCCCATTCTGCTCTCTCATGATGTCTAACGACTACTGAGGTCGCTGATACCTGGCGGTAGGTGACAGCACAATGCACCGAATATGAAAAACGTATGTTTTTGTCGGTGTCCGGATACTTTTGATCGCATAGTGAACTTTTAATAACTTCCATAACGAACCTCTGTCTCGAAATCTGATAGGAAATCCTAAGACGATCTAGTCGTACGTAAAGTACACCAGCAGCAAAACACAGTCAGTACCTTTACTGCATGATATTAACACCAATATTAACGATGACATGTGAGTAACTTTTGAGTAGATACGCTAGGTGCAGCGAAGCAGCTTAAATCACTTAATAAAGGGAAGTCTTTCCATCCATAGACCAATTAGGTTTCTTTTAGATACAATAGCCCCACACTTGGCAAATGCTCGCTCGGCGAAAGATTCGTACGAAAACACTAGAAAGTTGTACAGGTCAAACCAATACTCAAGAACGCAAATAGAAGCAATCCGATGAGTTTCTGGATCACATCACTGACGTCAGTTCACAGCAGGACTGTGGAATAGGTCTTGTGTTCGGAATTACCTTGCAGAAAACACCCTATTGCCAAATATCCAGCAAGTATTCAGAAAATATCGGTCTTGTGAATACAGTTAGCTCTTCATTCGCACGAAGTAAAGAGTGATATCGACACACGATCAAAAATTGATTCCATATTACTACATTTACAGAAGGTATTACGGAAGGGACCATTCCTCACAAGAGACTTCTAATCAAACTGCGTGCATATGGATTATCGCTTCAGTAGTGCGATTCGTGATTTTCTGTCAGGAAGGTCACAGTACGCAGTAATCGACGGAAAATCATAGAGTAAAACAGAAGTGATATCCGACGTTCCCCAAGGAATTGCTATAGGCCCTCTCCTGTCCTAATCTACATAAATGAACTAGAAGACAATCTGAATAGCTGTGTTAGATCGCTTACAGACGATGCTGTCATTTACCGTATAGTATAGTCTTTAGAATACCAAAACCAATTGCAATATGTTTGAGGCAAAGAATATGTAGGACTATGGTCGGAAACATGGTAACGGTCTCTGAATACGGAAAAGTGAGTTTATCCACATGAGTGTGAAAGGAAATTCCTTAAATTTCGGATAGACTATAAGTCACATAAATTTAAAGGCTGTTGGTTTCATTAAATACCTAGGAATTACAATTACGAACACATTAAATTGAAATTGTCACATAGATAATGTTCCAGGGATGGTAAAACAGAGACTCCTTTTTATTGGCAGAACTTTAACATATGCAACAGGCGTACTAAAGAGACTACCTACACTACGCTGTTCCGTCCTCTGCTATGGTACTAATGTACTATGTGGAATCCTTACCAGTCAGAACTGGTGGAAGACACTGAAGAGCTCCGAAGAAGATAACCTCTTTCCACATTATCGTGGAACAGGGAGGAGAACGTCAGAGATATAATAAGCAGTCTGGCTGACATTCGTATAAATTTTCGTTACGGCGAGATCTTTTCACGAAAATTCAATCACCAACTTTCTCCTCTAAATGTGAAAACAAGTTTTTGTCGCCAAACTACAAAGGGAGAAGATATCATCGCAGTAAACTAAATTGCAACTCATGTACAAAGATCTAAATATTCATTTCTCCCCACAGAATCGTAGAAGAATAGATTGAAGGTTGTTCGAAGATCTCTCTACATTCCACGTAAGTGTGAGTTGCAGAGAAATCATGTAGATATAGGTATAAACGGCGATACAGGTCGCCCCAAATTCTTGGAAAGGAGGCACACGGGAGTATTTCTAAAAAACCTGCACCAAATAACATGACTATAGGAACTTGAAAGCCATCGTTACAATGTGAGACAGTGCGCCCTCTACGCCGATCCAGATGACGCAGCTCATGTTTAAGAAATGTTGAGCATCCATGTTTTTTATTTGCATATACATGTAGGACGAGGAATCTACTACGGATCTTATATGTATCTACACACCTGAATAATTGGGACAGTAATTCTGTTACATGCTTAGTGCCAGTGCAGTTCCGTATGTGGCTGCTGTGTTCCTTTCACTCATACGTTGTCGTGACCCTCTTTTCCACTTGAACTTAGCCTTGTCACAGAAATCTAAAACTGAAAGGAAATTGTTATCTTCCATCTTCACACTCAGAATGAAATCAGAAAATCAGAAATCAGAAAATAGCTGTCATAATGGGCTTGTACCAACTGAGTCCAGTATGGTTCGATACACAAACGTCGCCGCACAGCACGTCTAACATTCATGTGAGGAATGGTTTCATCGCGGCTGGTACCAGGAGTAGACTTTTGTACACTATGTACGAAGGTACACTGAGTAGCATTTTGTGGTTTTGAGTAATGTATACCATTTTGGTTTGTGGTATTCAGGTCTACGCTCTCGTGTTCGAAGACGATCTGGTCAAAGTTCTCAGAGACCAGCGACTGTAGAGATCTTTTATCTCTAGAACCTGGGATAATAGTGTGGCGATTATCATAAATTGTCACAGCACGGGTTTTATGATTGGAAAAGAAATACAGCACTGATTATTTAATTATAGAAGAAAGTCTGCATGCTCGGAACTACGTAGCAATGATGATAAACCTTGTTGGCATACGCTTAATGAGCAATGAAAAAATGGCATTTTCCAACAGGATAATGCAAGACCTCACACTGCAGTTCACACCACTAACGTCTTGATGATTGTAAGGATCCTTGACTGGCCTATCTTGTCTTTTAATTTGTCTCCCATAGATCATATTTGGCATGTGATAGGAGAATGAATGGTTTCACACTGGCAATGTTCATAAACTGACACAGTATGTGTTTTATGCATGGAGAGAAAACATTCAAGATGGCACTCGAAGGCTGTTTGCTTCAATCTAACAATGAATAGCACAGGTTATGACTATTAGGGACAGCACTTCGAAATGGAATTATAGTTTCATCAGTTAATACCAGTTATGTATCAATTTTTCTACCAAGTTTGGTAAACATTCGCTTTGTGATTCATGGTGTAACATTCCCCACTTCTGCCGACGTATCGTGGCTGTTATATGAACTATAACTATGATGGATACAGACAAAATATAGTACGTATAGTGATATTCGATGAACACTCTCTAAATAGCTTGGATATTAAACTTTAAAAATACGCGATTAAAGCTGTATAACAAGATCGTCCTCTTAACACTGTTAGACGGATGTGAATCAGTGGTGATGAATAAGAAATAATAATGCGTGTCCTGAGTATGGAAATGAGACATCCGAGAAATTTCAATGGAAATGCAGGTATGGTATCAGCAATGTTGGTATCAGAAAGGAAATAAACACTTGCAGAGTAAAAGAAAAGAAGAAAATAAAAGAATGTGTATCGAACATTTACAGAATACAGATCATAAAAGATTAATAGCAAAAATAAAGAAGTGCAAGCTACACTAAAGAGTAGATTCTGGAAGAAAAAGATGAAAATTAAAAGGGATATTGTGGCGCTTAATACTAAAACGTGGAAATGTGTCAGTATCATGGCTGCAATACATTAATTTATAAGTAATTTAGCTTTTTGGGAGGAAACATTTGATTTTTAAGACAGCTGCTCAAACTTAATGACGTGTGATCAACAGAAGATGTGAGTTCTGTACAAATAATAGAAAAGAACAAATCCACAGTTACGAAACATATCATTTCGCATTTACTGCACCATACGCGCTATGCGTGAATCTTACCCAGTCTGTAAACGCTCCGTTTCAATCAGTGCGCGGATTGAGTTACATTGAGAGATGTCAGTATCTTATAACACTTTCGGTACAGAAATTGTTTCCACTTATCTGAATCCTTCGTATTTCTCTAGCTATTTTTTCGCGTATGTGCAGTTTTATGTTTCATCCGGGGCATCTCAAGAAATACTATCAAGCCTGCAGCAAAGCAGTGTTTGACCGCTCCGTAAACTTGAGACAGCACCACATCCGACGCAATAACTATATAGCACTGACATTCACTTAAAATTCCTAAAATGGAGGATATGCATTTGATATCTCAGTGGTAACTAGAACGAATTGTTACATTCTGCGAACGTCAATTATTTGGTGGAATTTTGCAGTTTGATAATAACTCATCCAGATTTGCACTTAAATTTCTGAAAAACAGGTCGTGCTTTCTACTTTTACTCCTGACTGAATTTTATCGTACTATGCCTCGACGTTGCCTGAAATTCATAAATCAAATCTTGGAAGAGTTTGAATCTTACACTACAAGAAGGTATCCAAATACAATATTATCGCACAAGTAAGCGTTAAGGACGTGTCGCAATTAACTTCAGAATATGATTAGTTCCACTTTCTGCTAGAAACCAACTACTCAAGACAACTTAGTGTCTTCCTTCTTTTCGATTTAGGTCATAAAGTGTGCAGTTTCTTCTATTAGGTTGTGATACTTACATCCTTGAGACCCACACGACATCAACTTTAATAACAGCTATGATACGGTTTTAGAGTCATTAACTTATATAACAATTTAATAAGGGATTGTCGACCCTTTACCATATCAGACAGTCGAGAATATATATATGGTTCCCCCCATATCATGTGTAACTCATCTTGAAGTTTATGTTTTCACTTGAAATAATTGAACTGGACGCATAGTTTACGCTGATCTCGCCTGTCTAAGGATTCTGAGAAGAATATGCATTCCTGACGAATCGCAAAGAGACGAATCTATCGGGAAACATATATCTCGTATACACCCCGTCAATTAATGAATACCTATTTTGCCGTGACAGAGCTAAGAATTTATCAAACGAGACAACAATTATGGGTCCATAAAACGAAGCATAAATGGCAACTTACGTTTAAGCACTTACTCAAGGTACACTATGGGAGACGAAGAGAGATATCAACGATTCTACAGCTCAACAGTCAGTTATTTCAGGACATTTATCCCCCTCTGTTAAACCAACTTTGCAGTAAAATAATTATAGGCTGCCGCCACATAAATGAGGTCTATAATAGAGTAGCATTGGGACGACCTACTGAAATTTGTTGATCTATGAGCGATGTTGATACATAACATTATTTTGGAATATAAAGTTAGTATAACCCATGAAAGAATATTGGTATCTACCGGTAGGTGAACTTCTTTACATCTGTGTAACGTGTACTGGAGTTAGGGACAGTGTGTCTTCCCCTGCTATTTATCATTAAATGTAAACTATTGGAATGACAATCTTATTTTTTTGCTTCTCGTCGTTCTCGGTTTGCTTTTGTTTCTTATTTTGGTTACAATATACACTTCAGGAATAAATAAGTGTTGTAGACGGCTGGCACATTGAGGTAAGAAGTGTTCCACCTAGTGAAAGGCTATAGGGATCAAAATTCACGTCCATGCGAATCGTTTACTCTTACACGGCAGCGTAAGCATAAACGAAACTACTACTACTCTGAGGAAGGCATACGATTCACTGCCCCATCCTAATAGCCGCAGGACGCAATGCTGTCAGTACCACACGAGAGAAGCAGCTCCACCTTGATTCGTCACTGATAGCCAATGAACTTAAATTATTAATTTCGCTGACCCATCTAACAGCCGCAGGACACAATGCAGGCAGGACGACATGATGGAATCAGCTTCCCCCTGATTAATCACTGATGATCAATAAATTCAAATCTTCAGTTCCAGCAATATATGATCTCACTTTGTGTACTCTTAGCATTACATTCTACTTACGTTCGCTTTAACAGACAGTAGGGGTAGAACTGAAGAGACGAAGTTACATTTCTCAAATAGTATAAATTATCCTAATGAAGTCTAACTGAAATAGTTGCCATAAGATTGATTACTTAGATTAAAAACAGTGTCGTCTACAATCCAAATGAATTATCTTTGTACTGGCCTTTAAATGCCACTTATAACCAGACGATGTCATATGAGATTGGTTCCTATTGAGATCTGCACCTTAGGCTTTTATAATAGCTACAACAATCGATGGGGCAATGAAAACAAACTGGGTTTAATAAAAGATGAAACAAAGACTTGACATGATGAGAGTACTCACTGGCTTAGAGCATAGAAGTACGATTTTAAAATTGAAATTCGATGGCGCAATGCATAGAGTGAAAGGAGACTGTCAGCTCAAGTTTTAAAAATGAATGATCACGGAGAATGTTTTAAATAATGTTAATAATGCAACTACTCAGTATAGAGCTCGATCCAAGCAAAATACAGTGTCCACCTAAGGAAATAAAGATAATAAAACAACTTATTTTGTCACCGCCTAGAACAGATAAGAAAGTCAAGGACGAAAGCGGGTCACTAAGAAGATAAGACACAGAGAGATCACTAGTCTGCGAAAATCTGGAGCTGTGGAATGCTAACAGACGACAATGCAACTGTTTACAGGTGTTGACCATGTAGTATATACACACTATTTTATTGGTTGTACGGTAAACATCGCCTGTAAGTTGTGAGAGTGAAACTACTTATTAATAAAGGATAAATATATACGTATGATGAATTTAAATGACGTGCATTTCTGAAGTTAAACTTACACACTTAGAAACCATCTCCCTCCTGTTGCGTCACTTGTTACAGTTATTAACTGAATATTCAGAGGAGCAGTTTGTGGTTATAAAAAATTTATTCATAGTTTTATGTCATCAGTTCATCTTGTTACTCACAGGACATTGTATAACACAGTACACTGAGAAACCGTGAGGTGAGAAGTGATCCAAACATTTAGAAGCTCTCTCACTGGCACTGGAAATAAAGGTTCCATTTTTCATTACCAACGTGAGAAGTATTTCCGTAGCAACATCGTTTCTGCTGGGCTCTGTTCACTCTAAAATTTGTCTAGAAATTCCATTTAATGGAAAAAGTGAAAATTTTCCGCATTTTATCTTTATCTGTCGCGAAGAATCTGTCGTACGATTTACCCAAGTGTCCCGACAAGATGGCAGTCTACAAAATCTTGTTGATGAATAACAGTCATCATAACAAAAATAATAAAGTAAGGAACACAGGTAAGTGTCATGAGACCATCTACATCCAACGATATCCTTTACAATGATGTGAACTTGAGTTACCCCTTCTCCATTCATGTGACAGGAACTTAAAAACCAAAGAATTCTCAACAATTAATTCTAGTCAACACAATATAAATATGTATTATTTAGGTTTTAATTGGCATAATAATATACATATTTAATATCAGATAGGACACACTTTCATTGCCCTCTCATTGGTTACGGTTGATATAACTTTCTGCTTTTTTCAATCGCTTGTAAATGTTTCCTAATGTATGGTTGCAAGGGATAAATTTTTTATAACATTTTAAATCTTGTCGTGTATGCACAGTGTCTACGTTAGTTGTGCGTCTACAAATTTAATCAAAATAATCGCTGTCTACAACGCTGACGAATTATTTCGTCAGCGAGCATCAAGACTCTATCAACGTACTATAAGTCGCTCAACCCAGCGATGTGAATCAATCATTGGCGAACATATTCTCCTTCATAGAAGGACACGAAGTATCTGCAAACTGAGGTAATGGAACGGGTGACACATTCTTGACTTTTCTTTCTATTCATAACTGCAGCAACTTTAATAGGTCTTATGTCTGTGACGTCGGGAAACAGAGTAGTATAGAGTAGTGAAGCCTCCACTTTATTATTTTGAAGACGAATTCTACCGATATGTCGATTTGAGAATTTACTGCATCGCATTTGGATGAATTCTTATGTCGTATTCATAGACCTGTATTCTATTAAATATTCTGTTGCTGCCTCTTTAGCAAGGCTATTCTACAATTAGAATAGGTGAAGATACTCAGTTACCCTGTTATTACGTGAAATTGGGTAAAATTGTGGAACTCTTCATCTTTAAGGTACCGTCAGTTCTATTGCCTCAGTGGTGACACACCAAGTGTATGGTACTGGTTCCGATAAATTTGATTGAAATTTCGTGGCAGAGAGAATAGGAATGTAATTGAAATTTCGTCGCATAGCGAATGGGAATGGTACATAGTAACTAGGCAGTCGCTTTATGTAAGTGCATGTATCGAACATGTACATTCACGATGCAAATGAACCCAAGATTTCGCACCCAATGCAGGTGAATAGTAACAGAGATTAATTACGTTCATTACACGCCTAGATTATCTACAAACTGCTTTGCCATCACCTGAGTAATTTTCCCAACTCCTCGAAAGATATGGTCATAATGACTGATGTATCACAAAACTTAAGAATAAAGTTGGTGAATGCTGTTAATGCTGTCCTCTTACGCTGTATATCATTATTAGCTGAGTACCCTGTATCGCTGGGGTATGTACTTATTCCAATATTCTATTAGTCTCTCTCCTCTTTGCCTTATGTCTGCCCATCTGCTACCTTTCTTTCTCTCTGTCCACCACCTCCACCCATTTATCTATCCATATCCTCCTGCCCTCAATCTGCTCTGTGCCCTCTCTCTGTCCATCTACTGCCCCATGTAATTCCATCAGTTCATCATTCTCTGTCCATCTACTGCTTCCCCGTCTGTCCGTCTCTTTCTGTCCAACTCCTCTTCCTCCTTCTCCCCTTCCAACTCAACCCCTTTCTCTTTCCATTTCCTATTTCCTTCTTTCTTCTTTATCGCAGTCTCCTCCTCCCCACTCCACCCTCTGTACCTGTCATTATATCTTCTATGTCCTACTCTCCTTACTCCCTGTCCATCCCTCCTCTTCTTTTTCTATTTCCTTTTCTCCCTCTCCCTCTATATCAGCATCCTCCCTCTCTCTCTGCCCACCGCTTCCAACCACTTCTCTCTGTCCATCTCCTCCTACCCTTACGCTCTTCACATTAACACCCCCTCCATATCCCCCTCCATAATAGGAGGTTGCTGCTTATTATTCCCACAGTGTTTCTTACCAGACGGTATGTAATACTTGTACCAAATCAGCTGAAGTCAAACCAGAGTAAGGAAGAATATTTAACCCACAACATTGCTCATCTATGCAATTGTCACAAACGTTTAATATATTTCCCTCATATTTGTAAACGTATTTCATTTCTACCTCTAGAGTCTGGCGTCCTACAGTTTCGTTTTGACGCAGTTAAATTTTATGACTTCATATTTTCTCAACTATGTGTCGTACAGTAATATAATGTTGCACGTACATTCAGTGGTATAAGTGAATACTGTCTGAAAAATGTGTTCCGAATTGAGCTAGTAATACAGAAGTATTAAATTAGTGTGTCATGTACGATGTGTTAGTGTTTACGAAGTCATATGTCCTGACTTACGTGTGGTAGAATCATATTTTTGCAAGTACATTGAATTTTATATGTATATTCTGTCTTCGAATAGAGTTAGCAGTAAAGAAGTAATAAATTAAAACGGCATATCTGATTTTAAGGCAACGGCCTTGCCGCAGTGGCTACACCAGTTCCTATCAGATCACCGAAATTAAGCGCTGTTGGGCGTGGCCGGCACTTGGATGGGTCACCATTCGGGCCGTCATGCGCTGTTGCCATTTTTCGGGGTGCACTCAGCCTCGTGATGCCAACTGAGGAGCTACTCGAACGCACAGTAGCGACTCCAGTCAAAGAAAACCATCATAACGATCGGGTGAGCGATGTGCTGACCACACGCCCCTCCTATCCGCATCCTCAGCTGAGAATGACACGGCGGTCGGATAGTCCCGATGGGCCACTTGTGGCCTGAAGACGGAGCGCTCATATCTGATTTTTCTGCACAAGCAGCAAAAAATGTAGTAAATGATAAACTATTTGCAGTCTCGTAAGGGTTTTAAATTATGTGTTAAGTTTGTTGCACGTCATTAAGTGCTCTCACGCTCAAGCCCTATGTGAATATAGTCTGGCTATTTGAGCTTCGTAGGTTACAACACTTAGGCGACGCCACCTCAACTATTTTGAGATGCAGGCGGTTCTTACGCCCACAGTTGTTCTTCCCAGACAGTAAGAGATATGGGTATCAAGTTTGGTTGAAATCGATCCATTGGTTTAGGAGATGTGAATCTACATATATACATCCACTTTTCCGATATATGAATGTACTGATATATAGCCTGATCTATAAGCGGGAGGATATTGCAGTAACTTTCACCTCATCCACGCCAAGTCTTCGTGCGAAGCATAATCAAAAACCTGGAGGATATTACTGTAATATATTTGAAGATACATTCCCACTGGACTTTTGACCCTGCAATGTTTAGCTGTGTCAAGCGTCTCCCAGGCGATATGGTAGCTGTAGCACACATACTTCCCAGCTTTGTCGAATAAGAACACATTCCCAGGAAATAAAAGAAAATATGCACCTTTTTCTCACTTTTAGGTTACCCATTCTTAATTTAAGGTCTGTCTTTATGTTGTAAACAAGAAGTACGTGGGACTTAGTTGTTCATTATACGTGAATAATGAGACAATAATATTTCACTCCTTCATTACTATCACTAATAGTTCTCTTCTACTCTCATTTATAAGTGGAATAATGTTTCTTTTGGTGCTGTTGACAAATATCATTATTTTGGGTAGTAATATTATGGGAACAATTTGTAGTTGAAGGTGCATCATCAGTTCTGAGGACCAGAAGAAACCAAATGACACGTATAGTTACCGTACACGGTACACATCTGAGTGTTTCATAAGCTGGACTACGTCAGCCATGACACATGCAGATATCCCAACCCCTTGACGAACGTCAATGAAGCCTACTTGTTTTTCTTAATCGCATTTATTTAGGAAAGTCATTAATTTACCTCGAATTGTAATTTAACGTCGTTTCTATAACTACGTTAATTGCATCTTACCATTATGCATATGTTAGTATTACTTTTCATCGTGACGTCAATTAACAGACTGCAGGTTTCTAATCGCCACATAATGGAACCAGACGTAAACTCAACTCCTATAGAGAGAAGAACTGCAAATGACCCACGAGTCTGGGATTCGCTGAAGACTCAAATGTATTGTCACATGAGTTGAGTACCGAAAACGGTCTCATGGAGAGCAACATGCATAAGAATAAAGTCGACAGGAAAAATAGTACTCATCAACCAGCATATGTCTTCACACCAGTGAATTAGATAAAAGTACTGCGTTTCTAATAGTAGGCTGAGGCTATTCAGAAACGAAATTACTATCAGAAAGGTGAAAGAAGATACCATAATACGAATAGGATCACGGAACGCAGAAAGCTCAAAATTAATGTTTCTTTGTTATGAATTATAAAGTAGAAACAATTTAAAACGATAACAATACTGATCTCAGTTTTAATGAGGATCTAAAGAACGAGTGCCTCGTACAACATTGCCTTCTGTAGTACGTGATAACATGCAAACTTATTAGTAGGTAGTACAGGAAACGCAGAAAAGGTTACGACCATAGAAGCTACAACGTATTATTTCAAATTATCGTGTTTTGTAATATCCCGTTTAGTGTTTTGTTCACGTCAGCCCTAGTCAGCATCGAAATGAGAGTGGGTGAAGCTTAGTCTTTATTGTTTGCATAAATGTTTACATATTTTACTACTTTGAGTGGCATAAGCAACGTCACAGGAGCCGAAAAGGGTGTGGGATGACGTCATTGGAGGCGCAAAGAACAATGACATTGCGGAGCGTGACACCTTGCGGGATCCGCCACAACTACGCCTGACTGTGAGCTCCAGGAAATAACGTTTCTTTCTATGAAGAACTAATATAACTGGCTATTAAGCGAAGTGTAACAAGTAAGCCGCAGTGTCTTATATTACTGTGAAGGGGAACGAAAACGCTTTTCACTTGTTTCGTCCTGTAAGGAGCAGCTGGAACTATTACTGGGCTCTGGCTTTCTTGCTCTTCTTAACTTCTCAAAACTTCCTTCGAAAACATCTTTTGACCTTGTCTTCTTACTTGTGTTAACGGATTTAGGTTTGCAATTAATTCCTGTTGGTTTCTTCGGTGTGTAATTTGGGATCGTCAGGTTCCGTTGATGATATGGAAAACGTTTTTCCTCAAGAGAGAGTAGTCCATTAGTGGTATATGACAGTAGAATTTCATACGCCTTTTCAGTGTAAATAAGGTGGACCGTTTTTGATTTGGACGCGCACTACAGGAGAGGTTTAAAAGCCTGGATGCGCATAAGCTCAAAAACGTTTTTGCGTGGAGCTCGAAGAAATGATAGGAAATGAGGAAATATAACTTGTGAATTCAGCCAATAGGGGACTAACAGTTTATTACTGGGCATGCTGTAAGGATATTTCAGACGTTTCTTAATCACAATAGTTAATTTGAGGAGGTCAAAACAATGGAAGATGTAGATAATGGTGCAATAGTCATCTGAGGAAATATTTGGGTTTCTTTCTCAGCAACATAAAGTACAAAAACGAATAACAACTGAATTTAATTGTGCACAGGAAACACGTCCAGGCCTTGCCTCAGCTTTGTGAAAAAGCTAAAACGTTTCATAGAGGGAAATAATTAACTCATAGTAACAAATGGACCTTCTGCTGACAAAACAGTAGAAGTATATAGACTGCAATTAATATAGTCGATAAATTTCTCAGGTGATGGGTAAAAGAGGACCACCTAAGTTACACTCGAGTGGTTAGTAATGTAGGTTTCCTCAGTGGCGGCCAATGGATTAACAGAATTGCATAAAATCTGTACAGTGCAGCAGACTACATAAAATGTTTGCTACACGTTATTTTCAAGGAATGGATAATGATTCTTAGTACTGTGATGTCATTTGTCTTGGGCTGCAGGCACCTATAATCTGAATCGCTGTAAAAGGATGAACAGGCTACGTCATTCGTCGTAAATTATTTTCGACACTTCCTCTGACTTTCATTAAGAGCAAACTGCCACAGAACTGGTCAGTATTACGCACAGCAAGTATTTAAAACAATATTAGTAGTTACCACGGTCAAGTAGATTGAGAGGTCTATACGTCGGAGAATGCTCTGAATCGTCACACGAATCTCTATTTAACGGTCTGGAGGTTTTTTTCGAGGCTTAAGTAGGAAAGTAGCTTTTAGTTAAACAATTCAATAGGGAACTTCTTAATTTCATTTACTGCACGTGTTACGTGACTGACTACTGGAATACTATCTGAGTTCCAAATATGTGATTTATTCATAATATATTCAGTAACGGACGTATGTACACACACACACACACACACACACACACACACACACACACACACACACACATACTGATACTAACATGTCAATGATGAAAGGTAAACGTGATCGAGCAAGAAAAATCTTTTATCATTATATACGTTGGTGTTAATCCTTTCTAAGGTACTAGAACAGTTAGACAATATCGAAAAGAAACGAAATGCTCCCCTCAATACCTACACGAGCCGGGTGCTCACAACTCATTCATTCCTGTTACGTGAAATTTGTGCATAATTCTGTTTAATAGTTTCTGCAGTAATTAGCTGGCTTCATTGCAATCAATAATACGTACAGGAAATAAAAGAACCCTTGGTCCATGATCTATGATTTTAAAACTAAATAGTTATCGCACCGCAGGTGATCTAAATTATGGATAAGAAATTTTGCTGCCACAGTAAAGCAGCGAACTTTCCAAGAGGACAAAATATATTCAGATCTTTGTAGTGTGTTCTTCAAAGATGAAAATTTTCATTTCTTTGTTGATATGAAAATTATAAATGCGTAAGAGGAAGTGGAGTACCAGAGTATTTATAGTCCAGCACATAAATTCGCTTCACATTACTAATGCAAATAAATTAAAGCCATAATTGACTGCATGTGTTGAAGTTACCACTATATTTTATGTTTGGATGAAAGTAAGTTTACATATCATTACATACGAAAATAATCGGTGTAAAAGCTGAACGCAGTAGGTACATACTGTAAAAAATATTAACACAGGCTGACTTTGTACTTAGAGAAGTACGCCGAAAAAGAGAATGATCTTTCTCTTAGGTATTCTGTGGCCTACTCGCGTTTCTTTCTAATTACCCAGGCCCATAATTTATTTTTTGTGTTTACTCAACACTATGTGATATGTCTTATAACATTTAACACAGCTTTGTCAGTGCCATTTCTTCCTCAAGCAACATTCATGAAACATATGTAGAATAGATTTTGCTGCATTTTCCATTCTTAATTTTAATCCTCATATTTTCTGGCCCTTTTATATTTCGCTTTAGACCTATTTATCCTAGCTCAATAGGGTTTTTATTAATTGTTTATTTAAAATTTATGTACAGTTCAATGTAGTTTGTACAGGGGACAAGATTCGAATATAGCCATTCATTTTCAAAACAGATCTGCACTAAAACTGCTTATCATAGCAAAATTCCACTCAGATACTGTGTAACGTCCAAACAACACACAGTCATACAATAGTTATGGAATTAACTTACTACACACATTATACATTTAACACATGAAACTTAAGAAGTATAAGCAACACGTAAATGTGAGAAAAATTTTAAATAACGAATTATCAAAACACAGTTTTTCGACCTTAACCAACAAAATGGTGGAGCTACATTAACAGTTTTTATTGTTTCTGCCGCACTAGTCCTCCTATGCACGTTATGCGAGCCGTGTGTTATTACAGTTTCTGTTCCATATTGTGTTTTATTGAATGTTTTAATAGTTTCTTTTGTAGACTGCATGTTTGTTGCAGTTTTATATATACAGCTGTAACAGTGTACAGAGTAAATATATACCAAGGCTTCGACAAATTCTTAGGCGGTCGCACTTTACGAGCTCATATTCATTACTGTTTGGAGCCACAGTCTACAGCTACTGAGTCCAAATGCAGCATGGGTTAACAGATGATATATAGGACAATAACGCTGATATCTCAGTAAAAGCTGTCTTTCCGTTTCATATAATTGTAAACTATTTGTCTACCAACGATTGCCAAGTGAAATATAAGGGAGGATGTGCGCTCACGCTTTTGTTATTTTGTTCTACTTTATTTATTATCCTGCTGCAGATTTATTTTGGTTCGTTTGTTAATTACACTTATGTTCAGAAGAAAAAACACCTTGAACGACTAGATATAGACCCTCATATCTACAGTACATGTACATTAGTACTTTCTGCAGAAATGATTGGCGTTTCAGTCATCTTGGTTCAGCAAATGTCCTGTTGCTGGTAGGCACAGAGTTCGCCATGGGCCCTTATAACTTGTTCCATGCATGATGGCATCGACGCGGGCCGGCCGCTGTGTCCGAGCGGTTCTAGGCGCTTCAGTCCGGAACCGCGCTGCTGCTACGGTCGCAGGTTCGAATCCTGCCTCGGGCATGGATGTGTTTGATGTCCTTAGGTTAGTTAGGTTTAAGTAGTTCTAAGTCTGGGGGACTGATGACCACAGATGTTAAGTCCCATAGTGCTTAGAGCCATTTTTTAGCATCGACTCTTGTAAGGTGTAAATGGGGTCCTGTGAAATAGCCATCATTGCTACTTTCATCTGGTTCCAAAGTTCATCTATGGTGATTGGCGTTGGGTCACATCGCTGCAACCATCGTTTCACCATATCTTACACATTTTCGATTAGCGACAAGTCTAGTGATCTGGCGTGCCAGAGCAAAAAGCTGACATCCTGTGACACCAAAAAGGCACGTTTCCTTGCAGAAACATGTCATCAAGCGTTGTCTTCCTGGAATTTGCCGCCTGAGGTCTTGTACAGAAAGGGTATGGCTACTGGTCGCAGGATGTTATTAACGCAGGTCACACTGGTGATAGTGTCCTGTACGAGCCCCAACTGTGATTTGTGGTTGTACCCAATAACACCCCACACCGTAAGGCCGTGAGTTGCTGCTATATGTCTTCTGTGAATGCAGTCACTGTGATGCCACTCACCCTGTATGTGGCGAACCAATCCGCGGCCATCAATTTCAAACAAACCAGAACATAGACTTGTCCGAAAAGACTGTCTGATGCCATTGCTGTCTCAAGTGACGCTATTCCATTCACCATTGCCGTCTAGCATATTCCTGCACATTCTTGAAAGGTAGGCAGAAAAATGGACGGCGTGCACGAAACCTAGTGTACGATGTGTTACACTATTCCACAGTTGCGCAAGAACCGAGGAGGACACAGATCTGTCCTGCAATGACATTCATATGAGGTGTCGACCTTCTCGGAGGATGGTCTGACCCATCTCGTCGTGCTCTACGGCCTTCCGCGAACCATTCTGCACACACCTTTTGCACTGCCGAAATACTTCTTCCCATACGAGCAGCAGTTTCCAAAACTGATGCATCACATTCTCTGATATCAATAACTCCCCCTCATTCTGACTCACTGATTTGACGATACGGTTCGCGAATAGATCTGTGAGGCATGCTGCACGGCTGCTCAAGTAATATTGATCCATTATCTTCAGTTTGTAGCGAGAACGAGAGCCGCAGGCACATTTTACCAATAGGTGGTACCGTGCAGCGATATCGATGTTGAACCTGAACCCACGGGCCGACATGTTTAAAATGCTAATCATTTCTTCAGAGCATGTCCTGTGAGTATGAACGTCCTAACTCTAGTCGTTCAGGTGTTCCTTTTTTTTTTTTTAACACGAATGTACATTGTATAATGGATCTCTACAAGCATTTAAAATATATTTCCTTTTAATAAAATGACCCTTTACCTCATATTTTATGGTACAATATCTAAGGGCAATGGTCTGCACACCTGTATTTATCTGTATTATCTCGTGCTGGAAAGGCTTTGTACATTCCTTTAAAAAAGTGGTTTTAATAAAGTCAGGTGAACTAATGTGCAGCAACGACATCCAGCATGTCAATAAACGCTGTACGACAGTGTAATATTTTCCTCACATTGTCACTATTTATGTTATTATGTGATACTCAAATTCTGTAATTTTGGGACGAATCATCCGTAGATAATGACTGTCACTGTGCCGTCTATATCTACACTGATGTGATATGACTAGTATACTGTATGCACCAAGGTTTGGGAACGTTTCAGTTTTGCTTTCAGTGCTATCTGTTCCTGCATTTTGTAAATTGGATATATCTGGACGCCAAGCTACCTCTTTTACACACACACACACACACACACACACACACACACACACACACACACACAGACCACAAAGTATTTATAAATCAAGTTATTAATTACAATCAATAATGACCACAATCGGATCTCTGTATACATAGGGCCGATTGTTAATAACAATTAATAACTTGATTTATAAATACTTTGTGGCCTGTGACCGGAATACAAGAAAACAAATATTTCCCTGGGTGGATGAAGAATTTTTACTGTGCCTCTCTGTATGTCGTAACCTGTGAGAGAAAGTGAAACGCTTCCTAACAATTTTTAAAAACAAAATACAGTAAAATAAATTCGTTCATTTGAAGATTACTCACTATCCCATGTAAAGTTATTAATAACAATTAATAACTTGATTTAAAAATACTTTGTGGTCTGTGACCGGAATACAAGGAAATAAATAATTCCCTGGGTGGATGAAGAATTTTTACTGTGCCTATCTGTATGTCGTAACCGGTCAGAGAAAGTGAAACGAGTCCTAACATTTTTTTAAACAAAATACAGTAATTTTATGCATTATGAAATAAATTCGTTCATTTGAAGATTACTTACTATTACATGTCAACGAGCCATGTGAGACCAAATGAAGGAGTAATTCAACTGTCTCGATTTTTGGAGTTCCTCATTTTCTACTTGAAGGGTATCAAATGTGGGACTGACGAAATGCTCGAGTTTAAAATTGGAAACCACTTAGCAGGCGAAGTAGGGAATGAATTCTGCTACTTGGGAAGCAAAACAACGAGAGATGGATGAAGCAAGAAAGACACAAAACGCAGACTAGTACAGGCGAACAGTGCATTCATGGGCAAAAGAAATCCTCTAGCATAAAAAAAGTGTTAATTTGTGGAAGAAAATTCTGGAAAAGTACTTTTGAAGCATAACATTTTACGGTAGTAAATCATGGACTGCTGGAACTAGGAAAAGAAGAGAATGAAAGTGTTAGAGATGTGGTGCCGTAGAAAAATGATGTATACTAGGTGGATTAATAAGATTAGCAATGAGGCATCTGTCCATCGAATCAGTGTGGAGAAGAACGTGTGGAAACCACTGACACAAGCAAGGGAAACGATGATAAGACGTGTGTCAAGAAGGAATAACTCTCATAGTATTAAGGGGAGCTGTAGGAGGTAATAAACTACAGTGGAGACAGAGACTGGAATGCATCCAACAATTAATTGACAGATAGGGTGTAATGGTGGAATTCGTGTCGGGTCACCTCAAACCAGTCAGAATAATGTTGACTAAAATGAAAGACCCACTCATGACAGATGACATAGTACAATGAAATATGACAATATCGTATCTATTTACACTATCTACATTAAGACGCAATTTCCCTCAATATGCTCAACCTGGATTGCGAGTTCTTGATCAAGGTAATGAGAGAAGGGAGTGAAGACTCCATTATTTCCGTCAAAAAAATATATATTCATGTACTAATAATTGAAGTTCCTTTCACGTTCCTGTCGGAAATAAATGATAGAGCGATTATTAGTACCCCTTGCGGCCTAGCTAACCGGCATGTAACCAACTGTAAATAGAGTAGAGCACTGAGTAGATCATCTTCCTGAACAACCAAAATAAGGGTATTTGTGTTTGAATGGTAATTCGTTTGGTGATTTAAGCATATATGTATGTCTTTTTACAGCAGAAAAATAACTTTCCGCAGTCATGCTATGAAAATGTATATAATCGTAGAAGAGATAGCAATATAGTTTAAAGTATGTGGCACATATTAACGATACAGATGACTGTAATTAGCAAAGTATCATATCGGTTTTTTTTCAGAAAAAGTAAATACATGTTAGCAAATAATTCGCACTGGGTGTAATTTTTTTGTAGATTCATAATTTCCAAGAAACTTCAGGGCTAGTAAAACTACGCTACGAATTAGGAAAGACACTAGAACGATCGATTTGTTTAGAAAGCTGTTCTGTTTTTGCAGCGCGGGAAATAACGAACGATGACAAAATACAGATTCTACATTGTCAGACTATTTTAATTTACCTTATACACTGCTCAGGTTGCATCTCTTCCTGCAGAAAATATTCAACCATAAATACAGTTCGTTCTTGCTGTCACACATTGGCGTTACATTTTTTGGGAATCAACAATACGTCTATGTAAGTCCCCTGTAATAAGAAGGGGTGTGGCTGAACGTGTCCGTGTAAGCAGTTTACTTATTTCACGGCAGTATTGAAATAAAAGGCGCTAGGAAAGTTGTACGCACTGAACAAATGTAACGCGAAACTTTAACCTGATCATCGTTCATGATCAACAAGCGTGCTGAGAAGAGTCAAACTGGAAGACTAGTTGACGCGAGAGTCGGCGGTCGCAGGTAGGAGCGGACGTGTAACGCGGGGCTGCCTACCAAGCCATCCGGCAGGGGCGCCGGAGTCAGACTGAGGCGCGCACCGCACCAGCAGATAACGGCAGAGCGCCCGCCGTGCCACGCGAGAAGCCGCCCTGCGCAGGCGCAGTCCTGCCCGACCTTTGTCCCTGTATCGGCGTCATACAGACAATACGCACTATAAGCTCAGCCTCTGTTCGTTACATCACGCCGTCTTTAGGGTTTTGTACATATGGTGCTCTATAGGGATAAGTGACAACAACAGAGAATGTATGAACGATATAACATATTCTGATTACTCTTCAGAATGTAAATCCACATCTACATACAAATACCGTAAGCTACTTATGTGCACGGTGGAGATTACCTGATACTACTAGTAGTTATCTTGTTTCCTTTTCCACTCGCAAATAGAGCAAAGAGAAAGTTGTTGTCTATGTGCCTCCATATGAGCCCTAATTTATCTTATCTTCAGTCATTTCGCGAAATGTAGGCTGGTGGAAGTAGAATCGTTGTGCAGTGAGCCTCAAATGCTGGCCCCGCAGCTCGTAAACGTCTGAAAAATGTCAAGCAGCCGTCTTCAGCTGCTCATAAAAATTTTCATATACTCAAAGTGTTTCACTCGACTATCATCAGGGCTATAAAAGCAATCACTGTGTTACGCGAAATATAAAATAATTAACGCCAGGTGATAAAATCATATATTCGACATTGTTGCCGTATCGTACTTAATATTGCCAATCTTAAAAAAATTGTGCTAGATAGTACATTCATTCGTGTTATAACTGTAATTGAAGTTTGCAGATTTAACAAGAATGAGTGCACAACCTAGCACAGTTATTATTCATCAACAGCTTAAGGCTGTAACACACTTTTCAGTTTCCTCAGTTTTGTGAAAAGAATGTCGTCTTCCCTCCAAGAATTCCCATTTCCGTTCATGATGTATCTCCGTAATACTTGCGTGTTGATCGAACCTACCGGTAACAAACCTAGCGGCTCGCCTTGGAATTGCTTCTGTATATTCCTTCAAACCGACCATATGGGGATCCCGAACACTCCAGCAGCACTCAAGAATGTATCGCAATAACGTTCTATATGCGATTTCTCTTACAACTGAACCAAATTTTCCAAACGTCCTCCAAATGGATCGAAATCATTCATCACAGCAACTAAAAATTTTGTGTAAGTGCACTTGTGTCCTCCGACAGTCAATCAACGATGACACCTTACCATACGCAACATCATCGTCAGCAAACAGCCGCAGGTCCCCTCTCATGGATGCTCACCACAAAGGACAACGAATTGGGCTTGATTACAGAACGTTTTGAACCACTCACATATCTCGGAACCTATTCCGTATCCTCGGGCCTTCGTTAATAGTGTGATGGGGAGCACCGTTTTAAACACTCTCCACAAATCTAGAAATATGAGCTCTGTCTGTTGTACTTCATCCATAGTTCACAGCATATCTTGTGAGAAAAGGGCAAGCTTTCAGACTATCGATACTGTCTAAATCCTTGTTGTTTTGTGGACAGAAGCTTTTCTGAATCAAAGAAATTTATTATATTCCAACTGGGAATATGTTCAAGAATTCTGCAGCAACACGAAGTGACGATATTGGTCTGATATTTTGTGGGTCCGTTCTTTTATCCTTCTTACAAGATGAGTTGCCTGAGCTCTGCTCCATTCACATGGGATTCGCAGTCGGCGAGAAATTTGAGTTAAATGCAAGCTAAGTCAGGAGCCATTACCAGACAGTTCTGTCTGAACCTAGCGACTTATTTGTTTTCAAATCTTTCAGTAGCATCTTTACGCCAGGATCACTATTATTATGTTCTACATAGGGGAGTCTGCTCGACGATCAGTCGACAATTGATTCTACGATCTTTTTGCGTAAGTGATTTCTTGAAAGCAAAATTTAAAATTTCACGATTCCCTTCGTTGTCTTCTACTGCCACACTAGAGTGATCAACAAGTGTCCGGATAGAAGCCTTCGATCCACTTAGCGATTTTAAGTACGACCAGAATTTTCTCGCGTTCTCGGCAAGATCTTTTGCTGAGGTATGACCGTGGAACATCGGAACTTGGTTCTTCATTCTCAGAAGAGAATTCGTGTAATTTAAATTTATATTGGATATTAGCAGGTTTCTGTTTTTCATAAATGCTTTTATTGCTATTGCCTGCCTGCAGCTTGTATCCTCTGTACCTGAGCCCTCGTCAGTTCCTTTGCTACACAAACATTAAAACTAATCTGAAACGTTTGCTGACTGCAATTCTAACATAATTTTCGCAGCACCGCTTGTTTTAATTTGGCTACATTCAACTAACTGTAGCGTATCTTCTTTTCATAAAAAAGAAAAGGAATGAGAATAATCTGTATTAGCCGAAGCGTGGTAGCAAAGGTTAGTGCAATCCTTTGTTGTAGTCATTTACGTTCCCATGCGTCGCACACTGCAATCTATTAGCCTGAAAATATCAACTTAGTGGATTGCAAGCAACTTCTCTATTGAGATGTACGCTACTCTGTGGACTTCTACGACAGAGCATGTTATATTTGTACAATTAATAACTGACATAGTTAGACGACGCTCTTCTGACGTAAAATGTATCTTCTTTTGTAACAGAATTGATGATGTTCAGCTCCTACTAACTTCGTTGTCTACTGGAAGTGGGCTGATCATTCATGTTTCGTCTTACGTTATTTTATAGCAATCAGTGCTTTACTTGCATACTTGCATCCCCTTAAAAACACCCGTGTTACAGGGGATTCTCAAAGATATTCGTAGCAGGTCACGTAAATTCTAACTGAGTTATCTTTTTGCAGAGTAAGCTTTTAGTGAATATTACAGTAGTAACAAGGTAGACTGATCACTGTTGCAGTTTTTGATAGTTTCCATACCACAGATGAGTAGCTAAGGGAGATTATAGACGAGTAGTCGGAGATTATAGGTAATACTGAGCGAAGTATGCAACTGTGAAATTAACAGAATTCACCCCCAGCAGTTTGTATTGCTTGTAATGATCTATATTTAGTGTAAATCGGCACAGAGTCGGCATAAGTTGTTTCGTTCTTCTGGGAGATCAAGTGACTGCCGCCTGTAAAAGACTCGAAATGGTTATCATGGTTTAAAAATTGTGTTTGAATATATTACGACATTACATGCAGGTTGAGCATATCTCTTTTACTATGACTGCTCCTCCTTTAACTCAAATTCACTTCTGAGTTCTCTGCCTAAATAGTGAGTACACTGTTGTAAGGAAGATGAGTTGAAATTTGTGGTGTCATCTAATGTCAGTGGCCGATACGTATTTGCATGTATGCCGAAACATAAGTGTTCTCAGTGGTACATCGCAGAAACCATATAATGCTTCTAATTGCTGGAGCGCACTCACTGAATGGCCGATGGTGCCTATATAATAAAACATGGTGCTCGCTGCGAAACTAACGCCTCCTATTTCTTTGTGTTGAGTTTGAGTGTCCCGTACAGGTTATATTGCTGTATTACACATTTAGAATTTCTCCTTAAGGTCCTGTAGGTTCGTTGGCCTGTGAAAGATAGCAGCAGAATTGACCTTTTCCAGAACGATGTATGACATCTAAATTGGAATGGAACAGAGATCTCTCAGTGATTTCCCTATCTCTGAACATATTGCAACTATTTAAACTCATTGGTACATGCTATAGATGTGTGGAGGCGATACATTACACGAGAGTAAGGTGAGATGGTGGATACTGTGTTTCAGTAGTGATGAGAAGGATGTATACGATAAGCCATACCCATTGAGTCTTACTATCTGACATTCCTCATAATAAACGTATTTTACTGATTTACCTGTGCCAGTCGCGTCGATTAGTATCAAGGAATTGCGTGCACAGCTAAATTTCAGATCTGGTGCTGTAGACGATGTGTTCCACAACGTTATTCATCCAAAAGTGTGAGCGAGATGGGTCTAGCATATGATTACACAAGGAAACTTGTCGGCCCTGCTCGACGACATCGATGCTTATTTATGCCGTCAATACCGAAAATGAGACGTGGTATCACACTATGAGCCGGAATCCGAAAGACAGTCATTACCTGGCCAACATTTCTCAGACTCAGACGCTGTCGTCAATGCTGGGAGACGACGGATATACTCAGCTGATTAAGGGTTCTATAGAGCGTAGTACGTATGCCTTTAGTTCATCATTGACAAAAATGCGTAACGAATAGTTGTGATTATGTGGAAAATGAAAGTAGGAAGCTGAAAAGCCGGCCGCGATGGCCGAGCGGTTCTAGGCGGGAACCGCGCCACTGCTACGGTCGCAGGTTCGAATCCTACCTCGGGCATGCATGTGTGTGATGTTCTTAGGTTAACTAGGTTTTAGTAGTTCTAAGTTCTAGGAGACTGATGACCTCAGCAGTTAAGTCCCATAGTGCTCAGAGCCATTTGAACCACTTTTGAAGTTGAAAAATTGTTCAGCTTAATTTCATTATTGTGTTTTTCATATATGCCGCAGATTCGATGGAAATAAAATGGAAGGCATTATTGTCGGAATGTCCCTATTTTGTATTTCGAAGCACAGTGCTTAAAAATAAAATATTTTCTTTTAAAAGAAGGAGCTTAGATAGAACTGCAGTCATTTGAAGGACACATTGATATATTACCACATCCACATGAGTCCACATGCCATACTGAAAAACTCATAGTAATCATACTGGCTAGAAAGAAGACTACTGTCGTAGGAAACCATCAGGACGAAATGTCAAAATCCGAAACATCTTCAGACATCTCTATTTCCAATTTAATTTTATTTTTGGGAATGACAAAGGGATGCTGTCGAAACGGTACGGCAGTACAGACATGTCGCGCTAGGCACTTGCACGAATTACGTGGTCACTAGTGCGAACAGGTAGCTTCAACGTCACAGAGAGGACAAGGACGAAGATTGCAACTGAGATCTTGCAGGGTGAGTCTCGTAAGGTGTATTAAACCTTTTATTTCCTGAAAGATCCGAGATAGCGAAACAAAGTTTGCCGCAATAGATAGTATGCTGAGGGGCACGTAATGTTTTGTAGGGATAAAGCTCCGAACTCTTGTATCAACTGAGATACTGAAACAAGTATGGTTTCTTTTCAGTGGAACCGTATACTTTTCGGAACTGCATTTAGTAACTCTTGGAAAAACAATTGCAGTGCTACAGAGCTTGTTAATATTGCAGTTTAAACTTTTCGCAAAAGAATCTGGGAAGTATTCTGAAGTGAAAGGCAATGCGGGCAGAACCGGCTATTGCGTTGTAAATATACCCTTGATAGAACACGTTATCGTATCAAGCCATTCCACTGTTTACTTGGCTGCACTGCAGAACTTGCAGGAACTATTTCATCTATCGCCACGTCATTTCTGCTTCAATATTCCCTGCATGCAGATTTGTACACCTACTACCAGAAGTTACACATGCTGCTTTTATGCGGCCAATGTCAAAGGAATGCTTTCGAAACGGTATGGCAGTAAAAGGATGTCTATCCTGATGGACGCTGTCTGTCGTGCTAGCCACTTGCACGAATTACTAGGTAATTAGAGGGAACAGGCAGCTCAAGGTCACACAGAGGACAAGGACGAAGACTGCAAATGACTGAGCACATTAAGAAGCTGTCGTGACTACGACGCTAGCCAATCTTCAGGTGAGCTATTGAAGGCAGACGAAGACTTTTTCGGTTCCGCCAAAATTCGAGTTGACAGATGGACCACACTTCCCAGCCACAGCGCCCTCAGTATACGCCACAGAATCTCCATAGCATTCAACGGCATATCATCCAATATATGTTCATCTGTTGATCTATCTCTCAAATGCCGATTCCAGCAATGCCTTATAGTCGACTGTAAACAATTTAGGCATTTTTTTTCTTGAGTCATCAGTATGCAGACTGCCTTGCTGGGGCCGCCGCGTATTCTTCTCCTGTGCCAACCTCTTCATCTCTGAGTAGAAATGGCAACTTACGACTTCAGTTATTTGTTAGATGTGTTCCACTAGCTGTCTTCCCTTACAGTCTTCGCCCTCTACAGCTCCCTCTAGTCCCATAAAAGTCATCCCCTGATGTCTTAACAGACGTCCTATCATCCTGACCCTTCTTCTTGTCCTTCTTGTCAGTGTTTTCCACATATTCCTTTCCTTTCCAATTCTGCGCAGAACCTCCTCATTCCATATCTTATCAGTCCACCTAATTTTCAACATTCGTCTGTATGGTTCAAATGGCTCTGAGCACTATGGGACTCAACTGCTTAGGTCATAAGTCCCCTAGAACTTAGAACTACTTAAACCTAACTAACCTAAGGACATCACACACATCCATGACAGAGGCAGGATTCGAACCTGTGACCGTAGCAGTCGCGCGGCTCCGGACTGAGCGCCTAGAACCACTACACCACCGCGGCCGGCCATTCGTCTGTAGCACCGCATCTATAACGCTGCGATTCTCTTCTGCTCCGGTTTTCCCACAGTTCATGTTTCACTACCATACGGTGCTGTGCTCCAAACATACATTTTCAGAAATTTCTTCCTCAAATTTATGTTTGATACTAGTCGACATCTCTTGGTCAGGAATTCCCTTTTTGCCAGTGATAGTCTGCTTTCGATATCCTCCTTGCTCCTTCCATCATTGGTTATTTTACAGCCTAGGAAGCAGAATTCTTAACTTCATTTACTTCTTTACCATCAATCCTGATGTCAAGTTTCTCTTTGTTCTCATTTCAGCTACTTCTCATCACTTTCGTCGATTTATTCTCAGTCCTCATTATGTACTCGTTAGACTATCCATTCCATTCAGCCATTCAGCAGATCCAGTAATTCTTCGTCACTTTCACAAGATAGCAATGTCATCAATGAATCGCATCGTTGACACCCTTTCACGTAGAATTTTAATGTCAGTCCTGTAACTTTCTTTTATTTCCATCATTTCTTCCTCGACATACAGATTGAAAACCTGTTTAAACCGAGAGCTTCGTACTTTGAAGTCCACTGTTATTATTTTCTCTTGGCCCTTGTACAGATTGTACATTATCCGTCTCTCCCTACAGTTTCCCACTATTTTTCTCATAATTCTGAACATCTTGCACCATTTCACATTGTCGAACGCTTTTTCCAGGTCGACAGATCCTATGAGCTTGTATTGATTTTTCTATAGTCTTGCTTCCATTATCAACCGCAACGTCAGACTGTGTCTCTGGTGCCTTAATCTTCCCTAAAACCAAAGTGATCGTCGTCTAACACATCCTCAATTTTCTTTTCCATCCTTCTGTATATTATTCTTGTCAGCAACCTGGATGCATGAGCTGTTAAGCAGATTTTGCGATAATTCTTGCACCTGCTGCTCTTGCCGTCTTTGAAATTGTGCGGAAGGTATTTTCGAAATATCAAATGCTGTGTCGGCAAACTCAATCATTCTATACACCAAAGCGAATAGTTGTTTTGTTGCACTTCTGTCATTGATTTTAGAAATTCTGACGGTATGTTGACTATCTCTCCACCAAAGCTCTTTTAAATTCTGATTCGATTACTGATTTCCCCATCTCTTCTTACTCGACTCCTGTTTCTTCTTCTATCACATCAGACACATATTCCCCTTCATAGAAGCCTTCAATGTACTCTTTACACCTAACCTTTCTCTCCTTTGCATGTAACAGTGGAATTCCCACTGTACTCTTAGTTATGCCACCCTTCCTTTTAATTCGTTTCGACTTTCCTTTATGTTGAGTCAATTCCTCCGACAATCAGTCTTTCTTCGATTTCTTCATATTTTTCATGCAACCACTTCGTCTTAGTTTCTCTGCACTTGCCCGCATCTCGTGGTCGTGCGGTAGCGTTCTCGCTTCCCACGCCTGGGTTCCCGGGTTCGATTCCCGGCGGGGTCAGGGATTTTCTCTGCCTCGTGACGGCTGGGTGTTGTGTGCTGTCCTTAGGTTATTTAGGTTTAAGTAGTTCTAAGTTCTAGGGGACTTATGACCACAGCAGTTGAGTCCCATAGTGCTCAGAGCCATTTTTTTCTCTGCACTTCCTATTTATTTCAATCCTCAGCGACTTATATTTATGAATTCCTGCTTTCCTGGAACGATTCTGTGCTACACCGAAAATCGCTTCGACTTTCCTATATGCTGAGTCAATTCCTCCGACAATCATTTCTTTTTTGATTTCTTCATATTTTTCATGCAGCCATTTCGTCTTAGCTTCTCTGCACTTCCTATTTATTTCATTCCTCAGCGACTTGTATTTATGAATTCCTGAGTTTCCCGAAACGTTTCTGTACTTCCCCCTTCCATCGATCAGCTAAAGTATTTCTTCTGTTATCCATCGTTTTTTCCCAGTTTCCTTCTTTGTGCCAATGTTTCTCTTTCAAATTTCTGTGATTGCCCAATACAGGCATGATTATTCCTCTTCAACTGTACTGCCTACTGAACCATTCCTTCTGTCTACACCCTTAGAGAACTTCAAGCATATCTCTTCATTCCTTACCATTTCTGTATCCCACTTCTTTGAACATTGACTCTCTCTGACTAATCTCTTAAATTTCAGCCTACTCTTCATCACTACTACATTTCTATCTGACTCTATATCTGCCCCTGGGTACACCTTACAATCCATTATATCTTTTCAGAATCTCCGTCTGGCCATGATGTAATGTAACTGAAATCTTTCGGTATCACCCGGCGTTTTACAAGAGTACCTGCTCCTCTTATGATTCTTGAACAGAGTATTCGCTATTACTAGCTGAAATTTATTACAGAATTCAATCTTTCTTCTCTCTCTTTCCTTGTTCCAAATTCACATTCTCCTGTAAACACTTCTTCTGCTCCTTCTCCTACATTGCATTCAAGTTCCCCATGACTATTAGATTTTCATCTCCCTTTACATAGTGTATTACCTTTTGAACGTCTTCCTGTACTTTCTATATCTCTTTTCAGTTTGCGATGTCACCATGTATACCTGAACTATCGTTGTCGTTGTTGGTTTGTTATCGATTCTGACAAGAACAAGCCTATCACTGAACTGTTCACAGTAACATACTTCCTGCCCTACGTTCCTATTCATAACGAATCCTACTCCCGTTATATCATTTGCTGCTGCAGCTGATTTACCCTATACTCATCCAACCAGAAATCTTTGTCTCCTTTTCATTTCCATTCACTGACCCCTACTATATTTAGATTGAGCATTTGCATTTCCCTTTTCAGATTTTCTAGCTTCTCTACCACATTCAAGCTTCTGACATTCCACGTCCCGAGACGCAGAAAGTTATCCTTTCATTTGTTATACAATCTTTTCCTCATGATAACCTTCTCTCCCGGAGATTCGAAAGGGGTACTACTTCAGAAATTATTGCCAATGGAGAGATCATCATGACAATTTTACAATTCCTGTGGATACAAATTACGTGACTTTAAAGAAGTGGTTTCCATTGTCTTCTGAATCCTCATGCCGTTGATCGTTGCTGATTCTTCCGCCTTTAGGGGCAGTTTCCCACCTGTAGGACAAGAGATTGTCCTGAACGTCTGTTCATTCCTACGCCCTCTTTGACAAGGCCGTTTCCGAATGAGGGAAAATGTTAGCTAAGCTTTGCCGTCTATAAAAGAAAACATTAAATTTCGCTTCTCTTTATATTTACGTCAGCACAAAAAATCAACTTACCTGTCAATGTGTTGTCAGTTACGGGCACTTACTTTCAATCCATGAAAGCATTTCCGTACCATCAGGGACAGTAAATATTTATAGATATTTAATTTGAATAACATTATTACCGTATACTGCGAAAATTCTTAGAAAAAGCTGCAGATTGTCTACTCATCCATGTGTGCTTCCGCAGGCCGATGTGGCCGAGCGGTTCTAGGCGCTTCAGCCTGGAACCGCACGACCGCTACAGTCGTAGGTTCGAATCGTGCCTCGGCTATGGATTTGTGTGACGTCCTTAGGTTAGTTATGTTTAAGTAGTTCTACGGGACTGATGACCTCAGAAATTAAGTCCCATAGTGCTCAGAGCCATTTGAACCATGTGTGGTTTCGCCTGTCTCTGAAAGTTTGGTGCCAAAAATCGTATTTTTAATGCTATACATCCAAAGGTCGGTTGAAAGCAAACAATTTTTATCGGTGTAATATGGAGACCAAAGTTAATGAGATAAATGATAGTGATCATTGAATAGTAAATAAAATCAATATGGGAAAGATCAGTTGAGCCCCCAGGAAAAGACTGGAAATAAATAGCAACTCCGGCAATAGGAGACGAAGAACTGAACTCTTTAAGACAAATAGTCCCTCTCGTAGCTTCTTGTCACGAACAAACAATTTTTGGCGCTGACCACAATTGTGTGCCCTCGTCTAAGATCAGACGTCACATTTTAGTAACTGCTCATGAATCGAGAACATACTTAAACCCGAAAAAGTTCTCCTCATTCAGTTCGGCAGTCACATGGTGGTTGAAATGTGTGAAACCAGCGATAAGTAAATAGACAATAAAATTCTTCATGAGTGAAAAGTATTTGGCAAGACCGGACAGTTATTTATTATTTTCAGTGCTTAAGAGACAATGCAAACTTGACATGTCAGTAATTAACAAGTACTTGAAAATCAAATGAATTCTAGCCAAGGTCTTCACATTAAAACGACAACAATTCGAAGGCGGAAAAATCAGAACCCGGCTTCGAAATGCAGCTCCAGAAGAACAAACTTCACTATATCATGCGATACACGAAAGTAAGATTAAGAAGATGCTGATGGTTTGGTTTGCGGGGCGCTCATCTGCGGAATCATTAGCGCCCGTACTTAGTCTTAGTTTTTTACACACTCCAAGTTTTACATAGTCGAATTTAAGCACTGTCCCGAATGATGGTGATGGTGATGAAATGGTTAGGACAACACGAACACTCAGTCCCCGGGCAGAGAAAAAGCACAAACCCTGCCGGGAATCGAACCCACAGCCCCGTGCCCCAGAGGCAGCAACGCTAACCACTAGACCACGAGCTGCGGACAAAGCAAGAGTAAGAATAGAAAATTAATAAACGAGATGAGACTATCGAGGGAAGGTCATTGACAAAGCAACACGATATAACACAAGAAATGCATAAACACTTTAAATAGATATTTGATAATAAAAACCTTACATAACGCAGCAAAATGAACTCGTATCTGAACTGACTAGAAGACTCGATCCGCGAGAAGCCAACACCCTCTTAACGTAGATATTGGAAGAAGTAGTGGACAGTATAAAAAGAAAGCCTGAAATATGAGCCGCTAGCATCGAACGGTATCCTGGCAGCGCCATACAAAACATTTAGAAGACAAATGACATAGAGGCTAATGTGCGTCTGGTATGAATTAATGAACATTGAAAATGACATCCTAAATGACTTCCAGGAAAGAACAATAATTTTAAATACGAAACATCCGGCAGGGAAAACAATAGCAAAGTTAAGACCATAACACTTCTGTACTGTGACTATGAAATATTTGCAAGAGTTATAAATGAAAGACTAGCATCAGTAATGAGCACCATTACAGAACTGTATCACTTGTAAACTATAGGCTGCAGCAATCAGTCGTCCTTTTTAATTTTTTTTAATTATGCAGATCTAGATTTCGGCTAGAAGCGAGCCATTCTCGATGCTAAGAATACAAGAAGTACATAGTCAGATGATATCATAAAAAGTTACAAGTAGTAGCTTAACTCATACGGTTTATGTATTACATACCACTATTATTTTCGCTCAAAGCATGTAAGTCCCTGTTGGTCGGACTTCACCCACTGTTCATTGAATACTACTGTTTGCGGAAGGCAGGCTGTATGGAGAACACATCGGTTGCTTACATGGCGCCATCTACATGAACTACGTACATAAAATTCAAGAGAAGTAAACCACTTCAAATTTACATGAGAATTACATAAAATGAAACATAAGTAAAATTCTTTACATTGTAGTCCGACTTATTTCATATTTGCCCGCAAGTAATAGAATTTCCATGTTCACTCCTTGTGAGTCCGTTATTATTATTACAACGTCTAAATTACGTCAGCTGGGTAAAACTTTTTAAATTTTTTAAAAATTTGTAAGAGACAAGAAGACACGTCGTGTATACACCTGTTAGTTGTTTGGCTTAAATATTTCTCAAATATTTTTTCTTTATATTATAGCTCCCTTTATTAAAACATAATAAGTATATTATCATTCTGATAATAAGTATATTGTTCATCATATTTATTAAATAGTTCATAGATGACGCCAAATGCCAGTCAGATGCATGGTTGGTGCCGTTTGACTATTCCTCTATAGATATAGAGGGTACTAACCTCATTATCCCTTGAAATCGACATACTTTGAGTGAAAACAATAGTGGTATGTAATATACAAACCATATGATTTAAGTCACTACTTATAACTTTTTATGACATCATCTGACTATGTACTTCTTGTATTCTTAGCATTGAGAATGGCTAGCTTCTATCCGAAATCTAGATCTGCATAGTAAAAAAAAAAAAAAAAAAAAAAATTAGAAGGACGACTGATTGCTGCAATCTTCATTTACAAGTCAATGTGCGAATGGAAGGTAACCTGCTGAAGAACAATATCAGTCGAGCGTGAGGACAGACAGAACCATCCATCAAACAGTATGTGACTACAGGGATATCATATCGGCTGCAAAAAATTGTAAAATAGAATTCGTGCTGATATCTCTGCATTTCGAAAAATCTTTCAGAACAGTAAACCACTCTACTACTTCCGCACTATTCGAGCTATGAACTACCCACGAACTCTAACTGACGTAATCCAGAAAATCCTCAAAAACGCCACATTGTCGTAAATTTTCAACTCATTGGTCCAACCAAAATCAGTAGATCAGTAAGGCTAGGACGACCGATGTCCGTGACACACTTTGAAATTGCATGGAACCTCTCCATTTTAGCCTAATTAATAATCTGGTGAGGAAGATGTATGAGACAGGCGAAATACCCTCATACTTCAACAAGAATATAACAATTACAATCACAAAGAAAGCAGGTGTTGACAGACGTGAAAATTACCGAACTATCAGTTTAATATGTCAGAGCTGCAAAATACTAACGAGAATTCTTTACAGACGAATGGAAAAACTGATAGAAGCCAACCTCGGGGAAGATCAGTTTGGATTCCGTAGAAATGTTGGAACACGTGAGGCAATACTGACCCTACGACTTATCTTAGAAGAAAGATTAAGGAAAGGCAAAGCTACGTTCCTAGCATTTGTAGACTTGGAGAAAGCTTTTGACAATGTTGATTGGAATAATCTCTTTCAAATTCTGAAGGTGGCAGGGGTAAAATACAGGGAGCGAAAGGCTATTTACAATTTGTACAGAAACCAGATGGCAGTTATAAGAGTCGAGGGGTATGAAAGGGAAGCAGTGGTTGGGAAGGGAGTGAGACAGGGTTGTAGCCTATCCCCGATGTTATTCAATCTGTATATTGGGCAAGCAATAAAGGAAACAAAAGAAAAGTTCGGAGTAGGTATTAAAATCCATGGAGAAGAAATAAAAACTTTGAGGTTCGCCGATGACATTGTAATTCTGTCAGAGACAGGAAAGGACTTGGAAGAGCAGCTGAACGGAATGGACAGTGTCTTGAAAGGAGGGTATAAGATGAACATCAACAAAAGTAAAACGAGGATAATGGAATGTAGTCGAATTAGGTCGGGTGATGCTGAGGGAATTAGATTAGGAAATGAGACACTTAAAGCAGTAAAGGAGTTTTGCTATTTGGGGAGCAAAATAACTGACGATGGTCGAAGTAGAGAGGATATAAAATGTAAACTGGCAATGGCAAGGAAAGCGTTTCTGAAGAAGGAAAATTTTTTAACGTCGAGTATAGATTTAAATGTCAGGAAGTCGTTTCTGAAAGTATTCGTATGGAGTGTAGCCATGTATGGAAGTGAAACGTGGACGATAAATAGTTTAGACAAGAAGAGAATAGAAGCTTTCGAAATGTGGTGCTACAGAAGAATGCTGAAGATTAGATGGGTAGATCACATAACTAATGAGGAGGTATTGAATAGAATTGGGGAGAAGAGGAGCATGTATCATAACTTGACTAGAAGAAGGGATCGGTTGGTAAGACATGTTCTGAGACATCGAGGGATCACCAATTTGGTTTTGGAGGGCAGCGTGGAGGATAAAAATTGTAGAGGGAGACCAAGAGATGAATACAGTATGCAGATTCAGAAGGGTGTATGTTGCAGTAGGTACCGGGAGATGAAGAAGCTTGCAGAGGGTAGAGTAGCATGGAGATTTGCTTCAAACCAGTCTCAGGACTGAACTACAACAACAATAATCGCCAAGGATTATGAACAGGTATTCAGCGGACAGAACGCAAGGCGTGTGCCGATGAGTGGGGTTTCTGGCGACGGATGACAGCGATCTAGAAGAAGCATTACAAATCATAAACAAGTATGAAACAGCATCAGACGCGAAACTTAACAAAAATAAGGCTAGGATAACCAATATTACTCGTGGATTAGTAGCTCTCACACAACACCAAATTAAGGAGAGAAGCAATATGAAGTGCAACGGGATAGAATTCAGGTGTAATATACTGCACAAATTTATATAAATCACAGAATAATACTCACTAATATACGAGCGAGTATACGTAAATACAACTTAAGGATTCATGACGAAGTATAGACACCAGGTTTGGTGAACGTCTACGTAACATACAATAAATTACGTTGCGCCGGTCCTGACTGCCACTTCCGCAAGATGTGGCCAAAAGAATTTCTTCCACCAACGGTTAGTTACTTAGTCGTGGACACATATTTAAAGTTAAGTTTGAAACACTGACTTTGTAAACAGACAATGGCAGTTTAAGTCTTATACACGTGTACAATAAAAGAAGCACTGTACGTTTTTAAATCGTACAAACACTGGAACAAGTCACTCACTGATGTGGCGGCATCACTATTAAGTGAAATAATGCCGGCCATCCTTCACCCCTCAGTAGATGTCCAACATAAACCCGAATGAATTATACCACCTGGAACTCTTCCTCATAAAAAGTGGTTGAGGGTTATTCCATATAAAATCGCATAATTTCAGAAAATTTTCCTGCTCGACCATCACGAATTTCGATCAAATTTGATATGAACTTTCGCACACGTCCCCAATGGACTTTTGGTAAAGTTAAGCGTTCGTCGAAGCAGCATTGACCGAGATATAGTCATTTGTTTCACTCCACGTGCGACTTGGCGCATATCGAAAGTGCTTTTCTGGTAAATTTGAGCTGTTACATTGCGGAAAATAATTCGTTGAAAGAAATGAAATTTGGCCACTTTGTACAACACTATGTGTTCTCTTAAGAATAATAACGAGAAGAATTTTACAAGAAACCTATAAGCTAGAATCTTTTGGGCAAAATCGTCATAAATGTCAGCTGTTGAAAGAATGTCAATGTTTGCCTCATATCATCTCAGAGACTAAAGGTATGACGAACGTGAAACTTTGTATGTAGTAAGTAACCTAATAAATCAGGATTCACAAATGCAATGTATGATTTATGACAACTCTATAAAACAGCGTAAATTTAGTGCAAGGTTGAAGATTTTGTGAAAGGGTAAAAAATGCAATATAATTTTACCCGATTTTGAAAAATCTGTGTTTTATAAAACTTCCAAAACTGGGCTCGTTAGAAATTCTAAGGTGATTAACTGGCAGGAAAATTCTATCTGATTGTCCAAAGTCGGCTAATAATGCTACATAATTTGAATCAAAGTTGGGCACGAAAACCGTGGCATGAAAAAAATGTAGAATTTGGATTCTTATATCTCGTATAGTAAATGCTTTCCGAGCGTGTAATTAATACGCAATGGCTTTGTAGTACAAGGATGTGGAATACAACATTTTATTCACCTACTTTTTTCCAATAATCTACAAATTCGTCGCAAAGGTGTCGACTTCTGTGAAAAGGAGAAAACAAAGCATATTTGATACGCCTAGTGACACCTGATCACAGGACAGAACTTAGGAGGCTGTCTTTTTAAGTTGTAAGTCGTGCTGCCAAAAAGGCGTGTGAAGACGTTCAAGTCGCTATTTACCATGGTCAAGGGGCGATAGTCTCTGACGTGTGGACCCTCCTAGGGCTTATGAATGGGGACAATGAGGCTCACTAGAAAGCCATCAAAAGTCCTCCGTAGTGTTTGTGAATAGGGACATTGGGGGCCTCTAGTAAAGCATCAGAGACCCTCACCGTATAGGACACCAGTTCTCCACAGATACCAGTCCACGTGGGCGCTAGGAGGTGTCAGAAGGCACAATCAGATTAGAGGGGGATGTCGTCAGGCGTAGGTGATTTGTCAGCAGCTCCCACTTGGATAACATCGACGACTTTGCCTTCTGTTACTGCTGCCTCTAAAGCAAATGCCGTGTCCCCCAGTATCATACCAAATGTAAGTTGGGAAACTTTTTCTATGACAGCCAGTGAATGGGATTGTTAGCGTACAACCTAATAGGAGTGAACAGCGCGTCCAGTGCCACACTGGATGTCGTGTTGCCCGCCTTCATCGTCAGTGATGCATCGAATTAGGTACTGGGGCCGTCGTCGCCTGTCTGCTAGACAGCAGAGGATCATTCCATGGTAACTCACGTTACTAAGTGATGTTTATATTATACGTTTTGGACAATTAACAGAAGGAAATATTTCTACTAAATATTTTGTATACCTCCAAACATACGTTATACAGAATGCTCTATAAACCTATATCACAATAATTATTACATTACTATATTTACAAAACCAAATCTTATAATTATTGTCGGTAAATCACGTTACATTTCCAAGAAATGGCTCCTGCATAAAATACAAGTCTGCTCTGTGTTATGTAAACATTTCTTGTAAGTTTTACGCACAATACCAGAAGATCTTATAAGTATTTTAACGAAGTTCCAAACATTTAATACTTTATAAAATAAATATTAAAACATAATGAACACATAACTCACGTTACAACATACGGTAACTCACGCTACATTGTCACAGGTCACAGTCAAACTTGAAAAACCACGGTAATTTACAACACTTGGAGGGTTCACTTTTCTGACAATCTTGTCTTTAGTGTAGTATATCTCATCTTTAATTTCAGGCCACTTCTAAAACTTCCTCTCTTTCATCATAACATCAACTTTAAACTCGCCATTTTGTATTTTAATAACATTACCAGGAAAATATGAATTGTCATATTTTGCCACCACGCAGTCATCTACTTGTATATTTTGTGATTTATTTTCTTTTCTGTTAGTGTTTTCCTCTGCAGTTGATAAAGTGGTGTCCTACAACTTCATAATTATAGAGTTCCAAGTGATGAATTTTAGAAATGTTCAAGAACGGCTTGCAGTTCTCTATTAACGCCGAGAGATGTAGTTTCTGCTTCTTTGGCTCAAGTCGTCTTCATCCATAAGAACTGTTGTCAGATTAGAAGAAGAATTCAACAACACTTTTACAAAATCTGTTGCATTGTTTACAACAGATTTCCTGATTTTCGCACGAGAACAAACTTGGCGTCGACAGCCCCACCAATTCCATGCACTGGTCCCTTCCCATGAGAAGTTGCAAATTACTTCCATGTAATTGTTTTGGCATGACTCTTACTTAGAACTTTTATAGCCCCTGCAATATATCTGTTTTTAAACTGGGAAGCAGGACCATCTGACCAGATCGCAACTTTCCTAATGTGTTTTGGTAGTTCTTCAAGACGTCTATCAACATAGGGAATGACAGTGTTTTTTGTGTGATCCAGATTACCATCTACCAACGCGTAGGGGTGAGAAATACCTGAATGCCATATCATAGCAGCGAAAATACTAATTTGATTCTGCTGCCAATGTGCAATTTGATTTTCATCTTGACTTACACATGTAAAATTTTCAGAAAAATCGATTTGCATCGTGGCAGGCAGCATCGTAGGAGGCAGTGATTCCTTATCACTCTGATAGTTCTTTGATTGTTCTCTCTTAAAGTAGCAGTGGCCTAAGAATTTAGATCCCATGGTAAGAATATGATCAATAAGATTCTGTAATGTACCTTCTTCCTCTACTTTCAAAATTCTGCCAACACTCTCCTGCCACACATGCCACTTCACGCCGTACTCATGTACACCAGTAAATCAAGAAGTTTAGCTGCCAATAAATCTTTACATTTCCTGCACTTTCCCAACCAAAAATCGGCTGTAGGCTCTGCACATACAAAAAATACTGGCCAGTTACTGGTGCACTTAGGAATTTGAGATTCTATGCTATGAAGAGAGTTAATAGCACAGATGAGATTCTCGTGATATCTGCAGAGACACTCGTTGTGTGGAAGTTTATAGCAAACATGACATGTTTGGATCTTAATTCTGCGAATTTACTTTTACCACTCACTTTTCCATTTTCTTCACAAAACATTGCATGGGTTTCTTTCAAAGGAAACATCAAGTGTCGTACTTGCAAATTACTCTTACCTTTCTCATCTTTTACAGTCACAACGTCTTTGCGTCCAGGGGCTTGTCGGCTAATGTCAGTCCTTTCATAGAATTTGCTCACTGCAGTAATTATTTCATCACTAATTTTTTGTTTAGAGATTCCTTCTAGTTCTAAAGGTTAAACAAATGTATGATACAACCTTCTAATGACACATTTTTGTTTTGTGGGTGATGCTGGAAGTACACGTTTCTCTTTCGATATGGTTTTTTCCAATGAAGACCTATTTTTATGTGGCAGAGAGGCAGAACTACTTAGTGTAGCTGAAGATGCTTCCTTTAGCCGCTTGCTGTACTTGACAACTCTTTCTCTAACATTCCGTTTCCTGTCTGAAGCACTCCTTTCTTGTTCTCTTTTACTCACACATTTTTCCTGTTTCTGCTTCCTTTTCCTCAATTTTTTCATAGTTCTCTTGTGTTTGATTTTATACTCTTCATATCTGCCATCACCTTTCAATTTCTGCCTTCTTCTTCTTCTTGTTCTCATCTTTTCAGCTGCAATTAAAGGCATTCTGCAAAAATTGCAAATTGGTGTAAAGTAGAAATAGCTATTCCGTATGGGATTTTATGTGGCATATGGAGATAAATATACATTAAATATGTTGAAATATATTTTTAGCTGTGTTTTATGTAATTCAGAAACAATGTGACAGCTCAAAATTATGATTAATCCTACAAAAATTATGGTAACTCATGTTACATAAATAAATGTAACTCAAGTAACATGAATTAAATATCCTATGCCGGGAGAAGGCTTCCAGGAGGAAATTTATTTGAGACACCCAATTATCAGGTACACTTATGTGAAGGACAGCATGGCATATACACTTTAATGTATTTTGTGAAAATAATAAAAATTGGCATTTGGTAACTCATGTTACACTTTTGGGTTAGGTTATATAAATGTTCTTGTATTTATCATGCGAAAATTGTTTGCTTCTAAATATAGACCAAAAAGAATAAGAAGTTATGCACTTTAAAGTGATATACAAACCATAAAGAATTAATACAAATTTCATGATTTTTTCCTTTCTTTGAAATTGACCAAATCTTCTGCATGAACAAACTCAACAACACAGTCTTCAAAACAATGGCTGCCACACGTAAACAATAGGTTTTGGAGAGAAAAATAAATCTTGCCAACAAAATTAAATGCCCAAACTGCATATGTAACACGGGAAAATATTCCCACAGAATAATTAATTTTTTGATAATTATTCCTCGTTTACATTAAATGACCCAGAGGTTCCAAAGCTATGTGTTCATAAGTGTTGAGTCGTACCATCGTCTCTTCAAGATACTGGCACGTAACGGCGGTGATCTGTGCTTTGGTGCGGTTCGCTGTCATTAAGGCGGAAAAGGCGCTGCCGAGCTGCCCCTCAACATATGGGAATAAAAGTTCGTCTCCTGTAAGCTGCCGAGTCTCTGCCACAAGTCATCATAGACCTGCGGAGAAAAGGTTTTACACTGGACTGCCACTGCGACAACGTAAATGGGCAGGAGCTACGATGTCGGTGACATGAATACCAAGTCCCTCGATAAGCTCACGACAGTCGGGAGGCGACAGTAGGGTCACATTCAACTTCCAGACACCCCTTCCATGTGACACGCTCTGGCAGTAGTCGGTTGTGGCTGCGCAGACATACGTCACGTGGTCAGAATAAACGACAGGCCAAATGTCAGCCGGTCAGATTTCTCCCACCAGCGAGTGCAAGATATAAAATCTATCAAGGCGACTGGAAGAATTTGCGGTTTTGTGCGTGAAACAGAAGTGGCCATGAACGTGTTCCCACGTATCCTCAAACTGGAGATGGTTGGCGATCGTAGCAAGCTCTGCGCAAGGCAAATTTGACGTCAGTTCCTCTCTGCAGGGATGTTGGGATTAAAATAACCACCCTGCACCAATGCTTCTAGCCCCCTCACCCCCTCACCCCTCGAAAACAACTAACACCGCCTCCGCAAAGAAGACCCAGCGCTTCCTTTGCCTCCCCAACCCTGAAGGAGCGTAGATGTAAACAATAGAGACACCGAACAGTGTGAGAGCCATGTCCTTCGCATCTGTAAGATTTTGGACATCGTTGACAGGTAACCCTTCGCTGATGAGGATCACGACACCGCTACCAGTATCTGATGCATGGGAGACGAAAGGGGGTTACCCAGAGAGGTTAAGAAAACCACTGATATGCTCTTCTTGTAAGACGGTCATGTCTAAGTCTACCACACGAAGTGTCTGTTGGAACATCACCAGTTTATATGGCCACAGGTAACATTGACACTGACCGTGGAAAGGTGATATATCTGTTCTGGTGCTCCTACTGTCACCCAGCCAGTGCATAACGCACAAGACTGTCGAAGCTGTGGCGGTCAATCTGATGAGGTAGCAGGAGACACAACCTTCGGATCATGGACACTCACTGTATTCATAGGCTGTTCTGATTCCCCCTCTACATCGTCTACCCAAGAAACAGAAGAAGTACCAGTGTGTTGTCCAGAGGTAGTATCAGGATGCCGCTGCATGTCGGCGACTTCCAGATATGTCAACAGAGAGATCAGGCGGTGAAAGAATGAGATCGGTGCGACTGCATCTCCTGCGCTTACTTAGTGACTTCTGCTTCTGAATATGTTGCTCCGTATCGGAGTGAGATCTGCCGTCTTCCGACGCCGTCCCAATCGGAAGGAAAGCAGAGTCGATGACCATCGCAATGGGTTCTGACATGCGTCCGAGGGCGTCGTTTCCACTGGAGGTGACAAAGAGGAAATGTGAAGACTCACCACCCCGTTAGTTTCTGGAAACGATGGCAGATCGGAAGGCAGCTGCGCGGTGCATCTGACACCTTCGAAGCAGCGGTTTAGGTGAGAGGGAGTGCCGTAGGTGTGAGGGATGGTGCGACGTCTGCTACCAGCGTCTGGATCAGGCGTCTGCTGAGATAATCCGACCGGATGTGGTTCTCCTGGCCACAGCTCGCATTAGTTCGCGACTGACCGTCGTACATTATGATCACCCACACGCTGGCAAACATTAAATAAGAAGCTACATGCTTCATCAATTCGTGTTTTATCAGACGTGATAGACCCCAAAGGTCTAACATTTTCCTGCTGTGCAGTTATAAGGTCGAAAGGCAGATACAACCATGTCTTGTGGCACCGCAAAAATAAGTTAAGAAAACACTCAGAATGCGGAGACCGAAACGTGAGTGATCAACCAGAACAGCTCTGACGTGGCCATCAGGTTGACTGAATTTCAACCCTTGTGTGAAAGTTTTACAGTGTGTAGACACATCCTTCCCGCTTGTTTTCAAACTTAATTCAACCTCTTCCCTGAGTGGCGCCGTCTTCAAGATGGCTGCAACACTTGACGTTCGTCAGAAGCAACGTGCCGTCATAGAATTCCTGTTGCTGTGGAAACGAGACAGTGGGAAACATCCACTAGAGCTTGAAAAAGGTGTATGGAGATGCTGCTGTCGATCGCAGTGCAGTTAGTCGGTGTACAAGCAGGTTACGTGATGAAAGCGGGCACGGCCGTGTACTGCACACACTCCAGACAATGTGCAGAGAGTTAACGAATTGGTGACTGCTGACAGATGCATCACAGAGAACGAATTGTCACTCTACTTTGGGATAGGGGAACGAAATGTTTGCGTTGGCGTTAAAAAAGGTTTGTGCCAGGTGGGTTCCCAGGATGTTGACAGTGGCTCACAAAGAAGCAAGAAAAACGGTATGCAGCGAACTTTTGGAACAGTACGAGAATGGTGGAGATGAATTTTTGGAAGAACTGTGACAGGTGATGGAACATGGCTCCATCATTTTTCACCAGAGACGAAGAGGCAATCAATGGAGTGGCATCATGCAAATTCACCTAAGAAAAAAAATTCATAACCACACCTTCTGCTGGAAAAGTTATGGTTACGGTGTTCTTCGATTCCGAAGGACTCTTGCTTGTGGACAACACCAGTGAAAACTTCTTTAGCCCGCACTTTTATGTATACGAAGCTGTTCGTGATGGAGAAACGAATTCCTACAACATCTTGAAAAGCGATATCATCACGTATACACTGTTCCACTTCGTCCGTTCGAGGTCGTTCATGCTCTGCTTGAAAGGTAATCTTCACAGTCGAACGGCGGTAAGATAATTCCATTGCAGGTCAGAACTTAAAGGAACATAGCAACTTAGCACCGTGTTAATGTGTAACAGAACACGCCCATGAAGCACTGCTCAGAGCGCCGAGCACGTCCTCCTAGTGTCAAGGCTTATGAGCCGAAGACCGCTCGACCGCCATTCTTGTTCGCGGGTACGCAAGCTACAGCATGAAAACAGCAAAACGTTGATATTTCGAACAGTATTAACTTTGCACCCCACTTTATATTAATAAAAAATTATTCTTTCTCGACAATCTTTCGATGTATAGAATTGAAAATACGATTATCCGTCATCAACTTTGACCATGTGTTTTTTCAAAAACTACAGAGTGTCTAGCAAATATCCGAGACACGTATTTGAAATGGAAATGAAGTCCCAAGCTTCTTGACAGAGCGTAGGGAACGATGCGGGAGACCCGCACCGCTGTACTAGGCAAGGTCCTAATGGAGGTGGTTTGCCATTGACTTCCTCCGACCGTAATGGGGATGAATGATGATGATGATGATGACGACACAGAAACACCCAGTCATCTCGGAGCAGGTGAAAATCTCTGACCCCGCCGGAAATCAAACCCGGGACCCCGCGCTCGGGAAGCGAGAACGTTTCTGCGAGACCACGAGCGGCGGACAGACATGTGTTTCCAGAATGAGAATTTTCACTCTGCAGCGGAGTGTGCGCTGATATGAAACTTCCTGGCAGATTAAAACCGTGTGCCGGACGGAGACTCGAACTCGGGACGTTTGCCTTTCGCGGGCAAGTGCTCTACCAACTGAGCTACCCAAGCACGATTGACGCCCCGTCCTCACAGCTTTACTTCCGCCAGTACCTTGCCTCCTACCTTCCGAACTTTACAGAAGCTCTCCTGCGAACCTTGCAGAACTAGCACTCCTGAAAGAAATGATATTGCGGAGACATGGCTAGCCACAGCCTGGGGGATGTTTCCAGAATGAGAGTTCGAGTCTCGGTCCGGCACACAGTTTTAATCTACCAGGAAGTTTCAGACCTTTGTTTGTTTATTTTGTATATAGACGCCCTTGAAAATCTTGATCAAAATCGTTTACCTACATGTCACAACCTTCCATTGTTAGACAGGCTCTTCGAGCGCCTAAGACACATCCTTTCTCCATCAAATAGTGGCCAAGAGTGAGGCCCTGCCCAATGGCTGTAGCATCACACTTAGCTGAATTCGGTTTGAATCAAGGGCGGCTACTGTATAGGTTTTTAGATTCGCGTTACCCCTAGGAATACAAGTGAAGAATTAGCACGTCATTTATCTCCTCTGGAATTCCCGGGCTGCAAGAGCCGAACTTCACCGAGTAAGACTGAACGATATGGGTTGCACTCCGCTTGCAAACGCGGACCTGTGTATCGCAAGTGGTGTACGGGGTGCGAAGGCAGTGTTTGGCAACACTGTACTCCTGTGCGGACCTCGCACAACTCGAGCCATCCGATACTGGAGTAGGAAGTTGGGAAGAATCTGAGCAGCATAGGTCCCCAAGAAGCGGACGATACAGCACTACTCAGCGTCGCGAGGATGATTGGACGCACGAACGCCAGCAGCTAAATGGTGTCCAAACACTGGTTGCTCTTATCACGGCGTGACTCATGGAGCGGTTTGCTGCCGCAGCCAGTGACGCTACGGTGACTGCACTTAACGCAGACAAATAGCAACCATCGGTGGCAACACCAACAGCTTCTATCAAGATGTTCGGAGGTTTACCTCGGTCGCAAGGAGAATCCTGGAGCTGTCCTCTTTAATTCCCTCCAAATAAATTCCTAATTAGAGATATGAAATAAAGTCCGCCCCACTTTTACCGCGACAAACAAATAAATAGTGGCAAAAAAGTACAACGTAGCTATATAGTACCTTAGACCAATAGAGCGGACGCTCTTGACGGCACGCCTGCCTCCCTGCTCCTGAAGACAACCGCAGCTGTCAGATCCTCGAACAAAACGGAATTATCGCGCCTCCTTACCAGTCCATGAGTACCTGCAAGAAAAGTGACTATTTCCTGTGCGCTTCGTCCGTTATTTTAGTGTGTGCTATAGAGAATTTTGAGGAAACAAGTGACTAAGTGAAATAGTTAATCCGTTAATTCCCTAGTTTTCTGAACCCACCAGATTTCGAAAGTTTGAAGAAATATTGGAAATCAAGGCTCTAGGTAGGCCGAATGCTATTATAAACTTTCACAGACAGTTAAAAACCAACAGGAAGTTTAACTCCGAACTACATAGCAAGAGGGCCTATGTGGCTGTGATTAACAAATCGGTTTACTTCGTGTTCCATGTTTATTATTTGGAGTATAGGTTCCATGGAATAAATACGGAGTCTGTGATATTCAACACCTCCACGACAAAATGAATATGAATATCTTCGGTCAATGTGAATTACCTTTTTTCTTTTTTCTTAAATCTGACAAGTCTAGAAAATGTACATACAGGTACGCAATTAGACTGTCGGTACGAAAGGTCCGTGACATTATAAAACCAAAAAGTTATCGGTATGGTAATAGGTATATCTTTAATGTAATTATTAACTGTATTCCTTCCTATGGAGTATCGAAATTGCTCTCGCATGACGCAATGCGATTGAGTCATCTTCCAATCCTGGCAGTTTTCAACCAGTGATGTAACCTGCTTTTCTCTGACAGTTATAGTGTAAAGCTACATCATTAATGGAAGTCTAGTTGAAAAATTTCTGGATATCTACCAGAAAAACACAATGCCCAGTATTTGACAACGAACATCACAAAAAGATAAATCACCATTTGGAGAATTGTTTACAGATACTAATAGCACTGACATAAGACGGTGCAGCAATCATGAGTTATTCATCACGCAGGGTACACGACCTTGTTAAGGAAAAGATTTACAGTGCTTCAAACATTCACTGCTAAGCTCACCAGTTGAATATGATTTTACTTAAAGCTGCTTCGATTAATAAAAATGGGTGCATATTTTTCACCAAAGTTCAGGGACTTTGCAGAGGCTTTTTATCATTTCCACAAAGAACATCAATTCTCGACGAAATAGTACGAAAACGGCTTCCTCGATCAGTGCATACTCTTTGGAATTTCCAGTCAAGGAGTGTTTTAGAATATATACAAGATTTTATCTAGTGAATCAATAATACGACTAACGATGAAAAACTGTAATGAAAGTTTCATCGTACAAGCCTGCGGCCTTGTAACGATTTTAAGGATAAAAGGTTCATTTTCTAGCTCTCGTTATTTTCCAGAAGTTATGATCCATGTGGATATTTTGTATACACCTACACAAAAGGGATATTGACCCAATGTACGCACAAAATCGGCTGACACCTTTTGACCATGAAATTACATACATAAGAAGAGGTATGATTGGCAAGGCAACAGATTTGTGCGAGTATCGTGAAAGAGGGAGATCTTTAGATGAAGGAGTGAAGGGTAATGTACTGCGGGAGCCAAAAGAAGTATATGAAGTTTTAATTTACGGGGCGATGAAAGGTTCAAGTTTACTGGACAGTTGCTGCCACTCTTTTTCTACCAGGGAAATTCACCACTTACTTTTCCTGATTTCCAGAAACTTCTGTCAGAGCTTCTTTCGAATGCTAGTCTTTTCTGGAAACTAAGGAACTTCTAACGCGACTTTTTAAGGAACAGAGGAGTATAAAACTATGTGTGGAGCTTTAAACTTGCTGGATTCCATGACAGATAACAATCTTTGTAATATGTTGAGCAAATGTGTAAAAGTCTTGAAAGCGAAAATTACAATGACCACGTCCGAAGCAGAAAGTTGTTTTTCATCACTGCAAGGCATCAAAGCTTTCTTCCGGAAGATTATGGATAAGAAGGACTATCACCACTCGCAACTTTCTCTGTATAACGAGACCTCGTTTTAGGAATTCCTAACATGAATCAAAGAATGACTGAGAAAAAAAATTGCAAATGTGAAGGAAAGAAAAATGGAATTCCTAAGCAGGCGATCACTACCACATCAGACACCATAAATACGAACGATTTATGTTACCATAAATCCTGCTGAAAACTGTTAATAAGGCAGGTCTACTACTTTTGTGTACATAGAGTAGCGATATATCTTAATTTCTTTTATTCTGAAAAGTAATATTTTGTTCTGTGTAGCCGTTTGGGTATTATTATCAGTAGTTGTTGTAGTGACATGAGCGAGCGGTCTGTTTATATCATGGATTACAGAAACATGAGCGGTGCACTGATTTCCTCTCCTCTGTTAATTGTTTTCTTGGTGAGCAAAGTGCACCACCATCGTTTCCATCATTTATGGTCATGTGCCGCCACTGGGTTCAACTAAATGGCGTGCGCCAGATTCTCCACCGTAAGTCAGGTCACACCTTGTTGCAAATGTTGACTTACTACGTAATAGTCATAAAATACTCCTTTGTATTTAATAGTCATTCTTCTATTTTTGAAATTCCTGTGTATATCAGATCGCTCGTTGCGCTAACAACTCGTAATTAATATTTGCTACTAGCTGACGAACCTGGCACTGTCTGGGTATTCATTTTGCAAATTTTATGTTAGAAGCAAAAACAAGAAATGAACGACGTCTATAGTGAAATATCAAAAAAATTTCATTTCCATGAATTCTTGAAAACTCCTTTGAAATAATATTCATAATTATTATGAAACAGTCGTACAAAGAAGTATGCATACCTTACAAATGTGCAAGTACAGTATCCAAATTAAGAAACACAGCATGGAAAATTCAAATTTTCTTTAGCGTTCATTTATCAGAGAACTTGGTTATAAAATATATCTCCAGTACGATGGGCGCGGCTGCTTCGCGTTTCTACAAGGCGATTTTTTTAATTCTCTATGGTAATCCCCCACACTCCTTAGCGTTTCGCAGTTTAAAACTGTCGAAAGCGCTGCCAGGTGTTACGGGTTTCTTTAAGTTGACTCGACTGTAGGACTGTCTTAGTAGTAAAGAATAAATGTATTAAAACTTCATGAATAATGCAGCATTTTTTCATGCATCTCAGTGTTTATGACGTCATAGCTCTTGAAGTATGTGCCTGTGCAGCGATATATTTGTGAAGGAACATTCAGTGGCATACGTGGAGACTGTCTGCAAAATATATTGAGAATAAAATTAGTAACAAGGAAGTAATAAGTTTAAACGTCGTGCATGATGCGGCAATTTTGCATGCATCACATTATTTAATGTCATATCTCGTTAATTACGTGCGGTATCATGAAATAACTTCGTAGGTGCATTTAGCAACATACGTGGATGTCGTCTGTGGTATCTTGATACAACTTTGTACGTGCATTTAACGTGGATACCAACTGCGAAATTTATTACGAATGAGTTAGTAGCACAGAAGTAATAAATTGGCACATAATTCGTGTCGCGCGGGTTTTTCACACATATCATTAGATTAGATTTACTTTCATTCCAATTGATCCGTAGTGAGGAGGTCCTCCAGGATGTAGAACATGTCAGAAAAGCAATAATACATGACAAATATTTGCAACTGAAACAAATAAGTTAATGGATCTTCCACAGATCCCAAGTGGAATGATCGTCATTTTTATTAATTAACACTAGATGAAGGAATCGTTTTACAAACACTAATGCACTGAATTTAAAATAAAAAAAAGTTTATTTTTACTTATAAGGTAATAAACATGTAATAGAACTACTACAATACTTATTTACAATGTGCACATTACTGCACTAAAATGGTGCAAAACTTAGATTGTACTTACACACAAACACACACACGTACATTCATAAATGTTATAATGTGTATGGATTTCGAGCCGGAGTCCTTTCCCATTGTTTCCTTGCAGCTTGAAAATCTCCCTCCTCTCGTCGATGGGGGAGAAGTGCGATGCCCATTCTGTAAAAACTCTTTCCAGGAAAAACAACTCATGCTTGCTGGAATGTGCTTGCCTGAGGGTACAGTTTTCACTGGCCATCACGACTTTGTTCGCTCAAACTAGAGCTGCTGAGACTGCAGTTTACTTGCAAAACGCCGCCATCTAGTTGCCTTACACTAAGACGCAACACAGTAGAGTTGCTATTCTAACGTATATATTGTAAGTAACTATCTGCACAGTAAAACTGAGTCTTCGGCTGTCAGTAGAGCTGGCTACATGACAATCACTTCTAGACAATTTGACCACTAACAACTTTTCCACCGAATTATTTGTCACACACGTGTGAAGAGAATAACTGAAACAGACATGGCCTGCAAGATTGTAACACTATCATCTTGGCTTGCAGATATGCTCAATGTTGTTACTCATCCACTACAAATCAGTGTGATTGTTCCGTATTTTAATCCTATAATAACTCATATTGCCATATTTGTCAATCAATACTGGGAGGAATATGATCTTGAGTTTCAGTAACTCCAGTAATTACAAGCTGTTTTATAATGTGGGATTAAAAGAGCCAGTGAACAGATTTGAGTGGGGGACATAACAGTATATGCAATGAAAACTGAATGGAGCTGGGTGGGATACGTAATTAAGTTAATGAAATTAGTTATTAGAAATGAAGAAATTAAAAAGTAAGATTGGTGCATGACATTAGGGAATATGTAGAACAAGCATGGATATGTATGCCTGGACAACACAGTGTATGAAAAAGGATGGAGGTGTCAGTATCGTACATGTCTGTGGCTGATGATGTTCAATCAGAGTCAGAAGCGAAGAATTAGAAGGAAAAATGATCCTCTTTGCTCTTAACTAAAACTTAATTTAGGTCAAAACGGTGTGATCAATGCTGCTACCAAAATCTTTGATCATTTATGCAATAGTAATGGTATTAAATGAGGCCGGCCGGGGTGGCCGTGCGGTTCTAGGCGCTACAGTCTGGAACCACGTGGCCGCTACAGTCGCAGATTCGAATCCTGTCTCGGGCATGGATGTGTGCGATGTCCTTAGGTTAGTTAGGGTTAAGTAGTTCTAAGTTCTAGGGGACTGATAACCTTAGAAGTTAAGTCCCATAGTGCTCAGAGCCATTATTAAATAAGTGTCAGACAATAAAGCTAAATATATTTCTTCTACGATACAGAATAATGTTTAAAAATAGCAGCTGTTTTAATATAGTACAAACATGTTACATTATCTTTTATCACATCAAAAATTGTTTCCTTTACAGCGCAGTATGATCAGCACGAAGTGATCTTTAAATACTAATTACGTTCCAAATACCTTAAATGTCTCATTCAACAGCATTACTATATATCGTGTCAGGTAACTTATGAAATACGTAAGGGAACTAACTTACCGATTTACGCTAAACACAGTACAAATGCACTAACAGATATCCCTGTGTGTCTGTGTGTTTGGTGCGTTTTACACGCAACGTAACAGAATGTTTGAGGAACGTCATTCTGCTGCGAAAATAAATAAATGTTGCTTACGTGATATAGACATTACAGCCTGTGGAACTTCGTAATTTGTACTTGAAAGAAACCCCATTATTAGGTACAATTCTACTTTCTAGGATGTGAGTAATGCAAGAGATATCAGAAAGAACGTACCATACCCTCAATCCATTAAGCTAACCTGAGAAAGGCAAATAGAGAAACAAATATATTACAGAGGGATACTGAAAAACATGCAATAAAAATTATTGCCTTCCGTTGTTAACTAAGAAACATAGGAAAATACAAGAGGCTATGATAGAAGTATCGTTTCATAATGAAATTAAAGGGTCTGAATTATTGCAGGAAAAATTATGAAAATTGGGATGTGAGTGTAAGCTGGTACAAATATAAAGAAATTGAATAGCAGTAATTAGTTTCAAAACTGGACTGACAGTGTTCATTACATGCTGCGTACTGAAAAAAAAGAGCAATAATGCGATATGACTATTTAACGTCACATTCTGTATAAGAGACGTACTTTATACGTAACAGTAACAGGAAAAATCAGTCTAAAGTTGCTGAAGCTACGGTTTCATTTTTATTCCATCGTACATGGTAGGTGTTTATTTTACCCCCTTATCCGGTGAATGTTCTGTTTCAAACAGTGCGCGGATCGAGTTTCATTCAGAGCCGGCGGTGTTTCACAACACACTTCGGTGCAGAAATTGTTTCCACTTCTGTGCACCCTCGTATTTCACAGGTTACTTTTCCGCTTACCTGCAGTTTTATATTTCACTGGGTTCAATGCGAGAAATATTATCGGGGAGTCCAGCGTGCAGCAAAGCGATGTTTGAACGCTCCATAAAATTGCGACGACAACACATCCGACGCAGATATCTGTATTGCACTGAGATTTAGTAAAACTTTCTAAAACGGAATGCAGTGCCATCGCTCTCGTAGACATAACTGGTATGAACAACCATGTTTTTCAAAAGTCGATCAATTACCTAACGAAGCATAGCAAAGCGATACAAGGCACTATCCTACGACTACAATGCCAACGAGTCATTTTTAGAATCAATCAATTCATGCAAATTCCTGGGTATAGCACACTGCTTCGAGAATCTTAAGAATGAGAATGAGGTTTTTCACTCTGCAGCGGAGTGTTCACTGATACGAAACTTCCTGGCAGATTAAAACTGTGTGCCGGACCGAGACTCGAACTCGGGACGTTTGCCTTTCGCAGGCAAGTGCGGGAGAGCTTCTGTAAAGTTTGGAAGGCAGGACACGAGGTACTGGCAGAAGTAAAGCTGTGAGGACGGGGCTTGAGTCGTGCTTGGGTAGCTCAGTTGGTAGAGCATTTGCCCGCGAAAGGCAAAAGGTCCCGAATTCGAGTCCCGGTCCGGCACACAGTTTTAATCTGCCAGGAAGTTTCTTAAGAATGAGAGATTGAAAGTAATGTAACATATTAACTACTCGCTGCAAATGAATGAACGTGAGAGAGCATGATGCGAGAGGTATCCCAGTCGTGCACAGATAATCATTGCTCTTTAAAGAGGGGAACACTTCTTTAAATCACAGATTAATAAAGGAATATCTTTTTCACTTGTTGCCCTTGTCACGTCACCCACCAAAGTTTAATATTTATTACAATCCCTATCTCACATCGATTTACTAGTTGAAGGAAGAATAAAGAAAACGCATGTAACTAGAGTGTACAGTTACTCGCTTCGAATTAATACTTTAAAGGCATTTAAAGAAGTGGATATAACTAGAGTGTTACACTATGAGTGCAATATTTCTGTCTGACGAAACAAGAAATCAATAAATCGTTCTACGAAGTTCCCAGCGCAGACTATAACAACGGCACCGAATAAAAAGTGCTCCACATGGCGCTATGTATTTAGTGATCTGTGTTCTTGCAAACCCTCTGTTTTCTCTCCGTGTGTACAGCGAGAAACAAAATGCGAGGGACATAGAGCGGCGTGTGTACCACACAAATAGCGCAATTTTACGTGTCGGCCTACTGCTGTATTTAAGCGTTTTGTTGTCCGCGTTATGTGGTGCGCGCATTGTTCGGGCCAGCGGTGGACATGCGCAGTTTTGCCGTGGCCGTCGCTAAACGAGCCCAATTGTGTGCGGCGTAACGGGATTTGGGTGTCCGGCTCAGTCCTTTCGGACTCCACGCGGACGCCGGACAGACAATACCGCTCTTCCAAACAAAAGAGCGACTCCCGGTTGCGCGGAAATTTCCAGACGCTTCACCTGTAATCAACACCGTTCCGCACATCTGTGGCGCACGATGCAGCGACATCCGCGTGGCCCTATGGAGCGAAACTCTTCTTGTTACCACAGCGCGCTACTGTAAGTTTTCTTCTACAGAATTTGTAGTACGAACTATGATAAACTATGATAAACAAGCCGAACAAAAAAAAATTTCCCCAAATGGAGCGTCGTCGGTGGTAATATGGGTTCTTGCAGATGGTGTAGAAAGAAGTGGGTCACGCTACCTCTTTGTATTTACAAATGTGTCGCGAGTATGAAAGGAATTCGTGCATCCTACTGCCTCTATTTTTAGCCGTACGTTAGAGGCTGAACTAAACTGATGTTCCAGGAAAGTACGATCTAAAGAAGTTTGTGAACTGGTTGTGGGCTGAGATCAGCACCAAATAAATTATCATAGCAATGTATGAAATTATATGATACGGAAGTTTTTAAACATTTCTAAATAATTTTATAATTATTTAGACTTTACCACATTTCTTTGTGCTTATATATACATACACTTTGTAACACACAATCTCTGAATACAGCTGTCCAGTCTTTTATGACTTTCTACTACAGAAGTCACGACAAGAGAGAGGGATTAGTGTTTTTTAAATCAAGCGCCGATAGTTGGGTGGCACCAACGAAACACATAAATGGACATCCATAACTGTTCTACATATAGTACTTCTAAGACAAATATATATTACGGACCAGAAAAATGTATATTTCGGAATAGATTCCTGCTTTTAATTTTTATATACCATACGAACCACTATGGTTTCTACAATGTGAGGGTATGAAATAGGGTAATAACTTTCTGGAGCACCAAAAACTCACTATAAGAGCGATGCCGCTAATTTCACCGATGTACGAGTTGTAAGCTTCCTCATACCATCGCCCTCCTGCTCTTGCTGTATTTTAGTGATCGAAAATTTAATCAAAGGCAATAGTAAATTATTAATTGATTGTGAAGAACTCGCAAATACGTAAAATATTAATGTCACTGATTATTACCAATCCTACGTCCCTGTTCCTGTTTTTATACAGTAAGCCGGCCAATGTGGCCACGCGGTTAAAGGCGCTTCAGTCTGGAACCGCGCGACCGCTACGGTCGCAGGTTCGAATCCTGCCTCGGGCGTGGATGTGTGTGGTGTCCTTAGGTTAGTTAGGTTTAAGTAGTTCTAAGTTCTAGGAGACTGATGACCTCAGATGTTAAGTCCCATAGTGCTCAGAGCCATTTGAACCATTTTTTTATACAGTCAGTTACACATGCTCATAGCATAAAATAGATATCAGGATGTACATGATTCATATTCAGTAATACTGATGCACGACACTTGTAGTTAAACAACGAGTTCAACCGCAGCGACCTTGAGTTTACGCATAAACTCGTCACAACTTTGGAATAAGAGAGAGTCGGTGTTTGACTCTAGTGACTGTAGAACTGCAGGAAGGAATGTGCGCTAGAGAGTACCATTTGCAGTTTCCAACGTGTTTTGTTGCTGAGAAACTTGACGTAATGTTTTCTGTGACATTTATAAATATTTTGAGTTTTATAGACTTAAGTACTTTGTAATATATTTCAGAATGTTTTGTTGATTCGTTAATTAAATTATTTTATGATTAGTAAGACTGTGTATACTTTCAAAGCTAGTAACATAACCTGTGGATTGCTAAGGTATACTTCATTATTCGTGCATTATCTGTCACATTGAACGGTAAGAAACTCTTGTCGTGGAACGTGTGATGTTGGCTATTAAACTGGGTTTCCTTACTGTGATAACAATTTTGCCTGTATTGAACTTGTGTGGTTATGAAAAGCTTTTACTTCAGTACTCCTGAAAAGTAATATTTTTCCTAATGTAAAAATCGTATTCCCAGCTGCAACATGGTCACGTACCTAGCTACAAATTTACCACATCTCGGTGTTCTGAGAGAGGGAGATCAGTAGAGGAGAAGGCGCTACCTATGCATTGTTAATCAGTTACTCGAGTCTGGTTGTAAGACATGACGCACATTTGTTGTGAAAGGTCACATTCATCACTAAGACTTAAATTCTTTTGTTACCTTTTACTGAAAAATTTAAAATTATTACGGAATATGATACAAGAAATTATTGAAAACAATAAATATCTTTTTCAAAATTTTAAAATGGAAATTACCAAACTAGACTACACTGTTTCCAAAAAGTGGGCACAAAGTACCCCCAGCCCCTTGGCATTTCGAGGATTAATGTGAATGATGGTAACGAATGAGCATTAAATTTTGGGATACGCCATAACTGCTTTTGAGTGGTGCCATTAGTGTCTGTTCTTTATGTTCTGGTTCGTGTTTCACATTAATTACGAACTACACAGATTACAAACTACACAGCTCTCAAAACGATACTATTGCCGCCAGACCATATATGAAAATTCTGTGAACATTAATAACTACTATACTAAATATTAATTAAAATAATACACTCCTGGAAATTGAAATAAGAACACCGTGAATTCATTGTCCCAGGAAGGGGAAACTTTATTGACACATTCCTGGGGTCAGATACATCACATGATCACACTGACAGAACCACAGGCACATAGACACAGGCAACAGAGCATGCACAATGTCGGCACTAGTACAGTGTATATCCACCTTTCGCAGCAATGCAGGCTGCTAGTGTCCCATGGAGACGATCGTAGAGATGCTGGATGTAGTCCTGTGGAACGGCTTGCGATGTCATTTCCACCTGGCGCCTCAGTTGGACCAGCGTTCGTGCTGGACGTGCAGACCGCGTGAGACGACGCTTCATCCAGTCCCAAACATGCTCAATGGGGGACAGATCCGGAGATCTTGCTGGCCAGGGTAGTTGACTTACACCTTCTAGAGCACGTTGGGTGGCACGGGATACATGCGGACGCGCATTGTCCTGTTGGAACAGCAAGTTCCCTTGCCGGTCTAGGAATGGTAGAACGATGGGTTCGATGACGGTTTGGATGTACCGTGCACTATTCAGTGTCCCCTCGACGATCACCAGTGGTGTACGGCCAGTGTAGGAGATCGCTCCCCACACCATGATGCCGGGTGTTGGCCCTGTGTGTCTCGGTCGTATGCAGTCCTGATTGTGGGGCTCACCTGCACGGCGCCAAACACGCATACGACCATCATTGGCACCAAGGCAGAAGCGACTCTCATCGCTGAAGACGACACGCCTCCATTCGTCCCTCCATTCACGCCTGTCGCGACACCACTGGAGGCGGGCTGCACGATGTTGGGGCGTGAGCGGAAGACGGCCTAACGGTGTGCGGGACCGTAGCCCAGCTTCATGGAGACGGTTGCGAATGGTCCTCGCCGATACCGCTGGAGCAACAGTGTCCCTAATTTGCTGGGAAGTGGCGGTGCGGTCCCCTACGGCACTGCGTAGGATCCTACGGTCTTGGCGTGCATCCGTGCGTCGCTGCTGTCCGGTCCCAGGTCGATGGGCACGTGCACCTTCCGCCGACCACTGGCGACAACATCGATGTACTGTGGAGACCTCACGCCCCACGTGTTGAGCAATTCGGCGGTACGTCCACCCGGCCTCCCGCATGCCCACTATACGCCCTCGCTCAAAGTCCGTCAACTGCACATACAGTTCACGTCCACGCTGTCGCGGCATGGTACCAGTGTTAAAGACTGCGATGGAGCTCCGTATGCCACGGCAAACTGGCTGACACTGACGGCGGCGGTGCACAAATGCTGCGCAGCTAGCGCCATTCGACGGCCAACACCGCGGTTCCTGGTGTGTCCGCTGTGCCGTGCGTGTGATCATTGCTTGTGCAGCCCTCTCGCAGTGTCCGGAGCAAGTATGGTGGGTCTGACACACCGGTGTCAATGTGTTCTTTTTTCCATTTCCAGGAGTGTATTTAGTGCGTACGTGATTTCTGATAGGAAATGCAGGATACTGAGACGTGGTTAAAAAATAAGTCAGACCTATCAGACGTCGTTTGCCTGCAAATTTGATTTTCACAAATAAATATTTTTCCCAAAACTTTCCGTATTTTGGCTTTTTGCTTCTCGGTGTCTTAATTATGTAATTCACATCTCTTCCCATGTTTAATTATAGGGGGCCTCATGTTGAGGACTTAGGTTGGAAAAACTCTCTATTCGGAGCAGTCTAAACTCAAGAAAGATGTTGTTTGTTATTTTTATCAAATGGATTCTTTTAGGTGTCAATGGACATGTTATTTATACGAACAGTACATGGTAGCATTAACGTGTACTTGTTTCTGACGAGTTCACGCTTTATGTAAATTATCTTCTGTTTCCGCACATTGAAGTATAATCAAATTACCTTTCAGATAATAATGAGACAAAGCTGGTCGTGGAATAACCTACAATATAAACAGCACGCCTACAGTTGGTGCAGTGCTGTTTAAAATAAATCCCAATTTGTCCTACCTCGCAAGAAGGCACATTAACTTGCTCTGTAATATTCTGAACAGGCACTGCAATACTAGTCAGTATTACGGCTGGTAAATTCGATATCAACGCAATGAAAGGCACAGTTGCAATAACTACTGTGAAGTATGTATTAATTCATGATTGTCGAATAAAAGGAAACGTATCGTAATCGGTTCGGAAATTTCATTAGTAGAAGCTATCCCCGTCACGTAAAATTATCTTCGTTCTTTAAAGGATGTAATATTCCTTTTATGACTGCATTAGTTTTTATTGTGCTACTGAAATTTCTTCTTTGGACCAGAGTAAAGCATACGCAAATACTAGGCGACAACCGCTGCACAGATCTAAGTTGCGAGCAATGGTAAACTTTGTGCGTTGCTCTCCAGTTTACATGGCACCAATTATTTACGAAAGCTCGACGATGTTGTAACGCCGAAACTTTAATTGTATAATAAAACTTCTAGATCCATAAGCGGGATATAACGCCCTTTAAACACTACATATGCAGGCTGCGGACCTATGATATACAATGTGCACGTAAATAGCCGATAACCAAAGACTCAAATTTTCGACTTTCTTGTCACTCTAATTTTTCATAATTTGTCATAAATTTATGTCTTATTAATTTTTAAATCTCTAAGATAGTAATCTGTATGCACTGCCTACGTTTCTTTTCTTAAAACGAATATTTAAGATTACATTTATTCTGTAGATCGCATGTGTGGTGAATAGAAAACTGTCGTATCTACGAAATTTCTTGTAGAGGACGTAGCACTAATTTTGTTGAACAGTTACAACAATTGCACATATCGGTAATCTTGTCTGTCAAGTTACAGAGAGTTGATCGGCTGTCAGCAACTTATTTACATACTATCCATTTTTCTGATGTTGAAGTCTAACGCTCTAAACAAAACACATTAAACATAATTTCACAAGCTGCGACATGGTCGCGAATAAAACAGTGACCCGAATATAGAATGAATTTCCTTTACTTTACGTCTATGGCTGCAGTACATTAGGACATGTTTTTATATAACAGATCCGAAGATGGTCATTATAGACTGAAACAGATAATTTGAGGACAAAAAATTTGTGACAATAGACGTAAAGTAAAGAAAATTTCATTAAACATAACATCAAAAATAATTCATAGTGGAACTTCTTTACACTTGCATAACATTTACATTCTTTTGTAGCTGCACATTATCTTCCCAGTTTCCCAACGTAAGATGTGAAGTCAATTCTTGTAACTAATGTGTTTCATTTAGGCTCTCTGTACGGTGTTTACAGTATTTGGCTTCAGTTCACATGTTAGATGCCGCAGAAAGAATGTAGTGTCTGAACCACTTGGACAACATCTTCGGATGGTGGTGTTGGGTTGACTGGAGGGCTCCACTTGTCTTTCGTGTCTTAATAATGATGCAGAAAATTAGGTCGTGTTTTCCTTTTTTAATGTGGTAACTAATTATTTAACTATACCCGTCACTTCCACTAAATAATTCTCTCAACAAGTAAGCTCGATCATGAAGCAGTTGGAGAAGGGACGATTGTTGTTTAGCGTCCAGTCAACGTCGAGATAGTTGGAGACTGCGAAGCAGTCGGACGGGCAATGAGAGATTACGAGCAGTTAATTCTCGTCGTGAGTGTATAACGATAAGAACCACGAAAAGAAGAAGAGAGAAGGATTAAATTAGTTGGTCATAGAAGATCTGTATAGTGATTTTGTGTGGACATAGTGCCTGTTGTTGCTTTACAGTTAATAAGGGTATTAAAAATGATTCTGCACAACTGCGGAAAGTGTCTATTTTTAACACTCACACACTTTTGTTATTAGCGATATCGAACATCATTAGTGGCGTGGAAAGAAAAATATTTAATAGCTGGTTTGCTTTCTACGTTTAGAAACAGTTCGTTACAAAAGAAACTTAGATATGATTTTATCTAACGTACATTATGCTCACTTTACATCGGGAGAATTGGCAGGAAGTCTTTACTTAATGGCGTAGAAATACGTTCAAACTAATCAACATATGCAGACTATTGAGTATGAGTATCAGTACGTGGGCTTCCCCGGCCATCATATTTACGTGTATGTTTCGCAGGCCAGGTACGGCTCCTGCCTCTCCTTGGAGGTTATTTGTAATATAGAGGGGAGATACTGTGCACAGTGTAACACCCCAAGAAACCCGAAAACCCAAATAAGAGAGTCCTGATAATTTAAAGTAGGGAACAGTGCTATCCTGACAGATACGACAACCTTGACAATAATACAACACCTTAAAGTTGATGATCACCAATTTCAATAATTACTGAGCATATCATGATATAAAGGCAGAAAGAAAGGCTATTTTTAATTAGCTGTCAAACATCTCAGTAATAACTGCAAATCAGTACGACGAAAGTTATGTCCAAAGTAATATGTCGGTCAGAGATAACATTTATTGTGAAAGAGAGTTGTATACGCGGCGAAAAGGAAATTCAATGCGTCTACAATGCTCGATCATGGAAATGTTAGTCGCTTGCTAGCTTGCTTGTTATCAAGTCGTGAGAGAGCACCGTTTGTTATAGTACTACAAACGGAACGCTACGAGATTGTTTCTACTAAAAAAGAAGTACTATTGCGTGATAGAGATGCACGGACTTTGTTCTCAATTATTCTGACTGGAGAACTTGAACTGAAGTGATATTCTGTTAGTGTACGACGAGTTAATGAACTTTAATTATTGGAGATATTATTGTTGGATTCAACCTTCATCAAAGTGAACAGTTACAACGAAGAATGTACATAGTGTCGAAGACTGCAATACATGATTAGCCTTGAGTAGGAAACATTAATACGACCACCCGAAGGTAATAGAAATACGCCGATTGTAAAAGTTGTCGTAATTGTCAAGATCACCGAACTGAAAAGAATCGTAATTGATCTGATTCATCGGTGTGCGTGTGGTGTGATGATTATAAACTAACTGCTAAGAAGGAACAATAAAAATTGTTCGTCAGTAATGGAAATCTCACGTGTCAGCTCCATCGTTAATTGAAGTGTGTGATAGTTGATGATCAAAATTAATTAACTGTGAACATTTTAATTGAAAGAGTGACTTGATGAACATTGTGCATTGAAAGGAGTGTTTTGCCGAAATAATATTACGGCGCACGAAAGCAGGCTAGCATATAGATTATCTTTGGATTTGCGTCATGCCGTAGTGAACAATTCTGCCTAGCAACGTAACATCTACTACTGATTCTGAACCGCAAATGAACTTTTCCTCGCTTCATTGGTGTGAAACGACGCCGGTGATGAATGATTCACATAATACTGCAATAACTATTCCATTCCACCGACCGAGCAGTAGCAGTAGCGGCTCAACATTAACAGCGACAGCAAAAGGGGAAAGGGGACATCACAACAGTTACGCCACCAGCTGTCGCCTAAGCCTCCAAGGGTAACAAAAAAAAAAAAAAAAAAAAAAAGGCTCTGAGCACTATGGGAGTTAACATCTCATGTCATCAGTCCCCTAGAACTTAGAACTACTTAAACCTAACTAACCTAAGGACATCACACACATCCATGCTCGAGGAAGGATTCAAACCTGCGACCATAGTGATCGCGCGGTTCCAGACTGAAGCGCCTAGAACCGCTCGGCCACCAGCGGCCAGCTCCGGGGGCGACTGTTTTGCTACTACGTGGCTTGTATAAGTCGCAGCACACAGCGCTGCAGTCGCGGCACTAATTCAAGTCCGCACGGTCACATGCTCACGTGATACCATATATGTATCCTGTCGCAGGCGTGTACTGACGTCGGCGCTCCGCCCACGGAAGAGCCAGTTACGTCCCACGCTCCGTGTAAACGACAGCTGCCTCGAGCCGTCCTAAGCCACGTCCCACTCTGTGCTTCCGGCAGCCGCTCAGAGGGCGCCGTTTCACTGTACTTGTTGTGACTGCCCACGCGCTCAACGCCTCGTGGGACTGCATGGTTACCAGGACGAACTTTCAGCCTCATAGGACCGTATCGTCACAGCACGTGCTGTTCATCAGGAAACTACCCACGAGTTACCAGCCTCGTGGGACTGTGTCGTTGTTAATCTTCCCTGCTCTTCAATACGTTGCTGCTCTCGAGTTCTGTAGATATTATTCTCAGAGGTTGTGTTTAGCTTAGCGCTTTTTAGAAACAGTTGTTATTCCAAATCGTATATTTCGCTCTAGCGAATCTCGCTCCTCTAGAAGAGTACAGAATCTAGACCATCTTAAACGGGGATATCAAGTGCAAAGATCAACAGAAAAAGACATGAGCATTGTAAGAATAAAACAAAAAGTGGCACTTCCTCACTTTACAGGAAAAGTACCACATAAGCAAACAGCTGCTCGCGGTCCGGGGCTCAGGGCTGGATTGTGGGTCCGCAGATTCGATTCCCACCTGCGTCTATTTTCTTCGCTCGGGACTGTGTGTGTGTGTGTGTGTGTGTGTGTGTGTGTGTGTTGTCGTAATCATTTTTCGTCGTCTTCATAAGGTGCTCAAGTTGGCGAAATTGTGTCTATAGAAAGACTTGCGCATGGAAACCGAACAAACCCAGATACTACCTCCCGGCCAATAATGCTAAACAATCCTTTCATACTACATAACCAAAACATTGGCAGACGGTACGCAGCTTCTTGATTGAGCCGTGGCACCATTGAGTTAGTAGACTGTTCTGCCTGGCACCACTGGCTCAGGTGTAGCATCGACTATCCCTCTTACGGCCCCATTGCCAATATCTATGCAGAAGAGTTGGTGTGTCCTTAGAAGTCTTTTTGTGTGATACGGTACGCTACAGCATACTACAGCATCACTTGCCTTCTGCGGTCTAACTGTGTTGGTGAGCCAGTAAAAATAAACCATAGGGCAGTGACATTGTGTCACTATAACACACTTTGGGCGTGTGGCGATGGGACTTGGAGTCCCATACCACAGTCCAATACCACCCTGCACCGGTGACAGTATTCGTCTGTGCGGCATAAAAACATAGTCCGACATGGGCAGATAAGATTGGAAAGTAGTGGACGCTGAATGGAGAACTAGTCCTGCCAAAGGAGGCAGCCATGGTGGGCTTGCCAGGCACAGCGCTAGTCATGTTCGGAAGCCGATTCCTCGAGGATAGTCAGTGGAACCGGATGGCGGTGCCAGCGACGTGGATGAGTAGTCCCAACGTGGCGTAGCACATGGACAGTGTCCCGTAGGGCTGTCACTTTCTCATAGACACGCCGCGCGTTGTTGCGTATGGTATCCTTGAGGGGGACGATATCTGATTCCTCATGGAGAGTGACAATCCGCGTGAGTGGCGGGACGTGCAGGTTCCACCTGAGAACCTTGTTCTGCAGGCGCTCCAACGTCCGCATCCTGGTGGCACTAATCGTGGTCCACGCAGTGGAGCCATATATGAGGGCAGGCAAGATAACGGCCCAGTAGATACGGAGCTTGGGAGGCAGGTTAGATTCCCTACTGCAGAAGAGGGGCACGTGGCCCTGGTCAGCTTATGCCCCTTGTTGGCGACATACTCTGCATGACAACGGAACAGTAGCATGTGGTCCATCCGGATCCCGAGATAGGTGGTCGTCGGGGACCAGGGCACCTGCATGCCTGCAGTCGAAGTATTGCGGCGGAGCACTTGGCACCGTTTCGTGAAGTAGACCGCCGTAGTTTTGGCGGCATTGAGAGTGATTTCGTTTGTCCGGCACCAGGTGATGGTGATGACCACCTGTTGTTGGAGGCGGGCGATGGCGGCGTCAGTGATACGTCCAGCGGTATAGAGTGCTGTGTCATCAGGGTATTGTGCCAGGTGGCACTCGGGGATGACCGACATATCATTGACGTAGATGTTAAAAAGAATGGGAGATATCATGGATCCCTGTGGTGTGCCAGCTGTCAATGGGCGAATGCCAGAACGCATTCCCCGGTGACCTTAGAAGGTCTTTTCTTGTCGCTATATATACGGGGTTCGCTGGCCCGAGAAGGAGGCACGAAGTTTGCTGATTGTCGGTAGCGTCGCGACAAGAGGTGCTGACTAGGTCCGAGCGGCCGAAGATGCCGGAGTACTTTACAGGGGTCAGCGTCGACTACAACCAGCAGGCCGACATCCCGTCGGATGGTTGGCAACATTCGTGTCGGACGACCGCTGGTGGCCTGGCTGCCCTGTTCTGTCTGGCTTTCATCGGCACCACTCAGTAACTACTGCGACGCACCGTGGATCCACAGAACTGCTTGCTGATAAAGGGAAGTAACATTCTGAAATCCTCATGGTGATTTATTTTCATTGTCTACCTGCCACATTACTATTCTCTGGTTTGTACCCGATCCTCAAAGTTTTACTCGGTGGGCTCTTTGGTCGTAAATATAGGCAGTAGTGTTGTACTGAGACACTAGATGTCGTTTGAAAATTTGTCCCGCTATTATATTGCCTTTCCTTTCTGGTTTGTACCCGATCATTAATGGTCTAACTAGTCAACTCTTGATCGTAAATACAGCTGGAACACTTGTACTGCCGCACAGGTCTCCGTTAAACAAAACTGGGACCTTGTTACATTTGGCTCTTCACTGGTTCAATTCTTTGTGTGTAATTGCATTTCTCATTCATTAATTATAATCTGAGCAACCCGTTGTACTAAGCTGTTCGTTTCTGTGTTAGAAAGACCGGGTGTATGTTATCAGGATGTTGTGGTTCCGCCGAGTGAGTTCTCTTGTAATAAGTGATGCTTTAAGACGTTCCTTCAGAGTGGTCTTAATAACTGACAATCAATTTAACTTTGAAAACAATAACAGCTAACTGTCACCAGGCCCTCAGTCAAAATAAAATGGTCAGAAGGGACGGGTTGGGATCCAGTCGCACCTTGGTTTCCCATTGAAATTAAGAGGTTGGTGGCTCTGAAGTAAGCTAATCTCTTTAACCTTTAAGCACAGGTGCGCATCTTAACCCCAAAATTCTCGACATACAGCTGACAGTTAAGTCATCTGTTTTGAGTAATTGAATCACTCTTGTCGTCAGTGGGTCTTATATAGTTTTCATGTGTTGCAGAAGGGCATTTAATAAGATAGACTGTGTCCAGCGGGGTAGTGAGCACCGCTGTTTCAGCCGATAACTAGCAGGCTGCAGGTCCGTCCGTCTCGTAATCACTGTCATATTGTTTGCTGTTTTGCAATACAGTACTTCAGACTTCTTTTGCAAAGATTAATAGCGTATTCACGTTAAGGTTTAAGGTGAAAGAATTTTGCAAATTTGTTCATTTTGTTAAAGAAAATTTTGTGGTTAAATGCTTCGATTATCTGTAAAATACAGTTTATATACTGTTAAATAAAAAGGCTGTGTGAAAAGAATTCCAGCAAGTATGACGTTTCATGAATGACCAGGTAAATACTGAAATTCAAGCATTATCCCTCTCTCTCTCTCTCTCTCTCTCTCTCTCTCTCTGTGTGTGTGTGTGTGTGTGTGTGTGTGTGTGCTATCCTCTTTCCCTTTTGTCTACCTCATTACGAAAGCTGTCTCCCTTTCCCTAGTTTGGATTCATTGTTGACTACTTCACTACCTTCACTCATCTTTGTCCTCTCGCCTCCACCCCCAATTCCCTCCCTCCCCTGTCCCTCCCCCAGCAACCTACTCTCCATTTTTCCTTTTATATCTTCAGCTCCAGCAATACACTCTCTTTCACTAATAAGTTATATAAATACGTTAGCGTAATTAAATCGATTTAACACACAAATGACAGACAACATTGATGAGAACATTCTTACAAGGGAAACTCCCCATCGCATCCCTCCTCAGATTTAGTGGTGAGATGGCCCAGTGGATAGCCTGTCAAAAACTGAATACAGATCAAGCATGGAAACAGAAAGACGGTGTACCGAAATGTGAAAAAGGAAGTAAAATGGTGACAGTGCGGCGCAAGCTCAAGATGTACATCGTCGAGCAGATCAGGAAAGCCATGGCGCTGTGGTTATGTGCTCATGTTGTTGGACTGTGACAGGGGAGATCAGTATTCAAACCTCCCTTTTACCAAACTTTTCTTTTAATGATGTGTGTTCACTGTACTGAAATTTGTGTCTGTGTGATGGTGCAACGTCCGTTCGCAACAGCTAGGTGTAAGGTTCAAATGGCTCTGAACACTATGGGCCTTAACACCTGAGGTCATCAGCCCCCTAGAACTTATAACTACTTAAACTTAACTAACCTAATGACATCACACACATCCATGCCCGAGGCAGGATTCGAACCTGCGATCGTAGCAGTCGCGCGGTTCTGGACTGAAGGGCCTTGACCCGATCGGCCATCACGGCCGGCTGTGGTGTAAGGAAGGGACCTCCAGATAAAAGTACCTTCCATTTGTTCTACAGAAGTAATTCACGTTATGACTCTCGCGTACCGTACTGGAAGTTTTGATTCTTGAATTCGTTTGTTGTAACATACTTCACACCCGTTTATTTGTTATTTTCATTTCTGTAAGAGGTTTATGCAGCATCTCACCTGCTCTCACTATTCATCACGTTTACTTACGACGGTAATACATTCTTACTACATGACGTATATTCTACTACCATGTACACTGTGCTAAATGCCAAGAATACAGAAGAACAGGTACGTCAACGACCGGATGGGAAGTTCATAATTTTGTGAGAAACAAAATGTGGTGCATGAGGGAGATTTGGACACGTATCTCCCGCTTTGTAGTCGAACACTTTGCAAACACAACCACGACGACGTGACTCTCCCAATGCACTGTATTGTGAACTTGGACGTTGCCTCTTTCTATTTTACTGATTTTTTCACAGTCCAATACACACCTTCTTCCTGTTTCCATGCTTGGTCTGTGTTCAATTTTTCACGGGTTATTTAATGGGCCCTCTTGCCATTAAATCTGACTGGGTTGCCATGGGGTATTTACCTCGTTAGATCAAGTGAAAAGCCGGCCGCTGTGGCCGAGCGGTTCTAGGCGCTTCAGTCTGGAACCACGCGACGATACGGTCGCAGGTTCGAATTCTGCCTCGAGCATGGTTGTGTGTGACGTCCTTAGGTTGGTTAGGTTTAAGTAGTTCTAAGTTCTAGGGGATTGATGAACTCAGATGTTAAGTCCCATAGTGCTGAGAGCCATTTGAACCATCAAGTGAAAAACCAAACTAGCGTTAAGCTCACATCACTCATACACATCATAGAGAGACACGTTTATCCACAAGTTTGCAATCAAATAGCAGTGGTGCTTTGTTATGTCTTATTTCACTTCGAGAAATGTGTGTTACTGCAAACCATTGTACGTTCAGACAGAAAACTGCAGTGCAACATGATATACAACTGCTGTAAAGGTAACTTTCCCAAAACAGTTACTTGTGACTATTACTTTCAGCTTTAGCAGTGAACGCTACTGTCAACATATACAGTCTCCAGTTTAGTAACTGCTTAATTGGTCTAACAACAAACCACTGTGTATATTTTCGATTGTATGTCTCATGGAGCCACTCTGTGACATCGTCAAGCTGCTGTTAGTCAAGGCGGTGGGTGACAACACGCCCATCTCTTCCTCCCCCTACCAATCCCTTCTTAAGCATTCTATCTGTGTTTGCTCACACGGGCACTTAATGCTGGCGGCTAGAGTCATTTGATGGTATTTCTTTCGATCAGACTTTTTCGCACTTGCAGGCATTGGTCGGGATCCTTCAAAAATGGTTCAAATGGCTCTGAGCACTATGGGACTTAACATCTATGGTCATCAGTCCCCTAGAACTTAGAACTAATTAAACCTAACTAACCTAAGGACAGCACACAACACCCAGCCATCACGAGGCAGAGAAAATCCCTGACCCCGCCGGGAATCGAACCCGAGAACCCGGGCGTGGGAAGCGAGAACGGTCGGGATCCTTATTTACCTTACTGCTAAAGAACGACGAATGAAGAATGTAGATTAATCGTAAATAAAAGAAGAACACATTTTGTTGAGGTACTTTGTAGGCAAATATTAAGGTTGCTCAATGCACAAAACTCGGATGGACAACACTGAAACACCCGCCTGACAATCCTGACGTGGTTCCATGTGACTATCATCTCTTCCGGAAACTGAAAGACTCTCTTCGTGGAACAAGGTTTGAAGATGTTGACTCCGTTGTGCACGCTGCCAAACAGTGACTCCAGCAGGTTGGTCCAGAATAACACCGTGCGTGTGTACAGGCGCTGGTTCCAAGATGGCGTAAGGCAGTTGAGAGGGATGGAAATTATATGGAGAAGTGAAAATATTGTTCCTAAAGGATGTATTTACACATTGTAAAACTTTGAAACATGTAGAATAAAAGATGGATTTAAAAACAAGATAGTGTGCATTTCTTTTGGAGTGATCCTCGTATGAACATTGAGTAGAATTTCTTCTGTGCCTAGCTTCGTGGTCTATTAAAACCTCACGCGATCAACATCCAAAACCAAAAACTTCACTAAGGCGATCTCTGCCCTCGAGAGTCGAAAATATCTTTCACGTCTTATCCAAAGTTTTCTTATAACAAACGAAATTCAGAACTCGAGTTTCTTCTTAAATTCGGCCATTTTCTTAACACAGTTGATGAGGAGCAGGAAGATGGAAGGATTAGAGGGCCGACAACGCCGAAGTTATCATCGACGGAGCACAAGATCTGATCTGTCAATGGTATGGAAAGAAAACGGCCGCGTCCTTTTACAGAGGATCAAGTACCTCCTAGATTCAGAGGAAACATAGGAAACCTAAATCATGTTTGACTGGACGGTGATTTGAAGCGCCGACCTCCCCCGTAGAGCACAGTGCCTTAACAATACGCAAACCCACTTCGTTTAGTGATATTTTCATATTTTAGTCTCCGTTACAAAAACTAGGACGAGCTGTTTGATTATATGGCTTGCTGTACTCTGCTCATTTTAATCAAAAGCCATGCAAGCTTGGAGTGGTGTACATATACATAAAAATTTTTTTCAGCTCTTCCCCCCTCCCAGTTTCAACTAAGATTTTCAGGAGGCGTTCCCTGGTGTAAGATATTGCCGAAAATGAATGGGAAGCCCCTCTCGTTTGTTTCCAGTGGAATCCACACTACAATCGTTCATGGTATTAAGCTGAAGTTCACCATTTAATGACGTGAGAAAGTGAAATGACATACGTATGAGTGAAAGTCCCTCGGAATATTGAGTTATAAAACGATTTTTCCCCTCCCAATAGCGTTACGTAAGCTTTTGTATTTGCACTGAGTCTCTTGATCTGATCAAATATTTCCGTGACTGAGAGTAAACCTCTGCACAACACCTCCATCGCAATATGACTGAAGAACAATGCTCAGTAACCGCTCAAGTGAACGTTTGGAAGACCTCATCTTAGTGGAGTAATAACATTTGCTAACGAATTTTGCAGTAAATCTCAACCATAATTTTGCCTTTATCACTAGTAAGCGGTTGCTAAATGTGCTTTCACGGGTTCAATGCTGTTTCCCTCTTATCCTGACTCCGTTACGGTATCTTATGGACGACGTAAATAGCTACTTCCCTATCTGACTTCCCGTTATGTCCAATTTTTTAATCAGCAGATAAGAGCGCTGTTGCTTCCGGTCCTTTGATAAATTTGCTCCAGTTTTCTTTTTTGAATTTCTGTGTAGAGGGGAATCTAGCACCTTCTATCGAAAAGTTTTTTCTGTTAAGAATTTCATGTTCTTCATTCTTCACATCTTCACATCTGGCGTCTTCAAACAATTTGTGCCGGCGAGATTTCCTCCGATTTACAGGTTGAAGAAAAATTATACTGCATATCCTGTTTTCATTCATCCGAATCAGATTAGTTGTACTGTTATCTTGTATAGATCAACATTGGCCCTACTCTTGTATTCTATAATCCCTATCATTTTTTAAAGATTTTCCCCTCTTTATGTCCCATCTTTTCTACTTTTCTCGTCTTAGATTGAGGCATTCGGCTGTGCTTAATCTTCCTGAATTTATTAGTATAATGTCGTAACTCCGCTTGGGACGGAAAATGTCAATTGCACACATGTTTAGTCCAAGGAAGATCCCTTTTCAGTCATCCTTGCCCTGCCCATCATAGCAGTTCCTCTATATTACCACACCAAGAAAGTTAAATTAATAGTGGTTTGTGTTCATGATGAATCTTTTATATCTCTTATTTATTCTGTATCTGAGCAAACTATTTTGAGAACTGTTTTCTCTGCAATTCCCTTCTAAATTTTGATTCTTAGTGTTCTCACTGCTGTCGTCTCTACAAGCTAAACCATTCAATTTAAATGCCTCTTTCGTTCTGTGTTTCCGAAATTTAATTCTAGACACTGCGTAAATTTTAATAAAAGCCAGCACCTAAGGCAGCCGAAGGCTTTAGAATAAGTAGTCAACAATGTGCTGCCAACGGCCTTGTTGGAAACTGCTGCGGTCCGAACTGCCGTTCGAGCACCCACCCTGCCCCGGGAAGGCTGAAGAATCACCACTGAACAACCACATGAAGATGGTCAAGGTAATGGATATCCCTCAGTTATAGAGACGTAATTGAGTATCTACAGGACATGTGGTCTGTAACACAAGAAAGTGTAATGATGACCACTCCATTAGCACTGGTAGATCCACTCGGATCTACGGAAAACGACTGCCAAGGCGCAGGTCACCATGAGAAAAAGACTGAATAAGCGACAAAGCAACAACATTCTTCGTGTCAGACTGAGGTATGTAAGTAGCCCGAATATAATAGGGAAGCACGAAAATCTGAAAATGGAAATGTAAAGACTCGACATAAATACTGTGGGTGTCACTTATGTTTAGACGCATAAAGGATATGTTATTAATTTCAATCGACTTAATCGCAACGAAATTTATGAATATAAAAATTTAAATAAATTATACATATCGTTGTGTCCCTTCTTCTGACGACGTCAAGTCTTACGGCTACTGTGCAATACTAAGAGCTGCACGAATAGGTATAATGGGAGAAGGACTCTTCATGAGCAGAAAGGTAGGTCAGAGAACCAGAGAACTTTTCAGAGATAATAGCTAGACTGAAGAGGCGATGGGTCGGATACGCTCCTCGACAGCAAGTGGTCCCCTAGAATTGTTCACTGGATATCATGGAAGAAGAAAAGCGAGGAAAAAAGAGATAGCTTGATGAAGTGAAGCTGGTAGCTAGGACATGATGGTACCAGGTCGCCCAAAAAGAAAGACAGTGGAAACATTTGGAGAAAGCCTATATCCAGCAGTTGATTGAGACAGCATGAAGTAGAAGATGAGAAAGATTTAGGAGACTCAGTAACAGCATTAATCAGATTCGACGACAACCATTATGAACACCACAGTTGGCAGCCCAGTTGAAGAGGAATGAACATCTCTCGAAAAAGTAATCGAACAAATCCGGCAGACAAACACAAGAAGAAGGGAGGTAAGTACGAAGAAACATTGCGTAGTAGAAGAAGTCCTTCAACAGATCTACGAAAACATGAAATGCAAAAATGATCAGGAACAGACGGGAATACAGCATTGCGAAGCACTTGAAAAAACAAAAAGAAAACAAAAAAAAGGAAGTACAGGGAAGCCAAGAAGGTATGGCTACTGGAAAAATGCGAAGAATTTGAAACTGAAATGGTGGTTGGAAAGACTGAATCACAATGTAGAAAAATTACGACACCTTTCAGATACCTTCAGAAAATAAAAATAAACTTTAAAACGCAAGAGACATTCCGCTGTTTAAACGCAGATGATGTAGCGGATATGTGCAGGAATACACTGTAGATATCTGAAAGGGGGGAACTGTTTGAATTGTTTGCTGAAGAGGTAGAAGAAGAAATGGTAGTCGATTTGGAGCATGTGGGGAAACGCTTTCACAGTCAGAATTTGACAGAAATTTGGACGATATTCATTCAGATATGGCGGAAGGCGTTGTTAACAGATGTCTGGCATTTCTAAAATCAGTTTGATGTATGGAATCCACGACACTGGATGTATATCAGAATTCCGCAAAAATATGCTCAACACGATTCCGAAGACACCAAGGGCAGATAAGTATGAAAGCAGTTCATGCAGCGAAGTTGCTGACACGAATAAAATACAGAAAAAATGAAAGGAAAACTACTGACCTCTGACGTGTTCAGTTTAGTTTTAGGAAAGGTAAAGGCACTAGAGGCATATATGTGCTTGCACATGGTAATCGAAGCAAGGCTTTAGAGAATCAAGACACTAACGTAAGATTTGTTTACCTGTAGAATGCGTTTGACTACGTGAAATGATGGGAGAAGTTTTAAATTGTCAACTAACTACCTGCAAACATAGTGAAAGGCAGATAATATTCAAATACACACGGTCCTGCCACATTAAATTGACTACCTGTCAAAAGCCTGAGTAATTAACTCTTGGAGAACGGAGGACTGCTACGAGATGTGCAGGAAGAGTTAATGAGGTTCTGAAAGGTAGAGACAGGGATGTTGAGCCATTGGGACTGTAGTATCGCAGCTGCGCTTGGTTTGTCGATTGAGGATCCACGGCGCGTAGAACCCGACCGAGAAGAGCTCACAAATTCTCGATTAGGGAGTACTACAAGCTGATCTTGGCGCTCTTTGAAGCACACACGTACACGGCGGTGTGTGTGACACGTTGTATTGTCCTGCTGGTAGATCCCATTTTGGTGAGGAAAAGCTAACTGTATTTAGGGGGGGGGGGGGGGGTGAGATGGTCCCCAAGAATAGATGCATACTTGTGCTGATCCACTGTGTCTTCCAGAAAGACGAGATCAGACGGGAGATGCCACGAAAACATTTCACAGACCATAATGCTCCCACCTGCGGCCTGGATCATACCGACGATGCACCTAATGTATGGCCGATGGAGCAAGAAACGTGATTCATGTGCGGAGGTCACCTGTCGCCTCTCAGTGGACGTTCAGTTGCGGTCCTGGCGTGCAAATTCCAGCCTTCGTCCCCGGCGAACAGCAGTGAATATAGGTGTACAGGGTGGAAAGTATTTAAACCGACAAACTCTGGGAGTTGTATGGGACATCAAAACAAATATTTTTCCCTAATGTCATTTTTTCTATGAGCATTATTTAAACCGGTGGATGGCATATTACGCTCTTCAGTTGTTGAGGCCGTATTACTATCGTCAGTTGTAGGCAACTGCTGTCCACCAGTATAGTAAGGCATTGTCTCTGTTTACTAATGGAGCGATACACCTGGAGTGAGTACACTTATATGGTTGGTGCGTACTACGTAGCGCACCACAACGGACGAGCTGCACAGCGGGCTTATCAACAACAATATCCTAATCGCCGTATCCCGCATCATACGACCTTTGCTGCTGTGTACCAACGTCTGCGTGAGACCGGGTCATTTAGCAGATTACCTGGACAGGGACTCCGTCGCACGGTAAGAACGCTGCAATTTGAAGAAGCTGTCTTGGAGCATGTGGAGCGGGATCCTTCAATCAGCACTTGTGCAATTGCACGTAACGTGGGGACGAATGAGAAGGATGTAAGAACAGTCGTTCGAGAGCAATTGTTACGACCATTTCACTTACAGCGTGCCCACAACCTGGAACCAGTTGATTATCTACCCAGAGCACAGTTTTCGCAGTGATACCTGGAACAGTGTGAAACGCATCTTACATTTCCAACCTTTGTGTTGTTTACCGATGAAGCAACTTTCGGGCGTGATGGAGTCTTCAACATGTACAATTCACATGTTTGGAGTGAGGATAACCCACATGCCACAGTTACTAGCGCTCATCAAGTGCGGTTCTGCGTTAATGTGTGGGTCGGTGTTGTTGGGGACTGTTTAATTGGGCCGTGTCTGCTACCTAGGCCATTAAATGGCAGGTACTATTACAATTTTCTCGCCAGAGCATTGCCAGAATTTCTGGAAGACGCCCCACTCCCTACAAGACAACGCATGTGGTTTCAACATGACGGGGCGCCGGCACATCTCAGTCGTCGTGTGCGTCGATTCCTGGACCGACGGTTCCCAGAAACCTGAATTGGCAGGGGTGGTCCTGTACCATGGCCTGCTCGATCCCCAGATATGTCCCCTCTGGACTTTTTTGTGTGGGAAGAGGTGCGCAACCTTGTTTATGCAACTTCTGTTGCATCAGAAGAGGATCTGGTTGCCCGGATAGTAGCAGCAGCAGGAACAATTCAGGATACTCCTGGGGTTTTTGCCCGTGTAAGAGAGAACATGATACGACGGTGTAACCTTTGTTTACGTATAAATCGAGGCATTTTTGAAAATCTACTGTAATTGAAATTGGGTTGTGTTAATGTGTTGCCTCTTGGTCATAAAAAATGGAAAATTGTGTGTTCGTTTAATTTTTTTTCCCGCCAGAGAAATCTTCCTCTACCGGTTTAAATACTCCTCATAGAAAAAAATAACATTAGGGAAAAATATTTGTTTTGATGTTCCCTACAACCTCCCACAGTTCGTCGGTTTAAATACTTTTCACCCTGTATAAGCCGGATGCCTCTTGCAGAGACCCATACGCAGCAACAATCGCTAAACAGTTGTTTACGAGACTGTGTTTGTAGTATCTTGGCTCAGCTTGGCTCAGCTTGCTCAACAGTTGCTCGTATGCTCGGCTGTCCATATCTCCACACCCATCGTTTACCGCCATCATCTATGGCCCGTGGTGCATCACAGCTGTCTTGTCGCATGTTTTCGATAGTGTCCTTTTGCCATGAACGGTATACTTTAACCACGGCGGCACACGAACAGTCTACAATCGCGGCCGATTCGAAAATGCTTTCACTCCTATCCCGAAAGTCAGAGACATACCTTTTTCGACATCAGATAAATGGTTCAATTTACGCATTATGATAAAGACAGCACTGTTTTCCGCGTCAAAAAATGACTCTGACCACTATGCGACTTAACTTCTGAGGTCATCAGTCGCCTAGAACGTAGAACTAATTAAACCTAACTAACCTAAGGACATCACACACATCCATGCCCGAGGCAGGATTCGAACCTGCGACCGGAGCGGTCGCTCTGCTCCAGACTGTAGCGCCTAGAAACGCACGGCCACGCCGGCCAGCTTTTCCGCGTCCCCACAACAAGCTTCATATATGTTCCACTATTTGTGCTACCACCTGCCGTCTGTTACTAGTTGTTGCACGTTGCCGTCGATCATAGTAGGCGCTGATGGTCACGTTGATCTCTTTGGACCATGTGTAACAACCAAGACAGAACAAGAACTGGAAGAAAAAGTGCTAGTTGAAGAAGGGACGCAGTCATTTTCCCTAGGTGGATCGTGTATAAGAACCAAGACAGAACAATAAAACAGGAAGACAAAGGACGACGTCCTCGAGTGATACAGTCATTCCCCCAACATGTTGCATTTGTACACCGAAGAAGCAATTACAATAATGAAAGGTTCACAAGTGGGACTAAAATTCTGGTCGAAACAATATCTGTGATAATATCGGCTGATAACATTGCAGTCCTCGGTGGAAGCGAAGAAGAATTATAGGACTGAATAGAATGAACAGTGCACTGGGCACAGAATATGGATTTAGTGCACGCCAAAGATAGACGAAGGTGATAAGAAGTTGCAGAAATGAGGCTGTTGAGAAATTAACTACCAGAGCTGGGGACTGCGAGCACAAGTAGTGAAGAAATTCTGCTACCTTGGAAGCAAAATACTGTATCTTGGACCAAACAAGGAGGAGAGTAGCACAACCAAACAGGACATTTCTGTCTATACGTATCAGATATTCACCTTCATTTGAAGCCAAATTTCTGAGAATTTGTGGAGCACAGAATTGTATGGAAGTTAATCGTGGAATGTGGGAGAAACAGAAGGGAATCGAAGCGTTTGAGATATTTTACTGTAGAAAGATGTTGAAAATTTGGTGATAAGACTGAAAGAGGAAGTCCTCCCCAGAAAAATACTGGCAAGTAGAAGGGGGAAGAGGGGGGACCTGCGTTAAAATACTGGAGAAAACATTGCGATGATAAGGTAGAGGTTGACACAGGAGAGGAAGTCGCGGCAGGCCATATCAAAAGACTAAAGATCCCCCCCCACACACACACATACGCAACACAAAAAAAGTTAGCGCAGTTGCTGCTGATAATTTATGTAACACTTGAGTTCTTCTTCCTATTCTCGTATATCCTTTTGAATGACTTAATGCAACAAACCAGGGGACAGACCATCTAACACTCGTTCACAATTCGAAAGCTTCATATTCCTAAAAGTTTTGGTCTTGTGTTTATTAGTGTTTGGAATTTATAGTTGTTATTTTATCTTCAAAACTCCTCCAATATTTGTAACAGACGTAATTTTAAGGAGGCGATGATTTACAGATTTTAAGAAATGTTGAAAATTCAGAATTTCACTCTGATTTATTACTACAAAATTCATTATGCAGTCGGTTTAAGTGGTTAACATACAATATTCTGGTGTGTAAGAATCCAAGGTATACCAGACGATGGTATGTTAACGACTGAAACTTGCAGCATACTAAATTCTAGGGTAGTACAGCCATTTGCATTCATAAATTTCCACACATATATCAGAGTTGTTCTGTCAACACAGTCGTATGCCTTTTTGAAATCCAAAATCACTGCTACACAGGACATGTATCGTACTGTTCTGTCTTGGATCTGCTCCCCTCGTAACTTTATCTCTGACATCCACCTTCATACTTCTCGACGTTCTCGTCTACATGCGCTTTTGGAAGGAGCTTGTATATAAGTGCTAACTGTGGTACTGTTTTCTTGTTGTTGTCATCAGTCTCAACTCCTTTCTTATGCAAAGTATAAAAGAAATGTGCACTACCAAAATTCTGGAATTTTTTCTGGTAGACATAAACTCTGCCTTATTTGTTTAAGGTCTGTAGTAATTTTTATCACAGAGTTTCCATAATACTGCAAAAAACCCCTTTCACCTACAGCTACGTTTGTCTTCTTGTCTTGAATGATTTCTACAAGATCCTTCTTATCTCGTGACTTTAACTGTGAGAACTTCAGAGATTGGGGTGACACGTTCCTCTTTTCATTCGTCACGTTTAATAATTTTTCGAAATATTTAGCTAATAATTCACAGTTTCCTTTGTTAGATAGTGCTTACCCTTAGTTCATTCAGTGGCTGGTACAGGCGGGCAACATTCAGAAGCACACAAATATTCGAAGGAATATAGTTGCAGCTGCGGAGCTTTTGCGCTGTTAATGGAAAATTTATGAAAGCTTTCGATGAACCTCGTAATACGAGGAGGGTAAAAGCACAAAAGCTGTTGGTACTGTCCACGAACAAAGCAAATTAATCAAGCATCATAAAGGAACCGAATTTTGATGAGATGCTAACGAGACTCGTCAATCCTAATTAATTGTTAATGAGTTAGTGATGTAATGAACATTTCGAGGACATTACGAATATTATAGCTAACCATTCTGTACCGTTATTCGGTGTCTGCTGTAGTTATTATGCGAGTTTCATTTTAATGATCCTCGAGTAACATTTTCATTACAAAATAACGCACTGATAGAATTCTGTTGTCTGCATAAATTACTGTCGCAAATTATTTACTTGTACGTCATATTGGAAGCATGGAAAGCGAGATATTAGGCAAATTTTTATTAATTAATTCTAAATTGTGGTAGGCTTACACGTGATGAAGCATACCACATACTTCGTTTAACACTGAAGTCAAAACAGAAATATTATCATTTAAATGCCTCGTGGATTTTCAGACTGTACTGTATGAGATACAAACTGCACTGGAAGAACTGCCATTATTACCTGCTTTTGGAACAAAATGTTTATATTACGTACACTCTAAGACAAAAAAAGAACGCGACGCACTGCGAAGGGAGAGAAATCTTTAGATGTGATCTACAGGTACAGACAAACAAATGATTACAGTTGTAGAAAAATTGGATTTATTCGAGAGAAGGAGCGTCACAAACGGAACCCGTCGGTAAAGCATTGCTCCATTTCTGGCCTTTACGCAACCTGTTATTCGGTTTGGCATTCATTGACCGAGTTTTGGGATGTGATCCTGATAGATATCGTGCCAGATTCTGTCCAGTTGGTGCGTTAGATAGTGAAAATCGCGAAGTGTGAGACGGAACAGCTCGTTCCAGCTCTTTATAATTAGTTTTTTCGTTGCATTATATGGAATATGATACTTTAACCATTTTTTTTAGTTTAAGAAATGTTATAACTCTAGTGAAGAAATTGACTACCTGTTTATTTAATTCATAATTACATAAATGCACTTTCTTTCCTTAATCCCTCTACGGTGCCTAAGGTAAATTAACTTTGGGGTTTGTGTTAAGAGTTCGTCTGCTGGTAGTGTCAAGGCAGAGATGTGGTCACTCTGTAGGTCGGTTAGTGCCAACATAAACTTGGAGTAAAGGCAGCGATGATGCACCTGTTTGCCAGGGGTAGTTCGGGGTTGGTAACAGGTCCCCCTCCCCTCCATGTAAGAGAACGGCCGTTGAGAGCCACCATGATAGACTCACTCTGAGGGTGGCTTTAGCGCTGAGCGGTCGGAATCGAGGGCGATCTCCGTCTTTGCCGCAAATTGTACTGTGGGATGAGGTATTGTGTGTTATGCTGTTATCAATCCACTCTTTTTCAGGATGGAATGAGTTAGCGTGTCGTTGCGGCCATTCATTTTTTAGAAAATTTGCCTGTACAATTAAAGTTTTCAGTTAGGGTTTCTTTTCCAGACGCGAGCATGGGGGCTCACGTTATCCATCTATAGTGCTGCAATCATTTGGTGCTTTCAGCGCACGAGAGCAGCAATAGCACAAAAAAGCCTATAGTTCCACTCTTAGCAGCAGCGTTTTGCAGTTTTTTAGCAACCTGGGGCCTCACCCCGCCCAGTTAGCTTAACAGGTGGCCGTAACTGTTGATGAATAATTTAGACGACGATTCCGTTTGAAATCTACTAGAAGATGCGTGTCTTTCGTGAGTTACTTAAGGTTCTAATCGTGTGACGTAATTTTTTAGGCCATTTTATATATTTTGTACACAGATCTTTCGATTCATGATAACCCCCACTTGCAAGCAGCACGTCCTAACTACTTTGGTAAATAATAGATTGTGCTTGTGAATTATTGTATAGAATGGAAAAAGAAGAACGAACAGAGGGGTGAGTACAAAGAAATTTGCCGTTGGTATCGATCACCCACGTGGTGTCAAATTTCACCGTCAGCGAGTTACCAGTTCGTTCTTGAGAATTAGTTAAGGTGAGAATGCTTGCATGTGCCGTTAATTGTTAATTTGCGTGTCCCAAATTTCACAGGATGTCCTATATTGGCATAATTTTGTGTGTGTGTGTGTGTGTGTGTGTGTGTGTGTGTGTGTGTGTGTGTGTGTGTGTGTGTAAGGGAGATGTTTGTGTCTGCCTTGTTCCACCGTTTTCTCGCCAAGAATCTTTGTTATAATTTTGGTTATTCTGTCCAAGTAGCAACATGGGGTGCGAATTTCGGCAACTGTCCAAGCAGACGGAGTCAGCAACATAGATCTCTCCTCTTTCCCAGTGCATAATTACAAACGAGATGCCTGATAGTTTAAGCACCTTCAGTGCGAGAGGGTATTGAATGGGTCCCTGCTAATATGGGCACCTTCAGTGGTAGACAAAATAGAATTTATTCGACTTCGCTTCGTTAACTGCAATTATAACGTTTGTAAAGTTCCTGAGTATATAGATAATAAATGTGTCATGTAAATTTGATTTCATGGATTCAGTGATCATAACACCCCCATCCTGTGTAGAGATCAATGGTAGTACTAAATTAGAGTCATGATAATCCGGCGCGAAGGAAAATTAACAAGGGCAGAGAATATAGATTATGTTAGTGCGTGGTATTTAGTAACTTGCCCGCTTGGTTGCTTGAGCATTCCCTCGCGTTATCCGTTGCGAAATTTTAACATCAAATCATTCAACTACTGACTTCGGGCCGGCCCCCTTAAATGAATTCTTCCGAACATTGAACCCAGCGGGTAAGCAACGTGTAAATTAGGTGCCTTGGCACACACACATCCGGCAAGCTCTAACATAGATTGAATGAAGGAGAGGAAGGGAGATATAACAACGGAAAATGATAGTAACCTTTCAAGTGGCTGAAGGGCCCTGCCAATAATATTTCGACCTACTCATTTGTTGGCTATGCTAGAGATGGAAAGCATGGAGGCAGCCAGTAGAAATTTTCAGTGTGCGGGCGGGCGTTATCTTACATATATGTAAGCCCAAGGGGGCTTGCCATGAAGGGCAACAAAAAGGGGTGCAGAATATCATCAACGTATCGCTGTGTGTAAGGTTGTCTCGTATCACAACCACACGGCTCCTGCTATGGCACGCAAGGCAAATAATTCTGGCTTTCGTGCCGTATGGCGGGCGACAGTCAAGTTGGTAACCCATCGCTATCCGGGTCGCCTCCAGACACGTCTGTTGGCTAGAATCTCATTGACTGATGTGGAATTGTCTTCAGTGATGAGTCCCGCTTCGAACTGTGCCGTAACGACCAACGAAGACATAGCTGGGGACGCCCCAAACAACGCTGAGATATCGAACTGTCACCCGCTGCACGGCCTGACAACTAGGAGCGATGGTTTTGGGTACCATTTCTTTCAGTAGTAGAATCGCTTGGTCATCATCCGCGGAATCCTTACAGGTAAGCGGTACGCCGAATATATTTTACGCCCCGTTTTGTTGCCCTTCATGGCAAGTCACCCCAGGCTTACATTTCTGAAAGATAATGCCCCACCCGCTTACTTGTCTTCGTGCTTGCCAGACCATAGCTTGGCCAGCAAGGTCGCCGGATTTCTTTCCAATTGAGAACGTTTGGAGCATTATGTGCAAGGTCACTTTGGAATTTTGACGGTCTAACAAGCCAGTTGGACAGACTTTGGCACGATATTCTTCAGGAGGACACGTAACAACTCAGTCAGTCACTGTCAAACTGCATAAGGTCTAGATGTGGACCAACACGTTATTGACTTGTTGCATTTGAAGATCTCTCTCTTGGAAAAATATAGCTATTTTCTGAAATTGTAATCATTTGTTTCTCCGTAGATAGAAATAGCAGTTACCGATTTCACTCAGATCTGGATAATTCATTCGTGATGGATGGTTTTCTCTCAGAGTGTGGCTGCTACCAATCAAACTTTCCTGTGTTCAGCTATATATCGGTGCTGACTTCTAGCGTTATTAGCTTGTATTTGAATAATCTCAAGTAACATAGACGTAATAAATTTACAATTTCGTGCATTTTTCTCCAGATAGAGTTGCTTTTCGAGGATGTTGGGTTGGAAGTAAGGGGCCTTGAGTTCTCCAGAAAGTGAGTTTCAGTGATGTTTGCTGTTGTTATTATCTTGTCGTGGAGCTTAGCAAGAAATCTCTCGCTGACTGCTGGGCAACACCAGTGGGATCCATGCATATAGTTTTGAATCAGTTGCTACAGTATCGCTGTGTATCAGCAGAGGAACAGTGAATAAGATTCTGCTTGATTTACTGCACATCACAAAAATTTTTGCCCAGCTCATCCTTCTTTTGTCAACGCATATGCAAAATGGCATCGCATGACTTCTTCTTATTGTCATCCTAAAAACTGCTGAGTTCGGTCGTGCTTCATCCATTCCTGATGCCATTGGTTCAAATGGCTCTGAGCACTATGGGACTCAACTGCTGAGGTCATTAGTCCCCTAGAACTTAGAAGTAGTTAAACCTAACTAACCTAAGGACATCACAAACATCCATGCCCGAGGCAGGATTCGAACCTGCGACCGTAGCGGTTTTGCGGTTCCAGACTGCAGCGCCTTTAGCCGCACGGCCACTTCGGCCGGCCCTGATGCCATTCTCTTATTGCTAACGTACTCTCTGCCAGCTTTAATGTCATCCGTCAACCGCTGTATCGTTCAGTCCCTAGATCAGATAACTTACAGCTTTGTAGCTCTCAGCGGTTCTGTGTTTGGCCCTCTGGCGATTGATAGCATGGCCTCCTTTCTCCTCCAACACAACTTCTCGAGAGGTTACCATCTATTCCATAAGTTCGTTTATCTGAGTGTAGCTCTTTAAGAACATTTTTTTATGTAGTTAAGGAGACACCATTTGACTTCAGTAGTGTACTCTCTTGGATAAATAATGCTCTGTCCTGGGTTCCTCTGGCTTCAACTTTAACTGTAGTGAGGAACAGAGTGACGAATACAACGCGGCTATCCCGTAGACCTGTAGGCTATGCAAAAAAAAGGCAAGAAGATTGCTGAACGGGAAACAAAAATTTGTGCCCGTGAGGCTGAATTACTACACCAGAAAGTAGAACTAGGAAGGGCGACGAGGGAACTGGGTAAAGGTAACAAGTAATGGGTGAAAGGGAAACAGTTCTGCTTCTCTATACTTGAGTTTCCGGTATCGAATGAATTTGGATTAATACGTGAAGTACGAGGGGGAGAGCCTCATCCAGTTGTGGGTCACAGTAGGGTGCAGCAGACTTCTAGCAAAGAAACTGAGAGAGGGAGAAAAAGAGCATCACTGCTACGTAGTAGCCATGGCAGATGTGTTGGCCACAGAATGCCAGGTTACAATCATCGTGAATCCAAGTGCTAACCTTAACAAGGTGACAAAGAACACAGGGAATTTGTGCAAAGAATTTGGCAAAGAGGATCAGGTTTTTGTAGTAGGTGGAGACAGATATAACAGCATCAGGGGTGTCCTGGATGAAACAGGAGTAACAACTGCGCTCACAAATATCGGTTTTGTGGAGGTCCTGCGGTACTATGACCAGTCCTGTTTTACCACTGTAGTGAGCCACGTGAAAATTGAGTTGGACAGACTGCTGAAGAATGAGACGGAATCTCATATGAGTGCAGTGCCTGCTGCCACACTTGAGAGTTGGGGATTTACTAGACACGGCCTACAGAGTAATAGGAGAGGGATAGGTAGGTTTGCTTAGCTTCTTGCAGAAAAAGGACAGACGGGTACCGTGGTACTGTTGTCAAAAAGGTACTTTCCTTTTAGATTAGAATCAGGTTTCTGGCACCCTGTTTTGAACGATGTAAAAATAACAGAAGAGTTCCACAAAATGCTTACGAATGATCAGAAAAGTAAGCTGCGCTTATTTCATCAAAATATTAAAGAAATGGGTTATGAGGTGGAATATCTTACCTGTTTGGAAAATGTAGATAACTTGGAAGAGATAGACATCTTGAGGCTAGCTGAGTACCACGTAATAGGAAGATTAGATAAGTTACAAATGGAAGATTACACTCTAGAAGCTTACTCATGCAGACCTAACGCAGGGAAAAACAAGTTCAAAATCACTGTGAGAAGTAGTTTTTACTGTGATCAGCACACAGAAGTGAGTGCTGGTGAATTAATACCTGAAAAATAGTTCACTTTCAATTGCAACCGAATTTAGATCTCCACAGGGAAGTTTTGAAATGTTTATGAGTAATCTGCAGTCCTTACCGTGCTACCTGTTAGAGAGCAGCAAGCAGTTAATAGCCTGTGGAGCCTTTAGATTTTCTAAGAGATTCTCTTAGGAAAAATTATCTGGAAGACCTATTTGGATCCTACGATTTGATCTCAGTAATTAACTTTCCAGCATGAGCAGATAAAGACAGTAGGGCTATAATTGATAATGTTTTATTTGGTGAGGCTCAAAGCAAGATAATAACTGTTAACCCAGTAACAAATACTCTCTCTCATGCACAGTTAGCTAGGATAGATGGTACATCGTCTTACAGTATGGATCTGCTCAGTGCTAATCAGTTACAATATTTAATGACTCCAGGTAAAATGTCTTAATAATAATTAACAAGAAATGACCTAGTGTGAAACTTACCATGAACCAAATCCTAACATCAAATTTAATCTATTCCTTGAACAATTCATATAATTACTTGAAAATAGTTTTCCACAGAAGGTAGTCAGAATGGACAATAAACAGCCAAGTAACAAACCATGGCTGACAAGAGGAATATGGAACGAAATGGGAACTATATTTACTAGCAAGAACAAGTACATCCTGCAGTAGCAACACGCTAAAAAGCTACTCAGAATGACTAAGAAAAGTTATTAAAAATCAAGGTAGATACACATAATGACAGAAATTAGTATTTATGACAACAGACTTAAGCCATTATGGAACGTCGTGATATGAGAGACAGGAAAACCAGTTACAGAACAGAATAACATCACTATGGAAACGGAATGAGCGGCTATAAATGGTGAGTCACAGGTAGCAAATATCTTTAATAATTTTTTTCAAATATAGTAGAAACCATAGGGACAAACTGTGCAAGAGAAAAATCACAGCAGTATTTTGAATAAGTGATCCTCATACAATTCAATCACATGAATATATCACCAACTTCTCCTTGTGAAATTAGGAAAACTACTTATTATCTCAGAAAAAAACATCTCACCTGGTTTTGATGGTGTTTCCAGTAGCGTACTGAAGATTTCTCATATAATAGGCCCTGTCTTATATAAACTGTGTAATGCCTCACTAAATCAACCTACTTTTTCCAGAGAGATTGAAACATGTCATTTCAAAATACACCGTAAGATACATATTGTGCTGATGTATGCTGGCGACAGCACATTATGCGTCATAGAGTTTAAGAGAGTATCGATAGAGGCCAACGACAGGACTCGCTGGAAACGCGCCGCAACGCCCTCTCAGCTGCAGACAGGAGGGACTGTTAGTTCAGTTCGTTCCAGTTTATCCAGTTAGTTCAGGTAGTTCGAGTCTGTACGCAGTGGAGTTCTTGCGTGTCACCGAGACAGAGCTGCAGACTTCGCCTCTAGCACAGAAACAGGCAGCACGGAGCAACATTATAGTGAACATAGCGGACTACTTCTTCAACAGCATTGAGGCTATGTGGACTATACAGAAGAGAGCTTGTGCCTCAGCACATGGAAACTTAAGTAGCTCTTTACTTATGAATAAAGAACCCAGTTATTAACTGCGCGCAGTTTATGTTATACACTACTGGCCATTAAAATTGCCACACCAAGAAGAAATACAGATGATAAATGGGTATTCATTGGACAAATATATTATATTAGAACTGACATGTGATTACATTTTCACGCAATTTGGGTGCATAGATCTTGAGAAATCAGTACTCAAAACAACCACCTCTGGCCGTAACAATGGCCTTGATGCGCCTGGGCACTGAATGAAACAGAGCGTGGATGGCGTGTACAGGTACAGCTGCCCATGCATCTTGAAAACGATACCACAGTTCATCAACAGTATTGTGACGAGGCAGTTGCTCTGCCACCAATGCCATAAGTTTTCAATTGGTGAGAGATCTGGATAATGTGCTGGCCAGGGCAGCAGTCGAACATTTTCTGTATCCAGAAAGGCCCGCACAGGACCTGCAATATGCGATCGTGCAATATCCTGCTGAAATGTAGGGTTTCGCAGGGATCGAATGAAGGGTAGAGCCACGGGTCGTAACACATCTGAAATCTAACGTCCACTTTTCAAACTGCCGTCAATACGAACAAGAGATGACCGAGACGTGTAACCAATGGCACCCCATACCAGCACGCCGGGTGATACTCCAGTACGGCGATGACGAATAGACGCTTCCAATGTGCGTTCACCGCGATGTCACCAAACACGGATGCGACCATCATGATGCTGTAAACAGAACCTGGATTCAACCGAAAAAATGACGTTTTGCCATTCGTGCACCCAGGTTCGTCGTTGAGTACACCATCGCAGGCGCTCCTGTCTGTGATGCAGCATGAAGGGTAACCGCAGCCATGGTCTCCGAGCTGCTAGTCCATGCTGCTGCAAACGTCGTTGAACTGTTCGTGCAGATGGTTGTTGTCTTGCAAACGTCCCCATCTGTTGACTCAGGGATCGAGACGTGGCTGCACGATCCGTTACAGCCATGAGGATAAGATGCCTGTCATCTCGACTGCTAGTGATACGAGGCCGTTGGGATCCAGCACGGCGTTTCGTATTACCCTCCTGAACGCACCGATTCCATATTCTGCTAACAGTCATTGGATCTCGACCAACGCGAGCAGCAATGTCGCGATACGATAAACCGCAACCGCGATAGGCTACAATCCGACCTTTACCAAAGTCGGATCCGTGATGGTACGTATTTCTCCTCCTTACACGAGGCATCACAACAACATTTCACCAGGCAATGCCGGTCAACTGCTGTTTTTGTATGAGAAATGGGTTGGAAAGTTTCCTCATGTCAGCACTTGTAGGTGTCGCCAGCGGCGCCAAACGTTTGTGAATGCTCTGAAAAGCTAATCATTTGCATATCACAGCATCTTCTTCCTTTCGGTTAAATTTTGCGTCTGTAGCACGTCAGCACGTAGCACGTAGCATTTTAATGGACAGTAGTGTAGAACGACGATACCGGCCAACAACCAATATCCTCTCCTTGCTCGCCATGGTACGTCTAGGGAGGCAATGAGATGACCTAAAAGAGGATAAAGAGAATACAAGAGTGGCGACGCGAATCATTTAGTGAAGAAGAATTTGCTTGCTTCTCTTGTCTTTCAGATTGCCGGAGTTTCTAATTGCACATTTGTTGTTGCGTTCTTGCATGTAATCCAGGCGGGGAGCCGCAGAACTAATCAAATTTCTCCTTTAACATGCTTTGCTTGTTTTTTCATATAACGTATTTGTGTACATCATGGTTACCCCGCCCCCTGATAGAAGCTTTTCAGTTTCAGAACCAACAAATTACTGTCTTGCTGACGACGGTACAACAACTTCAGACTACCCAAGCAACGGCGGCCGCACATCGGACCGACCAACACGTCCAACAAGCTACGCAGTCCAGCATACCTACACCATGTGATCAGAAGTATCCCGACACCGCCAAAAACAGACATTTTTCATATTTGTGCATGGTACTCCATATCTGCGACCTCAGTAGTCATTAGGCATCGTGAGAGAGCAGAATGGGGCTCTCCGCGGAACTCACGGACTTCGAACGAGGTCAGGTGATTGGGTGTCACTAGTGTCATACGTCTGTAGACGAGATTTCCACACTCGTAAACATCTTTAAGTCCACTGTTTTCGATGTGATAGTGAAGTGGAAACGTGAAGGGACATGTGCAACACAAAAGTGTTCAGGCCAGCCTCATCTGTTGACTGACAGAGACCGCTGACAGTTGAAGAGGGTAGTAAAATGTAATAGGCAGACATCTATCCAGACCATCACACAGGAATTCCAAACTGCATCACGATCCATTGGAAGTACTATGACAGTTCGGCGGGAGGTCGAGCAGCTGCTCATAAGCCACACATCACGCTGTTAAATACCAAACGACGCCTCGCTCGGTGTAAGGAGCGTAAACATTGGACGATTGGCTCTGAGCACTATGGGACTCAACTGCTGTGGTCATCAGTCCCCTAGAACTTAGAACTACTTAAACCTAACTAACCTAAGGACATCACACACATCCATGCCCGAGGCAGGATTCGAACCTGCGACCGTAGCAGTCGCACGGTTCCGGACTGCGCGCCTAGAACCGCGAGACCACCGCGGCCGGCATTGGACGATTGAACATTGGAAAAACGTTGTATGGAGTAACGTATCACGGTACACAATGTGGCGATCCGATGGCACTGTGTGGGTATGACGAATGCCAGCGTGTGTAGTACCAACAGTAAAATAAGGAGACGGTGGTGTTATGGTGTGATCGTGTTTTTCATGGAGGGGGCTGGCACCACTTGTTGTTTTGTGTGGCACTATCAGAGCACAGGCCTACATTGATGTTTCAAGCACCTTCTTGCTTCCCACTGTTGAAGAGCGATTCGGGGATGGCGATTGCATCTTTCAACACGATCGAGCACCTGTTCACAATACACGGCGTGTGGCGGAGTGGTTACACGACAATAACATCCCTGTAATGTACTGGCCGGCACAGAGTCTTGATCTGAAACCTATAGAACACCTATGGGATGTTTTTCAACGCAGACTTCGTGACAGGTCTCACCGACCGGACCGACATCGATGCCGCTCCTCAGTGTAGCGCTACGTGAAGAAAGGACTGCCATTCCCCAAGAAACCTTCCAGCGCCTGGTTGAACGTATGCTTGCGAAAGTGGAAGCTGTGGTCATGGCTAAGGGTGGGCCAACACCATGTTGAATTCCAGCATCACCGATGGAGGGCGTCACGAACTTCAAGTCATTTTCAGCCAGGTGTCCGGATACTTTTGATCACATAGTTCCATTCAATCAATTTAACTACACGGAAGAAGACCACGAATTCCTAACACAGTTCTAAGCTCATTGTGTGGTTCATCGTGTTGTAGGTACTGTGAAGCTGCAGTACTTTCTTTCGATTGCGGGGTCCCCAGTGTTCAGATTAATATACGACTTTTCCCCGACGAACTCAATTATGACGAAGTAATCGCTGCATTAACGAAGTACTGTGTCCAGCCATTTCAAGGAGCTGCTGCCGGATATCAGTTTTTCCGTTTTTAGAAAAAGCAAGAACAGTCGTTGCGTCAGTGGTATACAGAATTAACGGGCATGACTAGGAAGTGTAAATTTCAGTGCAGTTGTGGCAACGTTTACAGTATCCTCACGATTCGAGATACTGTAACATTCAGTGTCTCCGATGGTAGAATTCCGGAACGGATCCTAAAGTACTCTGATACATCCCTTCCTCAAGTGTTCCAAATCTTAGAGCAATATGATTCGAGTGCCATAGCGGCCGATAAGTCTGACCAGGCCCTGATTTGGCGGGTGGAGTCGCCCTTTGGTGCGACCGCCCAAGCAGCCGCAACAGCGAGCGCGTACAGACACGTAAACATGTAAACAGACCTGTGAACTTCGTCAAGTCTTGCCCTAGATGTTTTGCTCGCCATAACAGACAAGACTGCCCATCACGTAACGCAACGTGTTACACGTGTGGGAAAAAAAGCCCATATCCAAGCAGTTTATTAGCAACAGCATAAAAACGCCAATTTTGCCCGCTACCAGAAAAAGCAGTCTCCTGCAAATGCAGTGAGCGCTGTGTTTTCCAAACCTACAGCAGCTTCTGACAAATGTAAGATTAAGAACATGCCTTCTTCTCGCCCTAGTGCTGTGAAACGACATTCTAACGGAATGTTTGTCTCCTTACACATTGCTGGCCATCGTGTGAACTTCCAGGAAGACACAGGTGCATTAGTCACATTGCTTAATCGCCCCACGCACGAACAGTTAGGCTCACCATGCCTTTCTAAATCCAGCAAACACCGCACGGGTTACAGTGGACTGGAAATTGCAGTTATTGGACTAGTTTGACCGCCATATACAAATCTCACACCAGGACAGTGAATTTTGCGGTGTTGACATCAAGGAGCAGTGAGAACATTTTCATTTTAGATGCCTTTGATTTGTTTGGCCTTTACATTCACGCCAGCGTACTGTCCATGTCGGCTTATGATCCGAAAGCCATCGTAGCTAGCTTGCTTAAAAAATTTCCTGAACTATTTTCCGAAGGAATGATGAATAGCACTCAAGGGTCGGTCGAACAAGCAGCCTGTAAGCCGCTTCCTTCGTGGCTGAGTTACATCTCCTAAAGATTCTTCCCATGAACACTGTTAACGGCGTAAAGTGAGCGCCAGCATGCCAGTCGGGAACGACAGAGAAGAGACGGCTGTGAGAAGAGGTCAGCCAATAGCAGACTGACCGAATCTCCCTCCAGGACGACAGCGCGACAACAGCGGCCCCTAGGTGAACACGACTTCGATAGCAGCTTCAACGTTAGCCACTTCGTTAGCCGACGCATCGTAACCTCTATCATTAACAATCTCTAAGTACCACAGTTCTATAAGCAGTCACTGCAGTTCAGTTGTCACACTGTTGTCTAGCGGGCGCTGTGACCAAAAGCGTAACTTGTGTCTGTCTATTCGGAAGTAGACTGATTATTTTGTATGTCGCCCTTTGCTTGCGACATAGCAGTATAAGTGCACTTGTGGATGATCTTGTATACAGGACTACAAGAATTCTCAGATCAAAGTTAAGTATTTGTACTTGTCTTGTTGTAATAAAACTCATTAATACGAGTTGTTTGACTGTTTGTCTAGCGAACCGAGTATACAGGATCCCTAGACACAACAAATATGAGTCTCATATCTGTTTTTCCTATGCTTAGTTCGGGTAGTCATTCAAGTAAAGGTCGTTCTGGACACTTACTCCTAGATATTTTACGGTATATACTCTTTCCAGTATTTGTCATCAATAATGTAGTTGTACAACAGTGGATTTCTTTTCCTCTGTGTGTGTGTGTGTGTGTGTGTGTGTGTGTGTGTGTGTGTGTGTGTGTGTGTATGTGTGTGTGTTACATTTATTTACGCTCAGGGTCAACTGCCAGAAGCTGTATCATTCATCAGCCTTCTGTAGGCTATTTTGCAAATGGATACTGTCTTCTGGCGTTGCTATTTTCTCATAGACAACCACATCATCTGCGAATAGTCTTAAAGAGCCTCCCACGATTTGTATTAGAAAATTTATAAACATTGTAAACGGTAACACTGTAAACAGGCACAGACCGAGCTTAGATTCGAAAGATCTCTGTTTCTGGAAACCATGTTAATATTTATAGGGGAAATTTTCCATCTTCGTTAAAGCCATAACACGTGACTGCAAAACAAGTTCCATAATTTTACGGTAGATTGACGTCAACGATATAGGCCTATAATTTAGTGCATATGTCCTACTTCCCTTCTTGAAAAACGTTTTTTTTTCGAGTCGCTAGGATCCCTTCGCTGCCGTAACGATCTACGATAAACAACTGCTACAAGGGGAGCAAATTCTTTACAGGTGCCTCATCTGGTTCTTATACCTTTCCACCACTAAGCGATTACGTTTGCTTTCATATTCGTCATTCGTGCGATGATCGAAAGGAGGGGCCATATTACGATTTTCTGCAGGAAAACAATTTTAGAAGATCGAATTCAGTATTTCAGTCATCATTCTATCTTCATTTTCGGCGTCTGTATGGTCACTCACTGGGTGAGTAAATAATTTCGAGCCGTTTACTGATTTTACATAAGACCAAAGTCAATTAAGGTGTTTAGTCGGGTTGGCTGACAAACTTTTGCTTTCAGGATCACTAGACTGTTCTCACATTGACCTCCTTACGCTCATTTTTGCTTCATTCAGCTTCTGATTGTCTTCTAGGTTTTGGCTTCTCTTGAATCTGTGATACTCTCAACGCTGATATTACCACGATCGGTCTTTACCATCCCTTAAAACCTTGCTCGGAATATTCTTGCCTAAGGCGTTTTTAATGATGCCTTTGAATTTTTTTCCATTTTTGCTCCTCTCTACTTTTGCTCAGCACTGAAGATTTGTTGTTGACTACTCAGGTACTCTGCAGTTCGTATCCTGTCACGTTTGCTAAGCAAAAATAGTTTCCTGCCTTTCTTAAAATTCCTTGTAACACTCGTAGTCATACTCTCTACCACGGCCTTAAGATCGCTGATAACTTCCTCTACATTAAGGAAAGCCGTACGTTCAGGTCTGATTACAACCGTAAGCTCTAAGATATTTCCTTCTCGAGTTGGTTATCTAATCATCTGCTGTAAGTAAATTTCCCACGAGACATTCAGAATGATGTCACACGAATCCCTGTATTTGGCGCCAGTTTTGATAGCATTACTCGCGCAATCTATAACAGGCAAATTGATGTCCTCTCTATTACAAGGTGTGATCAGGAAAGTTACTAACAACATTCTGCAAGTTCTCTCCGAAGCTCTCTACCACTGCAGTTGCTAACCAAGCATTTCATAAAATCATCCGATTACTTTTTTGACCGATCGTTGATGCTTAGCTTCACCCAGATTAATTCGCGCTCGGAATCCGTCGTAACCTCAATAGATATTGCCAATGTTTTTACTGGAACAAATTTGCCGCCACCAATGGCAACTTACCTATCCTTGGATAAATATTCCAACCTGAACTTACTACTTCTTAGTGGTTGCTCTTCACTTCCGGTTTCAACTCTCTTTATGTTCCTAAAACTATCTCTGCGTTATAAGTTTCAATAACAGGCACTAAATCTGAGAATTTTCCTTGGATGCTCGTGCAGTTTACTATCATATTAATTTTTTTTCTGTATCTGATCGGGGAGGAGGAGCATCCTCCGTTAACATTGGGGCTGATGTACCCCAGATTTTCGCAGACAGATCATCTCCGATCCCAAGGGAAGGTTGGAAGTTCGTCTAACCTAAACGTGCGCGCCACACGTTCTCCGATATACTAGGAGCCACTTCATGCGGGTGGTACAGACTTAACCTATTAAGAGGGTTCTCCACCCGATAGAGGAGGTCGAGAAATTCGCAGCCGAGACCGTCGCAGAATCGTCTTAGTCTTTGGATTAGACCTTGGTCTCTGTTCCAAACTAGAGGACCGCAATCGACCATGAGTACTATGCTAGAGATAGTTTAGCCTGCAACTCGCGTGCAGTGGCAGGCGTTATTCGTTCCGACATGTATAACTATTTCTAACAGGTTGCACACAGTGAGTTCGATAACCGCCGGCAAGGCCTCTACGCCTCGGACGAGTCCCCCGGTAAACATAACTGCCTGCTACTTGCCTATAGTACTATTACCCGCCTAATATTGGCTCTCCCAATGACAACCACACCCGGCTTGTGCACTACCTGGACTGGGTAGGAAAATACGATGCTGCCCTGACAAGAGAAGCACCCTACGCTTGCTCAGAAGTATTATCAACAGTGACTAGCACCTTGTACCTGTTGCTATGGCTTAAGGAGCTAGCTGAGCGGTTCATTCCTTCTTTCGCCTTCTGCCCAGTGATACGCCAACCCACCGCTGTCCGCCGCTCACAGTCTAGTGAAGATGGACCAGTCAGAAGTGGTGTATCTCAATACGTAGTGACAGCCACGTCACCAGGGAATCGCAACAGCACACATCCCGTCCCTTCTGACAATATTATTTTGAGTAAAGCCCTGGTGACAGTTGGCTGTTAACATTTTCAAAATTAAACTGTATGCTATTAATGTCGCTCTGAAGGAACGTCTTGAAACATCACTTGTGAAGACTTACTGCCGGGCCAGCGAACCCCGTAAATAAATAAATAAATAAATATATATATATAAATATATATATATATATATATATATATATATATATATTCTTGCCTAAGGCGTTTTTAATGATGCCTTTGAAATATATATATATATATATATATATATATATATATATATATATATATATATATATATATTGACAAGCAAATACCTTCTAAGGACACAACCCACAGATACCAACTCTTCCTCATGGATATTGGCAATGCGGCCGCAAGAAGGATAGTCGATACTACACCGGAGCTAGTGGCGCCAGACAGAACAGTCTACTAACTCAATGGCGCCACGGCTCACTGAGTGCCATAATACAAAGCAAATTCGCACAACAGAAACGATCTAAAATACGCTAACTCTTACAACAAAAATATACAGTTCTACCAGAAACAGCTAACTTTTACAGAGAAGTAAGTTAGCTACTCCTGTTGATGCTCTGTTAGTTCTGCAGAGGCTGGAGCTATTACGACTGTGGACCTAGAATGTGACACAGAAATACTGAGAGGAGAGATAGGCAAGGAAGTGTTCAACAAAATAGGGAACAGCTATGTGGGACACAATAAAAACCTTATAAAACAATTCCCAAATCCAGTATACAGTGGATAGCTATAGCGGAGGTCGGGAAATAACTATTGAGAAAAAAAATTCGATACATTGTGCTGTTTCCGATATAATTAGCTTTGAATTAGGCAATCATGCCGTTGCCGGCGCAAGTTCAAGTGGCTTGCGGAGACGGTGTTGAAAACTTGTTCAACGTTTGCATGCCGAAAGAGAGCGATGTAATAAATAGATAAAAAACGGTGAACGCGAACCAAAGGCTGAGCAGTCTCGTGTGCTACCACCTACGCTATGAGAAGAACTGACACTATTTGTATCTGGCCGGTCGCTTGGATTGGGGCCTGTAATAGCCTGATTGGCTAACTTCAAAGATAATTAAATCGGAAACGGAGAACCCTAGAGATTTTTTTCTTAACAGTTATTTGTCAGCACATCAACCCTGCAACATACTTGCAAGCTTCTCAGACTCTTTCTGGCTACCCTGTATACCGTGCACACACCTAATAATTAAGGGGATGTAGGAGACCAGAGAATTGGGAAGACAGGACGAGAAAGGAGGTGCTGCCAAGAGCTGTGGAGAACAGAAGTTCCTAAGAAACCAAAAGACAAGAAATAAAAATAGGCTATGACGCGTTCTGAACGTCAGTTCTTATTCCAGCAAGGTACCCAAGGAATGGCAACGGAAGGAGAGGAAGAAGTGTATCCTAACCAACGCTCAGTGTCAGAGAGAAAAATCAAGAACTATATGGAATTAACGAGAAAAGTACGGAGACATACATGGTTAAGCAACTTGTCTGGACCTGTCGTAAGGCACAATTATTGATGCTGATGACATTGAAATCAGTTCAGCTTTCATTCACACAGTTTGATTTTAATTTAGTTTCCTTTTCTTGTAAGGAATTCCATGTAGTTCTCGTTTTCCTCCCTGACACTGACCTATATTCGGAATATTCTTCTTCTTCCCTTCTTATCGCCCCTTCATTCCCTTTCTGGGGTAAGCAGTAGCGTTTCCTTATGTGGTCTAGCCTACATGTTCATGTAACTAGGATACGTTGCTATAATTGAGTGATAATTGTGACGAAAAGGCTTTTCCAGATTGGGATTACGGACTTCTATAATCATGGTACACGACAGGTTGTACTGACAAGGTCACAATAATACTTCAGCACATATGAATGTATCTCTACTATTCAGCATGCTCCTTTCGGCAGAGACAGTGAACCACTAGAAGATACTGTCGGATTTCAACGTAAATAAATTTATTTAGCCACCATCGGTTGGTATATGAATGATTAAAGTTGCAATTCTCTGTGACAGGAAGTCCATCGGACTGCATTAGCGTTCTTCGTGTTTAGTGTTGTTACCTGTCCTGGTACGTCCAAATGGCTATAAGCACTACGGGACTCAACATCTGAGGTCATCAGTCCCCGAGACTTAGAACTACTTAAACCTAACTAACCTAAGGGCATCACGCACATCCATGCCCGAGGCAGGATTCGAACTTGCGACCTTTTTTTTAGAAAAGGAAGAAGAAGGAAACAAGAAAAAACAGGCGATAAAATGGTGATTTAAAGTGTAAAATGGCGTAAAAATGCGGAAAGTTAAAACAGAGAGCAAAAGGGGTTGGCAATGTTGATAAAATACACAGGAATCAGACAAGTAAAATAGTAGACACACAATTAAAAAACATGGCGACAGTCTGGTTTCCGTTCGCAAGAGATAAAAAAATTCACACCCAGCGACAGTATGATGGCTGTTGGCTACACTTCCCAAAAGACACAACACTGAACACTCAATGGAAAAACACACCGTAAAACACTGCACGAAAATGGCGGCACAAATATGGCACTCCCGATCCAAAGGCAGATGGGGGGTGAGGGGGACCTGGAGAAGGGGGAAGAACAAGGAGGGAGGAGAGGAAAAAACGAAAAGGGGGGGAACCAAGTAGGGAGAGGACTAATAAAGGGGGAGAAGGGCAGACGCGAGAGGGAATGAGAGGAGGCAGAGGAGGGAAATGTAAAAGGACTCGGGGGTGAGAAGGGGGCAAAGAGAGGGGAGATGGGGAAGAAAGAGGATGGAAGGGGGGGGGGGGGAGAGGGAGCCCGGGAAAAGGACAGAGGAAAGGAGGGGGAGTGAGGATCAGAGTTGATATGAGGGATAAATGGAGGGAGAGAGGGCATCATCCGGGAGGGGGAGTTGATGGAAGCCACCTTGGGAAAGGAGATGTAGGTTGTAGAGATGGAGGGTAGGGGGGACACAACGGTGAAGACGTGGCAGGGGGCGGGGATCAGAGAGGAGAGGAAGCAACCAGGGGGTGAGGGGGTTCAAGGCGGCGGGAGGTGTAGAGGATGCGGATATGTTCGAGGGATAGGGGCAGATGGGGGAAAGGAATGAGATCATAGAGGATCCGCGTGGGGGACGGGAGGCGTATACGGAAGGCGAGGCGAATTGCATGACGCTCAAGGATCTGGAGGGACTTATAGAATTTGGGGGGGGGGGGCATATATCCAGGCAGGACTGGCATAACATAGGATGGGACGGATTAAGGATTTGTAGGTGTGGAGGGCCTTTTCTGGCTCCTGCGCCAGCCTAAATACTGCTTGGCGCATGGATATGGCTGGCTCTATTTGCAGTCACGTGTAGAGCGGAAGGAAAGAGGTCCGCGGCTGTAGCGACCTCTTTCGGCGGGGTGGACGCCTCCTGGTGGTCTCTGGGAAGCGTCTATGTTTCCGGGACGACCGGCCAGGCTGACCCCTACTGGGTCCGGGGCCCGCTGTACCGATCTGCTTCGCGGGAAGCGAGAGTTGCAGGCGCTTAGTCTGACACAGTACTAACCGAATGATTTCTGTCCTAAACAGACAATGTGTAGGACCAGCTCAAACATCAGTTCCGTCTCCTTGTCAGTATCAAGGATCTCAAGGATAAGTTACAACAGTTGTAGGCCAGCTTGTCCCTTGAGAGAATACAACACTCTTACGATAACTTCCAGTGCATGCGTCCTGGTCAGAGTGTGTGCAACTTCTATTTATACGGGGAGAATACTGCCAATTTCAAGTTCTTTGCAAATTTGACTCGACTCTAAACACTGAAAGAACATCGCACACCTTCTTAAACCGTGAAAATACGTTTAGTTTCCACATCCCCTTCACGTTATTCCATTTCTATTGCCAAGAAGTGCATTTCCCTGTCTTAAAAATCTTCAAAGAATATATTTATTGTCTGTTTCGATTGTGTTACTATGATCATTGATGAGCTCTATGTGTACATACCCAAAACTGTTTTAATCATCAGCTGTAGTGTTTGTCTCGTATGGTGGTCGCTCCGTGGTATTTACAGCGTATATCTTTAAACTGAAATAAATAATCCGAGATCTGTTCATAATCTCCACCATATGGCTGAAGAATTCATTTTCTGGTACGAAATTAAGTACAGCGACTCAAATTGTGTACTGTGGTGGGCGTCGCTGTGATCCCGTGCAAATGACGCACCTCGCCCTAGTCTTAGTACTGGAACCCGTTTACACCCATCACTTCATATCAACAGAATCGCCGGCACACCTTCGCATTAGCTATAGTTCCCAGCTATAATCATAATGAATTCTTACAATAATGAGAAGGTGCCGTGAGTTGTTATATGCCTCCTAAGACTTTTACCTCTTACAGATCTGAAGACAGCTATGCACAGTCTTAATTGTAATGAAAATGCCGAGTTGCCATCATTTAGAGTTTATTCACTAGTTCTCTCATTTGTAGCATTCTACTGCTGATCCTGTCACGTATATTTTATCAGCTGTTCCCCAAACTAAGTAAATTGTGTAATTATTGAAATACAGTTTGTAAATAACAACTTATTGGTAGACACTCCACATCTACCATCTATACTCCAAAAACTATCTTCTGGTGTGTGGCGGAGAGTACTTTCTGTAGCACCGTCATTCTCCCCCCCCCCCCCCCCCCCCCCCACTTTTCTGCTCCAGTCGCGAATGGTTCGCAAGAAGAATAATTGCCAGTAAGCCTTCTTGTGGGCGCGAATACAATTTTATCTTCATGATCCTTTCGCAATATATACGACGGAGAAAGCAATATATTTGTTGACTCTTCGAGCAACGTATGTTGTCGGAACTGTGACATTAAACTATAACGCAAGGCAGAAGGCTCTCTTGAAGCGTCTGCCACTAGCGTTGGTTGATCATCTCCGAACACTATCATATTTATGAAATGAACCTATAACAAAACGTACTGCTTTTCTTTATATCATCAATCGTAAATGGTATGGATCCCAGACTGACGGGCAAACTTCAGGTATTGGTGGAATGAGCGTTGTGTAAGCAGCTTCCTTCGTTGACGGACTATGTTTCGTTGGGGATTCTTCCAGCGAATCTGACTGACCTCTGCCTTTTCTGTGGTTAGTCTCAAGTTGTCATTTCACAAAAAAGTACTCCGTACACATGCTCCACCGTTTTTAATTTTTTTTTTTTTTTTGGAAGCAACTTATTCTAGTGACTGTTTCGCAAATCATGTAAACGCACAGTAATTGATCTTACTGTCTATGTATTCATAATACATTACATATCTTTATGTTGAGTGTGAATTGCCACTTCCTGCACCAACCTCGATCCTCTGCAGACCTTGATGCAAAACACTGAAATTTTCTAGCGTTGTGACTACTCTATATACAACCGCATCATAGTGATTACGGGGTAATACTTCTACGCATCAATTTCTCTGTAGCTGACGTCTATATAAAACTTCGCCTAGACGCAACACGCCTCTTCTTCTTCATTTACCCGACCCTATCCCGTATCTTCACGGCTTGCATGTTAATCTGATTGAGGTACTGCCAGTGTCAAAGAGTTGCCTGACGGACTACCTGCCACCGCCCCTTCCCTCCGGGATGGAATTTTTGTATTCCTTCTGACTGCGTCCAGTGTTACGTGTGTGAAAATGCGAGAACGTTTTTCGAAATGTTTGAGAATCTTGTAACTGAGATGGGACGTGGGAAGCATTCCGGTAATAACCTAGTTGGTTGTGGGAAACTGTCTTGAAAATAACATCCAGGTTAGCCCGCCCATTGCCTATCGTTTTTCTGCCAGGCGGATACGATCTGGACCCGGCGACCAACCGAATCCCGAAAACAGCGTGCGAACACTTACGAGTATCTGGTAGGTCTGTTTGAGCATTTTGTGAAATATTTATGTATTGCAATTTGTCCGTTGTCAGTGCGCTATAAATTTGTTATAAGTTAATAACAGTTTGCCTAATGTGTAAACTTGCAGCTGCCCGGGGTGGCCGAGCGGTTCTAGGCGCTACAGTCTGGATCCGCGCTACCGCTACGGTCGCAGGTTCAAATCCTGCCTCGGGCATGCATGTGTGTGATGTTCTTAGGTTAGTTAGGTTTAAATACACTCCTGGAAATGGAAAAAAGAACACATTGACACCGGTGTGTCAGACCTACCATACTTGCTCCGGACACTGCGAGAGGGCTGTACAAGCAATGATCACACGCACGGCACAGCGGACACACCAGGAACCGCGGTGTTGGCCGTCGAATGGCGCTAGCTGCGCAGCATTTGTGCACCGCCGCCGTCAGTGTCAGCCAGTTTGCCGTGGCATACGCAGCTCCATCGCAGTCTTTAACACTGGTAGCATGCCGCGACAGCGTGGACGTGAACCGTATGTGCAGTTGACGGACTTTGAGCGAGGGCGTATAGTGCGCATGCGGGAGGCCGGGTGAACGTACCGCCGAATTGCTCAACACGTGGGGCGTGAGGTCTCCACAGTACATCGATGTTGTCGCCAGTGGTCGGCAGAAGGTGTACGTGCCCGTTGACCTGGGACCGGACCGCAGCGACGCACGGATGCACGCCAAGACCGTAGGATCCTACGCAGTGCCGTAGGGGACCGCACCGCCACTTCCCAGCAAATTAGGGACACTGTTGCTCCTGGGGTATCGGCGAGGACCATTCGCAACCGTCTCCATGAAGCTGGGCTACGGTCCCGCACACCGTTAGGCCGTCTTCCGCTCACGCCCCAACATCGTGCAGCCCGCCTCCAGTGGTGTCGCGACAGGCGTGAATGGAGGGACGAATGGAGACGTGTCGTCTTCAGCGATGAGAGTCGCTTCTGCCTTGGTGCCAATGATGGTCGTATGCGTGTTTGGCGCCGTGCAGGTGAGCGCCACAATCAGGACTGCATAAGACCGAGGCACACAGGGCCAACACCCGGCATCATGGTGTGGGGAGCGATCTCCTACACTGGCCGTACACCACTGGTGATCGTCGAGGGGACACTGAATAGTGCACGGTACATCCAAACCGTCATCGAACCCATCGTTCTACCATTCCTAGACCGGCAAGGGAACTTGCTGTTCCAACAGGACAATGCACGTCCGCATGTATCCCGTGCCACCCAACGTGCTCTAGAAGGTGTAAGTCAACTACCCTGGCCAGCAAGATCTCCTGATCTGTCCCCCATTGAGCATGTTTGGGACTGGATGAAGCGTCGTCTCACGCGGTCTGCACGTCCAGCACGAACGCTGGTCCAACTGAGGCGCCAGGTGGAAATGGCATGGCAAGCCGTTCCACAGGACTACATCCAGCATCTCTACGATCGTCTCCATGGGAGAATAGCAGCCTGCATTGCTGCGAAAGGTGGATATACGCTGTACTAGTGCCGACATTGTGCATGCTCTGTTGCCTGTGTCTATGTGCCTGTGGTTCTGTCAGTGTGATCATGTGATGTATCTGACCCCAAGAATGTGTCAATAAAGTTTCCCCTTCCTGGGACAATGAATTCACGGTGTTCTTATTTCAATTTCCAGGAGTGTAGTTATAAGTTCTCGAGGACTGAGGACCTTAGAAGTTAAGTCCCATAGTGCTTAGAGCCATTTTTAAACTTGCAGGCTTCTAAATTCGATAATTACGAGAACGTGCTGACAAATAATGTACATGAATTTTTTATGTGAAACTCTTCAGCTCTTTAAATAAACAAAATGTAATTCACATTCTACGTCTTTATTCTTATACACACTGATAAGCAAAAACAGTACGACCACTGCCCACCACGACATTCGATGGCGCCTGGTGGCGTTATGGGCACGTGGCTGGGTGAGAAAACTATGTAAGCGGACCAGACACTGACGGGGGATCATTCTAGCGAAGATATGGGCTGCCGATAGGGAAATCCTATGAGATAAGCGACTCTGGCAAAGAGTGGATTGTAATTACACAGAGCCTGTGAACGAGTATCTCGAAAACGGTGAAGCTGATTGAATGTCCAAGTGCTACTGTCGTGAGCATCTACGGAAAGAGGTAGAAGGACAGTGAAACTACCAGTAGGCACTAAGGGGTCAGACGTCCACGACTCTTCACACAACTTGGGGTTCGCAGGCTTGTCTGTTCTGTAAATTAGGATATATGGTGATCTGTGGCATCTCTACCGAAAGAACACAATTCTGGTGTTTCCGAGCACACCATTCATCGTACGTTGTTGAACATGGAGCTCCGCAGCAGACCACCCTTACTTGTTCACATTTTCACCCAACGACATCCTTAATTACCATTACAGTGGCAACTCTGCCGAAAGGACACAATGCTGGTGTTTCCGAGCATACCACTCATCGCACATTGCTGAACATGGAGCTCCGCTGCAGACCACCCTTACTTGTTCGCATGTTGACCCAACGACATCCTTAATTATCATTTCAGTGGGCACGGGACCATCGGGATTCCGCCGTAGATCAATGGAAACGTGTCAGCTCTTCGAGTTAATCACATTTATTCCACGCTAGATCGATGGTCGTCTTCACAAATACCGTCATCGAGGTTAACGGAGGCTCGAAACGTGCAGCGCACCACGCACGCAGCTTGGTGGGAGCAGCATTATCCTGCGGGAGACGCTCTCCTGCGCTTGCATGGGACCAGTCGTAGTAATCGATGACACGATCATAGCTACGAACCACGTGCAGCCCATCACGCTTGATGTATTCCCCAGCGGCGGTGTCATATTCCAGCAGTATAATTGTCCGTGTCGCACAGCCAGAACTGTGATGCAGTGGTTTGAGGAGCATTATAGTGAACTCACATTGATGTGTCGGCAAACAAATTCTCCTGATGTACGGAACCCATCTGGGTCGCTATCGGCCGCCATCACTATGTACAAAATCAGCGGCCCCTTATTTACGCGAATTACATGACTTGTGCATAGACATCTAATGACACATACCTTCAAAAATGTACCAAACGTACCAGCAGACCACCGGATCCATGATATGCAGAATCAGTGATGTACTCGTTCCAAAGTAGGACAAACAAGCTATTAACCAGGGGCATAATCGAGAGGTCAGGTCGTACATAAAATCCTGCACCGTCAACACTTTTGCAACTTAGATGTCTATAGAGGCGGCGTGGATCAATATTTCTGCAGGCGACTTGCAAGAACTTGTTGAATACATACCATGCCCGGTCCGACAAGATATTAGGAGGTATCACATGATTTTGTCACCTCAGTATCGTATTCTGTGCAGCTTGCTGCCCCAAGAAGATTGTGGTTTACGGATTGGACATCTAACTCAGTGAGAAGGAAGCGTTCTCGTCAGGGAATGTGCCCAGTCTTCTCCAGAGTGTAGGCGGCAGAGATACAACCCACACCCACCTTTCTCCTAAAACTTGTTCATGCGACTCAGTATCAGAAGGGGATTTAAGTCACACATCGTTTTCGTGTGACTGGTACAGCAATCAGCGAGTAACCTGTGCAAGAGACTGAGAGAATTGAAACACAAGTTTTACATTAATATTACTACTTTCTTCGCTTCAAAATTGTTATTGGAATACTGAAACGTTCGGTATACTTTATACCATTACTATTTTTGTTGCACACCGCTTTCATAGGTTGGACAGCAGTGCACTTTCAACACAAATTAGAAGAATATGCTCATCTGCGTATACACTGACGGAAAAAAACTCATCACCAAACGGTATTTTATATAGAGTAATGAAATTTCGGGAATGCACTTTTCTAGGTAACATATTTAAGTGATTAACATCGCAAGACCACACGTAAATGTAAGGGCGAGATAAGCCGAATCAAATGTGAAAAGCTGGTACATTAATAACTGGTGTAAATGCCAGAATATTGAATGCAAGCGTACAGACGTGCACGCATTGTGATATGCATGTGCCGAATGTCAGTTTTAGGTAGAAGTTCCATGCGTGTTGCACTTGATGCGTCAATACAGGGACGGCTAATGGTGTTTGTGGATGACGCTGGAGTCTTCATGCTCGATTGGAAACCGATTTGATGATCGAGAAGGCCAGGGAAACTTGCCGATAGACTGTATGGCAACGTGTCGATAGACTGTAGAGCATATTGGGATACGACAGCGGCATGTGGGCGAGAGTTATGTTGTTTTGGAAACACCCTTGGTATGCTGTTCACGAATGATAGCACAACGGGTAGAACCACCGACTGACATGCAATTTTGCAGTCAGAGTGCGTGGGGTAACAATGAGAGACATTCTGCTCCCAGATGAAATCGCATCACTAACAATAACTCCAGGTGTGTAGGTTCAGAGCGTCTAGCAGAGAGGTAGGTCGGTTGCGGGCTCACAACTAACCTCCTTCAAACCAACACACGGCTATCACTGGCAACGAGGCATAACCAGATTACATCAGAATACACAATAGACCTCCGCCCTGCCTTCCAGTGAGTTCTCACTTGACACCATTGAAGTCTCAAAGGCGGTGGTTTGGGTTTAGTGGAATGTACGCTTCAGGGCGTCTGGCTTGGAGCTGTCCTTGAAATAATCAAGTTGTAACAGTTCGTTGTCACTGCGGTCCCAACTACTTCTCAAATTGCTGCTGCAGATTAAGTACGATGCTCGGGAACCATACGCCGCACACGACAGTCTTCCTTCTCGTTGGTGCCAGGGGGTTGTCTGGAGCCCGTCTTCCTGTGACCATACGTACCCTTGACCACCGCTGCCAGCAATCACGTACAGTGGCTATACTCCTGCCAAGTTCTGCTGTAGAATCACAGAAGGAACCTCCGACTCCTCGTACACCTATTACACAGCCTCGTTGAAACTCAGTGAGGGATTTTCCCTTGGTATCTTTGGCACTTTAAAGGCATTCTTGACTAACGTAATTTCATCCCGTACAATCAGAAAGGTAACTAATGCTGACAACCGGTTCAAAGTTTATTTAATGCAAACCTGGCTTGCATCCTCATAGTGGCGCTACTACTGTCTTTCCTACGCGACTGGCGCGCAATCTGAATGGACTTCATCTTTCAGATGCAGAAACACGCCTACCATCTTTCGTTTATATCGCACAACTCCTTCTTGTGTTCCGGTTTTTTCCTGTCAGTCTATCTGCAGCCCTGTGCCGCTAGAGGTCCCTGAATTGTAGCGTGTAGCATGGCGGTGTGTCACGTTGAAACGTCCCCTTTGAACAATTATACAAGACTGTGCTTCAACTGACACACAAGATTTTGTTAGCGCAACGCAATCTGACTTTCAATAATCCCTACAAAAGAATGGCCCTGACTAACATTGAACTATACCTTTCACAAATCACTTACCTCACAAAATTCTTCGCTACTCAAGCTACTGCAATACAGCGAGCGCCACTACTGCCAGCTAAATAAAAGATTCAAACTACGGAAGGCACTAACTACTGATAGGCATAGTTAGGAAATGAAAGATTTTAATAGAGAACAAACAATGTATTTACCTTAATAGTCATAATATATATAGCAGTTCATGACAAAAATGACAAAACTCCGCCATCTCTCTCCCCACATCCACCACTGCTGGCGGCTCACCTCCAACTGCGCAACGCTACGCGCTGTTCACATCCAGCTGCCGCTGCCCAACACTACAATGGCAGACAACAATGCAAACTAGCCACAGACTGCACACAGCACAGCCAGTGATTCTCACACAGAGCGCTATGTAACGTTGCCAATAAGAAAACATAAACAGCCTACTTACAACGTAACTGTGTCGGTGTGTGAGAAACAGCGTGTTGTATTCAAATTTAGAATTTGGAGAGCTCGTCCACTCATGGAACACACTCTCCTTCAATATGAAAATGTCAGAACACACACTTATGCTGCGTCATCTGCAACAATCCATTGCCTTGCGTTTACTGTCATCGATCATCCTCCGTACTGTCTGATCTGGCCCCATTTGATTCTCACTCTTTTCCAAAACTTAAAGACAACCTTGCAGGACTTCACTTTGATAGTGATGAAGAGGTGAAAACATAGATGATGGGTCAAATGGCTCTAAGCACTATGAGACTTACCGTCTGAGGTCATCAGTCCCATAGACTTAAACTTAACTAACCTAAGGATATCACACACATCCATACCCAAGGCAGGATTTGAACCTGCGACCAAAGCAGCAGCGTGGTTACGGACTGAAAAACATAGATGAGGTTGTGGCTCGGTCGACAAAGTAAAACATTCTACAGTGACGGTAACAACAAGCAGGTCTCTCGTTGGCAGAAATGTGTTTGTCGCCAGAGTTACTGTGTTTAGAAATAAATATACATGCATGCAGTACAGAGATGTAGAACATTAATGACGTTTATTTCGTTTAAAAAAGTTTAGTACTTCTCACATAAATAATTTGGAGGCTTCCTTTTCAGCACGTCCTCATGTAAACAAGCAATACGGGAAAATTCTATTATTTTTACTTCTACCCTTTCTATAATTTTTACCCTAGTTGAATATCAATATATTTCTGCATGTGTGGCAGAGTCTGTATGCACGTACGTTTCTGAGGTCCCTGCAGCTGCGCAGACTTCCCAGGTGCGCAAATGAGACGGTGTTCCACGGTGTGAGTCGGATTGTGTCTGTGACTGGCCAGCCGTATCAGAATTCCCTCACCACCTGCGCTGCCGCTGCCGCCTCCGCCGTCGCCGCCGCCATCGCTGTAGTCTCACAGAGGGATCAGATTAACAGCCGCGGATGAGCTGTACAGCAGAGACCTCTAGCGGCGGCTGGCCGAGATCCAAGTCCCATATGCCCTACTAGGCATTCCCTTTGTTCTGTACTAATGTTAGCTACACACTCTAACCTATGATATTTGTAGTACAGAAATGTTGAGGCTTTCGCCGTACTAGTTGACGTACTGTCTGCTGGTTTCTGTCTGATGATTTTCGAACGAAGTTTTTCTAACGGTTTTGTTGATCTTTCGCCAGTACGAGTCCGTGGCATTGTCAAAGATTCACCCTCATTTGCTGATGGCAGACTGGAGTCGAGTCAGTGAACGGAGATACCTACTGGGCCGACGTCTGAGGGCTTCTCCCTGGTCATTGCTGCTGCTAAAGGACCATATGACAAAAAACTGCCATGCAACTCTCTGGAATCTGCTTCGTTTCTAGAACCCGTATGTTGCTCATGAAAACAGCCAACTGAGAGTAAAACATTGTTGGTCATTAGCCATTCGATTCGCATATAACTGAATAATGGAAAACTTTTAGTTACCGGTTGGGTTCTTGTCACTTTCTTCGACTTTTTGAAAACACAATTTGATGCTCTACAACTTTTCACCTGTAAAATTTTGCCTTAAATTGCTCTCAGACGCTTCACGTTATACAGCGACGAAAAATGTGTTTTTCAAAAAGTGTGAATTATTACCATTTTCTGACGTACCTTGTCGACAGGAAAATTTTACGAGATAGCGACGTTTTGACACTCAATCGAGGCAGAACTTAACACTCTATAATTTTGGTAACCTTGGCTTCTTTCATTAAACGCTTAGTGTCTGAGGCATTTGATTTTCTTTTCTTCACGGCTGAAACTTCAGGGAAAACTCAGATTATTCACATCAGAGGCCTGCTTGTTCTGCATTTTCCAGTATACCGTTAATATTTGGCATGCACAACTCTAATTTACTAGTGCCACGGAACTTGATACTCTGTGACGTGGCACGTCGGAAGAATAAGTGTCGGGTACGGCCTCTCTACCTTCCTGTCGTGACGGACAGAAGCGGCTGTATATTGCTCAAACTTGGCGTAAGGACAAATTACAAACCGACTAAGAAGATAAAACAGTGTCTGAGTCAGGCGTAGGACACGGGGGTTCCAATCGTAGTATCGCTAATGCATCGAGTGTGGAAAAGTCTATGATGGCGTAAATAGGCGATCCAAACAATATAAACGGTGTTGCTGGTTGCGCAAGTGAAGATTTCAACCAAGGTGGAGCACGCGCTTTGTAAGACCGACTACGTAATAAAATTCGTCGACACGTGGCTTCTCTCTGTAGAGAAGCGCTACTACGGCCGCTTATTCAGGGAAGCCAAAGATATACACGAACATGACAATGGATTCAACAAGAAAGATGGAAGCCATTTTGTGTACGGATGTTAGATTCCCGTACTGCTGCGACCGACTGCTCCACGTAGCGAGGGGAGAACCATAGCAGGAATGACCAGGGAAAAGCTTAGACGTTAGCACGACGGGTACATACACTATGTGATCAAAAATATCCGGACACCTGACTGAAAATGACTTACAAGTTCGTGGCGCTCTCCATCGGCAAAGCTGAAATCCAATAAGGTGTTGGCCCACCCTTAGCCTTGATGACAGCTTCACTCTCGCAGGCAGGAGTGCCCCATTCTGCTCTCTCACGATGTCTAATGACAAGTGTCAAACATCATATAGAAAATCACTCATGAAACGTAATTACACGTATGGATAAAGATCAGAATAACCTGGAGATCATTTAGCTGTCCGCTTCTTCTAGGAGTTACAACATTAGTACTATCTGCTTCGTACTTTGGTCCATCAGAAGCTTCAGTCACTGTACCGATAATCAAATTGCTCAGAGATGATTTCTAACCTAAATGACGACGCCTTTTAGGATGTGCATGACTCGATTTTGTATCTTTTAGCTGTACTCGTAACTACACTTTGTTCTTCAATGTTATCTTGAAAAATGCCAACCGCAGTAGCTCAGGTTGTAAAGCCACAAACCACTATGGCAGAACCATCTCTGCTACCCTTTCTACTCTCGTGACAACGTGGTTGCCCTTTGGATGAAATGGTACATACATATAAGGGAAGTGAGCGTTATTGATGGAAGTAATACGGCTGCTATGTAAATTGGAAAAACAGAAACATACAGTCCCCCAAAACATTTTATTTCTTACCACTTCCACTACCATGTATACATGAAGATTCATCAGTATGTTCATTGCTGCCCTCCGAATGATCCGATCTCTCACCTGTGCATAGTATTCCATCACAATCACAATCACTTGAAATACGTCTACATACTCTTCTTAAAATTCAACTTCAGTATCATTTCAACGCTAACATCTGCTCATCGGTGAAACACTGAAAATGAGTGTTGTTGCACTTCACAGCGCCTGTATGTCGTATTTATATGAATTTTTATTCCCAGAAACACGCTGCACTTATAGTTTTGGATCTGCTTTGCAGCAGCAGACCCAATACAGGCTGCCAACAATGTGCAGCAGTCGGCACTCCTTTACTTACTGAACAGAACAAAAATGTTGCGTTGATAATTCTAATCATATCTTTTTTTAGTCGAAAACTATTCAACCGGTGACGTCGACATTTAATTGAAAATGATCAAAGTTAAGAAATAATATAAGCCATGAACTCTTGCCCATCTCCTAAAACAGTTACAGGAGAGAAAGGGATTAAAATTTTGCTGTGGGGACAGAACTGTCCCGTCGGCGGTTAAAATTTTAAGCAAAAGGAAAGGAGATATTCTTACTAGCCTGTGAGTTTCCATCGATTTGAGCCAACACCCAGTTGTAAAAAGGATCTTTTATAAGCGTATGCGATATATAGCTAACTGTACATCAGAGATTTTACTAATGACAGTTTACAGTATTGAACCGAAATATTTGCAGGTAACTTGCCTCTAGTACAATCCGCAGACTGTTCTTGCGAACAGGGAACAAGGTCACCAGATATGAGTATTGAACCATTTCAGTTCTTTTTACAATCACTAATGTGTTTGTCTAATGAATAAATGATATAGGGGACATCACTCCTATGTCTAGAAAAATCTTGCTTCATTTCAACTATGTCTTATACTATGAACGTGATCAGGCCTCTCCTGTATAGTCTTGCATGTGATGTGCTTTGTTGGTGAACTAAAAGCAAAACAGTCTTCGTTTTATCTGTACTTTAAGAGTGTCCTTTTCGTCCTTAATCGACTTGATCGTCACATACATATCCAGCGCATTATCAACCGCATGTTGGTCCACTTTCAGAACATTCATATTAAATGTTGTTAATCGGTTTTATAAGAAGGATGATAACAACTTGCTTATCTGTTTTGTTGACCACGAAATAACTCCTTCTCAAATATCTCATTTTTCTCTCTAATTGGTGCGGCTTGAATGACACCGTAAATTGTGATCACTAGTCCCTGCCGGACACTGTCAATGTGGTCAGTTCTGTAACTATAAGGTCCAAATTATATTTCTGGTTCATAGGGGCGTCGAACAACACTGGTGTGCAAAACATAGCGATGAAATTAACTTAAGCGTGATATGTCACTGCCTAGTAACAGAGTTCGATAAAACTTGGACCACATGTAGGAAGTGCTACTACAGCACGAAGCTATGTAGATAATGGAAATAAATACGCAATCAGACCAGAAAAAACATTTTTACTGAAAGACGATAACTTCACGGAAGTCACCTCGATTTATAATGGTGGCAATGGTACGTTCCTGTGGGACAAAACTGCTGAGGTCTTCGGTCCCTAGGCTTACACACTGCTTAATCTAACTTAAATTAACTGACGCTAAGGACAACACACAACCATGCCCGAGGGAGGACTCGAATCTTCGAATGGGGGAGCTGCGGAAACCGTGGCAAGGTGCCTGATACCTCGCGGCTACTCCGTGCGTCCTTTATGTGGTCTCCTGGACGTTACAAAAGGTTGGACGTAGTTCTTAAAAGGGTGTGTGTTTGCACGGAAAGTAGAGCATGCTCTGCAACATGATCACGTGCTGGTCACACCCTTGCTAAGGGGTTTTTGTGGTAAAGGGTCCCATTCCTCTACTAGTGCAGTTGACAACTGCAGGAAGTTGGTTGGTGCACGTGGACGAGTTGCAATACTACCACCCCACGCGTCCCACACGTGTTAGGCCAGTCGATTCGCTGAATATCTTTTCGTTCCCAGAGCTCCTCCACCTGCGCTGTTTGACGGCATCATACATTCTCAATTATAAAAACGAAGTGAGGGCTGAATTCACCTATGAAAAGTCGCACATGAGGAACGAGTACAATGTAATAACAACGTTACTTGGTGAGCGTACCCTGTTCAAAGATTTGGAAGTCAGTATTCCATTCAGCATTATACCTGCCCTCTCCATGACACCTAGACCACCAAAATGATGATGTTCAACCAAATTCCTATGCGAATTACCACTCATCGAATAGAGGTAATTCCTGAATCACTAGTCAGAGCGACTCTGCTCTCGTCCGAGAAGTGCACGCTACCCAACTCCTCGTTGGTCCAGTTGTTATCTCCTGGAACCACCGCAGATAGTGCCGCCAACGTGCAGTTGTCAAAGAAACAGAATGTTCTGGTCGGTGGGCAAAAGGACCAACACCTGACAGTCACTGTGCCACTGTGGAGCATGAGGTTCATCGCCTTGTAGTCCTGTTGAATGTGGTTGCAATTGCAAAGCTGTTAGACTCAGACTCCTTTTTGTCTGTTGCGCAATGTAGCGGTAGTCTGCTGCTGTAACTGCCCGAGGTCGACCATCTTCTCCCCTCAGGACAGCTGTGCCTGCCATTAGAAATACACCACATGCGCTGAGAGCAATACCAAGCCTCTGGGCTCTACTCCTCCTTCCATTATCGCGATGATTCCTAATCCAAATGTCCCTGAGCTATGTTGTATTGAAGAACACCTCCGTAGAGCACCGTAACTGCTAGCTCATTAACACACAACGTCTTTTCCTGTACAGGGTAGGTTTTTATAGAGCGAAGGTAAAGCCCAGCACAAGGGCTGTTGTGTGGAAGGGGAACCCAAGGGTAACACAAAAGCAATACAATTCACAGTTAAAAGTTTGTAACAGGAAATTTATTTAACAATTGGCGAACCTTATTTCATGTAGCAACCTTTGGTAATTGCATGTATTTATAATAATGAAACCTTAAGAAGGAAAGAAAAGAAATTTTTTTGTTTCAGATGTCATTCAGCTTGAGTAATCACACATACATTTAAAAAAATGATCTCCAAAAAAAGTAAAACTAACGATCTCCGTAAAGAAGTTAAAACTTTTCTTAAACAATCTATATCATACATAGCTTTAACAAATCATAGAAAATATTCAGAGTAACGGAGTTTCAAATAGGATGAAGACTTTTGCTTTACGTGTATAGCAACTATGAAGGCAATAAACGTCTTGAACTACTATAAATTTATTAAATCGTGTCAAAATTTAAGGCTAACAGATTCTGTCCTTAAGAAAATAACCGATCAAATTTATGACATCAGTAATATCAACACAAACAACAACGTTAGTAACTTCATTTCAGAAACAATCTTTTGTCAAGACACACATCTGGCTAAAATCGTAAAACCAACATTCAATAACTCCACAGCAAAATTTTCAAAAATTTATATGTGATTAAATGAATTTCCTGCTCTCGCACAAAAAGTAAGAAAATACTGCTAGCGCCACCCTTGCCAAGTGGCAAGCAAATTAAGCGAGGCACTTTAAAAGAATCTTTTAAATATACAAACTTTAAACAGCTGTTATGAACATACATTAGTCCATAATAAAACAAGACCAAGGTGCCAACCCTTTCTCCTTTGTCACAGCAGTATTACAAAAACTGTTACTGCAGTGGGTAGTTTCCTTCCTCTGCAACTGATCGGCCCAGAGCATTTGGACAGCGGTAAACAATTTGAATTCCTTGCCCAACGACATGGAAGGAAAGGTGACCAATTAGAGGATCCGTGGAGTAGTGTACTAAAACAGACTAATATTATAGCATTACTGTTTCTGGGTGCAAACCGCTGTGCCGTTGTGTTCAATAAACTAGGTGTGTTATATATTTTTTAGCTTTGAGTTAACAACATTTCCTTTAAAGAATTGTTTTATGACGTAGCATTATTATATGAATTAGTTACGGAGCCACAACCTACGCTGTTAAGAAACGTCGCAAAACTACTAAACTGTACTGGTAATTATACAACAGCGACTCGTTGGGCAAGAAGCAGCGGCATACTTCAGGATGCGTTAGATACTTTCCAGAAGAATGGACTCTCATTTCTCGATACGCTCAATCAGCTCGTGAAGCAGAAAATGAAGGTAATACGAAAAACTGAAACCTACATAAGTTTTGTAACTGTTTGCAGTTGTAGTAGTAAATACTACTACAACCGCATTAATTGTTGTTTAATACTTTTTAAGTTTTATTCCAGGCAATGATTTTGTTTAGTGCTGCGTAATAGCATCAAAGTACTGTAGAAGTGGGACCGCTATGCATTATCAGTTGTCCAATTCACTGTAGCTCAACTAGTGACAATCATGTCTTATACCCTATTGATTCAGATCTTAAACTACGGCATTAAATTTTGCAGGAACTGTCGGCGAAGGAGTCTGTAAAAAGCAGCATTATTCAAAACGACAAAGAGGCGACACAGGAGGACGACCTGATCTCTCTGAATGTCTTCAAGGAGTTTATGAAAGAGAAGATAAAGGTATTTTGAGAATTTCTGTTCTGCATCATTTACTGCAATAATTATTATTTGTTGCGCTTTGTATTGTGTTTCAAACAATTATTTTAGCTGGTCTCTCGTAAAAGCTATAATCGTTCTTTGGAAAAGGAATGAATCTGCTCTAGACAAGTTTCGGTATAACTCTGGAAATTTGACAGGCCATCTTTGAAAAATTCGTCTCTGACCAGTGGATCGTGATTACGAAACAAACCTTTTATTATTCTTCTCATGTCTGCATCATTTATCAACTACTTCCACATCATGCCAAGCAAGCCACTTAATGGTGAGCGGCGCCTACGACTGACTGATCCTCCGTCGTTCCTGCTGCACTCGCGGAAGGCTCGTGGAAAGAATGACTGTCGCTAAGCCTCTATATTATCTGTAATTTCTCGAATATTCATCTATTGGTCGCTTAGTGAGATGTATGTAGGTGTAATTAATATGTAGTTTTACACTTCCTGCAAAGTAATCTCTCGAAATTTCAATAGGAAACCTCTGTGTGATGTACAACTCCTCTCCTGTAGCGCCTGTCACGGGTGTTTGCTTATCTTCTCAGCAACTCTCACGCACCGACTAGACGAGCCTGTCACGGTATGCGCCGCTCTCCTTTGAATCCTCTCAGTCGTACCTGCGTCTCGTTATAGGATAATAACGTAATTGTAACTTATGTGGTTTGTTACCGTGATCACACTCGTTTCTTTGAAAATACCTACACAACAGTGATGAAGGCTGTAATGTTCAAAGCAAAAATGTACCACACAACACAGAGTAATGCAAGAAATCCAATATGTAGCAATGACCTTTTTCTATGTAGAGCACACTGAGATCTTTTTTCTGTTGGTGTCCACAGGATCTTGTGAAAATGAGAGATGTTGGTCCCGATGAGTATTTATACCTCAGGAATACCATCATTCCAGCGATGTGAGAAGCTGTGCTGGCAGTCCGTCGAACAATGAAGGCCTATGATCGTGAAGTCGCTGCGAGATGCATGTGTGAGAGCATTGAAGAGACTATTAAGTGGGTCAAGGAAACTCGTGACTTAATGGTTCAGCACTTGATCTGTAACTTAGTGCTGTTGTGGCTGTTGTGGACCGTGGCACATCATTTCATATTGGTGATGTGGGTGCATCGATGGTTCTTAAACGAGTGAGAACGAATACCACTCACTACAAAAATTGTTACTTCAGTTTCTTTATGTTCGTTCCAGTTTAATGTTCAGTTGTGTTCCAGTTTATGTTATGTTTCTGTGTTCACGTTGATTGTTTGTTCAAATTTTGTTTTTTCGTTTTGTTTTTGATGTTCATTAATATTGATAATTTATCATCTTAACGGTCTCTGGATGCATCATTCATAATTTTGAACACTATTTTTATATGTAACATCCATAACCAGAAATATAGACTGAATCAGTATTCCAACAATAAAAAGTCAGACGTTTTTCAGAGATAACTCCTGATTATGTTTGTGTAATGGACCCACGATCTCCTGTGGCTCGTTACAGAATAGTGATGTAATTATGTTTTATACGGTTTTTAATCACGATCAGCCCTGTTTTTGAGAAAATACCTTCAGCGCAGTAAAGAAGCCTATTATGCGCAATAACAAAAATTTACACCACACTACGCACAACACAAAGTAATGTAACAACCCTGAGACAAAACACTACTATTCTGGGGTTATCGTCACTGCGGGAACAGCTGTGCATAGTGCAGTTACACTGTCTCTCCTCTCCTTTTATGAATCCGTAGACGAGGTGCACATACGCGAACTGTTCATTACCGTAATGCCAGCCGGTGCGGCCGAGCGGTTCTAGGTGCCGCCGTCTGGAACCGCGCGACCGCAACGCTCGCAGGTTCGAATCCTGCCTCGGCCATGGATGTGTGTGATGTCCTTAGGTTAGTTAGGTTTAAGTAGTTCTAAGTTTTAGGGGACTGATGACCTTAGAAGTTAAGTTCCATAGTGCTCAGATCCACTTTTCAGTACCGGTAACCTGTCAATATACATCGGTGAATCACTCTTAACTTATAAATAACAGTGTCGGAAAAACAAATCAAAGACTGAACCGAGCTATACTGAACACAAGTTGAAGCGGAAGAGTTAAACGGGTACTACTGCCATCGACGGGGGGCACCATGAGCGAATGGAAACAGGACACACAGCCCACCCCGTCAAAATTTGCACTGTTGAGCAAAGTTTTCAGTAAAACACAGATGCAAAGCCAACTGGATGAAAAAAACAAAAAAGAATGCAATAACTCTGTTACTAGTGGCCGGTTTCGTTGTGAGTCTTATACCAAAATATTCGGAAGGTATCGCTGAACAACTGAAAGTGTGTGGCCTTGGAATTCTGGTTCACCCTGTATGTTGGTTGTTCGTTCACAAGTTTAATACCCTTTAATATTTGCTTGTAAGTTATAGATTGCAGCAATCAGTCGTCTTATTTTGCATTTTATTGTGCAGATCTAGATTTCGGATAGAAGCTAGCCTTTCTCAATGAACTATTATTTTCGCTCAATGTAGGTAAGTCCCTGTGGATCGGGCTTCACCCACAGTTTCTTTAATATTTTCGCATCTACGTTATCAAGTTAATGTTGTGTTACGTTTTCGTTAATTTTTACAAATGACAAATCCTTCAACTTGGAACTCTGAACGCTTTGCGACCGACAAAACTCCATTAAATGTTCAATGTCTCCTGTTTACTACATAAAAATAGCAACATCTTGGAAGGCATGAAACTGACTTGCAGACTTTTTAGCAACAGTATCCGATTGTCAAATCAGGAACTTTAACACGTTTTCAATCAGAAATTTCTTTCTGATAAAAAATTCCATCTGGAAAATACTCGTAGTTTCTGACAATTGTCATTCGTTCCGGTTATTCTTTATTCCTCTTTCGTCAGACTACCCACCCTAAAGCGACGTTCATATTCGGTGCCCATCAGTAAATACAAACATTCGTAGGTCATATGGAGATGGCCTATGCTACCATCAAATCAATAACATAAAGTTAAGCAAGTCATGCGTATTAACATTGCACATACTACGAAAAAGAATATCGCAACACCAATAAAAAGATGTGCGACATAAATGAAAGTTGGCAGGCGTATTTCTACATCTAAAAGATGATGTCTATTCAAATTTCACGCCAGTCGCATTAGAGTGGACATTGCAGCGCCACTATGAGGATGTAAATCATAACTGCCGCAAATACATGCTGCAACGATCGGCAGCGTTAGTCACCTCTGTGATGGACATGACAGGTGGAAGTAAGTAAAAAATGCCTTTAAGGTGACTGAGACGCCATTATCAACATTTTACTTAGTTTGAACGAGGCCTGCGATTTGCAGAAAGACTTGGCAGGAATATAGCCACCGTACTTCATTGCTGACAGTGGTGGTCATGTGAATGTACCGTTACAAGAAGACTGGGCCCAGAATTGAGAGTGAAAACGGCCGTGTGGCTATTGAACCTTGGCGCCATTAAGTTAGCGGACTGTTCTGTGTGGCGCCACTAGCTCAACGGTAGTATCGACTATCCCTCTTGGGGCCCGGTTGCCAATATCTATGACGAAGAGTTGGCACCTGTGGGTTGTATCCTTAGAAGCTCTTTGCTTGCCGATATATGTACGGGTCCGCTGGCCCGACAGTAGAGGCACCAAGTTTGGGGATTGGCGGTAGCGTGGCGACAACAGGCGGTCACGAGGTCCGAGCGGCCGAAGCCACGAGCTACGCAAGGAGTGGCCTGCGCAGAGGAAGGATACCGGAGGACATCACCGGGGAAGCGTCGACTACAAGCAGCAGGACGACTGCCCGTCGTTTGTTTGGCAACATTTGTGTCGGACGACCGCTCGTGGCCTGGCTACCCCCTTCTACCTGGCTGCCACCGGCAGCACTCAGTAAACGCCGCGACGCACTGTGGATCCACGGAGCTGCTTGCTGATAAAGGGGAGTAACATTCTGTAATCGTCGTGGTGATTGGTGTCATCGTCCACCCGAGCTCCAAATTATTTTCTGGTTTGTACCCGCACCCCAGAGATTTACTCGGTCGGTTTTTGGTCGTAAATATGGACCGTAGTATTGTACTACATACTAGTTGTCGTTTGAAAAGTTGTTCTGATATTATATTGCCATTCCTGTCTAGTTCATACCCAATCATTAATGTTTTAATGAATCAGCTGCTCGTCAGAAACGCAGTCGGGACAGGCACAGTTTACCGTTAAACAAATATTGGTCTTGTGCTCAGTTTTAGATGTTAAGCGTTTCAGTTCCTTGGTTGTAATTGTATTTGAGATAATCTGAACTACCTTTTGTACTAAGCTGTGCATTCATGTCTTTGAAAGACCGGGCCATTATTGGTGTATTTTTAACAGGATCTTGTGGTTCCGCCGAGTGCGTCCTCTTGGAACAAATTCTCATACGTAATGTTTTAACACGTTCCTAAAGAGCTGCCTTCATAACTGAGAAGCAATTTAACTTTTGACATATTAACAGCCGACTATCACCAGGGCTTTAGTCAGGATAAAATTGTCAAAAGGGCTGGGTTGGGATCCAGTCGCACCTCGTTGCTGATTGAAATGAATAGGTTGCTCGCTTTGAGGCAAGCCTTATGATTGTCATAATTGTTTCCTAATTTGATAAAACCTTTAAGCACAGGTGCGCATCTTAACCCAGCTTTTCGACTTACTGTTTCCAAATAAAAAATGTTAAGTGATTTATTTCAGTAATTGAAACACTCCTGTCATCGAGATTACTTCTATGTTTTCATGTGTTGCAGAAGGGCATGTAATAAGCATTTAATAAGAGAAACTGTGTCCAGTGCGGTAGTAAGCAACGCTGTTTCACCCGATAACGGGCGGACGGCAGTTCCCGGCCCTTGTAATTATTGTCTTAATGTTCTTGTTTTGATTTCTCTTGTAAAAGCTTATTCATTTCACAAATTTGTTAATTTGTAAAGGAAACAAATTTATGATAATATATTGTTGAATAAACAGGTTGTGTGAAAAGAAAGTTACATTGGTGGGACCTCCCTTCTACGTTTTCCTTAATACGAGTAAACACCACGTCTCAGCTATGGTGCATCTGCAGCAGCAATTCGAGCAGCAGTTGGCATCACAGTGACACCACTTACTGTTACAAATTGGCTACTTAAAGTGCAGTATCGAGCCAGACGTCATGAGAGAGCTCGTTGTAGGGCAGGATCTAGGTCTGTTGGTTTTCTGATGAGAGCTGGTTCTGCCTCGGTGCCAGTAATGGACGAGTGTTTGTTTGAAGGAGTCGAGTTGAGGGGCCACAATCAAACTGTCTGTGTGCTAGATTCACTGGACGAACTACATGAGCTATTGTCATGGTTGCGATGTCGTCTGACAACAGAAGCACTGTCGTGGTTATATGCTCCTCAGAGTGTTGACATGTTGCCTTGGCCTATCCAATCATCAAATCACCAGATCAGCACGTATGCGATATCATTGGACAACAACTCCAGTGTCATCCTCAACCAGCATTTACGCCCCTGGATTTACGAAGACACTGCAACAGTTATCGAACTACATCCCACAAACTGACGTTCGGCAACGTTAGATCACAATGTTTGCACGTTTGCATGCTTAAGTTCCATATTCTTTTGGTCACAACGGCTGCTAATGTAGTGTGTTTTGCCACTTTTGTTGTCTACTTGTGTTTAAATCTATAATTACCAGAAAAATCAACCCAAATTTTGAAAGTAATATTAATTTGCTTGATGCTAATAATTGTAATTAAGGAAAACGTAATTAGTGATCTGAGGGAAACTGAAGTACTTCACGAAATGTAGCTGCTAGCTTTCTAAGTGAAATGTCGAAGAGTTTATCTTTCCAAGGCATAGCTACATTTCGCCTAGAAAGTCACATTGGTGAGATGGTTAGATGCGAAAAACTGTTTATTTCGAATCAAATACTAAATTTAGGATATGTTGAGAACAGCAAACTTTATAGGTTGGTTGGTTTGTGGGGGTTAAAGGGACCAGAATGCGACGGTCATCGGTCCCTTTCACCAAAAAACAAAAATCACCCACAGAGAATAAAAAACGAACAACAGAAAAGACGGAAGACTACACAGGACAAGAGAGACTCAGACAGAGATCAGACTAAACAAATTAAAATCACACAGAGTGTGACGGTGGTTGGCCGACCAAACTTTATAATGAAGGATATATAGTTTCAAGTATTAGCTCTCTTTCAGGAAGAAAGTAACACTGGTGTAATATTCAGTTCTCAAAATGGTTTCGTTTGAATGACGTATTACACACAGGTCATTCTGTAAACAGGAGAAGTTAGGAAAGCAAATGTGATGTCCGAAAAGTCATACTTTCTGAACATAACTTGAAAATAAAATAATTTTCCTAAGAAAAATTGATCAATTATCTTATGAAACTGTTTGTCTAAAGCTGAGAATTAAAATAGATTAGAGAGATACTTGACGCACCTTTGAATGATGTTCGAAATAATTTACAGTAAACCATGTCTGTATAAAATATTTCCTTAATCTACCTTCTGTCTTACTTAAGACGTATTACTTAACGAAACATTTGACAGATCGCTAATTCCAGATTTTCTTTACAAATATGATATATGCATTAGTTGGAATTCACTCTTCATATGTTCACCTTGCGGTGAGTAAATGGTTCAACGATTTTCCTATTCTACGTTTTTCTTAGTATTTGTCCTAGAATTCGCCCAGGTATCACAGGAAAACATCCCAAAGACGAGCAGCATCAACTGTAGGATTCTACTGGATGTTGAGCCCAGTTCATCGCCTACGGGAAACGTCGTCAGTTTACGCTCTAAGACTCATTCAGTCGAAAGAGCGCTAAGATGAAGTATAACGATCCATGTTGAGAATCTCTTAAAACAAATGGATTCGCTCTACGCCTTGTAAGTACAGTGGTACAGTGGTAAGGACAAAGGGAGATGCAAGTTGCCATACCGAAGTGTTGCTACAGTACCAGAACTACCGAGAAACAGTACGAACATACCATTTGTGTGGAACAAGAGGCATTCCGAAATTGTCAACGATCAGGCTGTTGATCAGAACGAAATTTTCACTCTGCAGCGGGGTGTGTACCGGTACAAACTTCCTGGTCGATTTAAGCTGTGTGCCACACCGAAACTTGAAAACAGGACCTTTGCCGTTCGCGGAAATGTGCTCTACCGATTCAGCTATCCAAACACGACTCACCACCCGCCTCAACGCACACTCCGCTTCGGACTGAACATTTCATTGTGGAAACATCCCCAGGCTGTGGCTAAGTCACGTCCCAGCAGCATCCTTTCGTCCAGGAGTCTTGCCGGTTTCGCAGGAGAGCTTCTGTGAAGTTTGAAGGTAGGAGAAAGGGCACTGGCTGAAAGAAAAGTGTGAGGACAATACATGAGACGTGCTGTGGTGCTCAGTAAGCAGAGCACTTGGTCACGAAAGGCAAAAGTCCCGAGTTTCAGTCTCGGAAGGCACACAGTTTTAATCTGCCAGGTAGTTTCAGAAAGTGGACCAGCTGACAGAAATAGTAGCAAAGAATATTTAAGACAAACTGGTTCCAGCTGGATTTATAATTTTTGTAGTCGAAGGCCTGGCTAGAAGCGAATGAGACATGGAGTGGAAGCCCCAAGATCTTTACAAGGGCACCTAGGACAAGCAAATTCGCCTACAAATACTGAAGGTACGACACGCTGAATATTAGAATGTGAAACATAACTGCACTGCCAATGCGAGGAAGAGGCAGTTCATAGTGGGTCGGGCCATACTGACAACACCCCACAGAATTGTCTTATCATCACCACACACCATCTTTTGTGAGATCCAGCACATCAACAACATACGCCGTCCTTCTAAACTGTTTCATGACTGATATCATTCCTGCTGGATAAGCGACATCAGTGCAGTAACAATGGTGGTTGCTTGAACTAATAACGGTAAACAACGGAAGTGTATTCATACAATCAGTTGTGAGTAGCTACTGTTAAGTAGTTGATGTGCAGCCGTAGTGTGTCAATGATGTTATATCACAAGTCGCAACGGAGCAACAGAAGTGGTAGGTAGGAGGGGGTTGGGGGGCTGTTGGGATTGGTGAAGGTAGATGGAATTAATTTGGAACCAATGATCCTTTTAAAACCTTTAGAGCGGGACAGGTTGGATATAGTGGTCCATGAGTGGAAAGGAACATCATTTAAGGAAAATAAATTGGAACTTAGAGCGTTCAAGAGGATTAATTTTATCGTGATTCCAAATCATGACATGTTTACACAAGTAAAAAAGAATAGTTAACAGTACTGATTGGCGGCATTAAGCCAATTAGAAGGTTCTTAACAAAACGAACAAGATTTCTTTAACTACTTAGAGGCACTACCCCAACTTTTTTTTTTTTTAAAAAAAAAAGAGAAAAGTAAAGAAAACAAGTTAATAATGTAAGAGGTCCGTGATTAAGGAATTTGTTGCTAGCGCACTCGAACGGATGTAATTTCGATGGATTGCTCACGCGCTTTCTGCGATATGTAAGCTATAAGAGAATCTTAGCCAGAGAGCAGTGTTGTCAGCAGTAGGAACTGTGTGGCAGTAGGAGTAAGTAGTAGCTAGCAGTCGTGTGTATGGAGTTGGCTGGGCCGGCCGTCGGGAGCGATGGCGGAGCCTGAGCGATATAACATAAGGTAAAAGCAGCCACGGGCATATGTAGTATCGTTATATCAAGTCCCATGTAAATGTTTAAAAAAAACCTCTTAATAATAATCTTTTTTATAAAAATTAACTTTTGACAATCATTCATCTCAATTTAAAGAATTTACTAATTTCTCCAATCCATGGTCATCCCGATTATTGTAAAGAAAAATCAGTTGTTTCCATTTATACATGAGAAATCTATCGGCCAGAATTGCACCGGGCTGTGCCAGAAAATTTTATTATAAGAGCAGATATATATGCGTTATCCGGCGACTTCATTGAGGTAAGATTTTTCAATTTACTTAGAATGATCTTTCAGGGTCATGGACCTCTTACAATAACAACGTAGAATAACATCTTGAACTAAAGCCAATGGGTTACAGCTTCAGATTTGCGGAGTGGCCAACCGATGTAATATATTCAACCAAAGACAAAACCAACAGCCATTAATGCACGCGATTAGATAAATATGTATGCACTACAATGGTTGCACAAAGCCAAACAGTAGTCCCTTTAAAATTTATTATTCAAACGAGTAAAATCTGTGCACTACAAAACATGGGATTAGCCACTTCAGCAAACCATGGGAAGTTTAAAGAAAATTTCCTTCAAACAAATAAAATTTTTACACCGTATTTACATGAAAACGGAGAGTAGTTTTTGGGAATTAACGATCTAAAATTTAAATCTCAACTGTAGCAGGTTTTCCAAAACCACCAGGGAGATGACCCATTTAAAATGACAAAACAGATGACCAGTACTGAACCAAGACCAAATACAAAACACATTTTTAGACACGACTGTAAATAACTTAAACTTCGGACACTCCTTGATATTTCCCCCAAAAGTAGATTAAATCTATGACACAATGGTGTTATTTAGACTCCGGCACCAGCCAGTTTGTACCATAGGATAATAGGCCTATCTTTCTTAAGTACTAGTACGTAAGCAACAAGGCAAAACCTAATTTCACTCTGATGTCAACAACCACATTGTGCAACACGACAAATGTCAGTTCCCTTAAAATTTAAGAATTAAAATAAAGCTTTGTTTTTTTTTCGTTAAAGTGAGTGATCCTTCAGTTAGAGCAAAGCAACACATTTAAGCAATACGACAAACGTTGGTTCTTTTTAAAACTTTACCACTTAACTTTGAGCTTTACGTATTTGTCATCCAAGAGAATAACCTACAACTTTTCTCTTGAAAATGATGAAACAAGAGTACGTGATCAGTTACACTATCTTGTGCCGACAGCCACCTTTTCAGCACTTCGGAAACAAAATTATATATTCCCATTCCGTTGCAGGTGGTTTACCAGGGCGTTTTGCTGTCAGCATAGAAACCGGCTGATAACTTTAAGCAAGCATCACACTCAGAAAGTTTTGTTGCTTGCATATAAACCTTCCTGCTTCTACAACAGATAACTGAATGAAACGTTAACCCACAGAGCGCGGAAGACAGGACCCCCCACACTTCTCAAAGCACGAGCAAACAAAATTTTCAGCGTGTTGTTAACGTGGTGGATAGAAGTAAAACACAACAACTGGAACACTCGCGGTGCACTTCCAGTTTTTTTTCCGTTGTTGATCGTTATTTTGTCGTTGCGGACGTCACTTGACATCCGTTCAAATTCGTTGTTGGTCCTTTCACTCAGTTTTTTATTACAGAGCCAACACGCTCTCTGACCGAACGCGCTGAGCTACCATGCCGGCTAGTCGAACACGGGCGCCTCATTGGTCCGCCCCCTCCGCTCCCCGGTACATCAAAACAGCTGCTGAATACCGACTGTCGAGGCGCGGCCTCGTGCTATGCACGCGAGGCCGTCAAACCTCTTTACGGTCCACAGGGGACGGGCAGAGGGCTCTTTCAATGCTCGGACAAGTATGACCTCTCACTTTTGCCACATAGATAGAACTACACGGCCGACTAACGAGTCCAGTCGATACTCACGTAACAAGAAGAGTGTGTGGAACGTTTTGCCCCACACACATTAACTGCAGCACAGAAAACAAAGAAGCGTGGACATCTGTGCAGCTTGACTGAGATGCAACACACGTACAATTCTTAACTGAAAAATATCATGATGTATGTGAAGACTTACCGCTACCAACCAACTACCAAAACAACAAAGAGCAGATATTCAGTTGAAGGTCAATTCTTTGAGGACATTATCGACAATGTAGCCAACCTGCCGCTAGAGTTGAACAACATCCCAAGGAGGGACATTTAAGAGAGTCCCAAATGCTAGTACGAACGTTTGGTGCGTTTATTCAATTGCCAGAACACTATGGAGAACTGATGAAGCATTAAAAGCAGTATCTTAACTTCTCTGCTATTCTTATTAATCCATTCTCGGAGATTCTGAACAGGATTTTGGCAGCGCTAGACAGAGAAAGCACCAGTCTTACTAATTACAGAGCTAATTAAAGTGAAGCAACGTGTTGTTTGCACTGCGTAGGTACTCTAGGCAGGAGTGAACATAAATGTTTACAAACTGCTCGAGAAATTCTTGTTTAATGTGTGTGAAATCTTATGGGACTTAACTACTAAGGTCATCAGTCCCTAAGCTTACACACCATTTAACCTAAATTATCCTAAGGACAAACACACACACCCATGCCCGAGGGAGGACTTGATCCTCCGCCGGGACGAGCTGCACAGTCCATGACTGCAGCGCCTGAGACCGCTCGGCTAATCCCGCGCGAAATTCTTGTTTATATTTGGAAATAACCAATTAATTAGAGCATGCGTGTGTGCGTGCGTGCGTGTGTGCGTGCATGTGTGTGTGCGTGCGTGTGTGTGTGTGTGTGTGTGTGTGTGTGTGTGTGTGTGTGTGTGAGTGAGTGTGTGTGAGTATACACGTGTGTGGGAATTCATTTTGCTTCTTTAGAAACCAGTGTGTTAACCTATGGTGCAGGGACTTTTTTGATTCAATTTCTCACTCTCTTCTTTGACCCACTCTCATTTTGCTATCGTTAACGTTAATGAAATTCTTGTTTTAAATTACTTAGTAATGTGTTTATATGAAGCTCGCTTTTTTAAATTACTTAGCAATGTGTTATATGAAGCTCCTGTATGTTTGATACTAAAATGTAGACTTTCACGGCCGGAAATATCATGTCCATTATAATTATCCGGGCTGTTATGCCGTGGTCGGTTGATGAATTCTGTGTCGATTCCCAACGTTTCGTCTTCGACTGCGGGAGACATCTTCAAGGGGGTCCGTAGCTCAGTGGAAGGTCTATAAAGGCACATTTGCATGCCGTGCGTGAGTTTCCTCGGAAACGCGAAATCTTAATTAAATAATTAATCTGTGAGAAATAAATAAAGCCTATGGCACAGAACTGCAGCGCTGTGTCGCTGATAAAACAAAAACACAATTACGATACTCTTATGTTTGATTAAGGAGAGAGAGGTCTTGGATAAGTGGTGCGGGAAGCACGTATATTTTATTGACTGGCACACCGCCATATTTAATGTTATACAAGATCACTGCGAGTTGCAGTCTTACTAGGCACTCGAATCTGTAAAGAATTTATATTTATGAAAGTAAGTAGAATTATTTAACTGTAGGCTTATTCGTTGAATATATCTGATTTAACTAACTGTGTAAACTTTTTATGTTAGTAGACAGTCACCTCTGTACGACGTATTGACATGGCTGGCAAATTATTCTAATATTGAGATTTAGATTTGAGTCCGCACCTACCGCAGCAGTCTTTGGAAACGATTTAAATACGAAGTCCGATTATTTGAGTCTTATTTCACGGTCAACTACGAATAACATTACATTTACGAAAAAGCCATTGTCAAGCGTCTGATACCGAATAATTAAACGTCACGCAAATATTAATTACAACCAATCACTATCATACAATAATACATAATTAATATTTTATTTTATTTTATTTTATTTATTTTATATTGGCGACTGCGTGTCGGACTTGTTATTTTGTCATTTGTTACACTGTTCTCTTTGTTTCATGTGAAAAATCAACTTTCTGGACCTGGACGTGAATGTATGAGAAATAACAAAGATCTGAAGATATTTTCCAATTCTCAAATTTTGCGGGAAGACGCAATGAAGCTTCCAGCAAAATAAGGTAAGACGCAGCATCTTTGCATTGGCAGGCTTGACCAGACGCATAATTCAGTGTATTAGCTCTTCAGTAGATTCTGTAGTATTTCTTTCGCGCGTAGCAGTTTTCAGTGATAAATTTCATTCTCGGTATTTTTCTTAAACAATAACTTCTGCAACAATACCAATACACGAGTGTACAATATGGCCGACTTCTGTACGATACGTTGTAACATGGACAGCAGCCATTAACAATAATCCCATATTCAGTTTACATTTTTAAATTAACAAACAGCCATTGTGCTACGAACGATTCATGCTCAACTGCATTTTATTTTAAAACCAGTGTCAAACATTAATTTCTTGAAATATATATCACGTGTGGCATGGTCATAACTAGAAAACAATACGCAAAGATGGAACAGCAAAGACATACTATTCAGACGCAATCCGACTCGGACGAGAACAAGTGTTAGAAAATGACTTTACGACAGCAACCGGTAGTGACGATTCATCAAATATTGACGCAAGTGTTAACGGAAGTTTTGACAATAGGCCGTCCACCACAAAAATTTCAAAGTCTCAGTCAGAGCCCATGTTAATACATGACGTCACGTCTAATGACGCGGCGGGGGCAGAGACCTTGCAAACAGTAAACATTGCCAACATGTTACAAATGCTAATGAAACAGAACGCGGAAAACATGGCAACCTTAAAGACACAAAATGACGAAATTAAATCTGACCGCATAGCAATCAAGGCATGTAATGACACTTTGTGTAAACGTGTGGAACTTATAGACGCCACACTGACCAAACAGATGACTGAACTCAGTACGAAATTTTCCAAGCTTAATACGAGACAAGAAAAGACTACAAATGACGTAGCACTTTTACAGACACAATTAAAAAACCTTAATGTCACGTGTGAAGCTCTTACTGAACAAATTCAAACATATCCTTCAGTACACGACAACCTTGAAAAACGAATTACTGACGTGCAGAATAAATTTGACAATGTTGAACAACACCTGACTGACATCTTATAATCTGATGCCACAGCTCATTTTCAAAATATTAATAAAGAATTTCATGATTGGGTAGAGAACAAAGACAAACATTTTGATAGATGCATACGTGAAAATTTACCAACAATTGTGCACGACTCCGTAGCGGAATACATCACTAATAACAAACAGCTGATTAGTGACGCAGTACAATCCGTCACTGCACCCATGAGACAATTCACCGACCAACCACAGTCTGAATGTAACGAAAATATCAGTCAAAATGTACAGTTCAGAAACCAATATACATACGAGTGTGACGCACACATACCGCACACAACATACACACAAGAACAAAACACACCACGACAACAACATATACCACAACGTGCAAACACAAACACAAGCTATTATCATGGTAAACCACAGCAACATTATCGTAATTACTCGCCAGCTGAGCATTGCAGTAATTACAGTGGAACAAATCCATATCATAGCAAAGGAAGAAGAAAGCTTAATAAAACACAGGCAATTTCAGGCTTTTATCCCAGAGAAACGAACCATTCATCCGGTGATTTTTCTTAAATCTTTTAGTAACGCATTACCACGCACTTGGAGTGACCGGAAAAAGATTTCATATATTGTCGGTTACATCCAAGGCGATGCAGCTGTCTGGGCATACAGTCAAGCTGACGTATGTACCACGTACAGTGAGTTTGAGCGTGCTTTTCTGAACAAATTCTGGTCGCAATCCGTCCAGGAGCGACTCAGAAGACAAATTTTAGAACCTGAAACTTTTAACAGTAAAAATGGTAACTTACGCAGATATTTTGAAAAATACTTGAACATGGGACATTTTTTAGACGAACCAGTCGCAACGCGTGATATACTCCGTGCGTTGAAGGCCAAATTGCCTTTCAACATTAAAGAAAAACTCTTACATATTCCGGATGACGATCCAGATTATTTTTTAACAGCTTTAGATTCGGTTGACATGTTACTAGAAGATCAGCGCTTCGCGCGGCAAAACAGCAGCCACAATGTTTATACTAGTGGTATGCAAAACATGCAGGCTTGCCAACTCAATTCTGGCGCGCCCACAGTTGGATACGCGGTACAACAAAAACAGCAAACTCACATGCCGTCTCAGTACGGAAATCAAAATCAACACGCGTATTCCAATGCAAACAATAGTTACAACAGTAATAACATTTCATGCGGCAATCCATACAAAAGGCACCGCGGTAATAACTACAACGGTAACAACGGATACAAAGGTAACAACAAAAACACAAACAGAAATAGAAATAATAATAACTACGAGCCAAGACAGCATCAAGGCTGGACTCGTAGCGATCAATACTTTCATTCAAACACTGCTTTACCACAGCAGCCACCAGGACAAAATTGGAGCATACCTTACGACCGACAGGTAAGTTATAATGCGCAACAGCAACAACAACCGCAAAAGTTTGGAGATCACAATAGGCAATATCCGAATGTGAATATAATAGAAATGACACCTGATGCACAACCTCAATCTGTGTCAGTACCTAGTACAAATGCTAATCCAACAAACTAGAAACAGTCACTTCTATGCCCCGGGTCGTGGCTGAAGAATTCTTGGGGGGCGACTTCAATGTTAATCAGTTATTTGACACCACAATTGGACAACAAAATATTGATGTGCCTAATAATTCTAAACAAACGCTACCTGTTTTATTTATAAGATACAACCACAATGACAATATATCAGATGAACTTTTGCAAGACAGTACACAATGTCGTTCAAACACAAATGAAATTGTTTTAGCATCTACTACTGGTGTAGTAGGTGGGATTCCAACTACTATTATCTTAGATACAGGTGCAGCTGTGAGCGTTTTGTCTTTTAATTTCTATAAAAAGATGTGTGAATTGGAGCCTGTGCCTGAGTTTCCTGCCCAAAACTGTAAAATAACTACTGCACTAGGTAATAAGTCATGTAGGGTTACGAAGCAAGTTTTTGTAAACGTTAAAATAGGTAATGGAACCGTACAATGGCCATTCCTGGTTGTACAAAACCTTGTGACAAAATGCATATTAGGAATAGATATTATGAGCGAGAAGGACTGCATTATAGACTTCTCCAAAGGTAAATGTATTTTAAATGGTAAAGGCAGTGTAATTATTATTGATTTGGACAGGAGAACTCTAAAGCATGCCAAACACTGTACAGGGTACAAGGTTCAGTTAGTACTTGACAAAGACATTCAAGACATGCAAACACACTCATCTGACACAGAGCTAATGGACTTGAAAACATTGCTTGATCATAAGATAAGTGAAGCTACAGCTCTCAGTGTACATGAACGTATAAAACTACAGGAAGTGTTATCCAAATATTTACAAGTTTTTACCAAACGATTAGGTGTTATCAACACGTATGTGTACAAGATTGAAGTTAAGCCTCACAAGATCTTCTACCATAAGACATATAACGTACCGTTATCTCAACGACCTGCTGTGTGGCAAGAATTAAAACAAATGTTAGACTGGAAGGTCATTGAACCATCCACCTCACCTTATTGTAGTCCTCTACTTGTTGTCAAAAAATCAAATGGAAGCATTAGGTTAGTGTTAGACGCACGAGCTATTAATGAAATAATTTTACCGGTTCACACAAAACCTGAAAATTTAGAAGAGCAATTACAGAAATTTCTAGATGCAAAATATTTTTCCACAATAGATCTCGCTAATTCGTTTTGGCAGGTGGGTATCACTCCTGATTCTCGTAAATATACTGCATTTATGTTCGGGGGGCGAACCTATCAGTTTTGTGTTCTACCCTTCGGACTGAATGTCAGCTCTGGGGTATTCATTACAGCCCTGGATACCGTGCTTGGCGACGATTTAGTTGAGACAGTCACACACTATGTAGATGATATACTGATAGCTACACAATCTTGGAATGAACACGTTGACACTCTTCAAAGAATTTAAAAAAAATTTGCACAAGCTGGAGTCACAGCCAACCTAAGAAAATCAAAATTTGGTTGCAGTGAGATAAAGTATTTAGGACATATCATTAATTCACAGGGCATACGTCCGGATCCCAGTAAATTAGATGCTATCAGAAACTTTCCTAGCCCTCGAACTAAAAAGCAGTTAAAATCATTCCTTGGGCTATGTTCATTTTTCAGACGTTTTTTGCCACAACCACTTTTGAACAGTAAACATCTGCTAAATCTACTCAGAAAGAATCAAGTTTGAATCTGGTCGGAACAGTGCCAGAATGACTTTAATACAATTAAACATGCTTTAGTGAATGCTAACATTTTGAGCCATCCAGATTTCAATTTAGATTTTTGTATGACTTGTGACGCTTCACGTACTGGCTTGGGCTGTTGCTTATTTCAAGTTGTAAAGAATAAAGAGGAGGAACAGATAAGAATTATTGGGTTTGCGAGTCGCACTCTAACAGAATGTGAGCGTACATACTCCACTACTGAGTTAGAAACACTTTCCATAGTATGGGCATTCAAGAAATTCAATTATTATTTATTTGGAAAACATACGGTAATTTACACCGATCACCAGGCCCTGACATTTTTGTTAACTTGTAAACTTGTACATCCTAGACTATCACGATGGGCAGTTACACTTCAGAACTACTCTTTTGAAATTAAGTACATAAGAGGTAAGGACAACACCATTGCAGACACTTTGTCTAGACTTCCACAAGGTATGAATGATACCAACAGTGACTTAGAAAATATAAATGACTACAGGATTCTCTTAATGCAAGACAAGCAGTATCACCAATATTATATTGATATGTGCAGAAACATGGCTGAATTACAAAAATCTGATCCTCACTGGTATAAGATAATAACATTACTGGTAGAGAAACACAACCATCCTTTGACTAAGTATTACAAGTTACACAATGATGTGTTATTTTACCGCCGACATCCAAATGCTACTAACTGGTGCGTATGCATTCCCAAAGAGTCTGAACGTAATCTAATTTGGCACACACACTTAGTTTGGGGTCATTATGGGACGAAAAAGTGTTTGGCAAAGCTCAGCACATACTGCTATTTTAGCAATATGAGAAGAAAAATTTACAGGGAACTAAAAACATGTGTCATATGTCAAAAATCAAAACCTCAGAATTTATCCACAAAAACAGATTTACATTCTATTTTACCTAGTAAACCCCTGGAAATTCTGTGTACTGACATCAGTGGACCGCATCCAGCAAGCTCTGGAGGCGTCAAATATATCTTAGCTTTTTACGATATATTTTCTAAACATGTAAAACTTTATGCTTTAAAATCCGCCACTGCAAATGCTATAATACGAAGATTCTCAAGTGATTACCTGACGCACGTGGGAAAATCTAAAGCAATTCTGTCAGATAATGCAGCATACTACTCTGGGTACAAATGGAGAAATTTCTTGAAGGACAATAACATTAAAAGTATATTTATTTGAAAGTTTAGTCCACAATGTAACGCGACTGAGAGACTTTTCCGAGAATTAAATCGATTCATGAGGACCTATATTTCATCAAAACATACTAATTGGGTGTCCTACCTAAGTCTTTTCGAAGACGTACACAATAACTTAAATATTTACAATACAAATTACACACCTAACGAGATCATGTTCAGTTGCAAACAGAACGATCAATGGATAGAACCATTACCTAAGTTGTCAGACAAGGAAATCACACCTGAACAGAAAATAAAAGAAGTATTGACTACACTGACACATCACGCACAGATACGAAACAAACATCACACAAACATAATAAAAAGAAAACAAAAATTCAAGGTAGGAATGCTTGTACTACTTCGTACTCATCATAAATCTGTAGCACTCAAACGACGCAATGCTAAGTGGCGTCTGCTATATGAAGGACCTTATATAATTGTTAACATACCGCATCCTGGTGCGTATCTGTTACAACATTCTAGAACTAACAAAATTATTGGGCTATACGCACACCGAGATCTTAGAGCATTTCATGCCAAATAATGTCAAAGTCATACCCATGAAAACATTGCTAAGCAACTCGCAAAACTCTGTTTGCTACAACACAGATAATAAGCAGTATAGAAATTTTCATTTCAGCGGTTCCAGTGACGCAGTTGAAGACAGAAGAACTCTTCTTTCAACGCCGCGGCACCACCGAGAAGACTGAATATTAAAGTAAAATTTATGATTACGTAGCAGTGAATGATATATAAATTTTTCACGGAACATTTGTGACTGTAGGTACCACTGACTTGGTATGACACCTGACGAACCGACAGACGTCATCTGTGAAGCGATCTTTTACTTCGAGAAATAGATTAGACGCACATCTCTCAGCAAGAAAAGCATCTATCAGTAGTCAAGGCCACACAGACACTATACACACACGCACAAAACGCGAGGAATCGAACAGTTTTCCGTCTCTTATTATTTTGGATATTTATTGAGTAGTGAAAACGCCTGGTCTTGCCTACTGATGTAATGAATGTTGTGTCTAACCTATCTTAATTTCAGATGACATCACAAAAAACATCGATAAAATCCCAGCAAAACCGTTAAAGAGGACGTAAATATCTGCAATCCATGTAATCAAATGTGACACAATGTAATAATTTATAGCTATGTAATAATGATGAAAACATGTTTATATGTAACTGTATTATGTTTATGCTAAGAAAATATGTGACGTGTATATGTATGATTACTTATGTTTTTTTTTAAACTGATGTATAATGTAACTGTTACTGTGTGAAAATTTGAACGATAACGAGTGCCAAAATGTGAAAAACTTTTTTTTAAAAAAAAAAAATGCGTAGTGAACCACTGATCACGGACATTAACGTACATTACTAAGTCTGCAACTACGCAGAAACCTATGTGAAAGAAACTGTTAATGACATTCATCATGCATCGTACCTTTGTAAACGCGATGAACGATTTCTTTGATGAGTAACTACGAACATTTAGGTGAGCTATATTAAAAAAAAAAAAAAAAAAAAAACTGAATATGTGAAGTGCGTAATTGGTGCATCGTCTAGTGACATTACTACAGTATCTAACTTCAAGATGTTAACTGGACTAAATGGTCACAACGTGCCTGTCCAGAAAACAACACGACGAGTGGAAGAATTTTGGTTGGAACTTCAGGGAATGAAATGTTCTCGAAATGTGACGGACACCCTTACCTGGACTGTCCAAGGATCGACGCCAGCTATGTGCCGTCCGAGGTTCTGCAACCAAGCTTCCACGGAATATCGAAAACGAACTGCATATGGACTAATTACTCGACGGGTCACGTCTGATCTATAATAAACAATGCTTTTTGTCACAACGAACTGCATCACAACGACTATAATGGAAATAGGAAATGGACATGCTTATGTATCAATCACGTTGTTATACAGCGATGTTACTGTGATCAAAAAACTTTACCACGACGACACTAACCTGTGAAACAGTACTGTGCAGTAGATGAATATGAACTGTAATAGCGACACGATGTGTATAGGTCAACGCACCTGAAACAACAGAACATTTTTCGTTGAAGCATTTCATTGCAATGCTATGTAACTAAGAACATTCAACAATGTAAAGTTGTATTGTATTATAACAAATATTGTAATTTTAAAACTAAGTTACCTGTCATAGAATGTAGTCTTCATATGTAATCTTGGTGGAATATTTTCTTTGTGCAACGACTAAGAAATGCGCGCGCACACGAACAATATGAACTGCAATACTGTGCCGCGTGATCTAAATTTACGAAATAACGGCAGTGCCGTAGTTACACAGACGCTTCCGCGCATGCGCGCACTCTGTTTTGCCAACATAAGAACTTTTTCGGCGCACGCGCGTCATTCAAATTTTGTATATAATATACAGTATAATGTAAGTCATGTAAATAGTTGTAGATAACTTAGATTTTCTTGTGCCTTTAGGTGAATTGCTCGCCTGCAGGTGTGTCCTTTCGCCTCGCAATTCAGGGGGCAATATAAAGGCACATTTGCATGCCGTGCGTGAGTTTCCTCGGAAACGCGAAATCTTAATTAAATAATTAATCTGTGAGAAATGAATAAAGCCTATGGCACAGAACTGCAGCGCTGTGTCGCTGATAAAACAAAAACACAATTACGATACTCTTATGTTTGATTAAGGAGAGAGAGGTCTTGGATAAGTGGTGCGGGAAGCACGTATATTTTATTGACTGGCACACCGCCATATTTAATGTTATATAAGATCACTGCGAGTTGCAATCTTACTAGGCACTCGAATCTGTAAAGAATTTATATTTATGAAAGTAAGTAGAATTATTTAACTGTAGGCTTATTCGTTGAATATATCTGATTTAACTAACTGTGTAAACTTTTTATGTTAGTAGACAGTCACCTCTGTACGACGTATTGACATGGCTGGCAAATTATTCTAATACTGAGATTTAGATTTGAGTCCGCACCTACCGCAGCAGTCTTTGGAAACGATTTAAATACGAAGTCCGATTATTTGAGTCTTATTTCACGGTCAACTACGAATAACATTACATTTACGAAAAAGCCATTGTCAAGCGTCTGATACCGAATAATTAAACGTCACGCAAATATTAATTACAACCAATCACTATCATACAATAATACATAATTAATATTTTATTTTATTTTATTTTATTTATTTTATAGGTCCAACACACCCACTGGCTCGCTACTGACTACCGCTAAATTCCGTGTCCGCGCGCTCCCACGCCGCGGCGTGACGTCACGTGTTTTGAAAACGTCAGTGCAATTGGCCGCTGTCCGTCGCCGTCGATCGCCTTTGCCATCACCCAGTAGTGGGCGGGTGGTACAAATCTTCTTTAACACCGGCATCCATATGCCGTTTAATTTCCTGTCTCGTTGCAGAGCCGTCGGCGTTATACCGAAGTTTCTGAAGGTAAAGCGACTATTGTATTCGGGAAAGGCACAACGCATTTTCAAACGGATTGAGGAAGCCTTACTACGAGAGCACATTCAGCAGACCCGACGGGACTTGGCAAGCACAAACTGTAAGTTAATGTCTCTCCATATTACGATCAGTAATAAATTGTGCAGCGGTGACTGGGATAAAATTGATAGACTACTGCATGATACCATGGGGAAGCGTATGTTGACAACATCTAGTAGACAGAAGAAGTTTGATAACTTGCTACCTAATCAGACTGTTCGACATTTAGACGTTTCCCGGACCGTTATCAATTTGTCCAAACCTTCGTTATCTGACGATGAGACATCTGTGCGTGCCAAGGGAGGAAATTTTGCTGTTAGTCCGCGTTTTGTGCCCACGGGGAGAAATTATAGCCAGTGTAGAAGCAGGAATTCGCAGTGTGGATTCTGTAACAGCTGAAGAAATCCGTATAGAAACAGTAAGAATATTAGCCAATGCAAAACCGCCGAAAATTAATATAACTGTGGGTGAGAGAAGAGCTTTAAAACTCCTGAATGACAACGATAGTATTTTGGTTCTCCCAGTTGACAAAGGAAGCGCAACGGTGGTAATGGATGTGGCCGACTATCGGAGTAAAATTACTGGATCCGCAAGCATATAGGAAGCTGAATAAGGACCCCACTAACAGCGTTCTCAGAACTGTGTCGCGGTTAATAAAAAAGTCCTCCATTGAAGAGAGTGTACAGAAAGGTCTCTGCAATTCGGTTGCGCTACCACCGAGACTTTACGGATTGCCCAAAATTCATAAAGAAAATGTGCCGTTAAGACCGATACTAAGTGCCATTGGTTTGCCCACCTACTCGTTAGCCAAGTTTTTGACTACGCTGCTAAAACCACATGTGGGCCGTTCGGACTCTTCGACACATTTCATCAGCAGATTGAATGGCATAGTGGTCCTGCCGGAGGACATATTGGTCAGCTTCGATGTGGTATCGCTGTTTACCATGGTTCCACTTAATGATGTATTGGAACAGCTGGATCGAATTTTTCCTGCCGATATTTGAGAACTGTTTAAGTGTTGTTTGACGACCACATACTTCAAGTGGAATGAACAGTTTTATGAGCAAACGGATGGCGTGGCTATGGGAAGACCCTAAGTCCCGTAATTTCAAACTTCTTTATGCAGAAATTCGAAGAACAGGCCTTAGGCACTACCAGCAAAAAACCACATGTATGGTTCCGATACGAGGATGACACGTTTGTGCTGTGGAGACATGGTGGGGAGGAACTAAGCCGGTTCCACGAACATATGAACAGTATAAACTCGAGAATTCAGTTTACAATGGAGGAGGAGGTAGACGGCAAGTTACATTTCCTCGATGTGCTTGTTTTTAGAAACGAAAATGGTAGTTTGGGCCACTCAGTATACCGCAAACCCACGCACACGGACTGTTATTTGCACCGGGATTCGGACCACCTCCCACAACAGAAGCGGGGTGTTATCAAGACGTTAGCGGACAGAGCTAGAAATATTTGTGAATGTGAGTTGCTCGACGCTGAGATGGAACATCTCCACAATGCACTAATGAAGAACGGATATTCGCCCGCCGAAATAAAACGTGCGTTGAGGCAGCCACGCAGAAATCATACTGACGTACAGGCTACTGCAAAATCTAAGGTTTTCCTGCCGTTTGTTAAAAATGTAACGGAAAGAATAGGGAGGATCTTGACGAAGCGGAATATTACCGTAATTTACAAGCCCACCAGGAAGATACAGGAATGCCTTAAGCTTGCCAAGGACGCTCGCAAACCACTGGAAAAAGCTGGAGAGTATAGGATCCCATGCAGCTGTGGTGATGTTTATGTGGGTACCACTAAAAGGACTGTTTCCAAACGTTTGGAAGAGCATAAGGGAAATTGCAGAAGAGGAGAAACGGAACGATCAGCTATTGCGGAGCATGCTTTCCCGCCAGGGAACCACAATATTCGTTTCGAGGAGACGCAAGTACTAGCGGCCACAAGCGGATATTACGAAAGGCTCTACAGGGCGGCAATCGAAATAATTTCAACCGTAAGGAGGAGGGTGTGAAATTAAACGGCATATGGATGCCGGTGTTAAAGAAGATGTGTACCACCCGCCCACTACTGGGTGATGGCAAAGGCGATCGACGGCGACGGACAGCGGCCAATTGCACTGACGTTTTCAAAACACGTGACGTCACGCCGCGGCGTGGGAGCGCGCGGACACGGAATTTAGCGGCAGTCAGTAGCGAGCCAGTGGGTGTGTTGGACCTTCCATCGAGCTACGGACCCCCTTGAAGATGTCTCCCGCAGTCGGAGACGAAACGTTGGGAATCGACACAGAATTCATCAACCGACCACGGCATAACAGCCCGGATAATTATATTGGACATCCTGTATGGTTGACTCGTATTATTAACCTGTCACCTGCAAATGAAATGGAACTGGCGTTTTATAGTCTAGACCTATATCTTAATAACTCTAAGCATAATATGTGGAATATGGCAGGTATTTGCTGATATAATTGTTAACATAGAATAGTGTATTTGATCCAGCTTAGGCGATGGAATACTAATGCTGTGGATAGCATTTAGCAGTTCCGTTAAAGTAAAGGGAAATCGGTAGTACCAGTGGTAACGAGTAACAGTTTCAGCTTCCAGTGTGACTTACTTCTTCAACCAGTCACTTTGAACAACATTCCTGCACCAATTTGTTGAGATAGTGATGTCGTGATTCTCATCCAAAGAAAAGTTAAATTTGAAGGGTGATTATAAGCTATAGAACTGACAAATAACAGACGAAAATTGTGTGTACGCCAGATTGTTGCCGAAAGTTGACATTGTCGTCCGTGGTGCGGTACTTAGCGTCTGTGACCCGTCATCACATATGCGAGTAACCTGTGTCAAATGATCGAATTCAGACATCAGGTTGTTCCGAGCTAAGTTGTTGGCTTTGCAACTAAAAACTATATGATGATCATTAAAGTCTGTGCTTGTAATGAATGATTTGGAGAGTTCATGTATCACTGCTCGCGACTCAACTTCCAACTGACGATACTGGTGTACTTTCCGTAATTTATCGATACATCGACTTATTTTTGCCAAAAATGTTGATTTGTATCAGCGACAGTATTTTCAGCAGTATATCGATATCGTAAAAGCTGTATCGAGGCCAAATATTTTTATTTTATAGTATATATTTAGGTAATTCTCGGTAAATATTTGAAATTATTGTTGGGAATTGTAGCAGACATAATCTTACCTTCACTGTGTGAAGGAATCTTACTGTTTTTTGAGTTTTCTTCAAGCCAAATTTTTCTCTTTGACCGCGTCAAGTAAGTATTGTGGCACAAAGAAGAAGTCCGATTGCGCTGTGGGATGTCATTGTGAATGGAGTAACAAGATTTCCGATGTGAAGAAACGACGCAGCAGATGCGTTAAATAACAAGTTTTTACGCAACTATTGTGCTATTCCTTCAAGTTGGGATTCCTGAGAAACTGTTGCTGAAAATGATGAACAAAAACCTGAATGACATGATTCGTTTTGACAGTGGGGGGACATGCTTACGTAATCAGGTATCGGTGCTACCAACAGCAACTGGACCATTTAACTTTACCGCGCCATTTTGTCTGTACAAATGCTAGTTCGCTGGCATGTCGACATTAAGTGTTCCCGGCAAATCCAGTATGTGACGGAATCTAACAACCTTTTATTGTGCTACTTACATTCCGTTACCACTGTAAGCAAAGTGGTGATAGCTAAACGTGAACGTGCACCGTTTCCCTTTCAATTCGTGCTAGCGGGATAGGCAGTCTCCTAGCTTGTTGGTGTACATTATATATAATAATAAATCAAAACTTAAATATACAGCTCTAAAAGGGAGGTATATGCACAATGTGCAACCGATAGTTTTATAGGAGTGTACGTCGATTTGTTCCACCGATACATCGACATATCGACAGCAGATTCCGATATACATAGGCCGACAGTGAAATTTTTGTAAATATCGACATTTTTGAAAATATCAGCGGCCCTAGTCCATACTGTTTCTCTGCGAAAACAGAAGACATAATGCATCCTGCCACTGCCCGAAATTCATTATTAGGCTGTAAGTAGGCTGTTTATGTTTTCTCTATGTAAGTAGGCTGTTTATATTTTCTTGTTGGCAACGTTAAGTAGGCTGTTTAGGTTTTTTTATGGTAACGCCACCTCTGTATGAAAATCACTGGCTGTGCTGTGTGCAGTCTGTGGCTGCTTTGCATTGTTGTAATACTCGCCATTGTAGTGTTGGGCAGCGGCAGCTGGATGTGAACAGCGCGTAGCGTTGCGCAGTTGGAGGTGAGCCGCCAGCAGTGGTGGATGTGGGGAGAGAGATGGCGGAGTTTTGTAATTTCTGATGAACTGCTATATATATTATGACTTTTGATGATATTAAGGTAAATACATTGTTTGTTCTCTATTAATATCTTTCATTTGCTAACTATCCCTATCAGTAGTTAGTGCCTTCAGTAGTTTGAATCTTTTATTTAGCTGGCAGTAGTGGCGCTCGCTGTATTGCAGTAGCTTGAGCAGCGAAGATTTTTGTGAGGTAAGTGATTTGTGAAAGGTATAGTTTAATGTTAGTCAAGGCCATTCTTTTGTAGGGAATTTTGAAAGTCAGATTGCGTTGCGCTAACAAAATATTGTGTGTCAGTTTAAGCACAGTCCTGTAGAATTGTTTAAAGGGGACGTTTCATAAGGCATATTCAAGTGGACCTTCTTATACGCGGTCATGCTATGAGTTAGCAGTGCACATACTATCTTTACTGTGAAATTATATAAGTCCCACTTACATTGCGGAGCCATACCCAAAAGTTTCCGAGAGACATGAATTGCGTTCCGCCTGACTTTTATGCAAGCCACATCACGTTGGTGTGTTGTAGGTCCTACAATCTCTTTGCAGTACAGTTGCTTGGCTATACAAAATGGGTACTACAAGAGATTACTAGAGAATACTGTTCTTTAGGTATCAATCCAGATATAAATCAACACATAAAATAGCAAATAGCAGGAAACGCTTCATTATAGATCAGACAGTACTTGACGCTTGAAACTCAATTTTAGTACAATAACTGACATTTCAAAATTACTACCACCACTCATTAACATTTGAGTTAACTCTGTCAAATAAGTAATTCCACCAATCTTTAGGCTATATTAAATACTTTTTTGAAAAAGAGGTGATGAGACAATATCTGGACTCCTGAACTATGACAGTTCGAATTATTTTTGCTCCTTAAAATGTCTTCCCACACCTGTGGAACGTCGTTCTTGATACTCTATGGAAGCCTCAAAATTGACATTGTATCACCAGCTGTTTTTGTGTACTAGTGATTCAGCAATTATTTGTACACATTTTTGAACTTTAAACGATACGACGAATTTTCTTCTTCTGGATCTAGATTTAAACCAAGCACCTATAGCCATTGTATCTGAGCAAGATTTTCGTGCCTGACGCTGACTCGATTACAGCAACGTTCGTCATTGGTGACTAGTCAAGCAGACTCGTGAAATATCGAAGTTTTCATCAGTATCTGTTAGCAAAGCTCAACTTTAAAATGTGTCTGTAATACTGTCAACACCCTTATCTCCAGGTTAAATAACCACGAAAAACGTTTAATACAATTTCAAGCTACAAAGTTTGCATGATGTAAATTACTGTGACGCGGACTAGAACCCAGAACTTAATCAGACTGTAAGATAACTAAAATCAGACGTTAAATATCGAGCAGCGAGATATTTGAATTTGGAATAAGGATATAATTTTTTTCCTGACTGGGCTGCGAACCCGGCACCTGCCGTCGTTGGTTTCTATCACCGAATTTTTGGCTCACCAGTACTGAGACGTGTGCATGTTTGACTGGAAGTAAGGGCACCTATCGTTATTGTTGTCAACATGAGAAGAGATTGAAATTGAAAATTATTTATCTCTAGTAGTTCGTTGTGCATATGCAAAGGCTGGAAATGTAACCATGAACATATTTGTTTTTGACACACATATGCGTATTTTTAGGAAGATCAGAGAAATTTGCAGTGTTGGCGGAAACAACGAAAATTGGAAATATGTGGTAAGATCCTATGGACCAAACTGCTGAGGTCATTGGTCCCTAAGCTTACGCACTACTTAATCTAAGTTAAACTAACTTACCCTAAGGACAACACACACACCCATGCCCGAGGGAGGACTCGAACCACCGAAAGGGGGGGGGGGGGGGGGAGTCGCGCGAACCGTGACAGGACGCCTTAAACCGCGTGGCTACCCAGCGTGGCGGAAACAACGAAATGATCGAACTATATCGTTCTTTGGGTGTCAGATACCACAAAAGGGGAGATCCGAATTCGAATCTTAGTCCAGTACCAAGTTTATCAACGTCTCAGATTAAAACAAAATAAGAGCCCTGTGACTTTAATGGCTGTTAGCTCATTATATAAAATTAAGTTTCTAGTGTAAGGAGCCGACTGGTGACAGAGTTTCTGTTTGCCTCAACTTTCGCCTCTGCTATGGTCGAATCTAAACCGGCTCTGCCCCGGCGAAGGGTTATGATGCTTATAACGTGGATTCTGAACTAGGGTGTAACTTCCCGTTCTTTACTTGGCATGAGTACTGGTGAGGGCGATCCGTTCGTGCGTTTCAAAAATACATTCGGGAAGTGGGAATCGAACCCATACTTCGCAATTAAGAAGCTAGAATCAATCCAACAGACCCCTGAAGCCCAGAGATACTACTTTCATGATTGCGTCGTGGCGTACGATGCGGTTAGCTTAGAAATTGGAGCGGTAAAAGAAAGTCAGTTCTCCTACAACTGGTTAATTATTAGGAGGCATCTGAGGCGGGAATTATGCTAGTCGCATCAACGGGATGTGAAGACGCTCTTAGCTGTCACAGCCTCGATTCGAAGCCATTTCGAAATGTTTACTTCTTCAATAAATTTCTTACATCGAGAAATACCATTGAATAGAATGAAGTTGTTAAATATTTCCTTTATCACTGCCGTTATTGCTGTTAACTTCTTCATTTTTCTGCTGCTACACGCGTGACTGAAGGAAGCATTTAATCATTCTTCTACACGCGTCACTGAAGGAAGTATTTAATCATTCTTGGTCTTTTTTAGAAGCAGTTGACCAAAAACAGGTAAACATGTATTTCGTAGCAAATGGTTGTGGCGTTCTGTGGCAAGTGGACGATACCAGTTAGTTATTTAGTTATTTTCATGACTAGGGCATATTTTTCAATTTAATATCGGAAATCTCCAGTTAATGGTACATTACATTAAACCTAAATTAACCGATGAAAACTTTTCTTCACAACAGACATTGCGTTCAATTACTTCATTTACTTGTGCTTAGCAACGACCTTTGTAGAATGCTAAAACTGGCGGTAAACGCCACTTTCAATGCCAGAGGATACCAATGTCTTCTGTTATGCGTCACGCACGTTCTCTCCAGACAACGAAGTGGATGTTACCCGTTTCAATTACAACAACGAAGAAAATATTGCAGAATAAACTAATGCTGTGTGGACCAAGAACACATTTTCACGGAATTACTCTAACTGTAATATCCACATGAACAATCTAGAAAAATATTTCAACGTTTCAAAACTCATATCCGACTCAGAATACTTACAACTAGTCACAAAGCAGAAATTCTCACTCTTTGTAACACCAGTTTCACTAAAGTGATCTACCGAACACTGCTTACCACTGCTCTTTCTCACCGAAAAATAATAAGTTGACTTACTGGTTTCTATAAGTATACTGCCACCGTAAGTTCGAGAGCAAGCAATGCATACGAATAGCAAAAATTAGTTTTGCTGTGGATTCCACTTCTGTATGTTTCTGATTTAAACTGGCTCTGCATCATTTCAGGTCCCAAGTACTGCAACGTCATCCTGATACAGTTAGTGTGCTCGAACTGGCAAAAATTATTGTTCGTTCCACTTGATTTTGTAATCACTGAATAAAAGTCACATGAACTCCCAACATGCGTGGATTTACTACGTTCCTCCTTTCCTTCTGGGAGGTTAGTTTTCTGGTCAGTAGCTTTTTCCCTTCTAACCAGCGGAACGTGGTAAAATGCGGCCAGTAATCACTTCGCAAAGAGCAATGCAGAGGTGTTAAAAATAATTCTTTTATGTTGTTGTAGGCGAAGGGATTGAGTTCAATTTCAAAATATTTTAAGCAGCAAGGTTCAGAAATTTACCGAATAAGGATAGGTTATTGTCCACGTGGGAAAAGGTGTAGAAACAAAGTCTGCACACTGGGCGAGGTAGATCTTTTCGTCTGATAGCATTGTTCCATAACTTGCCTGAGAGGTACCGGACGTTTTCTACATTAGTTGATACCGAGTTTAACATTCATGCGTATGGTACTGCTGAAAATACAAAACGATTAACAACCGAGGGTTGAGTTCAGCCTCAAACCTAGGTGTACTTATGATATGGAAATCAGGTGAGAATGTTTGTCCTGGCCTTCCTACAGTGAGCATTGGAAGACATATACATAATTGTATACAACTGTACGAGTATTTTGAAAATTACAATTGATTTTGTGCTACTAAACTAATTCCTTGTTAACGACGAATTAAAGTTTGTAGAGGCGCCACGATTCGAATCCGACAACAAGACAGCGCAAACTCACCGCACTACCTATCCTTCCGTCTCACCACTTGTATCAAACAGTGTTACAAATTTCGGTTGTGTGATATGTGTGGCAACATAGGTGGCTAAAATACGATAGCCCGATTCACTTGCTCGCCATCAGAACTTGAATGTAAATTTCAATCTCAAAAAACGGTGTCATTATTATTACTACATATGTTGTTTACACACAAAATACATTTACTCGATACTCTACACAATACTCACATGGAACTAATTTCATAAACTTTTATCAAAGCATGTAATCGGGAATGAATTTTACTTCTGAGAGGAAGGAAGTAAAGCCGTGAGGACAGGGCGTGAGTCGTGCTTGGGTAGCTCAGTTGGTGGGGCACTTGCCCGCGAAAGGCAAAGGTCCCGAGTTCGAGTCTCGGTCCGGCACACAGATTTAATCTGCCAGGAAGTTTCATATCAGTGCACACTCCGCTGCAGAGTGAAAATCTCATTCTGGAACCATCCCCCAGGCTGTGGCTAAGCCATCCCTCCGCAATATCCTTTCTTTCAGGAGTGCTAGTTCTGCAAGGTTCGCAGGAGAGCTTCTGTAAAGTATGGAAAGTAAGAGACGAGGTACTGGCAGGAGTAAAGCTGTGAGGACGGGGCGAGAGTCGTGCTTGGGTAGCTCAGTTGGTAGAGCGCTTGGGCGCGAAAGGCAAAGGTCCCGAGTTCGAGTCTCGGTCCGTCACACAGTTTTAATCTGCCAGGGAGTTTCATCTTTGTGTATGTTTACGTTCTGCATTGACTGACAGCTGCCACAAACTATTACAGAAGTGCGATGTCAGAGCACTGCAGACAATATCCAGTAAGTCGTCAGAATAGGGAGTCAGATTAACGCCGCTTCCCGACTGATATTCAAACCATAATCGAGTATTACTCGGGTACTCCAGCTATTACACAATGAAAATTTTCGTTTGAATATTCTGATGGCTGTATGATTAGTGTGCGAAATTATCAAACATTAATTACGATCGACTGCAAGTACTCGAGGCATACTGAAAATGCAAATTCCCCATCAAAAGGCGAATTTCGCTTTTCTTGGCAGAGCAAAAGCAGCAATTACATTCTAACCATATCGAGTAGATGATAGTAACAACTGTATGACTAGATTGGTATAGACGCTCAGAGAATGTCGTGGTGATAATGGTCCACCTGTTGTAAATGACATTGATGGTTGTGCTTAATCTAACTTTCCTACCTAAGTAAAGATAACGTGGTGTCTTTGTCGCTTCTTATGACCAATAACTCTGATTTAGCTCTACCTACATCATCCTGCACCGCAAGCTAGCTTTCACTATGCACTGATATGTGACTATGAACATCTGCCCTGATACGTCGCTTCATGTTACCCTTAAGAACAAGAAATTAATGGAACCAAAAACTCCTAACATTAGAAGTTAAACACCGGTCAATCTGATCAATCTAATTTATGTGACAGCTGTCTCATTAGCAGCAGTCATGCTCAGAGTTCATCCATCTGGTAGAAACATAGCTTCTGCAGCTATTTGTTTACAAATGACCGTCTTCTATACAATTGAAATGATAGCGACTGCACAGGTTCTATATGTACCAGTTAGTTAAGTATCAGCTTACTGCAATCTTGCTTCTACTGTTCCGAAATATACTGACCATTAGTCATTTGAAGAAATAGGCGCTACTGTATGGGTCACACATATTTGACATGTTTCAGCGCCATCACAGGACAATGATTAAGAAAAGGCTGCCGTAAGAGCTCCATTACACAGATAGCAAAACAAATTTTCGCAACTCACTTGTATTTCCTCAGGAAACAGTTATACATGAAATGTCTTTTGAAGTATGTTTGGCCACTCAGTCAGAGTCGACGGGATTCCAATACTGGATTTAAAATATTTTTTTAGGGTTCAATAGACATTTACCTGTAATTTTCATGAAGTTTTCTGAATAATTAGTGAGTAATACGTACACATGTTCGAAACTTTAAGTTTTGGACTACATGAAGGTTATTTGACATGAAAATTACGATGTCACTCGTCAATTACTTTGTGGGAAATTTGCTTCTTTCTTCGTTAATTGTTGTCACACTTGTGAGGACAGGAGCCAGGATTCTGTGGAATAATCAAATCCGAATCAATGTCAGATTAAGCAGGCAACAGTGTAATGTTACAACACATCTCCTCCAAAGTGCCAATAAAATAAATGAAGTTTTGGAAGCTTAATTATTAATCGAACAACTTACTTATAAAATCGGTATCACATGATACTGCACCTTAATAACCGCTGCATTACTATGTCTTTCCCAAACAGGCTATGGTGTCAGTCAAAGCGAATCACAGCTCCACGCCAACAGAAGGCACTACTGGACGCTGATATCTGGCCATCAACTGACACCCTCTCCCGCTAATACTCCAATAGCCACTCCAGCATGGAACAAGAGAGTTTTATGTTAAGTTAGATAAAGATAATTTATATTTATGTAACAGTTTTCTGTATCCATAAGTGTCTGATGATGAGCGAAATATGTCTGAAATGCATTGCAATATGTTAAATTAAATACAAAATAAGTAATTAAACTGCTCTTCTCTGACTTAGTCCGTAGTGTCATGTTCTCCATTCCTCAGTAGTTAAGTGCTACTAAAACTGCAGGCTACTAAAACTGGGCTCGCCACTCTTTGGCGAGTTCGTGCGTCGCTTCCATGGGGCCTCAGCCTTTGCCGCACTTTCTCCCTTTCGTGCTGCATGTCTATCCTTTCCCTTGAGGAATATGTCTGGGGCGTTATTGGGAATGTTCTGTATTCTGCGAACAGTCTCATCTTTCTTTTTGGCTCCTTTTTCCTTTCTCTGTTTCCCTTCTCCTCTTGTTCCTCTGAGGATCCTCTTTTTTCTTCTTCCCTGTGCACTTCTGAAGGTCAGTTGCCTGAGTAACGCGTAATATCCAGCCCCAGACAGGTAGGGTTCGCACGTAGCGCCTGGTACAGGCCAGGCACAGGGAGGGGTGACAGCCTGAGCTGTAACCTTCCCAGATTGCCCATTGGTCACTATGTCAGGTGTTCAGGAGGTGTGACCTGAGGTGTGAACAATCACCTAAGGCTTGTGCGCCCCCTTGTGCAGGGGACCCCCAGTTGGAAGGAGTGCTCCATCGGAGATGTTGGAAATCATGGGGGATTTCCTCACAATGAGTCTACAATCCTTTCCATCGAAGTCGACGAAACGAAAACATAATGAGGCTACTAATTTGAGGACTCTTCCTGCTGCACCGCACTTCCTTGTGGTATCACGTCCTTGACCATGGTCAATCCGTTTATTATTCAGAAAGGTGTTTACGCCATCGCTTGCCCTGCGAAATTCTGCTCTCGTTTACAGAATGGCACTTTGCTTTTGGAAATGGCTTCTGATGCTAAAGCACAACTACTGCTTGCTGCTCACTTCTCCACGGCTACCCTGTTTGTGTCGAGGCACATAGAACTTTGAATACTTCACGAGGTGTAATTTACACCTGGCTGCTTGACGGTCTAACCGAGGCTGAAGTACAATGTTACCTCTCTGATGAGGGTGTCATTGCTGTTCATCGTATCCTGAAATTGGTCGATTCCTTCTTGGTGCCCACCCGCACTCTTTTCCTCACCTTTGATAGGGTGGTGCTGCTGTCCAATATTAAAGCAGGCTACAAAATCATCACAGTCTGACCGTACATTCCGAATCCGATGCGCTGTTACCAGTCTCGTCGGTTCAATCACACTAGAACGTCTCGTCGACACCCGTCCAAATGTGTAACCTGGAGCAGGGATGCACACAAGGTCGAATGTCTGCCTCCTTCTCCCCGCTGTATCAGCTGCAATGGCAGCCATGCAATCTCCTCCAAGGACTGTCCTGTGTATCTAGATGAGCGGGCTGTTCAAGAGATTTGGGTAAAGGAAAAAATTCCTTACCCACTAGCTTGCATGTTATTGGCTATTCGCGAACCCTGTGTTCTCCCGTCTGGTACTTACAGTTCATCAGGTTACCTTCCATTCAGAAGGCTGTTGTGCACAGCAACTGTTATATTGACTTGTAAATAATATTCAATGAACTGTGGATGAAGCCCGACCAACAGGCATTACATGCATTGACCAAAAATGATAGTACATTGTGAATGGATAGTTTCTAGCTGAAATCTAGATAAAATTTAAAAAGGACGACTGATAGCTGCAATCTATTATTTACAGCTTATAGTTCAGTTCTTGTTACCTCTCGCTTCATGAAGGACATGTGACCTCAGATTTCGCTCTGAGGTTGTGAAGTCGCCCAGGTAGCATCACCGTCCTCATGTCCCGCTGTGCAACAAACTGTCAAACTCTCGCCTCAAGGGGCGAAGCTACCCACTTCACAACTGGCAGGCAGGAGAGGGCAGAAGGAGTACTCCCAAGAAGACTTCCTCCAACCCTCCAGTCAAACAATACCCAAGTCTCGAGCAGAAGAGCTCGAAGAAGTCCGCTAAAGTCAAATGGTCTTCCCCTTCACCAACTTGAAGATCCTGCTAGATGGTGTCGCCATGTGGTCGCTTAGCCCGGCCGGCCTGTGTTTCACCAGTCTGCACCACCAACCATTTTTCGGCATTGGACTCCACCGACTGACTGCACAAGCACGCTGATGCTTGTGTGGACCCCATGGAGCAGGATCCTCCTGGTTCTGTGCCCTTGACTCTCCACCGGCTGTCCCTCGGCAAACACAGAGTTGACACCCCTACTTCTCTTCCTCATCATGACAGTCCTCCAAAAGAGTATTTACGACTACTTCTAGCATCGCAGCATCCCCTTGTACTTTGACTTCAGAATACGATATTTCGCCATCAAGACCGCTTTGAGCTTCCACATTACTTACCGATTCGTTTTACCTTCCACCTGAGGTCGGCATCCGATCTCATGGGGGCGTCATGCTGCTTGTACGGGATGACCTTCGTAGTCAACCCATCCCCCTGACTACTTGTCTTAAAGCAGTTGGCGTTCGCCTCTTCCTTCCCCACCTGACGTCCTCCCTCTGTACCATTTATGGACCTCCGTCCTTCGATGTCAGCAGGGCCGACTTCCTTCAGCTTATTGGGCAGCTACCCCCACCATTTTTGATACTCAGTGACTTTAAGGTGCATCATCCCCTTTGAGTTTCTCCCAGGACCTGCCAGAGAAGTGCCCTCTTGGCTGACATTCTTACCCAGCTCAACCTCTTATGCCTTAACACTGGTTGTAAGAGGTATGCGCTGCCTGCGATGGGCGGGGCATGGGACAGTCTCTGACCAGAGAGCGGTATGTAGTTAGTTGTTGCTTGTCGCGAGTCGGCATCAGTCCGTGCTAGTATGCAGTAGTCTGCGTGAGTCTGCGGTAGTCGGCGGTACTCTGCGCGTGTCTGCACTAGTCTGCAGTCTGCTCTGGTCGGGATTCTGGAGCATGAGTATTATTGTAGAAGGTAAAGAAGCAGCCTTGCGCATATCTAGTAATGTATGTTAACTGTCATCCAATTTCTTTTAAAAAAATGCCCCAATAATAATTTTTATAATATAAAGTATTTTTTTTTTAAAAAAAAGCACTCAATTCAATTTAAAGAATATATCCAATGCATGATCATTCCTCTCAAGAATTACAAAAAAAAAATATATATGCCAGCATTGCACGAAGCTGTGCCGAAAAATTTTAGGTAAGAGCAGATATATTCGCAGTTTTTATTGAGGTCAGAATTTTTCCTTTTTTTATTCAGAATACAGGGCCGTGGCGCAGCGCTACTGTCGTCATAAAATTTACCAGGTTACTGAATTTTTTTTTATTATTTTTGTGTTTAGGAATTTTTCTGTTTCGAACTTAACATGAAATGTGAAAAGAATTTTGTGGGTACATTAAATGTGAATGCATTTCTGCACGGAGATTATAAATGGGAAGCAATTTTGTTCAAAGGTTACAATATTTAAAATTCATTTAATTATTATTTCCGTGGGGAGGTTACATATGGTTCATTCATTTCATTTACTATTTTGTGGGGAGGTTACACTTGGCGACATCCGGCCAGGATCGTATTTCTTTGTGAATCTTCTGATAAGTAGTCATATATCTGCTCTTATTTACTTAAATGTAGTTTGCATCTGGCGCAACGCATTTACTAATTTGTCACTCTTTCTTTCACAGATCATCGGCAATTTGTTGCTCTTTGTTGTAATGGTGTTTGTTGCATTTTTGCATTGTCCTTGTTGCATTTGTGCTTAATTTTGGTTCAAATGGTTCAAATGGCTCTGAGCACTATGGGACTCAACTGCTGTGGTCATAAGTCCCCTAGAACTGAGAACTACTTGAACCTAACTAACCTAAGGACAGCACACAACACCCAGCCATCACGAGGCAGAGAAAATCCCTGACCCCGCCGGGAATCGAACCCGGGAACCCGGGCGTGGGAAGCGAGAACGCTACCGCACGACCACGAGATGTGGGCTAATATTGATTAGTGAAAATTCCGCGAAAAACTGTTAACAGTACATCGCGATGTGTAATGAGTGATATAGCCGACTCGAATAATTTGACCGATAATACTTGCGACACTCAGTGTAATGATCATAATCCTCCATTTACAGACAATCAGTGCGTACCGACCACTAGTAATGATTTTGATCCTAATGATGAAGAAATAAATTCAATTGTGTCCTCTGTTAATTTAACGGCAATTGATGACGCGGGACGTTCTGTTACAATGAGCGCTGCCCGGTTTAACACATCTGGCTTGCAAAATTTGAATTGTGAACACATAAATTTTTCTAACGAAACTGAACAGTGTACTCAAAGTACGGCAGATTTAATTGATTCCGAGGTAGTGACTAACAGTGCACATCCGATTGGCAAACCTTTTCGTGAATCACAGAATGACCAAATGGTTACACAAAACGTGACAATTGCAGGTACGCCATCAAATAGCACAGAGAATAGAGCCGATAATTTTGGCTGGGATCAAGTTATGGCATTATTACGACAAATGGATGAAAACAAGACAACCTTAATGAAAAACTAGACAAAAATTTCAAACAGTTGAAGAAAGAACAAGACAACAATTTTAAACATCTTAATGAAAATTTCAAACAACTTAGTGAACAGAACAAACAACTTAATGAAAAACTAGATAACAATTCCGAACAGCTTAGTGAACAGATTATAGCCGTTGCCGCGCAATGTCATGATACTAAAGAACAATTACGTGAGGAAATTGAGGCTTATGCTAGGAAAGGTAGTGAAGAAATTAGATCTGTTGCTCAAGAATTAAGGAATACGCAAGCAGCTGCAACAGAATCACTTATCGTTAAACAATGCTCTGAAAACACAACACAGTTACGCGATGAGTTTAAATTAATGTCAGCAGAACTTTCGCGCACACTGGATGCAAAAGTAGACGCGAAATTCGACCAACAGAATAGTCAAATTGACGAACGTTTTAATCACCACCTACAAAACAGTGAAACGCGTTACCGTAAATTCATACAGGAACAAAATAAAGTAAAACGACAAGTCATGGAAACAATTCCCGCACAGAGACAGGAAGATAAACGTAAAATGTTTATGAAAGCAAAAGCGTACGTAGACAACAATATTGTTACAGTATGTGATGTTACAAAATAAAATTGATGTTGTTATTCAATGGAAAGTTGGAAATTGAGATTTAGCTTACTGTTTTATCAACCACAATTGGCGTAAGAATCGTGGATTGACCATTGTCATAAAATATTGCATTATGAAATGTGAATAGTTTTTACTTGCAGTTTCGCGTGGCTTGAGGCAGTCACAACTAGCGTGCTATTGATTAAGAAATCGCATTATCGTCTTTCTAATGACTTCATGATCGTAGATACGATCATACCCGGTTGTGAAGTTATTGTTATGACAAAACAATTTCCTAAGGGACCAGAAAGTTCTTAAGGGCGCAAAAACAACTGTAACATCACACAAAAGGGAAATTCAATATTAAAGCTGATGCAAGAAGACGATAAAACAGTTTTCTTTTTATCAATATAACACGCACATTGGACTGCTGATCTTGGTGTCTGTAATATTAGCAAAATGCATAATTAAAATGAAAATAATACTGAGGAGATGATAGGAATGAGCACTGCTAAATGATTCAGTATTCCCAGAACAAATATTTATTATAAACTAAAACATACATCGTACCTTAAGCTTAGTACTACAATGACTGTAGATTTTTATGTCCGTATCATGTCCACTGAGCGCTCTTTTATATGGCCATTGTCTTCTTTGAGTCGCTCGTGCGTCGTCACGGTAAGTTATAACAGTTCTTTACACTTCACTCAAACTTAGACATAAAACGTTTTTATACATTTAGTAAAAAATTAGATCAGACTGCCACAAATCTGCGTCCGTCTTACTTCAGAAAAACAGTACAAGTCTTCTTAGCGCTCAAGGCTTCATTTGTTCTCCAGCGAACAAAATAGTGAAGGATCGTATATCTATCCGTATTTTTCTGTTTTTATTGCCGCCCCAAGACGACAAATTACATCATTAGAAAATTCCACCGTCGCTATGCGACGCCTCATTATACATTAATCATTATTTACAAACAAGTATTTGCCTTCTGGCTGAAAGTATTAACTACTCGTATTTGCTGTTTTAATGAAGTCAAAAATAGCGAATATCTCATTGCCTCCCATGAGGAGAGAGGGAATGCCGAAGGATTACCTCGATCCTCATGTCCTCATGAGATATTCGTGATTTTTGGTGTGACATTTACATAATGTTACTGGCGTACTATGTACTTAAATTGAAATTACATTTATAAACATATATCAGATATTTATCATTTTTCAAAATAAAGTTTTTCATTCTTTGTTCATCAGTCACTTCATTCCATAATACCAAGACTAACATTTATGTGCATTTTTAAGTTTGGTCCATATTTGCTTATAACAATAAGTGAACGTTCATTTCCCTCTTCAGGGGATAGAATTCAGAAATTACTTTCTCTTAAGCTTAACAACTAATACATGAGTACAGTGAGTGCTTATTTTCACTAAACTAGAGTGGACAATGTTCGAGCATCTGTTGACTCATTGTGGTTCAATTACAGTTTAATAACGTAGCACTACACTTCGTGATGCTTTCACTTTCTGTGTTAGCTGTCTACGGCGTTCATCATGCAGTACATCTGTCCTTTCCGCTGTGGTGCCAGGAATTCATGCGGCTTCCCGGGTTTTTATTTACAATATGAAACAGAAGAAGTGGAAAATTATTAGTATAACTTATAACCTATTGGATACATTTGTTAAGGATCGGGACTGGTCTGGAGTTTAGGGTCTTCCTATAGTGCACATTCATTTTCTTTGTCCATCAAGAGACAGGTTTATAATTCATTTTAGCAGTGTTCAGGAGTGCCGGTATTAATGGCTTTAAGGTCTGAGTTATCTAACAATCTACTTCTCACTCATCTTAACTTCAGCTCAAGAAAATCGCTTAATTTACATATGAAGATGTAGTCACACAAGTGTACAAATGTCTTTCCTCCAGTATGTACGATGGAAGTCATGGCGGTTAGCAGTTTAAAGTTTGGATTGTTTCGTCACCCACACGTCAGCCACTCACAGCGGCTGCACAGTGTTGCGTGATCTCCAACACTCAGTATCCGTTCGCGCTCAGGCTGTAACAGAGCTGCTGGTCGTCGAGTGCTCCTTTTTTTTGTGAACTTCGTATCACACGAGTGCATCGATACAAACACCTCGCGCGCGTTTTCCATCTGAGGACCCGGACACTGAAGCTGCCTCCATACTTCTCTGTCAACTGCCTCCCATGAGGCTCACAGGTAAGTGACGACGAATGTTTTAGCTGTCGCTGCACTTAGAACAACACTGAACTTTGCGTTGCACCTGTTGTCGTAGCCTTGACTTCTTTTTACACTTGCAGTACAACACTACCACTAATATACAGTGAACAGTTATTTTTATGATGCACGTCGCACTTTAGTGTGCATCTTCACACAGCATTCGTGCTTAGTTCCTTCGCCGATAGAGTTCATTTACAAAACAATTAATTTTGCAGGTTTCCTCCATTGGTACAGAAAGACTTAATTCTACTATTTACAAAAGATGACTTACGAGCTAATATTTACAATTAATGGTCACTCCTTTTGTTAAGTCCAGTGAACAACTGCTTTATGAATGGACTCTTTATATCTCAAGGTTTACTTTCACTAGTGGACCTAAAAATATTCTTTCAAACTTTCTTTTAAGGGCTCATCTCCTCATTATGAAAACTACAGGTTTCGCAACACTCGTTGCATTTATTCTTTAGTGCACCCAAGATCGTTTTCTACTGCCACGCAGCATATCTACTACTTAACGAGTATGCATTTAACGCTGAATTTTTTTTTTTTTTTGTGCTTGCCAAATTTGTTTTTATATTTGAGGGCAGACTGGATAACAATAGGTCTCCCTCTTCGCTTCATGTACTCAGCAATCGTTCTCTGTTAAAAAAAATAGGGTAACGCGCGTCTACTATTTTTCGCATGAATGGAATTACCGACAGTTCACTGGGTTTACGCAACCGGTCCTTAACAAACATTACCAAAGCTAGCGAAGTTCATCACGCTACGTGTCTCATTTCTCATGAGCACTGCTTTGCCCCGAAGCACACGTGCCTTTTACAAGTCGACCCTTGGTGTGGGTTAATGAACCAGGATCAAAAGGAACGGGCACAAGGAAAATGGATTTCATAAGAGGAGTGTCTTAGGAGACATTTTTGCAATAAAATCTGCATGTAAATAAAATTATCATAATAAACATAGGCACATATATAAATTTCAACCTCTTTCATGACAGCATGCTTTGCTACTCCTACGTCTTACTCTGGTTATAGTCAGTATTAAGTTTAAATATCACTGCATTGCTTGTTCTTTAGATTAGCCTTCAATTAGGGTATTGAATGGTCGCTAGATTACACTACAAATCTTCTGAAGATCTTCACTTGGACTTATTTATGATACAGGGGGCTTGCTGTGTGGTTATTTAGTACCTTGATTCTGCTGAAATCAATTCGTCAGCTAACATTCCTCATATTCTCTTTACATTGGGCTCCGATCACAGGGTAATAGTTTACTTTCATAGCAATTAATGGCCTCGTGGAGTGCTTACGCTAAATTATTGATGCGTCATGGTTTGCCTCTATTTGTACTGTATTTCACCTAACTTAGTTTACTACAGCTTATTGTCTCCTTGCGTGAACACATGTGGGTTACCACTTGTTTTTCCATTTAACAGCACGCTTTAACTGAACTTTAAGCTATTTCTTCTACTCCTGTCCACTGTCTGGACTGTTTGACCATGTACCTTTTTTTTTTTTTTTTTTTTTTTTTTAAACAGGTAATTTGGGCTTTTACAACAGAACTTCAAGTACTTACATTACTAAAAATAAATCTATAAATCTTCTTGTACCTTGAGAGAAGTGCTTATTTACGCATCCTTCTCCATTTCTCACCTTTACATATTTATATAGCTCCGGGCAATCGCCTCGCAAGCACTTTTTTTTTTCTTAATACTAACTTAAAATTAAATTGAAATTCTTGGTACAACCCCTATTTCCTGCTTCAGCTTGTTGAAGAAATATCAGTTCAATGTCCATCACTATAAACAATTTTTCCATACATAGCATTTAATACTTAAAGTTTACATGTAGTAGCCGTTACCATGTAGTCAGTGCGCTGTTCAACACAATACTTATCATTAACAGTTCACACAAGGAAATTTCCAGTAAGCAAGAATTCATTTCCAAGACAGTATTTAACCACTACCATTATAAAATTTCTTTAAGTCTTGGTGGTGAAATAAGCCTTTTACTCTCCCCGTAGCCGGGTCAGTAAATAAATAACTCCCTATGTGCGGTTTCCTTAAAATAAGGTAAGGACCTTGGTACAAATGTTGCCACTTGCGATTTTTCTTACATATTAATGATGGCTTGAAATGAGTCTTAAGTAATACCTTTTCACCTACATGGTAATTTACAACTTTGTTTACTTTTTTATCATAGCCTTTCTTCCTTAATTGAGCATTGGTGGTAATGGAACTTAAAGCTTTCTGACACTCTGGTGTCCAAATCCAATGCGTACTTTTCTTCAGAAGATTGTGCAAAGCGGGATTGTTCATTACTTGACCAGACAGAAATCGTCGAAAGAAAGACGCAAGACCGAGAAATCCTCTTAGTTGCCTCTTAGTTACCGGCGTAGGGAAATTCTTAATCGCAGACAACTTTTCCGGGTCGGGTTTAATACCTTCAGGTGTAATCACATGACCTAAAAACTTTACCTCACGTTTTCCAAATTTTGACTTTTTCAGATTCGCTGTAACACCATGTTCTTGAAATCTCTGAAACACCTTTCGTAGAATAGCTAAATGATCTTCCCAGTTCTTAGTGGCTATCAACACGTCATCTACATAAACAGTTACCTCATCCAGAAGTTCAGGTCCTAACACAAAATCGAGAGCAGAAATAAATATTCCCGAGCTTACATTTAAACCAAAAGGCATGACCTTAAACTGATATGAGCGGCCGGCAAATATAAAAGCAGTATATTTTCTGGATTCCTTGGCCAATTTCACCTGCCAATAGCTACTTCTTAAATCGAGTGTACTCAAAAATCTAATGCCATGAAATTTTTGCAAGTGCTCCTCAAGTGCTTCAGGTCGAGTCCTTATCGGTACAATTATTTTGTTTATTGATCTGGCGTCCAGTACTAGTCTGACACTACCGTCCTGTTTAAGTACGGACAACAAGGGACTTGAGTACGGCGAATTCGATAACTCGATAACATCCCAACACAGCATTTTCCTAATCTCATGCTTTACAGCTTCTCGTGGGGCGTAGGGTACTGAATAGCTTGCTTTGCAGAACGTTGAGTGGGGATGCACTTCCATTTTATACTCGAACCCTTTTATTACTCCTGGTTTCTTTGAAAAGATTTTCTTGTAACTTACTAATAAATGGAACAACTCATATTTCTGCTCCCCCCTGAGTTCAGTCGATTGCTTGGCTTTAGCATCGATCTCGTCTGTGTCAGGAAGTAAGTCTTCATACTCATTGTCATTTATGTCATCCCATTTACTCAGGTCATTTGTCTGATCAAAGCACGGTTTGCCGGTCCTCTGTCGTCTCCAAACCTGATGCAATGTCAACACTGCCTTCACTTTACTCCTTAACAAGTTAACAACAACTTGTTGTTGATTTACGATAAAGGTACACATTCCAGATTCAATATCTATCACTGCTTTTGTTTGTCGAAGAAACTCCATCCCCAAGAGACATGGAACTGACAAGTTCTTTACTATTAGAAAGTGGCAAAAAACCAAAACAGATTCTATCTGCAGTTGAAGCTGCGTCTGTAAACTAACTCTCTGTTTCAATGGACCAATCGCTCCCGATATGGAGCAGCCCTGAATCGGCAATGATAAAACTTTTGAAACAGAAGACACCTGTCTGAAGAGACATGATGACATCACATTGATGTTTGCTCCTGTATCAACAATGGCTGTGACAGGAATGTTGGCAATAGAAATCTTAATCGAAGCCTGGACCTGTTCATCATAAATGTCATTAATGTCTTGAGCTTCTAGGTCAGGTGCAAGGTCATCTCGTAAGTCGGTCTCATGGTCGTACCGTATCGCATTAACATACTCAGAATCAGAGTATTCGTTAGTACCCCCACTGGAACCGGCAGCGACCTCTAGGAGGCTGAAAGGTGCTGCCTCTAATTTTCCGCAGGATGTTTAACCTGTTTGTCATTCACGGCCTTAAGTGTTTGTTCCGTTTCATATTGGTGCTGGTTATGTGGTACAAATGCCGGTGTAGAGGGGTAAAATCCACTGGGTGCATTCACTTGTGAATAAAATACTTGAGACGGCGGCTGTCGCCCGATCTTTTGGTTGCCGGCAGAACCATTTCCTTGTGAAGGAAAGTTCGCATTTGGTAACGTTTGAAAATTGTTCCGCGGTCCTCTATTCTGTGAAAAGTTGTTCTGATGTGCTGGGTGGCCTCCGCCTTGCCCATGCCACTTGCTATTTTTCGGCCTATAACTTTGATTGTACACTGGCCCATTTGAAAAATTACCATTCGTTTGTGGAGAATTTCCATACTGCTCCGGCGCAGAATTAAAGGGTGGGTTTCCGTACGGATGTTGTACCTGGTGGTTGTAAATTGGGTGGTATCTCTGCTGATTACTGTAATTGGTTTTCTGCTTCCATTTAAAGTTATTACCATTTGCGTTTTCATAACGGCTGGCAGGTTGGCAACAGCGGTCGCAGTAGCTCGCTCTCTCCTTCGGCGCATTGTTGTCCGCGTGCGATGCATTCTGCTGGCTGCCAGGGAAGAATTTGCCGCTGCCAACCTTGGAGCGCACATCCTCGCTAATTAAATCTAAGGAATCCAGCACAGAAAGGAATGCATCCGTGTCTTCTTCGGACACATTTACTAGTTTCTCTCTAATAGACACAGGGAGTTTGCTTTTGAGAATCATAATTACGTCCTTGGAAGAAATCGGAGAATCCCAGAATTTAATGTTTGCTAGATACTTCTCGAAGTATCGCCGGAGACTTCCACGCTTCTCATTGAAAATTTCCGCACCATACACCTCCTTCCTTAATCTCTGCTGTACCCCATTACTCCAAAATTTTGCCAAGAACATTTTCTCAAACTCTTCATAATTCCTACACGTGTCTACCATTTCCGTTCCCCATAATGCTGCATCACCAGAAATAAAGCCAGTGACGAACTGAATACGCTGTCTGTCTGTCCAGCTCCTGGGAAATATGCCGGAAAAATTCTTTAGGAACACGATGGGGTGTATTTCTCGCTTCTGCGGATGAAAAACAGGAAAAGTGCGATGCTTAATCACACTTTCCTCTTGCATTAAACTCACGATTGTGGGCGGATCATTTATTTTCCCTACTCGGGACTCAACATGACTGTCGTTCTGCATGTAATCAGGCGGTGAACGATAAGGAGTTGACTGACATTCGTCACCGTCTAAAGAGTTGTTCCCTATAGTTTGCGTATGCGTGTGCGGATTTTCTACCCAGTTTCTCAGCATTCTGACTTCGTCCACTACTTGCTGCTTCCACTCGGGAAGATCCCGTGTAAGTGTCCTCCGAATGTGTCCCAATTCAGAAACCACTGTGTCTCCAGACTTACCAGGAGCAGCTAAGATTTCATAAGTTACATCCTTGACAGTCTCCCTAAGCTCCTCCCTGACCTTCTTTTCGATAAAAATATCTTTACCCTTTATCCATTCACCGTAGTGTTCCGACAATGCCTCCGCGTGTGCTTTCACGGTGCTCTTAACCTGTTCTTCAATATTGATTGAGTCTATCTGCCTCGACAGATCCTTCACTACACCTTCAATGTCAGATACTACATTTCTAACTGAGTTTATTTCTTTGGTAGCTGCCTGAATTTTTGTGTTTAATGTTCCAGATACTTCAGCTATTTCACTTTTCACCTGTTTCTGCATTTTCTGAATTTGATCGCTGATCTTAGTTTGCACCTCACCCAAATGGGTACTTAATTCAGCCGTAATTTCTTTATGCAGTCTGTTTTGATTGTGCCTAGCTGTGTTTTTACTGATTCGCTTACAGCATCTAATCGGGCGTTAACAGTCTCATTTTGTGTTTTTACTGATTCGCTTACAGCATCTAATCGGGCGTTAACAGTCTCATTTTCTGTTTTTGTAGTCTCATTTACTGCGTCAAACTGGTGTTTCAGCATTTCCATTAACGCACCGAGGTCATTTGTAGCTGCAGCGGGAAGAATTTGGACTTTAGGGTCACTTTCCCCTGTTACAGACATGGTTAGTTCAGTTTCCACACGGGAACCTACCGTTCGCGATCGAAAAGGGTATGGAATACTATTAACGTCTTCACTCCCGTCTCCTGTTGTCACCTGTCTCTGTTTACTATCTGCCATTTTCGTCAGTTAACCACGTGCTACGCAAGGCTTTCGTCGTTTGTCAGTGACGTGGTGAGTCCGCTAAGAGCACCGCTCTCGCGTGAGCAACAAATGAAATTCTATCTGGCGAGAAGACAAGATGGAACCTAAACGTTTCAGACAAATGAATGAAGATGCTCTTCACTGAAAATTGCACACACTATCCACCATGTTGAAGATGTAATACAGCTATACTAACAATGGGGAGAAATAATTTCTATTATCAGACTACGAATAATTTTACTTTGAAAGATAAAATAAAGCAGATTTTCTATAGCGGGAAGGAGATAGAAAGGATGTGGATCGACTTGGAAAAGCAACGTTGCTACTGAAGCACTACACTGCGTATGCAAAATTCTGACTTACTTTTTGATGGCTTGGTTACCGCTATGTTGTCTCAGCAAATTCGCGTCTCTTTTCCTTTCTGTCGATAATTAAAATGCGTTATCGACCAGCGCATTTTCTGTCATTCTCACAGAGAGATGATGTGTACATGAAACGACAGAACATATATTAACACAAGCACATAGAAATTTTCCAAGAATTTGAACTAATTTTTGGTCAAGTCCCTGTTCGGGCGCCAAGTGTGATGTTACAAAATAAAATTGATGTTGTTATTCAATGGAAAGTTGGAAATTGAGATTTAGCTTACTGTTTTATCAATCACAATTGGCGTAAGAATCATGGATTGACCATTGTCATAAAATATTGCATTATGAGATGTGAATAGTTTTTACTTGCAGTTTCGCGTGGCTTGAGGCAGTCACAACTAGCGTGCTATTGATTAAGAAATCGCATTATCGTCTTTCTAATGACTTCATGATCGTAGATACGATCATACCCGGTTGTGAAGTTATTGTTATGACAAAACAATTTCCTAAGGGACCAGAAAGTTCTTAAGGGCGCAAAAACAACTGTAACATCACACAAAAGGGAAATTCAATATTAAAGCTGATGCAAGAAGACGATAAAACAGTTTTCTTTTTATCAATATAACACGCACATTGGACTGCTGATCTTGGTGTCTGTAATATTAGCAAAATGCATAATTAAAATGAAAATAATACTGAGGAGATGATAGGAATGAGCACTGCTAAATGATTCAGTATTCCCAGAACAAATATTTATTATAAACTAAAACATATATCGTACCTTAAGCTTAGTACTACAATGACTGTAGATTTTTATGTCCGTATCATGTCCACTGAGCGCTCTTTTATATGGCCATTGTCTTCTTTGAGTCGCTCGTGCGTCGTCACGGTAAGTTATAACAGTTCTTTACACTTCACTCAAACTTAGACAAGAATTTGAACTAATTTTTGGTCAAGTCCCTGTTCGGGCGCCAAGTGTGATGTTACAAAATAACAGTGATGTTGTTATTCAATGGAAAGTTGGAAATTGAGATTTAGCTTACTGTTTTATCAATCGCAATTGGCGTAAGAATCATGGATTGACCATTGTCATAAAATATTGCATTATGAGATGTGATTAGTTTTTACTTGCAGTTTCGCGTGGCTTGAGGCAGTCACAACTAGCGTGCTGTTGAATAAGAAATTGCGTTATCGTCTTTCTAATTACTTCATGATCGTAGATACGATCATACCCGGTTGTGAAGTTATTGTTATGACAAAACAATTTCCTAAGGGACCAGAAAGTTCTTAAGGGCGCAAAAACAACTGTAACATCACACAAAAGGGAAATTCGATATTAAAGCTGATGCAAGAAGACGATAAAACAGTTTTCTTTTTATCAATGTAACACGCACATTAGACTGCTGATCTTGGTGTCTGTAATATTAGCAAAATGCATAATTAAAATGAAAATAATACTGAGGAGATGATAGGAATGAGCACTGCTAAATGATTCAGTATTCCCAGAACAAATATTTATTACAAACTAAAACATATATCGTACCTTAAGCTTAGTACTACAATGACTGTAGATTTTTATGTCCGTATCATGTCCACTGAGCGCTCTTTTATATGGCCATTGTCTTCTTTGAGTCGCTCGTGCGTCGTCACGGTAAGTTATAACAGTTCTTTACACTTCACTCAAACTTAGACATCACACGTTTTTATACATTTAGTAAAAAATTAGATCAGACTGCCACAAATCTGCGTCCGTCTTACTTCAGAAAAACAGTACAAGTCTTCTTAGCGCTCAAGGCTTCATTTGTTCTCCAGCGAACAAAATAGTGAAGGATCGTATATCTATCCGTATTTTTCTGTTTTTATTGCCGCCCCAAGACGACAAATTACATCATTAGAAAATTCCACCGTCGCTATGCGACGCCTCATTATACATTAATCATTATTTACAAACAAGTATTTGCCTTCTGGCTGAAAGTATTAACTACTCGTATTTGCTGTTTTAATGAAGTCAAAAATAGCGAATATCTCAAGTATCAGACGAAATTAATACTATCAAACAATTGAACACCGAATTGCGTGATGAAATTTCCGATCTTAAATCAAAAACAGATACACACATAGTAGACTTTCAGACAGTGGCCGACAGACTCGAACAATTAGAACTAATACAGCATTCCGATGTCATCAGAGCAGACGTTAAAAAATTGAACGAAACCACACGTAAAATACAAAAACAAATTAATGCTTGTGACACTAAAAACGATGATCAGGTAAAAATACTGACTGAAAAATATGATGAACTGGCCAGTCGTATTGATGTTATCGAAAGTAATAATGACAGTAAACCAGACGATACTTCACCGATTTCGTTTAGTCAAACTTCTGAATTCCAAAATTTACAGCAGACGATCAGTGAGATAGATTCGTCCAATAATACATTATGTAGAAAATTGTCGATTTTACAGCAAGAGGTGACAGAGATAAAAAATATTTCAGTCAATAACACGTCACAGCATACAGCACATTCCAAACATTTGTCACACTCACACAGCCAGTATAATTTTGGTAATTTACAGAGAGTACGTGACTTAGATTCCGAACAATCACAGACAAATAGATTCTCATACAATCCTGAACCTGTTCAGACGTACAGAGACGATAATTTTGATTACAAACATTTTCTATCAGTGAGAAAATTTAAAGTATTTAAAAATGACAGAACACAGATCCACCCCTTGGATTGGATACAACAATTTAGCTTTGCTTTTGCACCGACTTGGCCCGTAACACATAAACTTGAATTTATTTGTAGTTTTTTGGAAGGCGAACCGGCAACTCGTATGAGACCGATCGCGAGACAATGCTATTCGGTGGAAGAATTTCAGAATGCTTTTCTGTCAGCGTATTGGTCGAAGACGACACAGCGCGGAATCAAGGATCAATTAATTAGTTTACCGAATTATGAGAATTCAAATTTTTCCAGTGTCACGCAATTTTTTGAACACATGGTCCAGCAAAACCAATACTTAAGTGAGCCATACAGTGAATCTGCACTTATTCAATTATGCATTTCTAAATTACCACGATCATTAAGTGTGTCACTTTTAACGGGTCAACAGAAAGAAAATATTTCGGCATTCAGAGATCTGTTACAGCTTTTGGAAGTGCAGTAATCAGATTATTCCTTTATAAACAAAAATTTTTCATATAATAACGAAGGTCAACAAACATACAGCAATTACGATCAGCCACGCAATTTCAATAGCAAAGCTAATAGACGCTTCAGGAACGACAACCACCAGAACTTTAATAACAGACAAAATTTTAATTATCAGTATCGTCAAGATTATCAGCAACAGCAAACACATTTTGGTAACAATAGAGGTTTTTCTCCGCAACAGCAACAAAACCAACCGGCTAGCATACCTAACCAACAATGTAATGTACAAGGTCAACCAAGCTTTAATGTTTCGCCGCCTACGTATAGCGTCAGCTCCAACAAATAGTAACGCACAGCAACAAGGAAATCAGTACGTACAGAAAACACACCATTTCAATTCCTATCGCAATGCACCGTATAGAAATGACTATCATGACAGACGTAAAAGTAATGAACACAATTTTCAGCGTACGTTTAATAACAGTCGGTCTTACCAACAGCAAAATCATCCGCAACAACATATTGTCATGAATGAACCAGACAGTAGGTATCATCCCGAACGTAATACGTCAGGAAGAAATAACAGAACAGGACAAATAGTTGAAATGCCACAGCATCCTCCCGAAAATAATAGCATGTCAGATAGAATTTGACTAAATTCAGTACAGGTTGCATCTTCCAGTAACGCAAGCAATACTTTTGACACAGAGAATCTTGTTCACGAAAATGTTATTACTTTTAACGACATCCGAGACACTCTTTTGCAGGAAAGACCAGTTATTCAAAAAACCATTTCACACCCTGTCATCGAAGTAAAAATTTGATATCTAAATTGTCAGCAGTAATCGATTCTGGATCTCCTATGTCAGTCATAAATGAGGAAACTTTCAACGAATGTAACAAAGAGAATACCTATCCCACGTTACCATTAGGCAAAACTAACGTAAAAGGAGCAGTATCTCGTAAAGGAGTAGATGTAAAATTACAGACACATTTATCATTTTGTATTGCAGGTCATACATTTCACTCAAATTTTTGGATTGTTCCCTTATTGACGACAGACGTTATTTTAGGTACGAATTTTCTGGTACAACACGACGCAATTATTGACTTTCAAAACTCCTATTTAATGTTAAAGGATGAAAATGTACAACTGGCTTTAGAATTTCAGCACTCTTTATCTGCAGAAGAACAAACAATTAATCGTACAGAGGTCATTTCCGCATCACGTAACATAGACTGTCATTCCACATTGTCAACAGATACGTACGTACACAACTATAATACTCCAGACGAAGCTGACTATGGCGTTATACAGATGATTTCTGATAAAGTTAAACAGAGCAGTGCAAATACAGACGACGAACGCACGCAACTACGCAAAATTCTTTTACAGCAAGCTCCAGTTTTTGACAACGTTCCTGGTACTATGTCCGGCTTTATGTATGAATTTCAAGTTAAACAGCACGACACATTTAAAGCGAAACATTATCCCATTCCGTATATTCACAGAGAACAAGTTAAGAAAGAATTGCAAGCTATGCTTGACCAAGGAATTATTGAACCGGCAGTTAGTCCGTACATAAACCCGCACCATATTGTTAAGAAAAAGGATGGTTCACTTCGCGTCGTACTTGATTCGTGTCACATCAACGACATTATTATTAATGAAACGGATCGCCCACATATACTAGAAGAATTTCTACAGAAATTTCATGGTACTGCTATTTATTCCACATTGGATTTGAAATCGGGATTTTGGCAAATTCAACTCCATCCGGACTGCAGAAAGTACACGGCTTTTCTTTGTTTTGGTGACTGTTATCAATTTTGTAAATTACCGTTCGGTTTAACTATTTCTTCAGCAGCATATATTCGCGGTTTGAATACAATACTTCAGACAAAACTTAAAGACAGAATCACAACGTACGTAGACGACATTCTTATTGCAGAAGCTAATTGGTCTGAACACAATCTGACTCTTGAACAACTGTTACGAACTTTTCGTGCACAAGGACTCACAGTTAATCTCAGTAAATCGCACATTGGAAAAACTTCTATAAAATTTCTTCGACATGTAATTTCAGCAGAAGGCATTGCGCCTGACCCGGAAAAACTTCAAGCTTTACGTGACATTACTGTTCCTACGACGAAGAAACAACTACGCAGCTTTTTGGGTTTAATTAACTTTTTTCGTAAATTTATTCATTACTCTGCTTTAGACACCCCTAGATTATGTCAATTGACAGGTAAAAACACTATTTGGTCCTGGGATAAGCAAACACATTCTGAATTTATGAACCTGAAACATGCTTTGTTGAATGCACCACTTTTATCGCACCCAGATCTTACTAGAAATTTTTCCATTGCCACTGACAGTTCTAACAGCGCTTTAGGCGTACACATTTTTCAGGAAATTGAAGAAGATGGCTCTACAGTAATTAAAAACATAGCCTTTGCGAGTCGCATTCTGTCACCTTCTGAACGCAATTATTCTATTACAGAACTTGAAACATTATGTGTTGTTTGGGCATTTACGAGATTTCGGCATTTTCTTATTGGAAGACACACTACCGTTTACACAGATCATAGAGCGATACAGTTTTTACTTTCCGCTAAATTTACACACGACAGATTAAGTAGATGGAAACTTTATTTGCAGGAATTTAACTTTACAATTGTTCACATTCCCGGTACACAAAATATTGTAGCAGACGCACTATCCCGTTCTCTCAGCAACAATCAGCAAGACATCGCAACCAACTTCTGCAAAGCAAATTTCAGCGTCATGTGCATTCAACAAGTGGCATTTGAAAATTTCATTTCGTCGTCATTACGAGACATAGCGCACGAGCAGATTAAAGACAACGTGTGGAAAGAAATTAAACACCTTTGGCAAGATAGGAATAATGTTACCATTAGAAACCATTACATTGTACGCAATGACATTCTGTTTCGCCGCTCTCACCCTGACAGCAACAATTGGTTATTATGCATTCCTGACGAGCTTGTTAACAAATTAATCTGGTATACTCATTTAAGTTACGCACATTACGGAGACAGAAAATGTTTGCTTATACTGAGACAGAACTGTTATTTTACCAACATGGAGAAACGTATTCGACAAGTTTTAGCGTCATGTAAAATCTGCCAGAAAGCTAAGTCAGATACGACTTCACATATTCCTCCATTACATCCCATTGTACCTGTTAAATTGAGACACATGGCCGCTGTAGACATTTTTGGTCCGATTCCCAGAACTAATAGAGGTTTTTGCTACATCTTTGTCGCTGTTTAACTCACTTCGAAATTTGTTAACTTCACTCCGTTACGCAAAGCTACTGCTAAAACTGTTTCGAAAGCATTTGTAAAACATTTTCTACTTCATGTAGGGCATGTATTGAAAGTAATTTCCGACAATGGATCACAGTTTCGATCTGCTATATGGACAAGTATGTTGCTAGCTATAAACATTTCTCCGATCTACATATCCAGGTACCATGCTTCTTCGAACCCTTGTGAACGACTAATGAAAGAAATTGGTAATCTGTCTAGAATATACTGCCATAAAAAACATATTGATTGGGACACACACATACTCTCATTCCAGAATGTAATTAATTCCATACCAAATGAATCTCCGTCTGTTATACTGAAAAATGTTGAACCAGCTAACAAAATTAAAGAATTAGTAACCTTTCCTACATCTCGTCGACTACGACGCCATGAAATAATTGACATTGACATGAACAACATCAAACGTGCCGCAGAGCGCCGGAGAAGACAGCAAAAACAGGTTTGTACACGCCGTGACTTTCACATTGGACAGAAGATATTAGTACGCACACATTATTTATCTAATAGAGGAAAAAGTAGATGTAGTAAATTTGAGCTTCTATATGCCGGTCCATATCGAATTCGCAGCATTCCTCGCCCCAATGTAGTACACGTCGAAACTTTGAGAACTAGAAAATCCAAAGGGAATCACCATATCTCCAACATCAAACCCTTTATTGAATGAACATACTTTATGATTTATCACACTGTAATGCCATTTCCTGATTTTTTTTGACCACTTATGCAATTATATTTACATGAACACTTACTGATGATTATCGTATTTTTTCTTGGCAAGTGCCCAGCAAGGTAAGGTTAACAGGTCGCTCTTCTTGTCGTTACACATCAGACCGTGCACAATTTTCCAAATGAACTTACACATTTTATGACCACTTATGCAATTATATTTATGTGATTACTTACTGATGATTATCGTATTTTTTCTTGGCAAGTGCCTGACAAGGTAAAGTTAACAGGTTGTTTTTCTTGTTGTTACACACCAGACTGTGCACATTTTCCATTTTTCATGTATATATGATTGTTTTACTGTTTTGTTTGTATGCATTATGAAATATTTAAGATGTAACAAACACCAGTTGACTTTGACATTTTGCCTTATGATATCTCAACATCGTGACTATTTTACATTTTTTTTTTTTTTTTTTGCTGCTACATTGTGGTACTCTGTGTACATTTTTGCACCTGCACACTGTCTATGTTTTTGACATATTACGTTTTCTGTCATGCTATGCTGTATGCTCAATTATATCACAAGAAACCAGCTTTTATTTAATGAGTATATGATTTAAATTCAAGACATTAATCGTTGTTCATCATTTTCAGAAAGAAATAACGTGTAAAAGAAATAAATTATGGGAATTTCACCTTCGCAATGAACGAAAGAAGATACAATACGTCGTCAAGAAGAGTAAATGGTTCAGAATTAACAAGCATTAACAAGAACATACTATACACATCGTATGATAGCAGTCTTAACTAATTATTTCTTTCAGAATACGAGGCGATTGATGTAGGCTGTCAGACAGAACTACACATCTTAGTTTTAGTGATGAAATATGCTAGAAATAAGGAACTTTATACTATGAATAGTTGTATGATGAAGTGTCTTTTTGCAGATGATAATGAATGATGATGAATAGTAATGCAGAATATTCTCATATGGATAATGAAGTTTTTCTTTACAGGTGATGATAATAATGGAGTTATGATGATATGGATAATGTTTTTCTTTGCAGGTGATGATAGTAATGATAATGAAGTTTTTGTTTGCAGATGAGGATAATGTTGAAGTTTATGTATTTATGGTATGTAGTTATTTAAGTATTTGTTGAAGTTCGTTTTGACAGTATGTCTTAAGTCGCATGGTATGATGACTGAAGGTTTTGGAAAGGATAGCTAGAGAACATATATATTTTATACACATTTCATTACCTGTTAGTTCGAAGTAGTTCACTACTTTTCAGCATAATATGCGTTTCTTCTTTCAACTTAATAATCAATTTTGTGTTTTTTGCAGGAGAAATTATTCACGAAATTGATGTGCTATAAGCAGTTGGTCATTAAACCTGTGTCATTCATGAATGTGATCACATATACTCTATTTGTTTCATAAACTTGCTACAGATGACTCATGACGAATGACGTTACACATCTGCATTTGCAGCAATAAGTCAAATGCAAATATTGTTATGCCGCAGCAATTAATTATCGATCTCAACGCAATGCATTGCTAAAGTGCGCGTCATTTATTTTGGCAGCCCAGTTTAGGTTCGTTCTGCGCATCTAATGTCACAAAACACAGTCAGCCAATGAACAGAGAACGACGTTGCCAGGTCTCGACTGTAGTGCAGAGCACGGACGAGTGTCTTCAGTTTTAGAAACGTTCAGTCATAAATAAAGTAATAGAACAAAAGCAATGTCTTGATAGCAGACTTTCTTTTATAGAAAGTTTGGAGAAAGCATTCTTTATACCAGTTGCTTCATATTCTACATATTCTATTAATTAATTAAACCAAACAAGCAATAAGACTCCTAATTCAGGCGATAGCAAGGAAAGGTGTTTGTATCACTCTCACGAACCACTTTTTCGCAATAAAGAACGGTGGTAATTGTTTATTTCCTATTGTACTTCAACGAAGCATGAGTAATTCATAGTCATACCAACAGTGTTTGTCAGTATTTGCGTGACATGTTAGACTCCTCATGACGTTCTATAAGTAGGCGAGCTGCGTTAGCGTAACAGTTAAGGTGTTTCGTTTATACGCGAAAGGTTATGAGTTCAAACCTTGTACGGTGCTGATTATTTTCATTATTTAAAACCAATATCGAAGTGCCTTACTTCACGAATTATATTCGTTTGAATGCAGTTTTTTGTAATTTCTAGTGCTTTGTCTCTTTATTAACCCTTTCGCTGTTGCAGACACGTGCTCCCCGCATTCCACGCTGTGCACGATTTTGTCGTCACTGCACTGCTCGCCTGTGCAGACACACGGTGTTCCCACTGCTTTGACTTTGACGCACTTATCATTCGATTTCACAAAAACTATTTGGCCCGAAAATTTGATTTTTACACGTCTTCTTGACTGATACCTTCCCCCCATAAATGACTTAATTTTGTTTCGATGTTCAACGCAGTTATTATGCAGCATTTTAATGTAGTAAACCGTTGCACGAAATTTTGAAGAGTTTGCAGAGGTAGAAGTCCATAGCGTATACTTTCCGTATGGTCGATTTTAGTTGCCACAGTGTTGAGAATGAAATGTGGACAAGATACCTAAATTTCATATAAAATTTACTGTATAACAATATCTCATTTAAGTACCACATAGGTGTCGCATGTAATAATGAGAAATATTCCGTCTTTCGCGACTGTAATAAAAGTTTTATTTACACCAGACGCGTTTGGCTTTATTTTAAAGCACTTCAATCAATGAAAGGTATGGCACATACACAATGGTACTTATGTTCTCTTCCTTGTTTTTGTTCCACAGTCGCAGTTTTATCAATGGTACTGAAATATATTCCTCTTCTGCAACTGTAATAAGCGACTTATTTAGACCAGGCGCGTTTCTCTCTTTTGAAGGATCTTCAGTGGACAGTATTTTATCTCCTCCATTGCCAAGTCACCTTTCGTAGTTTTGTGCTGCGGTAACACAATATTAAACGTTTGTGTTTGCTGATCAGTGTTTTAGCAAATAAATGATGTTTGTGTGTGCCACACACAAAAATTATGTTTGACATAGCTCAGAGCACTTCACTGATAGACGATATATTCAAGTCCTAATGTTTTTGTAAGTCCACAGTTTTGTTTAATGTATTTTGTCTACTTCCTTTTGATTGATTGAAGTGCTTCAAAATAAAGCCAAACGTGCTCAGTGTTGATAAAACTTTTGTTACAATCGCGAAAGACGGAATATTTCTCAATATTACATACGACACCTATGTGGTACTTAAATGACATATTGTTATACAGTAAATTTTATATGAAATTTAGGTATCTTGTCCACATTTCATTCTCAATATTGTGGCAACTAAAATCGACCATACAGAAAGTGTACTCTATGGACTTTTACCTCTGCAAACTCTTCAAAATTTCGTGCAATGGTTTAGTATATTTAATGCTGCACAATAACTGCGTTGAACATCGAAACAAAATTAAGTCATTTATGGTGGGAAGGTATCAGTCAAGAAGATGTGTAAAAATCTAATTTTTGGGCCAAATAGTTTTTGTGGAATCGAATGATAAGAGTGTCAAAGCAGTCGGTACACGATGTGTCTGCACAGGCGAGCAGTGCAGTGACAAAATCGCGCACAGCGCAGAATGCAGGGAGCACGTCTCTGTAGCAGCGAAAGGGTAAATGCAGCCATGGTGGCTTTATGTCATGAACTGCACGCTCCCACTTAACGTAAGCTTGCGAACTGTGCTATACTATGGCGCTGCTTCTATTGGCGCGTGCGTCGTGTGCAACTGGCAATGCAGCAATCTCCCGCGTCTGGGCGGGCATGCGCGAGCTGCCAAGATAAAAGAATTGAACTATAGCACAAAAAAAAAATGTATTACCAGTCCCAAATAATACTACCAATTTAAAAGAGTTATGAGTAATACTGAATGGTTTTTTTTAATCACAGACTTTGAGTAATAGTTACAGAGTGTTACATTTTTAAATATGTCATATGTCACTTGAATGATGAGTTCTGAGTAATAGTGAATGATATTTTGTAATAATGCATGCATGCTCTACGCTCATTAACTCCTGTTTTGACTGATGAGTTCTGATGTTTTGTAACTGTCCAATGAGTGCCAATAATTATTTTTTAAATATGTCATATGTCACTTGAATGATGAAAAATGTTTTGTAATATTCAATACTTGCTGACCAATGAATTCCACTGTTTCTTATACTTTAAATTTATATTATGTCACTTTCATGCTACATATATGAATACCAGTAGCTTGATGCTACACTCTTTAACTTGTGTTTTGAATGATGACTTCTGATGATTTGTAACTGGCCAATGAGTGCCAATAATTATTTTAAATATGTCATATGTCACTTGAATGATGAAAAATGTTTTGTAATATTCAATACATGCTGACCAATTAATGCCACTGTTTCTTATATTTTAAATTTGTATTATATCACTTTCATGCTATATATATGAATACAAGTAGCTTGATGCTACACTCTTTAACTCCTGTTTTGAATGATGACTTCTCATGTTTTGTAACTGGTCAATGAGTGCCAATGTTCTCTGTAAAAGAAAATGACTTATGAACATTATACTGTAATACTTCATACATGGTACAGAAATGTTCAATAACTGGGCGATGAGTGCCACAAATTACTCAAATTAGTTGTTAGACTAGTGTAATTATCAATGATGACTGGCATGAGACTTAATGTCCTTCACCTTGTGACCTAATTACCAGAAATTACTGTAATATCCGTTTGTCCTGTCTATCCTCATGCTCATGGAGCACTATATTTGGTTTTTGCACTAATTCTACGTTGGTGTACCTTACAAGAAAGTGGTGTTGACACGACATGCTGTCCACCACCTTGAGCGATGGAGATGTTATTATGGTCCCACTGTTTGGTGTACCTAATGTACTATCAAAACGATAACATGGAATATTACTACGACATTTCAGTGTCTTGGCTACACTTATTAATACTTCAGGGAAAAGAACTTCAGATTGTCTCACTTGGTGTTGTGCTTCTGTAGAAAGATATGGACTTTCAGTGCAGCTGCGTGCAACCTGATGTGCTATAACCATGATGCAACCCTCCCCTTTCCTATTCTAGGAATAGTAAAAAAAAAACTACAGTGCGTGTGCACTTTTGTCATTTTGTTAATATGATTTGTATTTTTTGCGTATACATTTTATGATTTCCTGATATGTTCTGAACTACAGTGCGTGTGCATTTTATGTCACTTATTAATATGATTTGTATTCATTGCGTATACATTTTGTGATTTCCTGATATATTCTGAACTACAATGCGTCTGCACTTTACATCATTTGTTAATATGATTTGTACTCATTGCCTATACATATTATGATTTCCTGATATCTTCTATACTACAGTGCGTGTGCACTTTTGCCATTGTTAATATGTTTTGTACTCATTGTGTATACACTTTGTCATTGCTTGATATGTTCTGTACTCAGTGCATGTGCACTATATTTTATTTCATGTTCTGCACTTATATATATGTATATATTCTGTGATTGTAAACTTAGTTAATTAGGAAAAATTTGTTGCTCATGGCTAGTCCAATTGACTCACCATCGCTGCCAAATTTTTTCCCCCCCAGTGGAGGATTATGTAAGAGGTATGCCCTGCCTGCGATGGGCGGGGCATGGGACAGTCTCTGACCAGAGAGCGGTATGTAGTTAGTTGTTGCTTGTCGCGAGTCGGCATCAGTCCGTGCTAGTATGCAGTAGTCTGCGTGAGTCTGCGGTAGTCGGCATTAGTCGGCGGGTGTCTGCGCTAGTCTGCAGTCTGCCCTGGTTGGGGCTCTGGAGGCAGAGTATTATTATAGAAGGTAAAGATGCAGCCTTGCGCATATCTAGTAATGTATGTTAACTGTCATCCAATTTCTTTTAAAAAATGCCCCAATAATAATTTTTATAATATAAAGTAATTTTTTTTAAAAAAAGCATCCATTCAATTTTATCCAATGCATGATCATTCCTCTCAAGAATTACAAAAAAAAAAAAATTATAGGCCAGCATTGCACGGAGCTGTGCCAAAAACTTTTAGGTAAGAGAAGATATATTCGCAGTTTTTATTGAGGTAAGAATTTTTCCTTTTTTTATTCAGAATACAGGGCCGTGGCGCAGCGCTGCTGTCGTCATAAAATTTACCAGGTTACTGAATTTTTTTTATTATTTTTGTGTTCAGGAATTTTTCTGTTTCGAACTTAACATTAAATGAGAAAAGAATGTTGTGGGTACGTTAAATGTGAATGCATTTCTGCACGGAGATTATAAATGGGAACCAATTTTGTTCAAAGGTTACAATATTTAAAATTCATTTAATTATTATTTCCGTGGGATGTTACACATGGTTCATTCATTTAATTTACTATTTTGTGGGGAGGTTACATGGTGCACCCACTTTCCTTTCTGACTCCTCTTACTCCTATTCCCATTTGGACCTATCCTTTTGCACTGCCAGCTTGCCCATCGTCTTGAGTGGGCTATTCTTTCTGTCGCCTACTCGAGCGACCATTTCCCGTATGCTCTCCGTCTGCTGACTCCTACCCCATCTCTATGCATGCCCAAATGGCAGCTTACTAAGGCTGACTGGCAGCTTTATTCCTCAGTGGTGACCTTCGTGGAACAAGAGTTCCTCTGTTGTGATGAGTAGATGTACCATCTCCCAAACGTTATCCTTACTGCTGCAGAGCGTTCCATTCCTCGCACTTTCTCTTTACCACATCGTGTCTCAGTCCCTTGGTGGACTGAGGCGTGCTGTGACGCAATTTAACCGCCATCCTACGCTGGAAAACTGCATTCATAATAAACAGATGTGTGCGAAGTGTCGTCGAGTTCTTCGGGATAGCAAAAGAGTTAGTTGGGTTTCGTTCATTAGTTCTTTTAACAGTACCACGTCTTTCTCTGTTGTGTGGGCCAACCTCCGACAGCTCTCTGGAACTAAGATCCATTCCCCCATTTCAGGCCTGACAGTAGGTGTCGATACCATCGAGGATCCCGCTTCTATCCTCCAACACCTTGGGTCGCCATTTTGCGGAAGTTTCGAGCTCTTCCCACTACCGCCCTGCCTTTATCCATGGGAAACGAGTGGAGGAGGCTCGGGCGATACCCTTCTCTTCTCCAAATCGTGAGTGCTACAATGTCGCCTTCATTATGAGGGACGTAGATCATGCTCTCAGTTCATCCTGGTCCTCCGCCCCAGGGCCAGACGCTATCCGCATTCAAATGTGGCAGCACCTCTCTCTTGCGGGCAAGCACTTTCTGCCTAACACATACAACCAGATCTGGGCTGAGGGCACATTTCCTGAACGCTGGCTTGAAGCCACAGTATACCCATACTGAAAAATACTCAGTATTGTAGAACACTCAGTATAATGCCTTTTATTGAAACTGAACTACACTTCTCGAACAATCACTATACACACACAAAACAAATAACTTGTAAAGCGTTGGTGAGGTCAGTCAGAGCTGGTCCTAGCTCGGCGAGGAACTGGCTGTACTGCTGCTGCGCTGGCCTTATAAAGCCGCTGGAGGCCGGCGGAGCACTCCAACTTTCCCTGTATCTGTGAGGCAACCTCTGCATACAAAGGTTCGCATTAGTCTCTAGCAAGTTCTGTTTGTTTTGAAGAATTGTTTTCCTCTTGGTTGAACCTGCAAGTGCTTGTGTATGTTATATGGTACACAGGGGTGTCTTGAGTGTAGTCTGCCTGGCAGTGGCCGTCTGTGGAACACATACCTAAGCCCGGTAATGAAAAAAGCCGTTTTTCTAGCTACCGCCCCATCTATCTTACCAGCTACGTTTGCAGAGTGATGGAACGTATGATTCACGCCCAGCTGGTGTGGTTGCTCGAATCTCACCATTTTCTCACGGTTGTACAGTGTGGATTTCGAGCGCGAGATTCTGCAGTTGACCATCTCGTTACTTTGTCCACCCATGTCATGAATGGTTTTTGCGAAAATACCAGACTGAGGCCGTGTTTTTTGTTTTGGAAAAGGCCTACGACACCAGCTGGAGAACTGGTATCCTTCGTACTCTTTACGCGTGGGGCTTCTGTGGGCACCTGTCCTGTTTTCTCTGGGCACTTTTACAAGACCAAGTTTTCAAGGTGCCTGTGGGTTCAGCCTTGTCGGACACCTTTATTCAGGAAAATGGTGTGCCTCACGGCTCCGTCCTGAGCGTCGTCTTCCTTGCTATCGCCATTAACCCTACAATGGCGTGTCTCCCTCCGGGAGTCTCCGGCTTTGGACCAGCAGCAGTGGTTCGTGGGTTCCATGCCTTGCGGCTTCCTTGTTAGAAGAAAGTTAGCAATTGGAGGACAAGGAAGTCAAGTTCATCTGACGGATCTCCAAGTGCTGTCACGCGTACATTACTATGTCCAAGGAATCCGGTAAAATCAATCCCATTTATATTCAGTGACGAAGTTTAGCTTTGATTGTGAGGTTAACTGATAATGTTTGTTGGTGTCCTTATGCGTGTAGATAATCAATAGCGGATGTTTGCACAGTATAATCGATGCGGATATTTTGCTAACATGGAACTGCCGATTATAAAATCAAATGTGACTTGTCTTATTGAAATGTCAAAACTGAAACGTTTTACCTGTCCTGAGGAGTAAAAATAATTGTCTCAAAAATCTGTAATTACATATTACATGATGATATTACGTCTACTTGTCAGCCCAATACTTTTAATTGTAGGCTGAAATATCATTACGGGATTGTAAACTATGCTTCTGGTTACATTCCTTCTCAAGATTTAATGTTAACAAGAAGTGCATAAGTCTTTGCATAAAGTTCATTTCAATGTCTCATGCTGTTGGCAGCCATCTTGGTTTATCTCACATATGGTAATTGCCAGATAGTCACTCTTATGATTAAATCTGCAACTACTGGCCCGTGGTTGAGGCACAATGGTAATGAACAGAAACACTATGCGTGCCAGTTAAACCACAGGAACTGAGAAACGTCAGGATGCGTGTGCTGTGTGTCTGCATACATTTATGAGGCATGTAGCAGCGCTACTTCACTGCGCTATTAGCATAACGTGTTCCACGGAAACCTAAGATTTTCGCAAATGATTCTTCTGTTAGTTTCTGTATTTCGTACTTACGTGCACCGCTGTGAGTTAATTGCCCCATTCACTGCTGTATGCTACAAGCGAATGGCTAATTCATGTTCAAAGTATTCAGTACAAATTATGAAGTAATTCACATGACTACCACATGCGGTATTAATTTGTGGGGTCCTGAAATTTTTCTGATGCAATGAATATATGAAAGCGTGTGATATTGCGCTATGTGACTATTACGTGTACAATTTTCGAATCTGATCCCGTTGCTGATTTTATCCTCCTGGGCACTACAGAATATTATATATATATATATATCTATATATCTATATATATATATATCTTCAGAGTTTCATGGCTTATTTATCACTATCCTCAAGAGTTCTCTATGATGCTTTTCAAACAAACACACACACACACACACACACACACACACACAGAGTGAGAGAGACACAGACATGAACACAAACGCGCGCATACACACACACACACACACACACACACACACACACACACACACATACCTGTCAGAGTCTCTTCTTTCGAAAATATTCTCGTGAGATCATAGCCTGTGGAGGACAAATTAGGAGGTGGCTGAACAAACTTTTAAATAGCACTGTTGCTTGTCCATATATGGCAGACCGCTTCTTGGTTTTAAACAGTAATTACTTGTGTGTCTATACCTCGGCATGGTGTAGCTGAGTGTCTATTTTGTTATTCCATTCACGAATCCAGCGTGAAAAGAATTACTGGCTGTCGGCCTCAGCACTTTTACTGGCACGATGTCAGCGACACAGGTACAAATCGGACCAAAGGTTATGCTCACTGTAGACCCTGAATGAGGGCTCAAGAATTTTCTAAGCATGTTAGCGCGAGGTGTACAACATCTTTCCTCGAGTGTCTAGCACATAAAAATGTTTTCAATATCTTTGTTCTTCTCTGTAGCAGCTCAATCAAGCTTGTGATAGTTCTGGAGGGGTCCCTCTCTGCTGGGCTACCGTATTGTCACCTGTGTGATGTTATATCCAATAAACCATTATTCAAGGTTACGCCATTTTTACGAAAAACATATGTACTTTCCGTGTCTTCCACAACGGCCATACACTGAATACAACACCGGATCCAGGGGTGTCAAAGATGCTGCATCACCTCGGAGTGAAAGGTAGCGGCATCCTTGTGCAGCGGTTTGCTGCCCGCTTGTAACGAGGTAGGAACACCCCTTCGGTTGCCCTGCTTGGAAATGGCGCTGACCGTGATTTGTATGTTTGATTCACACGACGTTCCAGCGAGTACTCATCCCTCTGAAATCAGAGCCCGTGTTATACCATAAGATGGATGAAGATTTCGGTTGTTCTGACGGCGTACTGAATGCTGAACCTGACCCTCCGGTATGGAAAGCCTTCCAGGGGGGGCGGGGGGTGGGGGGGGGGTGAAAGCTAGACAGTTCTCGATATACCACAGGTACTGATTCACTGTCGAACAGATGAATAACTACGTTATGACGAGTGAAAAGTTACGCCGATGATACCAAATTAAGCTTTCATCTGTTCTTGACTGCAGTTTGGGTTCCAGAGCCATATAGCTGCGTTGAAGAAGGAGAAATAGTAAGATTTGGTGTTACAAAAGAAGTACGGCCAAGAATCTGCACGTATTCGATCTACCGTGCCTTGTGTAAACAGGGATACTGTTCATTCCGAGCGTTTTATGGAGGCGATGAAACAAATGGGAAGCCATGATATCAAGCCTTCTTAGCGAACAGCAACATTTTGGTAGGATCTTCGGATTTCAGCAAGAAGCAGATCCTATCGTCACCCGAAATTTCTGCTGGTCGTTGTAGCCGGTTCTGAATTCATTTGAATTTCAGGCCAAATGCTTTTGGCTTTTCCGTTTGAAACGAATAATGCAGAAGAATGGCCATCGCAAAGAGGCGTGGTATAAGCTCCGGGATGGATTTGGTTGGCCGCACACGATTCAAATGCAGACAGTGTCGTGTGTGGTCAGTATGTTCACCAGTAACACTTCTGAAGCTCGTCTGGACGACTGCAAAGCGTTGGCTGTGATGAGGCGCCGTACTTCGCCGTAGACACAAGGCGACACCAGTAATTCATAGAAGCAGCTACGTCACATAACAAGATCAGACGTAGGAATTTACCTAGAACTTAATGACAATACTGAGTAATCAAAATCAACGAATTTAAATACTGTTTGTCGTCAGCAAAGCCAATGAATTCCTCCATAGGAATATCACTTTATGTCCCACTAAATTACTCCAGCCTCCTTCAACGTGCAGTCTCACTTTCTTACAAGACTGGGCTAAAGTCAAATCATTCCGGAAATACAAGCATTAGAATCTATGTTCGAAGCCACTTAGATTTCTACACCGATGAGCTAAAACATTATTATATCAGAAAGGACTTTCTAATACTTCAGCCTATATCCCGTGATAAAAAATTAGTCAGAAAAGCTTTACAGGAGATGGAATCATTTCGTTGCCAACCGACATTCTATATATTCTCTACTTAGGCCATCATCATTTATTTTGCTGGCCAAATAACAAAACTCATCAACAACTTTATAAGCCACGTTTCTAAATGTAATTCCTTCACCATCACCTGATTTAATTAAACTCTGTTTCAACATCCTTGTTTAGCTTTTGATGATGTTCATCTCATTTCCTCTTTTCAAGACACTGCGTATCCATTCAATTACTCTTCGAAGTCCTGACAGAATTACAATGTGATCGACAAACCCAAAAGTTTCTTTTTCCTCTCCATAGATCTACATTATCAAACAGTTTTTTTATAGAAATAACTAATTGCTTACAGTTTGATGTGATTTACTTTTCCTCTCATCTGGTCTGGAGGTCGCACTAACAACTGTATTTTCCACACAAGAGTACAGATTTGTATTCTGAAATTTTTCGCGCTGATCAATATGTTCCTCCTTCATTTTTGTGGTGTGTTTTTATTCTTTCACCGTTAGATATACCTATATGCTCGAACACTGTGCTTTTAAGAACGTAAATATTGTAGCTTCATTATGTGTTCGCGCCTCTTTGGTTTGCTTACCTACATGTTGGTAATCTAACGAAGTATATATTAAAAATTAACTTCTTTTCATCATGTTTATGTCTGTGTGTGTGTGTGTGTGTGTGTGTGTGTGTGTGTGTGTGTGTGTGTGTGTGTGTGTGTGTGCATGTGTATGGGACAGAGAGAGAGAGTGAGCTGAAGAGTGTGTATTTGGTTTTCATTTCTTATTTCCTTCCTTTTTTATTTAGTGTGTATGTGTGTGCGTGCAGGGACGGAGTGTTCGTACTTTGAGTTGTAAAGTGTTGAATGTGGCCGTAATAGTAGTTGAAAGCTTTGGTGACAGCTGACTTGGCTATTGGTTTCAGTGTCCAGTGCAGAAGTTAATGGATGAGTGAATGAAAAGATGCTGGGTGGTGTTATTATTATATTGTGTGGTATTATTATTATTATTGAAAAAAATTCTCTTTGGGAGCGTTATTGCATTATTTTATCTATTAGTGTAAACAGTAAATAGTTTGGCATGTGTACTTGATCACTCAGCAGGGTTTTCCTTTCTGCTTCGGTATAGAACACACACTTTACATTTGCAGAACACGTAAGAGCTCATATCCACAAACCAACCACTAGAAGAGAAGACACGAAAATAATTAGAATCAACAATAAAAAACACCTCCTAATCCTGCAGGAATACACTAAAGGCCATTAAAATTGCTACACCACGAAGATGACATGCTACAGACGCGAAATTTAACCGACAGGAAGAAGATGCTGTCATATGCAAATGATTAGCTTTTCACAGCATTCACACAAGGTTGGCACCGGTGGCGACACCTACAACGTGCAGATATGAGGAAAGTTTCCAACCGATTTCTCATACACAAACAGCAGTTGACCGGTGTTGCCTAGTGAAACGTTGTTGTGATGCCTCGGGTAAGGAGGAGAAATGCGTACCATCACGTTTCCTACTTTGGTAAATGTCTGATTGTAGTCTATCGCGATTCCAGTTTATCGTATCGCGGCATTGCTTCTCGCTTTGGTCAAGATCAAAAAAATGTGTGTGAAATCTGATGGGACATAACTGCTAAGGTCATCAGTCCCTAAGCTTACACACTACTTAACTTAAATTATCCTAAGGACAAACACACACACCCATGCCCGAGGGAGGACTCGAACCTCCGCCGGGACCAGCCGCAAAGTCTATGACTGCAGCGCCCAAGACCGCTCCGCTAATCCCGTGCGGCGTTGGTGGAGATCCAATGACTGTTAGCAGAATATGGAATCGGTGGGTTCAGGAGAGTAATACGGAACGCCGTGCTGGATCCGAACGGTCTCATATCACTAGCAGTCGAGATGAGAGGCAGCTTATCCGCGTGGCTGTAACGGGTCGTGCAGCCATGTCTCGTTTCCTGAATCAACACATGGGGACGTTTGCAAAACAACAACCATCTGCACGAACAGTTCGACGATTTTTGCAGCAGCATGGGCTGTCAGCTCGGAGACCATGGCTGCGGCTACCCTTGACGCTACATCACAGACAGGAGCGCCTGCGATAGTGTACTCAACGACGAACCTGGGTGCACGAATCGCAAAACGTCATTTTTTCGTATGAATCCAGGTTCTGCTTACAGCACCATGATGGTCGCATCCGTGTTTGGTGACATCGCGGTGAACGCACATTGGAAGCGTGTATTCGTCATCGCCATACTGGCGTATGACCCGGCGTGATGCTATGGGGTACCATTGGTTACACGTCTCGGTCACCTCTTGTTCACATTGACGGCACTTTGAACAGTGGACGTTACATTTCAGACGTGTTACGACCCGTGGCTTTACCATTCATTCGATCCCTGCGAAACCGTAGATTTCAGCAGAATAATGCACTACCGCATGTTGCAGGTCCTGTACGGGCCTTTCTGGATACAGAAAATGTTGGACTGCTGCCCTGGCCAGCACATTCTCCAGATCACTCACCAAATGATAACGTCTGCTCAATGGCGGCCGAGCAACTGGCTCGTCACAATACGCCAGTCACTACTCTTGATGAACTGTGGTATCGTGTTGAAGCTGCATGGGCAGCTGTACCTGTACACGCCATCCAAGCTCTGTTTGACTCAATGCCCAGGCGTATCAAGGCCGTTATTACGGCCAGAGGCGGTTGTTCTGGGTACTGATTTCTCAGGATCTATGCACCCAAATTTCGTGAAAATGTAATCACGTGTCAATTATAGTATAATATATCTGTCCAATGAATACCCTTTTATCATCTGCATTTCTTCTTGGTGTAGCTTTTTTAATGGCCAGGTACAGAAAACCAAAGCAGAAAGGAAAACCCTATTGAATGATTAATTTCGCATGCCAGAGAATTGATTGATTACGTTAATATTTAAAATAGTGAAATAACTCTCCCAAAGGGGATTAACAAAATAATAATAATAATAAATAGCTAAATATAGTGGTAAAAGAATAATAACACAACACAAAAAAGGAGAAACATGGTGAACAGTGTGAAGAAGTTTTGAATAGAAAATTCTGCTTATGTGTCCGAAATAAAAGTGGTAGTTCGACATCCAGACCAGATGAAAGAAAAGCAGATCACAGCAAACTGTAGGTAATAGTTTATTCATAGAAAAAACGCGAGGTTAACTGTTTGATAACCTAAAAATGACGAAACGTAATCGTATAAGTCCCACCGAAGATGCCTTAAAGCAAGAAAAAGGCGAAACGCGTGTGGGAAAAACAAACTAAGTTGCAGCAGCGAAAGACGGTTTTATTTACAAAACAGTGTTTCTAGAATTCTTGAACCTCGAATAGCTTATGGTAACTGATCGACGTTCAGTCTTAGAAAAATGACAAAAATACACATCAAAAATAGTTTTGCATCACCCCGGTTCCAAGAACTCCTGAAGATAGAGGTTGACTGTTGATACTGTATCACAGACACGGTCCCTTTGACTGTTCATAGATATCACTGAACCCGTCCAGAGACGCAAACAACCATGCACGTGCAGCGCCTATTACACGGATGGAATTCGACACCCGATCAGTTCTAGTCATTCCACCAGGACGGAGGTACACGGCTTGTGTTGTCTGTAGTTCAACCATGCCTAGACGGTCAGTACCGCGGTACGATGGCGTCCGTATTGTCACTTTGTGCCAGGAAGGGCTCCCAGCAAGAAATTTCCCAAACCTCTCGGAGTGAACCAAAGCGATGTAGTTCGGACATGCAGGAGATGCAGAGAGACAGGAACTGTTGATGACATGCCTTGCTCATACACCCAAGGGCTACTACTGCAGTGGATGACAGCTACCTACGGATTGTGGCTCGGAGGAACCCTGACAGCAACGCCACCATTTTGAATAATGCTTTTCGTGGAGCCACAAGACTTCGTATTACGACTCAAACAGTGCGCAATAGGCTGCATTATCCCCAACATCACTACCGACGTCCACGACTATGGCCATCTTTGCAACCACGACACCACGGAGCGCGGTACAGATGGGCCCAACAACATGCCGAATGGACCGCTCAAGACTGGCATCACGTTCTCTTAACCGGTGAGTGTCGCATATGCCTCACACCAGACAATAGGAGGCAACCCGGTCAGATTGAACGCCTTAGAAACACTGCCCACCGAGTGCAGCAAGGTGGAGGTTTCCTGCTATTTTGGGGTGGCAGTATGTAAGGGCCGACGTTGGCCGTTGGTGGTAATGGAAGGCGCCGTAACGGCTCTTCGATACGTGAACGCCATCCTCCGACAGATGGTGTAACCATATGGGCGGTATATTGGCGACGCATTCGTCTTCATGGACGACAATTTGCGGCCCCATCGTGCACATCTTGTGAATGAAAAGGGCTATTTATGGACGAATCACCATTGAGTAGTGGGACAATCTGGACCAACAGTGCCTTGATGAACTTGTGGATAGTATGCCATGACGAATACAAGCATGCATCAATGCAAGAGGACGCGCTACTCGGTATTAGATGTACCAGTGTATAGAGGAATGTGGGCCTCCACATTTGAAGGTCTCACTGTGTGATGGTACAACACGCAATGAATGGTTTTCATGAGCAATAAAAAGGGCGGAAATGATGTTTATGTTGATTTCTGTTCCAATTTCCTGTACAGATTCTGGAACTCTCAGAACCGAGGTGATGAGAAACATTTTTGATGTGTTTGTAAAGCTGTTGTGTACACAAGTGTTACACACGGGTTGTGGCATGTGACACGAATGCAAGTGAGCAAAAGGAAATTATTAAAAACGAAATGCACCATATTAAAATTATCGAAATATTCAAACAAATAATGCTGACAGCTACACACAAAGAGTATGGCTCGTATCACTAAAAAAACCAAGTATACCTGTGTCACAGATGGGGACAGGGCCT